>NC_041807.1:32170921-32779102 GCF_900964775.1 Scleropages formosus
GTGGAGCAGTTTGCGGAGAGTCCGTTTGCTGGAGCTGAATCAGCTCTTGAGGGTTAGGGATGCGGAGAGGAGGGTCAGGGAATCGCGAGGAGGTAGCCTGGCCTCGCGTCCCACCCCCCGCGGCCAGAGGAGGAAGAAGAGGAAGGGAGAAGGGAAAGGCCAAGGAGGAAGGAAGAGAGGGCCTGTCCAAAAACAGGACTCTTTCGCCCTTAAAAAAAATTGTGTGGAGTTAGATTGATGTTAATTTGTTAAAATCAAAAAGAGACGAGTGACCGCTGCCTCGTCCTCTTCCTCCCTCCTGTCTGATCAAAATTCATTTAGTAAAAGCGAGAAAAAACAGAAACAAATTGACGGGAGAGTGTGATGGTGGAAGGTATGCAGAGCTGAAGGACAAAGCTGAGAGAGAGATGGAGCAGAAGCGAGAGAGAGAGCAAGGGAGAGAGAGAGAGAGAGAGAGAGAGAGAGAGAGAGAGAGAGAGAGAGAGAGAGAGAGAGAGAGGCTGCTGTCTCTGGAGCTTCAGGGTGAGGGAGCAACAGAGACGCAGCGCAGCGAGGGGGATCCTTGGGATACGGCCCCCTGCCTCCGTTCTCTCCGTCCTGTCCATCCCATCCCTCCCGTCCGCAGAAGCCCTTCAGGTGGCCGCAGCCTCTCCCCGCGCTCCGCGTCCTGAGGTCACTGGCGGAAAACCGGAGGTCCGAAGCGAACAGGCACGTGTGAGAGTTCGGACAGAAAAAGCAAAATTTTGAACGTTCAAAAATAGCGATCCGTCCCGAGAAATGAGACGGTTGTGGCCGCCAAGAACGAAGATGCTTCAAAAATATATAGACAGAGACACCACGCATGTACTGCATTGAGCTTTGAGTGTATTTACATAGCAATTAATATAAAGTAAAATAAAATTAAAAACAACAAGAAAAAAATACACAAAGAAAACAGACCCAGAGGCAAGTGGAACAGAACTGTAGTCAGAATAACCACCACCTTCCCCGGGCTTATATACCTAGGCAGGCGTGAGGGACACACACACACACCCCTGGGTAGCCTGCTACCCCTCCTCGCTCACACCGCTCACACTCTCACCCACACCGGTCCCTCCCTGGCCATATTTAGTGAAGCATGGCAAAAAATAGCTTTTGTAGATCATCGAGCGAAGGGGTGGGTGGGACAAGGTTTGGCGAGAGGGAGTTCCGATCCCACTCTCGGCCAATTGACTAGTCTACCCTTTGCTGCCCTCCCCAGCCCTATTGGCTCCTCCCCTCCTCCCTGTCATCACCCTTGACTGACATCACTGGTTTCCTCCCTCGCCCCAGCCCACACGAGCACACATACATCGCACAGCACCATCCCTATAACCAAGATGGCCCCGATTATTTTTAGACAACCCAAATAAAGAGGTGTCCACTCTTCCACCCATCTAAAACCCACCCCCTCCCCGTTACGCCCCGCCTGGTGCCCTCAGCCTTTGGCCCCTGCACCACGGCATGGTGGCAAGGTGAGATTGGGTGACACTCATAGGGTCTTACTCTATGTATGGTAAGGAGTGGTGCACTGCTGTTGAGGGAAAGCATGAGAGAGTCTACGCCATTGTGACTAGTGGTGGCGCGCTTGTATTTATCCAGCTGCGCTTCCCCGTGACTCTTTATGTCGTACCGTGTTTCTTACACTCTTCCGTAGAGTTTGTCTCTGCGTCATAAGTCTGCTCGTCCAGGCACGCAACGGAGGGCCGTGCAACCAACAAGGAAGTTTCCAAAGAGGGACCGTGTCTTGAGAGAGCGAGAGTGCAAGAAGGGAATTGAGAGGACGGCAGCGCTGTGGGGATAGGAAAAGAAAAAATATTGATTTCTACCTTAAAGAGGCAATCTCCGCTGCTCAAGAGCTCCTGGGGAAAAAGAGGTGTGCAGTATAAGGTTGTCATCATAATCTGCTGCATTGTTGTAGGACTTCCTTTTATGTATCCTCCCATAGTGAACATATTTCTCTGTCAGCCACCTCTTCGGTGCCCAATCGCATCTTGATGCTGTGCTCGAAGACGAGTTACGTGGGGAAGCCATGAACCCAGCGGGTGGCCCATTTCGGTAATGCTGTAATGAAGAGTCCTGCAGCTCCGCCTTCGTTACCTGGATGCCTTCAGCTCAGTTTAGGGTCTTAAGTTTGAAGGAAATATTTCATTGAAGACTGCTGAAACGGATGACTTTGTTTCAGTCAAAGATCTCTTGGAATTTTTCGGGGAAATTTTGTTCATTTAACAAAGTGCCTTCATTCGAAGAAATGGCATTTTTCGTTTTAACATCCAAAAACTTTAATGAAACGTTTCGGCTCCTTCTTTAAAAAAAAAAAAAATAAAAAAATTAATTATTGAAAAAAATTTAAATGTAATGAATTCCGAATTGAACGAAACAGAGTTTTGAAAATCTTCAGTGCACAACGGGTTTAGATTGTGTTTCGAAACGCGAGTGACCCAGCGAGTGAAAAAGTTACGCTAAAACACACAAAAAGGCAAATCTTCTTGCAGTGTTTTTCAAAAAGAAGGGGGTAGACATTCTGATCACTGAGTTTCTGTGTTGCAGAAAAGGTGTGTTCAGACTGATAAAGTCCTGGGTCACAGGGTATCTGTTTTTAGTGGGTTATTTTGTATGTGTGGGGGAGAGCCGAGCTTAGATGGACGGTTTGCTCACTCTCGGAGTAAGAGACACCTCAGGACTAACAAGCTTCCGGGCGTTTGTGTACGAGTGAGGGAGTCGGATCTGTACTGACAAGTTGACAGGTGTGTGTGAGACAGAAAGACAGGATGGAGGATTACCACACCTGTGTGTTACACAGACATGTTTTATTCATTTAGCTGACACTTTTCTCCAAAGCAACTTACAATATTAAGGTTATAATTATTTACCCAGTTATACAGCTGGGTAATTTTACAAGAGCAATTCAAGGTAAGTACCTTGCTCAAGGGTACTACAGCTAGAAGTGAGGCTCAAACCTGCAACCTTGGGGTCCAAAGGCAGTTCCTCTAACCACTACACTACCAACTGTTCCAGCTTTCTTGCCTCTCTATGTGATTGAGTTTAATTAAGAGTTACTTTGCAGAGTTTGCATTCATCAGAGACAAAGCAGGATATAGACTGTTGTCTGTGTATGACAGCCACACACACGTAGAGATGTAGAAGGTTCTCAAGGATTTAGTATTTTGACCACCACTTGGTCATAGTTACATGTACATTTGCATTTATTTATTTATCAGAAACTTTCCTCCAAAGCGACTTCCAAAGACCTCTATGTAGTGTTATGAGCCCACACACCTTATTCACCACGGTGACTTACACTGTTAGATACACTACTTACACTGGGTCGCTCATCCATACGTAGTTGCCTTCCATAATTTGCCTTTTCAAGGTAGACTCGGGAAATGAGATCCTCATAGTCACTTCTTTAACTTGGCAGTGCCGTGTGGACAGTTTTATCTGCCTTGTGTTACTCTGGCACTTTGGTTGCCAGTTGGCATTCTTGGCTCAGGTAAAACACACCCCTCACCTAAAATACTAGCAAGAGTGTTTAAGTAAAACGTTTTATTTTTGCAACGGTCATTTGGTACGACAGCCTTTAATAACAGCTTAAGGACTGGAAAACATTCTTTTGTATTGTTATATAGTGATGATATTAGAAATGTTAGTAATGAATTAATACTAATACACGTCAGACAGGTGCAGACAAATGATCGAAGAGCAATAATAACAAGCTCAGAAAGCCCACAAAAGTGAAAAAAGACTGAAGGACACAATTGCAGGACACGCTGGCCTTATCAGATGGCGTGACTGGGCCCTTGAGTAAAAGCTAATAATACCAGCAGTGTGGTGTGTGTGCGCAGAGACACGGTAAGTGAGAGGAACACTCTTGTTCTAATTGTGCTCACTTACGGTATCCGTGCCACGGGCGACGGCGGCGCGACCCGCCCACCAGGCGTTCCCTGGACGCATCCTCCGAGAGCGCGCGTCACCCGCAACTAGATTTCACGGCAGCCCTCTCCCACGCTACTTTGCCCCGCAGCGTTTTCTAACGCTCACCCAAGGCTCGCGTCAGTCCGCCCGGGGCCTTTCCGTACCTTCGGTCGGGTAAGAAGGTGGGAGAGGGCGGAGGGCTCTTGGCTGGGGTGCAATTAGCGTGTTGATGGGCAGAAGGACGAACGACACATCACAGGATATCAGCCAGGACTTTTGAAGAGCGCGAGAAATGAGAGACTTGTCTGACCCGGTGAGGGTTCCGAGGAAGTGTGCCACGGAGTCCTGGAAGGACAAAAGTCTGCTGAGAATGATTGATTCTGTTAACGCACATAACGAAAGGCTGATTTTGTTCGGTCCGCACGCGCTGACAACGAAAGGTGGGGCAACAGCAGCAGGCCCTTAGTTTGCGTCCCATCGCAATCCTCATGAATTCATGAGATGCTGTCTTTTTTACGCTCTTACAAAAAAGTCAAATCTAGTCCACCCAACAGATGATAAATTGAAATGACCTTAATGTTTAATGAACGCCACCCTATGTCTCCGGCGCCCGTGAGCTGCAGCTCGTCTTGGAGCGGCGGGAAGGAAGAGGCGGCGGTGACAACATTTGCCGTCCCTCTCACGCTGCGGGGTGGAGGATGGTGCCTGGAGAGGGGGCCGATGGGGGTCCCGCACCGGCCGTGCACCTATTTGTAATACTCCGTGGCCGGGCTGCTCCTCTTGATGAAATGAGCTAATGAGGCCATTGATTAATTCTCATTTCCGCAAAGCAGAGCGTTCGCTGAGGCCCACCGCAGAGTGACGCCGGATGGTTTTCTTTAGCCATCTTTTCATTTGCGCGTACGGTTTCAGCCCACCGTTGACGGGCAGCGAATCGTCACAGCCGGACAAAGTGTGACACCGGTGCCACGTGACCCTTTACGTGATGCCTGCACGGCAGTTACTATATGTGCTTTTTGCCCCTTATCCCGTAAGCCGCGCCCTCCCTTCTCCTGCATCCTGTCGGTCACCTGCAGAAGCGAGCGCCTTTCTGTCCCGCGTGTCGCCAGAGATGCTCCGATCTGCCCAGCTGTATCTGCTGACTCCGAGCCGAGCGGTTTGCAGAAGAGCGAATGAAAACAGAATGTTTGCTTTGTGTTTTTATTTTTAGAATCCACTGTTTCTAAATAAGAAAGATGCACCTCCGTACGTTCGGCCAAAAAAATAAAGATTAGATAGCGTTACGGATAAAAAAAACGTTGCAGGGGCACAGGTGATTAAATATGAGATGTGAAACAGACCTTCCACACAGTGATAAGAGCTGTCATGTTTAAAGTGGGGGAATTTTTTTAAGCGCGATCTTAATTAAGCAACCTGCTCGCTCCGGAATACGGCTTCCAGTATTGGCACAGGAATCACGGCAACCAGATGGTATTTGTGCTGTGGTTCGAGAGTAGAACACAGAAGGTTAAGTGGTCTTGATAAAAATGGTTTCCAGTTCCCTGTAGTTTTGCCCTTTGCTGGTTTGCAGTGATTGTTCTCTAGCCTCCTGACTCAGTAATCCGGCTCAGGGCTGCGGACCACTTTCATCAGGCATTTCTCCTTCTGTGCTCTAGTTTCCTTTCACTCAAGTTGGACCCCATTACACGAGTCAATATCTGGGAAGACGGTTTTATCTAAAGCATTTGGTTTAGCTGAACATCACACACACACACACTCGCACCTCATGTCCTATACAGGGTCACAGTGAGCCGGAGCCTAACCCGGCAACACAGGGCGTAAGGCTGGAGGGGGAGGGGACACACCCAGGACGGGATGTCAGTCCGTCGCAAGGCACTCCAAGCGTGACTCGAACCCCAGACCTACTGGAGAGCAGGACCTGGTCCAACCCACTGCGCCACTGCACCCCCTTTTAGCTGAATATTTTATTTCCTAAATCAAGACAAGACCAATATCATACTGAGCAAACACACACTGCTCTAACAAACATTGGCAGAAACACTCTTTGGACTCAAACCAACCACCTTGTGTACCTTAACCTCCTCCACTTTACTCACTTACCACAATGCCATCCTGAGAAGTCTGCGAACATCAAGGTAGCTCCCGTTCCCTATGTCATCCTCCCCAAAGCTTCTACCGCTAGTGTGTGTGTTGTTTACCATCCCCGTGATTTAATGGCAAAAGAGTTTTAACCAGTCTCGTGACTGAGCCTGAATTATAGCTCCCAGACAACGGTGGAATAGTGTGTCAGCGCAGAATCAATAAAAAGGTCTAAATATATACTTGTCTCTTGTAACCGAAAAAAGCTGAGAAAAAATAACTCTTTTTTTATGAATATACTGTCCAGCTGTAATTGTAGAAGGGAAGCATTAGAGGAGGAGCTCTTGTGGAGGTCATCTTAATGATCTTACGCACAAAATGTACGTGGAACGGGAAGCGTGCGTGATGTGAACGAGTATTTATGTCAAAGTCCGGACCGTGCGAGATGTGTACGTTTGACTTGGCATAAAAAGTTATTCTGCGGCAAAGCACGCTCTCACCCCACACAAGCCACTCGCTTTGATTAACTGTATGTGTGCGTGTCTATAAGCTGGGGTACGCAACGGGCGCTTGATGGATGCCGCATTTGATAACTTGCCTTACTCCACGCGTAAAAACATTTAAAAGATGGCAAGGAGCTGCGCAGAAGTGCTGCTTTTTAAAGATGTACTAGAACTATTAAAGAGATGTAGTAGAACCTCTCACTCCCTCAGGACTGCTGCATCCTTTCCAGGGTTTGAAAAGGTCTGAAAACACATCACTTTAGACTCAAATCTCTCCTGATCTAACAGTTCCATGAATTTGCATCGCTCCATCTGTCACGAGCACCTATGTATTTCCTATGAGACTCAGATATATAGGCAGCTATGTGTGTGTAATGCACACGGGCAAAAATAATGGTGTGTGTGCAGAAGTGACTGTGCTTGTTAATCGTGCATCTGCATCTAATGCTGTTCACGTGCTGAGAAATGCACTCATGTACTCTGAATTGTATGTTGCTTTGTAGAAAAGTGTTTGCTTAATGAATAAATGTGGATTGTAATATGCAACAAGAATATCTTTGGTACACTGTTTTAGCGTGATGGACATCGGAACTCAAAAAACACTACTTCACGGGGTCCGTTTTAAAAACAACCCTGAGAAATGAGTCAGCCAGCGTGACCGACGGAGCACATCGGCAAACAAAATGTGACTTATTTTAACAAGGGAAGTCGTAATAAAGTGAGCAAGAGTGACATCTGGGCATGAGAACAATAGGGTTGCATTTCCACACTGATACAATGGTATCCCCTTGGCCTCGTCAGACTACTCTATTAAAACTTGTCGAAGCGTTCGCATGTATCTCGTCTACTTGTTTCCCTGCACTGGCTTCCTATAAGCTGCCCGGATCAAATTTAAGACCCTGGTTATGGCCTACAAATGCATTAACAGAACTGCTCCCAGTTATTTACAAGACGTGATCAACCTCTATTCCCCAGCCAGACCCCTTCGCTCATCTACTTCTGCTCTCTCGGTGGTCCCACGCACGAAAGGTAAAGCTCGGAGGTTCTCGGTTCTGGCTCCGTTGTGGTGGAATGACCTCCCCCTCTCTCTCAGAACTGCTGAAACTCTTGTCTACATTTAAGAAGGATCTTAAAACTCTTCTCTTCCGGACTCACTTCGCCCATCATTTCTTAAGTTCATACAAGGTATAAATGTTCACGATCATGCTTGACTCAATCCTTTACAGAGCCACTCCTGCAATGTAACGTAAATGTTTATATGTGACTCAAAAAAAAAAAAAACTATTCAGAAGGTGATTAGAAATTGGCAATATTCTGGTAAAATTCTGCAGCTACTTGTGTGATGAACGTCGGTGAATATGGTGAAGGAAACAAACTAACTCTACTTAAGAATCGCACATCCTCAGCTTTGTTTCTCCTAATGTAATACACACACTGTATTTTCTATGAGACGTACATCGCTTTGGATAAAAGCGTCTGCTAAATGAATGAATCTAAATGTAAATGTAAAATGTTTCTATTTGCCTTCATATTTTACAGTGGTGCTTTTCGGTACTCTCTTCATTAATGTGCATCTTTACTTGGTTTACTTGGTGTTGTCTAATATTTCTGCTGACATAAGGCTTTGAATGAACGCTCATGGGCTGTTTATCTAAGTGTGACTTCTGCTGATGACACGTTGTCACATTTCCTCCTACCTTTTTTGTAATCCTGCTAAAGTTTATCTTCTGAAGCTGTAACCGGTTGCACTTATTGGTACAAATCTGTTATAATATTTCAGATGAGTGTTCCATCCTGTTACTTCTCCCTCTCTGCAGGCATTCCTCCCAGAGCATCAACGAACCCAAGCTTCACTATTATTCACACCTCTGCAGTCATCCGTTACTCTACCACCTCCGGCCCTCGGAAATAACAGCGGCTGTGAACGACACCAGTGGAAGAACATTTGGGGCGCTGTACTGTTAAAACTTTGCTCATTAATCAGGTCGAGTTTATTGCTCGCCCCTTGCATTACAATATAATATTTGTTCTGACTCATAACAGCAAATCTTATTAAGCTCTCATACCATACCGAATGTCTTTTTAAGCTGCTGTTAAACTCTTTTACTTGTAACGTGCTTGATTTTACGTCTTCAAGAAGTTGCAAGCAGCCAAGCCTTCATCTGAAAAAAAAAGTCCATCTAATTCACGAAAGTCTATTTACTAATTTCTATCTTTGTATTTGCTAAGAAATATGTGAAATATACGGTATAAATAAGTAAATAAATTTTAATCAATTTGCTTATGTAATTACACATATTTTGTTTGTTTTTTTGAGGGCAGCATGGTGTCACAACAGGTAGCATCACTGCGTCTCAGTGCCTGAGCTGTTCAAGATTCACATCCAGCTGAGTCTGCATGGAGTTTGCATGTTCTCCTCGTGTCCACATGAGTTTGCTCTGGTTTCCTCCCATGCTCCAAAAACGTTTCAAGTCGGTCAGTGACCCTAATTTGCATGTAGTGTGTGTGTGTGTGTGTGTGTGTGTGTGTGTGTGTGGCTGCCTAGCAATGGACTGGTGTCCTATCCAGAAATATCTCCTAACCTATCATCCAGTGATTCCAGGATAGCTTCCAAGCCATTGTGACCCTGGCAAGGGCAAGTGGTTAACAGAAGTGTGTGAGGAAGTCTTTATTTGTAACATGTTGCGTGCTGGAGCATCCCGCTGTGACCATGTGGATTTTGTATATTTTCACTATGTTTTTCTTGCATTTCCTCCAGGTTCTCTGATTTTTTTCCCTCAGTGCAAAGATGTGTGTCAGGTTACCTAGTGAGTCTAAATTCCCCACAGTGTGTGTGACAGAGTGTGTGGATGCATGAGTGTGTGATTGCCTTCAGATGGGCTGCCGTCTCATCTAGGATTGACCCCGCCTTGAGTCCCGCCTTAACGTTGTTTCCAGGACAGGACACTTGCCTTAAGACAAAAGGTTACTGATATTGGATAGGTTGTTTTAACGTTTTTTTTTATGTCGTACACTTAGAGTGGAGGTTAAAAAATCCATTTTCGCTTTGGTTCCTCTAGCAAATAGGAGCTGCTGATAGTGTCCTGGTTACATCTGTTGCCTCAACAGTTTGAATCTCACTTCCTGCTGTAGCATCCTTGAGAAAAGTGCTTACTCTGAATTGCTCGGGTAAAAAGAAATGACCCAGCTGTGTAAATGGGTAAATAGTTATAGGTAACTTACCAGTCAGGTAAATGTAGTGGTGTTAGATAATCTATTAATGTGACAGAATGTGGATGTTTAGTCAAGTGCAGATTTGCTATTTTATATTAAATGTATTCATTTAGCCGATGCTTTTCTTCAAAGCGACTTACATTGTTAAGGTTACAGTTATTCCAAGCTTATAATTATTTATCCATTTATACAGGTGGGTAACTTTACTGGAGCAATTTAGGGTAAGTACCTTGCTCAAGGGTACTACAGCCAGAGGTGGGGATCAAATCTGCAACCTTTGGATGCAGAGGTAGTGGCTCTAACCACTATGCTACTAGCTGTCCCCGGCTGTCCCCAAGCTGTCCCCCCATTTCCAGAGGCCTGCTCGGATGGGAAGGTATAGTACAGGTTAACTACTCAAAGATGCACTTGGCTGACAAAATATTTTTTGTGAATAGCAGTTTTTGTGTGTCTTGTAACGCAAACACTTGGTTCTATATCACGTCAGTGTCAAGGTCATTTCTGCACTCAATAAACTCTTGTTAATATTTTTCCACTTAAAAAAAAAATTATTCTCAGTCAGCTTACAAATTATAATCAAGCCATGACTTGAGTATTATTAGTGGCTTTCTTTAGGCAAATACACTGCTGGTCAGATGGGAGACGTTCCTCTGAGGTCTAGGAACCGAGAGCGTGACACATTGATGAATCTTGCGCTCAGCTTGCATAATCATTTGCCTGGCCGCTTGAGGATGGGCGATGGAGGGACTGCTGCGTCGTCATCCTCTCCGGGAAGGGCAGAGAAAATCCGCTACACTTCCTGAGTTTTGATAATCACAGACAGGAAGCGGTTAGGGTTTCGCACCTTAAATTACCATACTCTGTCGTCCATCCCATCTGTTTGCTCATCTGCATAGGATATTCAGCCAGGGGACTGCAGCTCTGCCGTTCATGTTCTCGAGGCTGACACTCCAGCGGGGGCTTATGCGCATCTCCTTATTCCTCTAGGAACAAGGGACAGTCCTGTCGCTGTTGCAAGTGACCCAATATGGAGAAAACCCTGAGTAACATCTGATGCAGAGGAGAAACCAAATGCAGTCCGGTTTTTCAGAATTGGAGTGAAAGAAAGGGATTCATATAGAAACGCGGTGTGTGGTGCAAAGGAAGGGCGGACTTTAACCACAACAAAAACCAAGGGCATGAGAATGTGCTTGATGCTCAGCGGAGCAGTGAGCATTGATGCACAGAGACGCATCTACATGCTGTGTTAGGAAGGCGCACAGTCTGTGGTTCGTGTCTTGAGACAGTTCTACTACATGTTACGCGAAATGGCCTTATTGTCATCCGTCCGCTCTTCCACTGACGAAGCGTTTTGCACGAAGGGGTCTCGCCCAAACAGAAACAATAAATAAGAAGAATGATCGTTTCAAAAGCCCTCAAAATACACCTGTCCCTCACTAAAATCCCCCTCTGCCACCGAGCCCACCTTTAAACACTGTTGATAAAATAGCTAATATTTCTATCATAAATGCTGCTTTATGAGAAAAATCGGGGGAGGTGAAGAAGGGGCATGCCATTGTTCTTGAGGTCCAGGGGGAGGGGCCCCCAAGCCTTTTTTTAAATAGGGGAGAGGGAGCAAGGGAGGTGGAGACAGAAGGAAAAAGAAAAATGAATAAAACTAGAGCGCTAATCCAGTGATGAATTTGTGTGTATTTTTGTAGTGACAGGTTTGATTTATCACTAACATTTTATTCAAGGTCCAGGAATTAGTGAGAAAAGCCATGCAGGATGGAAATGGGAGACCAGGAAATATGTTGAGCTGAAGGCTTACTGATACTGTGGAGAACAATATTATTATTTGATTATGTTTTATTTATGTGTTCAGCGCTTTCGCCACACCGGCCTCGCACCTTGTTATTGATGATGACGCACCGTAAGTGGAAAGGAAGGTTTGCAGTTTTGCTGCCGGTGTGGGAGAGAATGACTGGGAAGTGCGTAAATGGGGCTCGCGCACAGTGTGCTGTTCCGCAGCAGGAAACACTCTGCGGGTCAGCGGAGGTGTACACACTCACACCATCATATCAAATATTGTTGTGCATTGGGGGGCACGGTGGCGCAGCGGGCTTGGCCGGGTCCTGCTCTCCGGTGGGTCTGGTTGGGGTGCCTTGCGATGGACTGGCGTCCCGTCCAGGGTGTCCCCCCTCCCCCTCCGGCCTTGCGCCCTGTGTTGCCAGGTTCGGCTCAAGTTCGCCATGACCCCGCTTGGGACAAGCGGTTTCAGACAATGTGTGGTTGCGTAGGTTGTGCATCTGGGGAGCGGGGAGGGGCAATTTGGGTGCGGGAGGCTCTGCAAGAAGGAGAAGGAGGTTTTAGAAGGTGACGGGAGAAGCTGTTGAAGGTCAGAGGTTTGCGGTGTCACTCTCTTGTAGAGGAAGTGAGGTCCAGGGGTTTTGCTTTATCACCTCTGTCCACCGCTATAACCAACGCCCTCCAGGAGGGATTACTGCCAAACGCTCGTCCCATTGCTCTCCTACGCTCCTTCAGACGCACACGTACACACGCTCACGCTACTCAGGCTACCTAGGTAGATTGATAGGACAGGGACTAGGGCATTTGTTATGTCTCCCGAGTTCTTAGGGAAGCTTCACACTAAGAGGTGGACGGTAGAGAAAAATGGCCAAAGGTCCCCGGTGCCACAATCCAGGAGTGTAGCATCCAGCAAGGAGTCCACCGAACACTGTGATTTATCACCGCAAGCCACGGAATCCTCCCCAGCCCTATCTTTTCCTTTGTTTTGTTAATGATGTGCGTTTTTATGCTGCAGGTTCTGTCTTCTTTTCTACGTGTTTTTATAATAGAAGTGCAATCTGGGGACATTTTATTAACATAATGTATTCATACCTGATAAAGAATACCAGTGCCATGGAAATGAAACAACTATGAAATATTCTAAAGCGTTGTCAGATTCGTCTGCTTACATTTACACTGAACCGCCATCCTCATATTAGACTGGGAAATTACATGTAGAGCTTTTTACAAATAACACATTTGGAGGACTCATGTTATGGCGAAAAACTATAGACACGTTAAAGGCAAAAGTATATACTGTAAATACAACACAGACACAGAGATTAAGACCCCTTTGTGGACACAGGGAGCTGTGGTGTGTTTCACCAAAGAGAAAATTTACAGCACAAATACCCCCCATGAATTAAACATACCTCAGCACATTAAAGTTAATATATTACCATACGGCGCTACCTTAATGATTCTGCTCTCGAAGAAAATATCCCAAATCAGTAAATAAATAAATGCAATGTGTGTTTCCTACATTAATATCATGTATTATAAATAACACTAATCAGCTCTGGTGAAAGTAAACAAGTGAAAAATGCTGACCTTTTACTCAAAGCCTGGGTCTAATTGCGATACGTGACAGAATTGTAATGCTTGTTTGTGGACAAATTAAGGCCTTTACTGGATCCTCTGCAAATAAAAACCAAATGATGTAAATGAAAAGCAGATCAATGCCACTTATACTAATATTTCCCATCATAAGCGGTTTTCATAATAAAAAGGTTTATTACAGGTTGCTTTTAAAGGTTGGCACTTGCAGTTTATAAGTTCAGAGCTTGCTTTGTATGGGCTTGTGATGCAGGCTTAGTCTGGGGAAACAAAACAAGGGGGAAATGAGCAAATTCACAACCCTAAAGGCAAGTTATGAGCTATGGCCCCTGGGGTTGTGGGTCCAACCTGTATGTGACCCCATTCCTGGATCTTAAGGTCAAGGATGTCCTCTTCTATGCTCACATTAAGATGTTCCCCACAGCAGTGCCGAGGACCTTTTCTGTGCCGGGATGCCTAACATTTTTTTCTCTACCCCCAAGTTGCCTATCTGAACGCCAACTGGCGTGTTTCCCATTTTTTTTTTTTTTTTTTTTTGTCTTAATTTATTGGTTGGCTGAAGAAAATCCTCTACAGTTGTATTTGTGTTGGGTTTGATTTTTCACTTGTATGCCTAACTCAGGAGCTCTTAAGGTTTAAACACTTGAATTGTAAATAGGGTCACTGGGGTGAAGTGACTTTGCTCCTTAATTGTTTAATTGTGACATCACCGCTTTGGCTTCCTCAGCTCATTCCGAGAGACTGCCGGGCTTTTAGCTGGCCAACACGTTGGATGGAAGCCATCGTGAGGACATTTTTTAAAGTCGTGGTGTAAATAATCTGCAACATTTACTCTTTCCCTATTTCTCCCGAAGGGAACGGTGAGTGTTTCGAGGGCCCTGAACTCCCCATACTTTCTCTCGTGGAGAGCAGAGAGTATTTTCAGGGTCCCTTGCTCCCTCCGGTCTTTCTCTGGATGAAAGGTGATCCTGTCAGACATGTAACCCAAGCTCTGTTACACAAGCTTGTTGCAGCCGTATGGTGACTATTTTTGCGTGGCCTCTAACGCTTGCGCTTGTCACATTTCATCTCACGCCGTGCTCTGATTTGTTGAGACAAACATACTTGCAGATTGGCTGCCGGCCTTCGGTTCCATCACCGTCTGCCACACCAAGGTCGCTGTCCTGGAAGAAAAAATTTTTAAAAAATTAACATTTCTTCCCAGCAAAAATAATGTGCCTGAACATCTGCGGGAGCATGCCCTGGAATACATACAACTTTAACTGTATATGAATGAGAGGGTTTGCTGATTAGGGTAAGACTGTGGTGTCGCAGGTGAAGTAAGAACTGAACAAGTGTCCGTTTGTTCAGGTGTTACATGACAGCCCTGCTGCCTAAAGGATTTCTGCGGGCTGTTACTGTAAGGAAGGAAAATTTGCCGTTACTCATTTCGGAGTGTACAGTACTCATGATTTCTGCTTGGTAAGAGTGTAGGGAAGTGGAAACGAAATCCCTCATACCCGTACACCCTTTCCATTACCGGGACTGGGGTTGATGACAGCCGCCTTAAACACAGCTGAAGGGATCAGTACACAAAACTATTTCCAAAAGTTCTTTGGTGACTAAAAAATGCTGAGTCAAGGTAAGCTGTGTTGCCTCATGGGGGGCACGGTGGTACAGCGGGTTCTGCTGAGTCTTGCTCTCCGGATGGTCTGGGGTTCGAGTCCTTCTTCGGGCGCCCTGCGACGGACCGGGGTCCCGTCCGGGGTGCGTCCCCTCCCCCTCCGGCCTCGTGCCCCGTGTTGCCCGGTTAGGCTCCGGTTTGCCGTGACCCGAGCGGTTTCACTCAATGTGTGTGTAGTCTCACTATAGGCCAAAATGCATGTTGCGTGACTTTACACCAGGTAGCGCAGATGATCCACCACAGTGGGTACTTTTTTCTATAACTACCAAACCAGATCATAAAGCATCAGCGTAAACATTAAACTGAATGGTTGAAAACAGCACTGGAAAATGACCCTGGCACATAATATTACACACAATGACAAACGGGTTTAAACCAACCAAGTGGAACTGAAACACCCCGAATATACCGTAAGTCCGCTATTGACCAAGCGATTCCATTCAGATCTATTTCCAAAGGTTTCCGTGGAGTATTTCTCGAACAAGTGTTTTTACGCACATTGCAAGGACCGGGCCCGTTTATTGGTATAGATTGTTTTTAATGAAAAGTTATTCCTGGACACATTATACATTATCTCGGTCTTTGTACTTCTCAAAAGCGGAGAAGATTCAATTCATTATGAGGGATTAAATATCAATTTAAAGACATTTCATGTGTGTTAAAGCACTTACTGAGTTAAAAGTGTAGGGACAAATGGGTGGGAATGCAGTGGGGAGTGTAATGCAAGCCCTGCATTTAGATCATAAAATGTCTTCTAAATAAAAATGAGTGAACCTTTTAGAATGGGTAGCTCTTCTATCTGTCTGAACATTAAAGTGGTAATACAATAAGATATTCCGCTGCATGATTAAATGTTTCATTTTAATTTATTTATTTATCACTCTAAGCTATTCGACGCACGTATAGGAGACACTGGCAATGGCGATGACTTTTTATCGACCATCCTGATTGGTGGCTTGCTGCACATCACATAAACTATCATCCGCTGTTTTTGTATTGAACAGAAATAATAAAAAAAAAAAAAGCTAATAAAATTAAATTGGGTGGAAGTGTCGTTGTAATATAAAAGGAGCAGTGTAAATGTACCCAAGTGAGCACAAAAGTTGACAAGATTTCACACTTTTTTCCCAAGTCTATCTTACTATCTCTCTCTCTATCTAACATACAGTTATATATCAGTGTATATCATTGTCTTTATATAAATGTACAAATGTTCTCTGTCTCTCTCTCTCTCTCTCTCTCTCTATCTATAGATACATATACTGTATATATATATATATATATATATATAACGTATAGAGGGAAAGATCAGTGTCTCAGCTTGCTGACCGAATCGATCAATAGCCTATGAATATTCTTATCAGTGTCCTAGGTTCTGAGAGAGACACGTCAACGCTCAGCTCAGGAAAAGAGAAAGAAGGCTGAAGAAAAATCCAACGGGGCGTCTGAACTGAGGGACTGCAGGGAGGACTGAGAAAAGCCGTATTTGACGAGGCGGCGGGGCTGGATCAGCGGACGTCACGTGGCGTTGGAGGAACGATGTTAATAGGCGGCAGAACAAAAGTACGAACCCCTGGTGACTCTCCTGCCCCTGCTCCTGTCCTTGGCACAGAATTGTTAACGCGGGACTATGTGACGACAACACAGGTGAGAATGCGGAGGCATTTTAGACATTTTGAGAAAAAAAAAAAAATCCTAATGTGCAAAAAGGTTCAACATCTGGTCCGTGCCTGGCATAATGGGGCCTTGTAATGCCATTAGGGTCTTAACAAATGTACTCTGCGATGGGGAAGCATTCCACGTTGATAAACCTAATGGGCAGTGTGTGGAGAATGCTCGAGTAGCCAACCTCCCCCCCTTCGCCAGAGCCGTAATTGGGATAGATCGCTGACAGAAGGGAGAAGGCGGGGCTGGGCACGGGGGAGGGCATGGGAAGGTGCAAGGCTAGAAACAAAAGGTGTTCTCCTTCTGAAGGACAGGCTACAATCTCCCTGGATTCATCTCTTAAGTGATACTCTGAACCTGTTCTATTTAATCTGCCCGTCTACAGCGATTGCGGAGTGAAGAAAGGAAAGGAATCCATCACGGCCTTTGCGTTTCTCTCTCTTTTATGAAGGTGGGCTCGCTTTGAGAGTGACTGACCTGCGCAGGGGGTTCATGAGGGGGGCAGCTCAGCACTGGATCACTTTACTACCACACGAGCCTAAATATAGCTGCAGGCTCTCCGTTCCACTTTCAGTGGGTACTACTGGCTACGTCGGGGGGCTGCGTGGGGGCGGGAGGTGGAGCGCGAGACGGGCCAGCGGCGGAGGGGCTCTCCTTGACTCCGCGACACCTTGCTCGGGAGCACTTTGGCGTTTCTGCACAGTTCAGCAATATCGCAATAAGCTTGCGGAGGAGGAGGGAAGTGATGGTGAAGCTGGATTGTAGAGGAAGCCCTCTGTGCTGCATTACTGAGGCTTGAGCCACGGAAGGTCTGCATCTCCTTCAGGAAGATCTCCATGCCTGATCCCTGGTGTTGGCTCATGAAAAGTGAATTCCGAGCCACAGATCTGAGCATCACAGTCAGTAAAAATGGTCAGAACAAATAGGACCACAGACTTCGAGCACTACTACTGGGACAGCTGGTAATGTGGAGCTGCTGCCTTTGGACCCAAAAGGTCACAGATTTGAATCCGACCTCTAGCTGTGATACCTTTGAGCAAAGTACTTACCCTAAATTACTCCAGGAAAAATTACCCACCTCTATAAATGGGTAAAAAATTGTAGGTAACTTAACACTGTAAGTTGTTTTAGAGAAAAGCATCAGCTAAATGAATAAATGTAACTGTACAGCTCATTAATTATATTGTATACCTTTATACCTAATACCTTTATACCTAATCATGCCTTTATTTGCAAAATTTTGAATGGACCTTTACATGTGTATTGGACTTAGTGGCTTTTAAATGTTTTCCCTTCTCAGTTCGGCAAATACCTACTGACTGTGGTGCACAGGACTTTAAATCACTGCCAAGCTCCACCAGGATGTTCAATACCACAGTATTAATATTGGAATTTGCATTTTGGAAAGATTTTTTTGTGCAGTTTGCGAGCAGATGGTGACAAGGAATATCTGCAGGGTTCCTCCAAGCTAAGGGATATCTAGAGAGCTGCAGGGTCACAAGGTCAAAGTGACCACTGACATCCCCCTTTACACAGGTTTCCGTTATATGACCCTGATAATGTCGTAGTGAATGTAATCATTTTTCAATGGTTCTTTCACACCATTTTACATTTACATTCACATGTATTCATTTAGCGGACGCTTCTCTCCAAAGCGACGTACATCTCGGAGAAATATAATTTGTGCAGTAAAATTTTGCTTGCATAAGGGGTGCGGTGGTGCAGTGGGTTTGACCGCATCCTGCTCTCCGGTGGGTCTAGGGTTCGAATCCTGCTTGGGGTGCCTTGCGATGGATTGACGTCCCGTCCTGGGTGTGTCCCCTCCAGCCTTAGGCCCTTTGTTGCCGGGTTAGGCTCCGCCTCCCCGTGGCCCCACATGGGACAAGCAGTTTCAGTCTGCGTGTGTGAATTTTGCTTCTGTAACATTGCATGTTTCACAAACGGTAGCGCAAGTGTTTTCATTTCCTAGCTGCGGCAACTAACTGTTTGTCCGAGTCACTAGAACACCGAAGGCCATGGATTCAGTAAAACAGTTGATCTGAAAGCCTTTGCACCATGATCTGCCTGAGAGGATCTTCACTAAAATTCGCTGGGTGTCTCTCAGCGCCCGGCCACACTCCCGAAGTCTACAGCTGCTCAGGTGTGTTCGCGTTATGATAGACGGCTTCCCAGTCCTTTCGGATCGGTTGCTGCTGATATCAGCGTCACACTCGTATATTCCACTGTTGTGAAAATGTGTCCCGCGTCACGCTCAAGGTGTGCGCGTGTCCTTGCCCTCACCGTCTCAAATTAGTTTCTTTTTGAAATCTGGAATATGCGAGTAACTCATGGAGGAAAGTTTTTGCAATTATGTGTGTTGCTCTATATTCATTGTCTATATTCATTCTCTGCAGTTCTTCAGCAGAGCGCTGGAGACAATATAAAGGAGCGAATACATTCTGCGCCGCTCGAGTTTTTCAGTGAAAACGAATCGTCATAATCCAGATCTCGACGCGTACGCGGATATGATTTCTCGAAACTTGAAAGCTCTTTGATTTTTAATTCTTTCAAGCGCAACGCAGTGAATATAGAAGGATACATAAGTGCAATTCTGTGATGGTCCTGCTAATGTTTATCGACAGCGTGAGCAGATTGAGTTTGCTTAGATTTCGGCCTGCTGTTGTGCTGCCAATCGGGGGCCGGTGGGGGAGCGAGAGGGCATTCCATTACGCAAAGTGACACAAACGGCCCCCGCGCTCAGAGCCAGGTGCCTGGCAGCCGCACTCTGGGGTTAATAAATGGAGCCCGAAGACGGTTGACCTCGCGGGGACATTGTTGGTGAAAAATGACACATTGACACATGGGCACTCTCCTCGAGGCATTTCGACCTTGATTTCTTAACAAACCGCCGCTGACGTTTAATAGACTTTCCCCTAAAATCCACTCCACGCCAGCCGGACCCACCAGCCGGCGTCGCCACGGTTTCCGTGCGGGTTTGAGCGCGAGATTAATTGCCGGCACCGGCTTGATGTCGCCGCGTGCCACGTGCGATTAAATCTATGGTTGGGGACGATGTGAGGACTGTCATTTTTCTCTCCGTTTCCATGCCTTTCGGTGAAACAACAGTTACCTTTTCCTTCTTAAACCCCTGCCCCGGGGGGGTCCCCGCAGTCATCCTCCTCCTCCTCCTCCTCCTCCTCCTACTCTGCCGCACCGTCGCTTTATATTCTCAACTGAGCACGTTTAAGCTCACCGCTTAGCCCGCCACCCCACGCCCGGCGCCGACGCCACACGCGCACACACCCCAACACACCAAAAGCACAGTACATACTCTGAAAATGCTTCTCCTTGCGATTAGAACAGGAAGCAGCTTAATTAGTTTTTAATGGATTAATATGTTATTGTGTTGTTGTAGCGTTGCTATTGCCAGCGCATAATTTTTGTGCTAATTATGGAAGTGAGCATCATAATAATCACAATTAAAGTGACAATAAATAAGAGCTATTGCAATTACTATCACCAATGCTGCGACGACTAATAGCTAATAAAAATGCAGCTCTCAGCTCTCTGCAGAGTTCTGTGCATTATCTCTCCATGGCCGGATGCAGAGCGTGGAAGAAGCGTCTTCCTGTGTTCCCTGTACGTCCTTGGCTGCGCGTGTGTTAGCGGACATCTTCGGCGACTGGGCCTGCGTGCCGGCGTACGATTCCGTAAGTGCGGGCACGCGTGCGCTTGTGCGTTCACGCCCATGTCTTCATGTATTTCGTATGTCTGTGCACGTTTCTCCGAGCCGTACGCGTGCGTGTTCGGGTGTGCGTGTGTGTGTCTGTGTCTGTGTCTGTGTGTGTGTGTGTGTGTGTGTGTGTGCGTGTGTGCGCATATGCATACTTGAATGTGTGTTGTTAGTCTGCCTATGGCGTGTGCGCACATGTATGGTGCGCGTAAGTGTGTGAGCACGTATGTGCGTGTCCGTACTGTATCCATATGCTGTGTCTGGGTATATCTGAGGATATGATGTTTGCGTGTGTGTGTGTGTGTGTGTGCGTGTGTGTGTGTCTGCATGCACGAGCGTGCATGTGCGCATGCACTAGCAAAGGATGGTGGCCGTTCCCTCTCCCTCTTCCCTTTTCTGGGCTGGTTATCATTGGGGGCGGCTATAAATGGCAAGGCCCTTGTCAGGATGTGATTTAGCTGCCCGTGCGCAGGCAGGACGGCTGGGGGATGTGGGCCATGTGGCGGGGAAGGGAGCCTCTGTCTCGGCCCGAGACGGCCAGCTGAGTTTACTAAACTTCCAGAGGAGCCCGAAATAGCCCTCCCCTCCCCGAGTGTGTGTGCGCGCGTGCGCGCGTGTGCGTGCGTGCGCTGCCCTTAATCCCCGACGTAGACCGGTGGCCCCGGCCACTTGGGCCTGCTGATAACCGGCTCGGCTGCGCGCAAGCGAGCCTGTGCCGTGAATCGCGGACACGTGTTTTTCGTGCCGGGGTCTTCATTTTATTGGGGCTATTGCCATATGCTGAATTAATATCGCATAGAATTGGACAGATCCCCTAAATAACGCGTTTGCTTTTGAAAAACCGAGCGGCGCTTTTTTATTTCGTCCTAAAAGGCCCACATAAAGCAGTACCGTAAGCCAACATTCTACCTCTCGGGAAAGCGGAATCGTTCATCCCTTTGAGAGCCATACAAAGTTCCAGTGAGTGTTTGTTTTCTTTGTGGTTTTTTTCTTTTCTTTTCTTTTATTAAGCGCAATGGGTGTTGCGGGTGTTGGTTTGTTGTCCGGCCCCGTCGCGGCCGCGCGCGGAGCCGCGCGAGAGCCGAACGCGGGGTCTCCGTGACGGCAGGATGGGAAATTCGACACGGACGTCCCGGTCGTCCCGGTCCCGGGCCGGAGAGAGAAAGGAAGACGGAGAGGCCGCCGATAAAGCCGTCGAGGAGATGGCAGGTTACAGCGCGCTGTGATTCGGGAGCTGATTGCTGTTAAATTGACTCCTTCTCCCCGCGTGGACGCCGCTGTCAGGGCTGCGCGTCTCCCATTGTATTTTACATCAGGTTCCCATTCAGCCCCGTCCCGGCGGAGCAGCCAGGCATGAAGAGGACAGCTTGACTAATACCAGACCTTCCGTGGTACCCGCTCGCCGGAATGTTAATGCCTCCGGCTCTCGCGCGCTGGCACCGCCTCGCAAGCCACCCCGGGGACATCTCTCGCGATGCGGATGCCGTCCCACCGACCGTAATTAATATCATTACCAAGCATTTCACGGTTTAAAAATACTAAACGGTTTCACCTGAGAACGGTTGCTCCAGTGAACAAGAAAAGTTTGCGTCATTTCACATCCCTGCTCCGCTGCTGCAGCTGGCGCCGATTCGGAGGAGCGCTGTCGGCGGCCTGCCCTGTATGAAATATCATTTGCGGACGTGGAAGCTGCGGCGCTCTAATTACGAGCCAAAATAATCCAGTCGTATAATCTCCTCAATTCCGATGCGTGTTGTTAGAAGAGAGGCAAAAGCACAGGAACGTTGTCTCATTTCATCTCGCCGTTCTTCTCCTTCAATCCAGAGCCACCAATTACCCTGTAATTCCTTCAGCACGACTGTTTCAAATACTCCGGAGAACGCAGACACCACATTAATATTAGTGCTTCCCAACTCTGGCCCCGAGGTCCCGCTCGGTTGTTTTGTTGTCGTTTATAATTAATGAGGTTGATATAAAAAAAAAAAAGTAGAACCGTGTATCCTTGGTGTGATTTGAGCTCGTCATGGCTGATGAAATTGAAATTTGGGAGGATATAAATGTGAGCGCGCACACACACACACACACACACACGCAGCATGTGGGATGTATGAAATGGAAAATGAAGTCCGCTTTGCTTTCTTCTGTGAGTGTTTGAGGCGGTCGGCTGCGTGACCGCATGGGATCCCGAGGTGTCGGAGGTGGTCCCTGGGCCTCTGTGGGGGGAGGGGAGGGGGGGGGCTTGCAGAGAGAGTGGAAAATCAAATAAAACAGGTTAGAGAAAAGTGCAGAAATGTAATAGTGCATAAGTGCAACAGATTGTAGCCTCAGCAGAAATCCATGCTACAGCAGCATGAACTCTTGGACGATGACAGGTGTGTGGATTTGGAGTTTTACCCACTTTACTAGTCAAACTGAGGCCTTTTAAGACAGATTTAAATTAAATCTCTTTAATAAATGATTATGTAATTATTTCTGAGTTAATGACTCTAGAACTGCTTATTTTTTTCACAACTCATTTGCATCCTTTTCTTTGATGACCGCAGATGCATTTCGCAGATTCATTCTTGTTGCGTATCTGTATCACGTGACTAAAAATAAATTGAAGGGCTGACGGAAAGGACGGCAACGACGTGGCTCCCGGGACGAGGGAAGGCGGCGTGCGGAAGAAGCCGTATCCATGCTGAGCTGTGATCGCACGGTGCGCTTCCTGACGATGTCTTTGCACACATCGAATCGATGAATTTTTGAGATCGCACGTGATCCGCGAACGGGAAGAAGCCGAGGCCGGGACGGTGATACGGAAACGCAGAATGCCTTGACCTCTAACCAAAACGTCTCCGAACTTTGCCCTTTAGATGCTCCTGGTGCTACTTTGAGCCGTAGGACCGATGCGTGAAAAATGAACATTGCTGGAGAACAAATGGAGGCAAAGGACATTATCTGAGCTCTAAAGGCATGCCACCGATGCAGAAATTGCGCCGTTTTTCTCAGAGCGGGTGCGGGGTGAATAGGGCTTTAGATTGTGGATGAGAAGTGCGCAGGGTGATTGAAATGTCCAGAGAGCAGGAGGGCGGGTGAAAGAGAGAGCGAGAGGAACGGCTGCCGGATCGGGGGCTGTCAGTACTGGCCTCCGCCCAATGCCATCGAACTTAACACCCGGTTCGCATTCCTCCGTCACCTGCTCCGGCCTCCCCGTTCCTGCTGCAGGGGGTGAGATCAGGTAGTGCCGCACGGCTCGGGACACCGCCGCTGGCCGGATTTCAGTGCCGTAACTCGACGCCATCGCTCGTTCACCCCGCCTCCCTTCCCAGCTCCCCACCGACTCGCTAACAGAAGGACCGGCGCGTTCTCAGATTTACCGCACCTGCTGTCCCTCGGCCCGCCGCGGCCCCGGTCCCTCACGCGGCGGCGCTCCCCGGATCCCGCTTACAGGGCCGACGGCCTCAGCTGCCTCGGGCCGTCCGCCGCCGCTCCGCACCCCTTTTTTGGAAAGGTCAGCGGGAGCGGGGAGACGTGTCTGCTCCGGGACACAGTTGGTGCTGCTGTCAAGTGCTCCCGGTCATCACTCTTTGTTCACCCAAGGCCACTCGCGTGTAGCGCTGTGTCGTATGGGGAACTGCGAGCAAACGGGACGGACGGCAGGGGGCACAGCGGCCAAGGGCACGAACTTCACCCGCCTGAGACCGGGAGGCACCGTGCCTCCGACCGGCGGCAGATACATTTGTGTTTCACGCCGTCAGGTTTGTTTTCCATTCGAGGAGATAAGGACCCCAGCCTGTATTGCTATCCAAATATAAGGTCAAAAAGTGTGACGATTTTCTGTTACGGCACCTTATCTTCCTCGGGGAGATGCGGGATAACAGAATTTTAAATATGGCGAAAAGAGCAGCGACTTTATAGGCCGGAGCACTGTAATCACGCGGGTGTCACGACCATTTATCAAACGCGCGGATGTCGTGACGTTGTTTTCGGGTTCGGCGCCGCTTTCGAAGCTGCCCTGTCATAATACACCGAGACAAATATCAAAATGCTTATCTAAGAAATGAATAGCATAACAAACGGATTCCGTGCATCTTAGAAGAGACGGATGTGCACCACGGGCCTACATTATGTAATCGCTGGTTCCAAGAGCGTTGCTAATGAACAGGCACATTACCCAATTATACTAACATTGAGGAATGACTTTTTTCTCTCTTTTTTTTCCCTCTGTGTCACATATTTGCACCCCCCCCACCCCCACCTGCACAAGCAATGGACAGGAAGTCGTAATTATAATTAATGCTTTTAATTTGCGCTGATAAGTGTGGCATTAATTGAATTAGCCCGACCTTGCTTGCACACTTGACGAGAAGGACCACGCCTGGTCAGCTTACAGAAGCAGAAGCAGATGGTTTTACTTACTGCGTCCGTCTTCAGCATTTCAAGGCCCGATCCATCCGTCTCCACTCTTCCTCTCCATCTGGATGCTTTTTCGTACGTTTCACGTTTAACTCGTTGTCCGCTTCTAAGCGTAGCCTTGCCGTTTCTTTTAATATATCTGGTCAAAAGTAAGTACCAATCAGCTGTTCGACTGTTCAGAGCTTAAAGCTGGATGAATCAGAGTGTGATTTGTAACATTTACTACCAGGCTTCTTAGGTGATTTAAACAATTCCTACTTAAATTTAAATTTTTTTATTTAAGTGCACAGGGGTGCAGCGGTGGTGTGGTGGCGCAGTGGATTTGGCTGGGTCCTGCTCTCCAGTGGGTCTGGGGTTCGAGTCCCGCTCGGGGTGCCTTGTGACGGACTGGCATCCTGTCCAGGGCGCGTCCCCAACCCCTCCAGCCTTATGCCCTGTGTTGCCGGGTTAGGCTCTGGCTCCCTGTGACCCTGATGGGACAAGCGGTTTCAGATGGTGCATGTGTGTTAAGTGCTTTTCTCCCAAGCCATGTGCAGTTATTTGCATTTAGTAGATCCCTTTGCATAAGGTGACTTACCATACTATGTACTCTACACTGAACTCCCTACGGTCATTCACCCATTTATAAAGCAGATCAATGTAACGCAATCACTCACACACACATTGCGGGCAGCTTAGAGTCACCAGTCCACCTGAAATCGGGAGGACATGCAAACTCCAAACAGAGTGAGCTGGATTCAAACCGGCATCCAAATGTACATCCCAGACGCTGTAAAGCACCAGCGCTCCCAGCTGCACTACTATTGTGAGGAACACGTTTTTCAGAAATGTACCTTTCATATACATTGTCTTTGTCATTGCAGTACAGCAGGGCTGCAGGGCTGTGGATTCAGAGCTCCAACTGTGTCCTACTCAGGTGTGGAGATGGTTTCCACCAAGTTCTCCATTTCTCCTCCGTATCCCAAAGACACGCATGTCTTCAGGTGAACTTGCGATTCCAAATTGCTGTGAATGTGTGTGTGCTTGTGTGCTCCCCTGTGATTGGCAGCAGTCTTATCCAGGGTGTATGTACCGCACTTCACACTGCATGCTTCCCAAAATTGACAGTAGATCACAACAACGCTCATTTGATCAGCCTTTTTCTGAGGATGTAGCGATAGGTGCGCTCACAGATATCTCTTAAGATTACGTCAATGTGCATTGAGAAGGATGGGGGGGGGAAGCACCGAAAGAAAAGCTGCATTATTCTGAACCCTGGCAGATTTTTAATGCGGGCAGACTTCTTATTTGGATTATTATTTATTGCACATACATGGGAAATATCTGTGAACCTGTGCTGTAGAGCTGTCGAACATTCCTATAAAAAGATGCAGAAATAAATTATACAATAAAAAATAACAAATAATGCACAAACTGTATTTCCTATGAGACGTACATCGTTTTGGAGAAAAAGGCATCTCCTAAATGAATAAATGTAAATGTAAATGTAAAGGAAATGCAAACAGCCGAACTAAAACACGCAATGAAAAGCTCCTTTGCTCTCTCTTTATTGAAGTCGCTAGTGGCACAGTTTTATTTTTTCAATTATTTTCTAGTGATATTCTCTTGGTCAGGACACACACCATGAGATTAAATGGGACGTGTTAAAGGAAATGTGTTTGATCTGACGGGGTGAGCGTGCGGGTGAGGAGTGGGGTGGTGTGGGGGGTGTAGGGGTGGGGCTGGGACTGGAAATGTCATTTTATCGCAGTTTGCTGTGCGAGAGGCACTTTGAATACTGATGTATGCTTCTTATGCGGCGTTATTTGTCCATGAAGGGAACTGTGGGACAGGTGCAGTAATCGGTGAGGTGTATGGTTGGCAGTTCGGTGGCGGGGGGGGGGGGGGGCGCCAGTAATGCTTTGTAGCACCTTTTTCACCTTCTGTATGAATCCTGGAATTGAAGTCAGCTTAGACATGAAATGATAACTTTAAGGACTTAGATATTTTAATTACAAATAATAATAATATAGCTGGTGTGTTTCTCCAAAGCAACTTACAGTTATTTACCCATTTATACAGCTGGCTCATTTTACTGGAGCAATTGAGGATAAGTACCTTGTTCGAGGGTACTATAGCTGGAGGCGGAATTCAAACCTGCAACCTTCGGATCCAAAGGCAGCAGCTGTAACCACTGCGCTACCAGCGCTAATGTTCTGCTCATCTGTTGTTGTAACTGGAAGGTAATGTGGTGCTTAAAGACAAACTTGCAAGCTGAGGGTTCCAGGAGTGTCCCTTCCGTTGTAACCCTGAGAAAAAGGGTGTTTATCTGTATCTGCCTGTGCTAAATGGTACAAACTGCATGCTGCTTTGGGTAAAAGCACCAGCTAAGCAGCAATATATTAACATGGAGTGAAGTCTTACTGTGGTACCGGAGCCTTTGCCAGCAAGCCCATAATGTTACTGCCGTCTTTGTGTGGGGATTGTAGCAATACCGCTTTGCCGGTGTAATGGCGCTGCGTTGCGGAGGGGACGTTGCGCCGGGTTCGGTCCACCCAACAGGTCGATCACTGTCCGGATCTGTAGTTCGTCAATGGTCCTGCACAACAATGTAAAAGGGCCTTCTGCAAACACTGAAATCAGAGTCGACCCTCGCTCACAGATATTTTTGTCTACTGTTTTATGAACCCCCCTCCTCACCTACCCCTGCCCTTAATAAGCCCTTGACGTGCCTCGAAGCGTAGAGAGCAGCTGAGGGGCATTTTAAACCCCGGGCAGGATGGGATCAGTAACCCCACCTATATGTGGACATGTGCTCCGGCGTTGTTCTCGTTGTTCACGTTGTCGACGTTGCGGCGGCAGCCCCGCTCCACACCTGCGGTACGCCACGGCTTCCTGTTTCTGTTGGAGCAAAGCCAGCGCGGCCTTCGGACAAAGGTCCGGGGAGCGGGATCGCTTTGCGCGCCGGCCCTTACTCGACAGTTACGTGTGGGTAAAGGATTTAGAAACCCAGCACGCTTTCATCCCTCGTTCTCAGCTGCTCTCGCGTCCCCTCCGCCCCACGATGCTCAGTCTATCGGTCCCGTCCATGTCCACCGTGGACGGCGGCATGAGACACGTGTTGGGGGGGCGGGGGGGGAAGCCGGATGTTTCTTCCTCTGATTACAAGCAACAAGAGGAACCTACATCGCTGATACTCTTTCTGTTGATTACAATCGATATTGTGTGTTAAACACCGGCATCATATTCTACTTATTACATACAACATTCATCCATCCATCCATTATCAATAACTGCATTTCTAGCACAGCACAGGTAGTCGTCTGGAGCCTATCCCGAAAACAATACAGCACTGGAGCTAAAATTAATGTATGCAGCCTTCTCCTGCCTCACGAAGGTTATTTGACTTCGAAAAACCCTTCGCAACGTGAATTATCGAAAACGGAAGAGTAATTACCATTATCTTCAAAAGGAGACGTTTCGATATGTTCCTGAGGCCCGAAAGTGACACGCGTTTGAGCGAAAACATCACTGAATCCTGTTAAAATGGTCACAGTGATTTCAGTGGTTAACGTTACATATTACCGTAACGCCGCGTAACAGGACACTTTTTCGTTACTCTGTTGCGTTCCGTGAAAGCAGGCGATTTCCCCATTTCTTTTGTTGCTTATCTGCAAACGATCATATCAAAATGACAGAATCTGTTATTATTTTGTCGTTACTAGAATTTAATTATTTCATTACTAGGACTTTGCATAACGTGTTTTTACACTTGCCGCACAAGCGCTACACATTGCGGCGACCTTTACTATGTCTTTGTGCCGTGGTTGGTTCGTATATTTTACTATCAGCTGACACTTTGTGACAACTTTGTAACTTAAGGGGTCAGGCATACTACAGTAAGCTGCTTACAATTTACCGGTTTCTACAGCAGGGTATCTTACTGTATCAAATCAGGGTAAGTGTTTCGATCAAGGGTACTCCAGCAGGAGGGGGGATCAAACCCAGGTCTTTTGGGAGGGGGCATCTCGAACCACTATGCTGCTCAAGGCCGCACGGGTGCGTGCGGACATACGCGTGAACGTTGTGCGCGTGAGGGAAAGAGGCTCCGCAAGGAGTGTGAAGTTTCTGGCTGGATGCGTCAGCACTTAATAGCGCGTTCCCCCCTTCCTCAGCGCAGGGCTGGAGAATTCTGGCCAGGCAAACTGTCGCAAACCCACAGTATTGATGACAGCTTGTGAGTAATTTTGAGCTGTGGTTTACTTTAGAATAAATCAATTATGAAAATTGACTCCTGGAAGTGTTTTACAATCCCAAACTGTGTAAACCTTTTTCCCTTGGTCAGATGTAAAACACTTATCTGGATTTTTTTTTTTGTAAGCCGCAGTGCTTGTCATTAGGGAGAATTATTAATTTCCTTTCCAGCTTGGTTCAGCGATACTGCTGTCCCGCGTGCCAAGAAAATCACAAAAAAAAAAAAAAACACTCCGCTTAAAACGTGATGCAGCTGAGATTTATTGTGCTTTGATATCGCTTCTGCTTTAAAACGTACACTCTTTCACATGTACTTCATGAGTAATGAACATAATAGCACAAGAAGGCAATGTGAAATGCTTAAAGAAAATAGCTGTACTGTCCAATAATTGCACTTGCTGCTCCACTTTCCACATTTATGCTCTATGTCCAAATATACATTGCTAATGTTGCCGCATGCCATTTAATTTTAATGCATGTCTAATGGATTGACTGATTTATTTCTTATTATTTACTCTATTATTTAAAATTGATCAATGTGTTTAATCATTTATTAATTTATTTGTTCCCTTTTGACCCAGTTGTTTTAGCTGAAATTACTGCTTTAATATTTAATATCTTCTGTAGACATGTGTTGTACGTGATGGTTTGTCGTTTGCCTTAGCTGTATGATGGAACCTCGTGAACGCGACTGCGAGTGTGTCGTCGGGAGAGAGCGCTATATGAGAATACGCGCTCCTGTAATTGTGTCGTATTTGTTGGCGTCCACGAAAACTGGACCGTCAGCTGTTTTTGACCATGTTTAGCTTGCGGGGCGCTGTCATTTTTCATGCATTATTGGCGCCTCTTTCGATCATCGCGGTGAGTCGTAGGTGAGCTTCGTAAGCCGTCGTCCTTAGTAAGGTGCATCTGCGTGCTGATATATTTTTATGTTTTAATCTTACTTCAGATGTTGATACTGGTATAAATTTTCATGCATTAAGTATGGAATTCTTTCCTTCATTTTTTAGAACCTTAGATGATGCATTTCGTTGCTGTCTGCACTGAATTATGTAGCTGTCTTGTCTAGGCTCTCGGTGTCTAACGCTTGCGCGTGCCCAGGGTTAGTGTGCCAAGGCAGCGCTTCGCCACGGAACGGGCCCTGGTAGGCCAGACCCTCTAGTGAGACCGAATGGCCCCCAGGTCAGGCCTAACCGGACACCTCCCTCCTGGCACCTCTAACATAGCTGTGTAGTGACACAATAGCTGTGCAGTGACACAATGGCTGTGTCCCTGTGTTGCGGGGGCCGGGGGGCCATCCCCCGATCTTATCTGTGGGTCCGTCAGCAGTTTCGACTGGCCCATTTGTCTACTCCACGGCTTTGATCAAATCTGCCGCTGCAGCTGAAACGGGTGAGTGCGTGTGTGCGTGTGTGTGAACATTTGTGTTTTAAGTGTGGATGGAGATGGGTGAACTCGCTGCATGTGTAATTAATGTCAAATTATAGGTGGGGTCTGTTCTTTCTGTCCTGCCCGCCTGTCTTTCATGCATACTTGTTACGCTCTGCTGCGGATCACGAGCGAAAACTGATGTTACATTAACGTTTGTCCATTTTGCTGACACCTGTCTCCAATAGGAGGGGGTGTGGTGGTGGTGCAGTGGGTTTGCCCTGTGCCTGCTCTCTGGGGGGGTCTGGGGTTCAAGTCCCGCTTGGGGTGCCTTGCGATGGACTGGTGTCCCGTCCTGGGTGCGTCCCCTCCCCTTCCAACCTTACACCCTGCGTTGCCAGGTTAGGCTCTGGCTCACCAAGATCCCCACTTGGGATGAGTGGTTTCAGACTGTGTGTGTGCGTGTGTCTCCGATGCGGGCTCTTTGACCGCATGACGACGACTCTCCAACCACCGTGACTCCTTCTCCCCGTGCACTTACATTTGACATATTCTGCTAACATCCCTGCAGTGCGCCCACGTGCTCACGCCACCGTCCTCTTTACGGACGTGGACTCACAAGCTGAAGGTTGTTGGTTCGCGTCAGTTCAGACTTGCAGCAGTTTCATGAAACATCCTCGACGTCCTGAAAAGCACTCTTTTATTAGCGGTTTTTATAAGTTGGTTTGAGCAAAAATCTTGAGTTCAACAACAAATTCAGAGTTTCCCAAAATCAGTGTATTTCAGGGTAAACCAGCAATGTAAACACTCACATTACTGGGTTATTTTGCTCCATGAAATCACCCCATTATTCATATTTCCATTGTGAGTTGACTGAATACCTTTATTTCTTATCCAAAAAATATTGGTTCGCAGACCAGAAAAATCTTCTGAAATTCATTAATATAGCAAAATAAAGGTAGTTTTACGCAAGGCAAGCAATGATACTGCCAACATATGTTATAGCATAACAAAAATATTATTCGTAGTTTATTTTAGAGAGCAAAATGCCCATTGTGGGAGTAAATTGACCACATAAATAATGCCATGTAACAGAATGAAAAGCCTTTTGTATGAAAAAGGTGCTTGTTTTCATGAGCCACGGTACTCGTTTTTCGTTGCGTGAGGCCTGAGTGTGGTTTTGCTCAAGCACACCAGCGATCCACTTTGAGATTTGCGCTCTGGTCCTTAAACTGGCTGCCCCATAGAGTTCTACCCGCATGCCGATGCATCCCAGCACACCCCCAGCGCACATTCACCATGAAATCATTGCTCCTCATGTCCTCCTATGCGCTCCACATTACGTCAGTTCCAGCGCATACCCCTCATCACGACACCGTGAAGGAAATTCAATGATCGTGTCGTTGGCGGATGCAGTTTTAAAGGTGGGAAAAGTTAAAACGCGGAAAAAAGCTGAATAAGTTACGAGTGGCTTTGGTGCTCTCTGGGCAGAATTACCGAGGTCCCCGTGCCACGTCGTACATTAAAACGGACCGAAAGCACTTAAATTAGTTCTATATTGCACAGTTTTCATACTGAAAATATGGTTTTGTCAGGAGCACATTCTCTTTGAGCACAATCTCGCGCTGCTACTTCGTGCGGTTGTAGTGCCATCAGTACAGTATTGGTTCATTTACCATTAATGGGAATCTGGGATCCAAATGGCCAAGGTGTCTTGTTCTCTCTTAAATTCACTGCTGAATTGCTGTGGTTAAACATTTGCTGGAAGATTGAACCGGCTCTTTAATTTCTATTTGCAGATTCTTGGCAAAAGCACCCGCTCCTATAAGCAGCTTCCTCTCTCACTCCGCCGCTGTAGATTTATCAGCATAAATTGTGTAAAAAGGTAGAAATTTGAGGTTAAAAGAAATGCATGTTGATGGCGTACGATTTTTTTTTCTCTCTGTAATTTGTAATTTGGACTGTGTCCAATCCCTCTCTGCACCCATTGCTAAAAATGGCACTTTAACTGCATGCGGCTGAAGAGAATATGTCACACACTTTAGTTCTCCTGCCAGGCTACATGTTTCATAGTAGATTTTATGCTGCGGAGGGAAAGTATCGCTTTCTGTAATGACTGTCAGACCCAAGTGTTCATAAATTAGAGCCACGTGTATTTCTCTTATTAACGGCCTCAGCAGCAAATCACAGCGTCCTTACTGCGTTTCACCTAATGTTTATGAACGTACGGTGTTTTAAAAGAACAGAGAATAGTTGTATTTGGTTACCCCCAGAGGAAATTTATTTTAAAAATGGCAAAGGATCCATTCTCCAAGGTATCGGAACGGCACGTCTTCCTCGCGGACCTCGCCTTTCGCAGCTGCTGTCTTTTTCACCTCATTTATTAGACACCTTCTGAGTGTGCGTAATCAATTATCATAATTCTCGGGTAACGTGTTTTTAATGCTTCCTTTGATTCGTATGATTATTTGGCGTATTGATCCTCCGCATGATTGATTGCTTAATCTTGTTTGCTTTCATGTTCACCTTTGCCTGCGCGGTGCTCAGGGACGGTGTGACGGTTCACTTACGAAGAGCCCGACGTCCAGCCGCACCGGGTTCATTGACCCTGCTTGATCTCCCCTCTGCGGCGAATCATCCCGGAGCCCCGGCTCTCGCTTCGCAGGATACTGAGAACCAGGCAGGTGTGACGCAGGTGGGTCAGGTCGTTCGCCTGAACGCGCTCCCTCTATTTGACCTGGGCTGACCTGTGCACCGGCGTGCAGACCGTACACTTAAAGTACCGCTTGCGAGGGACCCGTAGCCCCACGCAGCCCCTCCGCACCCCCCCCGCGTACGGCACCCTGCTGCCCCTGAAGGTCAGCGGCACTTGTTCTGCTGAGTCCACTGAACAGAAGCCCGAGACCCGTCCGGCGATTGACGTCCATAAAGCAAACGCAAAATGACAGGTGTCGCTGGAACCGGCCACCTTTTTGGTCCCTCCCCCCCCCCCCCCCCCTCCGCTTCCATTCCATTCAGTGTTGATTCATAGTTTATTGTTCTTTGCGCGTTCCAAGGTCGTGCTTAAGGTGGGCCAAAGTGGACCCCGGAGGAATGTTTAAACACACCTGCCGGTGAAAGCTGCCCCCCCCCCCCCCAAACCCCCCTGTCTGCTTGTGGCACATTTGCCTGTCAAGGAATTTCTTTACCTGGGGAGATGCTAAATAGAGTGTGGGGTCCCACTGGGGCCTCTCTTGTTAAAATTCAAAATCCTGTCCAGCGCTTTGACAGAGGTGGTAAACACAAATTGTGTCACTTGCACTGGTCCACTCCTCATTCTCCACTTCATGCCGACAGACCAAACCAAAAATACTGCAGACATGATACGCAAAATATTTTCGTAATACTTTATATATTGCTTCTTAATCCATATTTATGGCACATTACCACGGAACTGATGAGGTAATTTTGCCCATTCCTACAGTTATACTTATACTGGAAGTGCTGCCGGTGCTTTCCGCTGTGTTCGACACTGTCAGTGTTGAGCGAGAGACAGACACACACACACACACACACACACACACACACACACACACACACACACGCTGCTGCAGCTCGGTCTTTGGCAGAAACGTAGTCAATGCAGAATGGATCCATCACTGCCTCCCCTGGGTTCACAGACAGCTAAATACAAATTAGCAGGACACCAGCAGACCTAATAGATTCAGGGGGTGGACCCTTCCTGCCTAATTAGCTTGCCGTCCACTTGCTTCACGCCGGAACAACGTTCACGGCGGTTCTCACAATGGCTGGGATTATCTCTGCATTCAGAAAGAACTTTTAATGAACAGCGGGCTTTTAATGGCATTTAAAACTGGGCTAATCCTACGAGGACTACGTCAACAGAGGTTACCGAGTCGAGAGACAAGGGTGTGTGTCGCGTGTGCATAAGTAGCGCTGCTGTCGATCCCTGCTCAATCTGTGTGGAGTTTGCAGGTTTCCTCCGGGTGCTCTGGTTTCCTCCCATAGTCTAAAGACATGCTGTTCAGGTTCCCCTGTAGTGTGAGTGACAGAGAGAGTGTGTTTCACTGATGTATGGATGAGTGACCCAGTGTAAGTAGTGTAAACCCAATGTGGGTTTCCTCCGGGTGCTCTGGTTTCCTCCCACACTCCAAAGACAGGTTGTTCAGGTTACCATAGTGTGTGAGTGACAGAGAGAGTGTGTTCCACTGATGTATGGATGAGTGACCCACTGTAAGTAGTGTATCTAGCAGTGTAAGTCACCACGGTGAATAAGGTGTGTGGGCTGATAACACTACATAGAGTTCATTGGAAGTCGCTTTGGAGAAAAGCGTCTGCTAAGTGAATAAATGTAAATGTAAGTGAACGGGTGGAATCGCATGTACTTGCGTGCGTGTGTGTTTTGTGGCTGCCAGGAGAGTGCACACAGATGTTTCTGCACGTAGGTGGTAGCTCATGAAGGAGCAGATTGTGTGAACACATGAGCATGCTTGCTGGAGGTTGAATTACATGTTCCTGAGTGTGTGTGTGCGTGTTTGTCTATATCACTGCATCAGCTGTTCTGTTTTGCCTTCAGCCCCCGTGTCCCAGCACAGGTAACCCCCTTCTCCGACTGGAGCTGTAGGGCTCGGTGGCACGCTGCACCGCGCCGCACCGCACCACGCTGCACACACCTACCCTGGTGCACTCCTCCCCTCCCCCCCTCCCCTCCCCTCGAGGAAAATGCATGCGGGTGCGGCGCACTGCCTCAGAGCAAAGTCCTACTTGAGTTTTCAGGTCATTCTCTCCCCACAGACTCTCCCAGTTGTCATCCTCATTTGCGTCCTTTCCTCAGTTTCCGCACGCAGGAACACATTTGTCCCTCGCTGTGTTGTATTACAAAAACAATTGCGATGCATTCATTTAGCGCCGCGAAGCTCTTTGCCTCGACTGCGGCACGTGGGCCTTCGCCGCTGCTCCCCGCTGCTCGGGCCTTACCTTTGGGGCCGGGCGGGTTTTCCATTCTCGGCTCACCGCCGGGCTCTTTCCCGAGAACCTCCCTACCGCGGGACTCTCGACACGAGCTTCTCCAGGAAACGCGCACGGATCCGCACGCGCTGTCGCACGGAGGTGTTTTGTCAGGAGGCCGTTTCTGACACCCCCAAGCTGCTCCGCTGGAACATGTTCCCAGCAGAACAAAAGGGCAAAGATAGCCATAAAAGGAGGAGTCTCCTATTATTCTATATTCACTTCTTTGAGATGTTTTCCTGGCAGTTTTTGGGAAATCAGCAGTACTTTGACTTTTTAGTGCTGCGTAATTATTGGCATTTATATATCTTGTCTTTGGTGTAATACCTTCGTATTTCTAATACTAATAACCAGTTCTCTAATGCAGGGACATGGTGCTCTGGAGCCTATCCCAGAAGCATAGGGTGTGAGGTAAGGCACACCCTGGACAGGACGCTAGTGCAATCACACACATTCACACACACACACACACACACACACCTCACTGACTTGTTCTTTCCATTGTAACGCGTTTTCCGTAATTGGCGACTGCAGTAAATACGAAATCTGTATTGACAGAAATCAGAAAAGGAATATCTGCTATGACTCCTCAGTTAACTGCGACGGCGCGCCCTGAACATGCAGCGAAGAGATGATTACAGGTGATTAGTGTTAAATGGCAGGTTGCGTGGGGACACTGCTGACTGCGGGCACTCGCCCCAACCCCCACCCCCACCCCCGCACCCGGCCCCTCGCCGACAGGTCTTGAGCTCTGAGCTCCAAGGATCGATGCTGCGATTCAGACAGAACCAGACAGCGACCAGCTTGTCTCGACTCAGCACTATGTCTTTCTTTCCTTTTTTTCCTGCCGCCCTCAATCCTTCGCTCCGTCCGCTGCGATCACCTCCGCTCTCTTCGCGTCCGCAGTCCTCCGGTCTTCGCTCACGTCGCCTCTTTCTCTCGCTTCCTCTGTTGGGACGGTGCAGCACAGTCAAGGGTGAGACTCCATTCCCCGGTGGCATACAGCAGCTGCGCCCCTGCTTTCCAGCACGGCGAGGGTGGCGCCCCAGGGTGAAGGTGAACCGGTAGCAGGGATGAGGTCAAGCACCATTTCTGTGACTTCCCTGCATTCGACCCCTCTCATTTCTCTTGCCGTGTCTAGTAATACTCCGCCAACGCGCTGTCTGATATAGGGGCAGAGGGAGGGAGACGGAGAAAAAAAAAACGGCTCGACGAAAGACTTTGATCTGGTCGAGTGAACCAACCCCTTTTTCTAATTTACATCGTTCCGGTAAATCAGCTCAATTAAACTGACTCTAGGTGTAGGCCCGATAGCCGCGGTGCCGCAGTGCAGCTGTTAAACAATCCCCTCTGCTGGTCGCATGGTGCAACTGCACAAGGGCCCCTTCTCGAACCCTGGGTTGGATGGATGCGCTGAGAAGTACCGTCGAACGTGTGGGATTTCGCAATAAGAGCCTATGAAGTTACTAATGTAATTTATATTAGCGGTAATTTTTGTGGTGCGTCCACAGTGTCGGAGCGGCGCAAATATGCTCGTGTACAAATATCTGAGCGGTACACACATGTTACCGCCTGTCAGTTTACATTTTAATTGGGTATAATTTATAATTCAAGAGGAGGGCACCATGCATGAGAATGTTTAATGAAGCTCCAAATATAGCTGACTTGAGAAAAGTGCAGATAATCAGTGCGATTCACTTCCGCGAATGAACCGTTTAACGTTAATAACTGTTACATTAAATAGGATGAAATGGGAACAATCCCGCCGAACCGAGGGCTGCGTGCGGTCCTGTTGTGACCGAGTGTTTCGGTGACAGGCGTGTTCACGAGTGTGTGCTCATGGGAGTGCCTCTCCACAGGAGTGTGTGTGTGTCTGCAGGCTCCCGCCGCTTTGCGAGACCCTCGCGGAGGACACAGGGTGCTCTGGCCAAGGCACACGCACTCCCCGACTCCAGCAGCTCGGTGCGTCCAGGTGCAAGCTGCGTCGGTCCTCATTATGAGGTGTCCTAGTACAGCTGCAAAGGCGGCAGGGCACTGGAGGTCGGAGGTCATGGAAGGGAAGAGCCAAAAGCAGAACTAGCTCCGCACAAGTCCATAATGGCCATTTATCAGCACCGCACTGAAGTGAGCACAAGCTGACATTATGACATGACTAATTTCAGACCGGACTGATTCAGGAAAATCGTGGACGTGCGAATGTGTGTGTCTGTATGTCTGGATATGCTGCGTGGTCCAAAAACAGTTTTTAGCGTTCTCAGTTCAGAAATGTGTCCCTTACACAAGTCCTGATGAATGGATGTTGTCCTGACCGCCCTACATCTGTTCTTATGGGGCGCTGGAGGGACTCGGGGCTCTTGGGGGAGAAACTGACCGTTTGCTGAGCGCTCGCACTACGCACAGACACTCCGGAGCCAGGATGGCACGGAAGAGCAGCCCGAGCGACTGAACACTTGGTCGAACGCTGTGCCAGTTTCTGCGCCCGTGGCCGTTCACAGCTGACAACTGCCCGGCGCTGCTCTTCAAGGTACGTGGTACAGGGCTATCATTACTGGCCGCGGACTTCATCGTCTACCCATGATTCACTGTATCTCTGACAGCGGTGCTCCTGTGGAGTCAGAAAATGTAAAACTCTCGCCGGTAAACAGTTTATACTGGAGTATTTATAAAGGTCCAGGTTTATTGATCCGATTGGTTAACGTATGATTGGTGCCCGGTCTTATTGTATTATTTCCCACAACCGTTTGTGGTTATCGAGCTTCTCCGGTGATGGATACATATTACATTCGTGCACTGTGTCCGCAGGGCTCACACCAGGAAGGCGATTTTAAGAAGCTGGACGCTACGCAATCCTTGTTCAAAGAAAAAGAGATCTGGGTAAGGACCCCAGGGATGCCCTTGTGAATTTGTACAGGTTACCTCTATTGGAAAAGGAGGTTTTCTTCATGGATATTGACCGCTCCAGGGATATGAGCGAGACAAAAAAAAATGACTGGTATGTGCACATCAGCACACACTCGCAGACCAGTACATGGATATTCTTCGAGCCACTGTCTCACTCTCTTGCCCATCATGTGGATGCCCGGGAGCCTCGATTTTTTTTTTTTTTTTTTTTTTGTCTCTTTCCCACCAGGCCATTTAGATGTGAATAATTCAGGAATAATGCAGGAATTCAGATATTGGTTTTCTCCCGGTGCATATCAGAAAGCGGATGGCGGGGTGCAGTCTCATCTCTGCGCGGAAGCGAGCGCGGCTGTAAGTGCGTGCGCGAAACTTTCAAAGTTAGGATTTCCCGTCGACTGTCAGGCGGGGGGGGGGGGGGGGGGGGTGCGAGCGAGAGAACCTGAGAGAGAGAAAAGGAACGGAGCCAAGAAAGTAAATGAATTTTAAAACGAGAAATTTCCTTCTGTCTGCAGATTTTTTTCTACCCTTGGATTGCCCTATTTATACAGTGCATTGATTTTACAATGCATCCATGGATTGATTAGAAATGCCTGACTCCTCCCCTAGGAAGCGCTCTGCACGCCGGCACTTTTTGATCTCGTTGAATCGCTCCCAACGGGGAATCAATGAGGCCTGCATTTCCTGTCTTCCCGTCCAGCCGCCCTCCCTCGCCCTCACCTTGTCCCGCACGGCCCTTTCCCCTCCGGAGCCCAGTCGCCCCCACGCTCCGTGCCCAGCTCCCCACTTCTGAGCACTGAAGCAACTGTCTGTTTTAAATGAAGAAAGGAATAAATTGTTGTCATGAGAGCAGTGTAATCAATCAGGCCGGATAAAGAAAGGAAAGAGGCGTAGAAGCAATGTGCTTAAAAATCAATTGCGCAATAAATATGAGTTACAACACCCCGAGGGAATATATCGCTTCTGCTCTCGGATGTGCGTTTTACAAATGGATTTGCGTTTTAATTTAACGTAAGATGATGTGCGCCCGCCCACTTTTTTTTTGTCTTCTGTTGGATTCGGTTGTTTTTTGTTTGCGGGGCAAATACAAGAGGAACGGACACGTGGCCCAGAACTTCGTTTTTCGGTTGCCCCACGTGAATCACGAGTGGTGAAGACGCGATTTAAACAAGTGACGCACACTACAGCCACAACCTCCTCCTCCCTTTATGCTCCCAAAAAATTATGTGTCTTCAAAGTACAAACATTCTGTGTTCCTATGCATCTACATGCATGATTTGTCCATAAGTAACTGCACACGCATGTAGGTATACCTAGAGTGACCACATGAATGTTACACTGATAACTGCACACATTGTATATTGCTAAAAGTGTTACTCTCATATAAAAGATGAGTACATACGAGAATGCAAGCAAATGCTTATAGTAACAGTAGTCAATAGAAACTTGCTGCGTCACAGCACCTGGATGGTGTGAGAGCACATGGGTTCGATCCCTGCTCAGGGTGTGTGGAGCTTGCACGTTCTTCCCGTTTCTGGGTGGGTTTCCTCCGGGTGCTCTGGTTTCTTCCCGCAGTCCAAACACATGCTGTTCAGGTTCACCCATAGTGTGTGAGTGACAGAGAGAGAGAGTGTGTTCCACTGATGTATGGATGAGTGACCCATTGTTAAGTAGTGTATCTAGCAGTGTAAGTCACCGCGGTGAATAAGGTGTGTGGGATGATAACACTACATAGAGCTCATTGGAAGTCGCTTTGGAGAAAAAGCATCTGCTAAATAAATAAATGTAAATTTAATGTAAAAGATCCCCTATTTGCGTGTGTGCTCGAGTACAAACAGTCTTTACTCTCGCGGGGCGAAGGAGAGATGAGGTTATCGGGCATAACGTGGCACAGACTGATAGTTAAGGGCCATCATTGTGCGAGCAGTGAGAGGACACACAGATGGACTGCCAGTCATCCCACCGTCAGCTCTGAACCGCTCTTCAACGCCACCCCACCCGCTGACTCTTATGACGCTATTTGCGAAAGAACAGCGCTGCTGGTAACGAAGGGAATCGATCCCCGTATTAACGGGGCCGTCGCGAGGCGCTAATAAACGTTGCCTGATTCTGTAGAGGTTTAATTAGCTCAGCCCGAAAATGTGCTTACAGGGCGGCCTGCCACTTGGACGTCACCTCGACCCGGCTCAGACGCTCATTTCACGGTCCAGTGGGACCCGGATCAGGACGCCGCACTCTCCTCTCTCGTTATTAATGCGTCGGTTACGGAACCGCGCTGCGTACATATTTATTTTCTCCACACGCCGTTGGTCTGTTTGTCCATCCACACCCACACCTGAAGCTTTTCTGCTGTCTTCAGATAAACGCCCAGAGCACTTGTTGTCCCGGCCCTTAGAGGCTGCGTTTCGGAAAGCGGCGTTCCCTCACGAGAGAGTCCTTCGCTGTGCAGCTCATCAAATCTCGACGGCCTAACCCTGAATTACAGTAACTCACACACACACACACACACACACACACACACTGTCTGAACCGTTTGTCCCAGACGGGGTTGCGGGGAGCCAGAGCCTAACCCGGTAACAAAGGGCGTAAGGCTGGAGGGGGAGGGGACACACCCAGGACGGGATGCCAGTCCATCACAGGGCACCCCAGGTGGGACTCGAACCCCAGACCCACCGGAGAGCAGGACCCGGTTCAACCCACCCATTACAGTAACAGTAATGTTAAATAAATATTAAATAGACCAATCTAAAAATATATCTTGGAAGCCAGTGTTTTGCATATCTCCTAACAAAGGACCACTTGCAACACATTCCTCTGGAATTAATTTATCATATTCTCATTCAGCCCTATTTTACACATTATTATTAAGTGAAAGTGGTTTTTTTTACACAGTGCTTTGAGCACCGTCTATGAAAAGCATTTATTATTGCTGCATAGAAGTTATTATGGTGAGAGAGAGAGGTATGAGAAAAAGGCACGATGCAGATTGAGCCCTAATGAGATTTATGCAACATTAATGTTTTAATTGGTGAGTAAGTATTTAATTTCAGAGTAATCCAAAATATAATAGCTGATGATTCCATAAAACTGTGTATGTCTTTGCCTCGGCATACGTAATGTATACAGTGCGTATGGGCCTGGAAAATAGACAGCGTTATATTAGTCTGAACATCAAAAAAGGTGGAACCCATGTTCCTGATGGTTAGGAAGAGCGTGAAGCAGCCAGTTTATGCAGAAAACACTGGGATTAAACGTGGCCTCATGTTTTCTGGGACAATATGTTCATGTAGAGAGATTCAGCTTTCATGCAGGCATATTATTTTAATGAGCTATTTGAGTGTACGGTGAGTTTATCGATTTGAATTCCAAACCAGCGTTTCCCCAGTGAACAATTGCATCCGAATTTTTAACTGAGTTTGCATTTTAAATCAGTGCTTTCTTTGACACATTTGTCACTCGATGCCTTGATTCTGACTCATTTCCACAGAGAACGGCTTTAAGAGGTTAAAGCAGGATGTTCACTGGCCATTAAACACCTATTTTGCTTTCTTTTTTGTGTTAATTGTACAAGGGGATGCGAATGGGAAAGGCAGTGCGGGGATAAAGGCACATGTGAGAAAAGACTCATGAAAGCACAGGGAGACGCGACTTAAGGAAAGACCAAATACTGCATGTCGTCGGTGCATCTCAGTTTCTGGAATGTTCATCTCCTAAAGTGATGTATCGTATTTTTTTTGCTTTGTTTTCCCAGTGCTGAGCAAACAATGGGCTGTAATGCGTTATCTTCTGGAACTTTGCTGCCCTCCTACGTAACAGCATCCTGTGGTCCATGGCAGAAGATATATGACGTGTATTGAGAAAAAGGTAATGAGGTTGAAGAAGCCTCCTGTCGAGGTAGTGACCATGACCCACAGTAGACTCCTCCACCTCCCAACTGGTGGTCCAGTACGGCCCCAGGCTCGTTTGTCACGGCGCTGTCGATGGAAGTCACTTGCCTGATACTGACTGCATCTGTGAACGAGAAGGACTCCATGCAAGAAAGATGAACTTCCAGGTTAGGACGTCTGTCCTCGCACTGCTCTGCTCTCGCTCTGCACTGTTCACTTTCCACGTTATGATGCTGCTCGCCGCCGAGAGATCGGCACGTTAACCATTACGTGGCCATGTATATTGCCGCGCATCATGACAAGCATGCTCCCCCAGGATCTGCACTCTTTCTCTCCAAGTGGAAGGAATTTCAGTCATAGTATTTGATAAGATTTAAGGTGGAGCTGCAAGCATAACCAGGAATTTCAACCCTTAGCTAAAGTATGACTAAGCATTTTTATTTCGCTGCCTCTCATATTGGCTGCTCGTTGGCGCCGGTGCGCTAAAAGCTGAGTCGAAAAAAGTGATTGGTCAGACCACTTGTGAACACAACTGTGAGCAGGACAGCGAGTAGCGCTGCTGTCTCACAGCACCTGGGTGGTGCGAGAGGGCGTGGGTTTGATTCCCACTCAGTCTGTGTAGTGTTTGCATGTTCTCCCCATGTCTGTGTGGGTTTCCTCCAGGTGCTCTGGTTTCCTCCCACAGTCCAAAGACATGCTCTTCAGGTTCCCCCGTAGCGTGTGAGCGTGTTCCACCGATGTATGGATGAGTGACCAAGTGTAAGTAGTATATCTAGTCACCTTGGTGAATAAGGTGTGTGGGCTGATAACACTACATAGAGTTCATTGGGAGTTGCTTTGGAGACAAGCATCTGCTGAATAAATGAACATATGGTTAGTACAGCCCAGAAATATAGCTCTGGAAAGCTGTAATCAATAGTCAAAAAACCCAGAAGTCACAGCTTTCTGTTTGCTCAACGTGTTTTTACCTAAATCGGCTCGCGGCTCAGTGAAAACGTACGGAATTCTCGGCAATTACCGAAGAACTTCAGGGGTAAGTGCCTTGCTCAAGGATATTAGAACACATTTCCCCCCGGGGAATTTAACCTGCCACCACTTGGTCACAAGTCTAATTCCTCCTTCTTATACCACCTGCTGCCCCTTCAGAGCTCTGCCAAATGCAATATCAAAATTCAGCGGAACCCTTTGTCAAAGAGCGTGCCGCTGAGGCGTACACCATCCTAATGCAAAAGAAGCCATAACTCAAGGCCGTGTTGTGTCAAGCAGCCGGCGTTAGTGTCATTGCTGTTGGCCGGCCTCTGAGGACCTGGCGCCGGACGCCTGCGGAGAATCCGACTGCTGTGGCGAGCTCCGTCTCCAGACCTGGCTCCGCAAGCGATGTCAATGCCGCATATCAGAGGACTCATTAAGACGCACAAACGCAACGGGCAGCAAACTTCCGGGGCGACTGAAATGCTCCTCTAAGCAAATTGCCTTCGTTCTGAGAGTCCAAGCGCTGCGATGTATTTCCTTTCAATGAAGAAACGGTCTTTTGCGCAAAACATTTAATTGTGAAATAAACCTTTTGGAGAAAACACTCACCGACTCGGTCACTGGTCACTTGTCTAGGACAATAACCGTGTCCTAGATCACAAAACAAGTTTTAAAGTCGAAATAGCTGTGTTGAGTTTTCCTTACAAAAGTGAAGAAATGTTCTGCTTAATAAAAGACAGTGAACTGTTTAGCAGTAAGATGAGTTGGACTGTATAATCTTCGCATGACCCTCCTTCCTCAGAGCCGGACATTTCCAGCTCAGCTCGGCTTTTAATTCTTTTATCTGATGCACTGAGAAGGAGCTTTTGCAGAGCGATAAATAGGTAGGCGACAGGATTTCGTATCTGAAAGGTATCGAAAGGCACAAAATGTTTTACTTTTTGCACAGAGGTTTCCGCTTCTGGCTCTGTTGGGGTGGAACGACCTCCCCCTCTCACTCGGAACTGCTGAATCTTTGTCCACATTTAAAAAGTCTCTTAAAACTCATCTCTTCCAGGATTCACTTCGCCCATGATCTCTTAAGTTCATGTAAGGTATAAATGTTCATGCCCGTAAGGTATATGTGTTCATGATCATGCTCAGATCAGTCCTTTACAGAGCCACTCCTGCAATGCAACGTAAATGTTTACATTTATCTCAAAAAAAAAAAAAAAAAAAACTAGTACTAGGAAGGTGATTAGGAATCGACAATATTCTGGTTAAGTTTTATGCAACTACTTGTGTGATGAACGTCGGTACATATGGTGAAGGACGGAAACTAACCGTACTTAAGAATTACACGTCTGCAACTGTCTCTCTTCCTCCTAATGTAATGCACAAACTGTATTTTCTATGAGATCTACGTCGCTTTGGAAAAAAGCATCTGCTAAATGAATAAATGTAGATGTACTTTTTTTCCAAGGTGTAAAACTCCCATGAATCAAATCATTTATCCATGGAGAAATCTAAATGTGCTTCTCTTTGTCAGTGAACGAGTCATTATTGAACACCACGGTGTAATTTTGGTCTATAATCTGACATCCCATTGAGGTATTTATTCAGAGCTCATGCCTGGCTGTAGCGCACTGGTGTTTGGCAAAAAGCACACCGCTGATAAAAAAAATACTGGCTGCACTCAAATATATACAGTACTGTGCAAAAGTTTTACGCACTTTGCGGAAAAAAGCTGTCAAGTGAGAATGATTCCCAAAATAATGCTCTGAATTTACATTTATTCACTCAGCAGACACACATTTTCTGAACCGCTTGTCCCATACAGGGTTGCGGGGAACCGGAGCCTAACCCGGCAACACAGGGCATAAGGCCAGAGAGGGAGGGGACACACCCAGGACGGGACACCCGTCCATTGCAAGGCACCCCAAGCAGGACTCGAACCCCAGACCCACCAGAGAGCAGGACTGTGGTCCAACCCACTGCTCCACCACACCCCCCTCGCTCAGCAGACACTTTTTTCCAAAGCAGCTTACAATGGATACTATGTAGTGTTATGAGCCCACACACCTTATTCACCATGGTGACTTACACTGCTAGTTACACTAGGTCACTCATCCGTACATCCATGGAACACACTCTCTCTGTCACTCACACTACAGGGAACCTGAACAGCATCTCTTTGGACTGTGGGAGGAAACCAGAGCACCCGGAGGAAACCCACACAGACATGGGGAGAACATGCAAACTCCACACAGACTGAGCAGGGATCGAACCCATGTTCTCTCACACCACCCAGAGGCTGTGAGACAGCAATGCTATTCACTCTGCCCCAATGCCACTCCGCTTATGAACTACTTAATAAAGTTCCTACAAAGCTCAGTAACCATCCATCGTCAACAACGATCGACATCCTTGTCTCGAGGACGACCGCCTTGTGTCTTGTGGCAACACTCACCCTTGCCATGGTGTAAGATCTGAGAGTTAAACTGCCACATGTGACAAAACCTCACATTTTCGGTAAGTTGTCCCTCGTCCAGTTTTATTGCCTCTATACAGTGTTTCTGGTTCAGTTAATCGCCGTGCCGTACAAACACCTCAAGTTCTCTATTTGGAACGTGGTTTATTACCATTTTACTTTCTTTCTTTAACGACGTACGAAATCCTTCTTGTAATACTGTAACTTTTCACAAAAGGAATGCTTGGAAATCTAAAATATGCTCTTTCCAATTGACACTAATGCAAAAGACATTATAACCGCCTGAAACTAATATTTTTGTGAAACATCTAAGTGCCTAAGACTTTTGCACGGTACCGTATGTTTCCTCCATGTGCAAATAACGGGTGTCATTCTTGGCATTTCGGTACGTGTCCTGCGAGGAGAAGGCGAAGAGAAGTCAGAGCGCTGGTCTTGGAGCTGCTCTCAAACGGGGCTGCTCCTCTGAAGCACTTAACATTCCATTACATTATCTGCTTAGATACCCTTATCTTGGTCAGTTTACAATTCACTAACAGCATGGCGTCCATTTATAATGAAAGGGTGGAAGTAGCCCAAAGAATAGACTAACTGTTTTCAGGGGGGCAACTGGGCTGTTGAACAGAAAGCTGAGATTTAAATTCGCAGCATTTCACCATACGGGTTTACCGTTTCACCGTGTATCCTCTCGCACCGTGGCAACGAACGCAGCAGAAAGGTGCGTAGGATTGACTTTTTTACTCTCTTCCGGAGGGAACGGCCCCACTACACCTCCACACAATTTCCGGAGCCTCTGCGAAGGTTAGACGGCCAGTGAGCATCCTGGGGTGGGACTGTGTGACACGTCACCTGGGGAGACCTTAAAACTTTACACACAGCTTGGGGAGGTGTGCCATCTTCACTCGGCTCTTCTGACCACGGAAAAAGCTTCTCCTTTCATAGGCCGAGGACCCATTCAGAATGTGATGACAGCCTAGAAAATCAAATAATTTCAGAGAAAACACCGCACTGAACTTAGTTCACCGACACTTGATTACGCCACATAGAACTGTGCCTCATCTCATAATTGCATTAAAATATTTCTGCTTATAAATTTTATTTAATTACCATGAATGATAAGCTTTTCTTTTTACTTTCTATTATTTTCAAAGCAGTGAGCGCACTGGCGTAGTTAGTTTGTCTGTGTCTGCTCTCCGGTGGGTCTGGGGTTCAAGTCCCGCTTGGGGTGCCTTGCAATGGAGTGGCGTCCCGTCCTGGGTGTGTCCCCTCCCCTTCCGGCCTTGCGCCCTGCGTTGCTGCCTTAGGCTCCGGCTCGCCGCGACCCCGCCCGGGATGAGCGGTTTCAGACAGTGTGTCCGTGTGTGTGTATTTTCAAAGCAACCCTCTGCGCAGACCAATCACAGACCCCATGAAGATCATCCATGAACACTTAAGGGGTCCACGGAACCCGAGTGAAAGAGTGCCTGTCCCTTTCGTCCTCTATCCAGATCCTCCATCGCAACATCTGCCCGAAGGAGAACAGCCGAGCCGGTTTTGCCACAAACGGGGAAGTCACGCAGACGCACCGGTGTGTTACATGGCTCACCGCCGAGGGCGCGGTGCCTTCCACCCGGACGCTGCTGCTCTCTGTCAGGACCCATGCTGCCGTCAGCCTGCTCTGCTCCTCAGTCGCCCCGGCGATCAGCACTTTGCCGGACGGCGCATCGCCGGAGTTTGCCTGCTGGTCGGCTGAGCTGAGCAACAGCCCCCGTTGCGCTCCGCATCGCAGGTTTGCCCTCTCAAAAACAAAAACGGCAGGAGCGACAAAACACCTGGCAGAGCGCTCATTGCAGCTTTAAACATGAGGCCCGTCTGCCCATTTCTCCATCCACCTCGGTTCCAAAAACAAACGCTGCTTTTTTTACACTCATCCCAGCCCTTGTTTGCTTAAAAAAAAACACAAGAAACCTTCTTATAGTCCAAGAAAAAAAGAAATTCACTCGGCCTTTTAGAGGATTTTTAAGTAACACAAATAATCACTGACAGATTGTATAAACTGTAACAACGGTTTGAATTGCACCGAACTCACGCATTAAAACAAATTTATAATCGATGCCTCCACAAAGAGGCGAAATACAGACAGGGCCTGTAAGAGTGCATTTTGAGCAACGCAGAACCGCTTCATGGTACTTTGGCCTCTTGTGCTGCACAGCGCTTCCGGGAGAAGAAGGACTCCTCGCTTTGCAGGTGGAAGGCGACCTGCTCCGGAATCGATTTGTCCCCCTCACGACCTGTAGCACCTATACACCTTGTCATGCTGAATTACTTCTGAAACGATGTTAAAACACTCGTGTTTCACTGAAATATGTAACATCCTATTTTTTTTAACCTTTTCAGGGGCAAAACAAAAGCTTCTTCTTGGGAATCTTTCAGGATTTATGCATGTATCTGCAAGCATTTTGTTTCTTGTGTGTGTGTGTGTGTGTGTGTGTGTGGGGTGGTGTAAATTGTCCCAAGCCGCTATGCTCAAGGTGACAGCTGTATTGATTCCCTCTATCTTTGCACACCCTCTATTGTTGTGATCCCTTGGCCACCTGTCGTGATGTACCAAGGCTTCAGTAAAAAATTGCCTTATTGTTTTATTTTAAAATTTATGTTTTTTTCATCTTCTTCGGTTCCACACTGGCACTGGATATATTGTATAGAAACAATTATGTTTAAAAGAAACTCAGGTCAGAGGAAACGGTCGAGAGACATCACATCATCCTGCCCTCGGACTGCTTGAGTCGAAGCTCATTGGCAGGTCCTCTCTTCACGCTGGTCGCATCCCCCTGGAGGTCCCTCCAGAATCAGTGCTCGGTCCAATACTTGTCTCACTGCACGTGGCGTCACCCCCCCATCAGTTCTCATATCGCTATTCACAATCATGAAACTCAAGAAGCTCTCTGCCCCACCCGTTAAATACCCACATCCCCACGTTGATCCGTACCAGCTGACCTACCCTTCTGGGTGACCAACCGACGACATAACAACCTGTCCACCAAGAACATTCTTGAGCCCGGTTGCACCTGGTTGCACTTCACGGTGAGCTTCTCATCACCGCCATTCGCTGCATGATGATGCCGCCATCTAAAAGAGGTCAAGGAGTTCGCTTCATTGAGAACCTCCGTGGCTTTACTCGGAAACGCCATCCTGCAGATTCGGTTCAATACAATCGCATTCCATTTAGTTTTCCCGCTCAGCGACACAGAGCGCTGAACAAAGAATCATGAGACAGATTTCTCCTCTGCAGCGACTAAATAATCCAAGCCTGCCTCATTGCACTTCCCATCTAACTGCTGTTCCTGGCTATGATAATACTGTATATAACAGCTACAATTTCCTCTTGGGCACAGCCGTGCAGCTCATCTTCATCTTGCCTAACCGCTCCGACGTCTCGTCCCTCCTGACCTCCCTCCGCTAGCTGCAGTTCAGAAACCTCATGCTACCTTTTTTTTTTTCTGGGCTGTCCAGAGCACATCTCCCCCCGTACCCTGAGGACCTCATCAAGCCGAACGCGCCATCAAGATCTCGAGGTCCGCATCTTCCGATCCCCCAGTTAGCGCATCGCTGAAAGGTCAGCAGTAAGAACCGCACTCGTCTCTTCTCCGTCCCGGGCCCTCGGTGTTATGATGATCTATTCCGGTGCGTGACAACTTCTCAGTGAGTCCAGGTGTTCGTGAAAAAGGTTCAAAACCCACCTCTCCAAGCGGATTTCCCACTTTCCACCCCTTGCACAGTTGTACATACATCTTTCAAAAGCATAGACGTAGAGATTGCACCAGTGTGTCACCATGGGCCCGGTGGGAGGAGCTGGCTCAGTTTTGGTCGCTTACCTCATGAACTTTTCTTCCCTAAATTTACATTTTATGGCTAAACCAGTTAAACAAATAAATGTAAATTGAACTTATGATCATGCACAGCCAGTAGTACAAGAGTGAAATATTCAACATGTGACTGCTCTTTATTAAAAAAAAAAAAGAAAAAACTGTTTAATATAGTTTGTAATTAGTATAACTATTTCGGCAAAAGCACTGTTTTAGATGCGAGCAAAGCGAAAACAAGTGTTCCATTATTTACACTTTGTTAGTCTCCGAGGAACAAAAGTAATGCGTGTTTTAGTAGGGTGTAGGGTGTTTGCTAAAATATGATGTTTGAAAAGTATGTATTTTAAATAGAGATGGATCTCTATGTGTTTGGAAAGTAAAAATATTGCGGTGATTTTTCTGAATATAATTTTTCGACATGGGACACATTTCCACAAGGTGTTTCAAGGCACCAGCTCACGCTTCCCGGGTTGGCTCTGCTAGGGGTGTATGAAGCAGAGCAGCTTTCCACACAGCCGGATCCTCCTGCAGAAGGCAGCGTTACAGCAGCAAGGCAAATAAATCAATAAATGAAACGATCAGAGCGTTCTTTTTGCTCCCTGCTGGCTACACTTGGGGTAAACTATCGAAACGTCAGTTGACAGCACAGTTTCATTTTTTTTCCTGTTTATCTTTCTCAAAAAGCTCCAGTCACTTATCTCCGGTTGCTGCGTCCCCCCAGACGGACCCGTAGAGGACCCAGTGAGAGCCGTGTCCTCCGCCAAGCTGATGCTTCTCAGGGGGCTCCGGGATTAGTAGCGCCAACCGAAACGAGGTCCTGGAGCTGCCGGAGTGACAGCGCCGAGCCGCTCCCTGATAAGCATTAAGGGGACATGTGAAAAAGCGCAAACACGTCCCTTTCGATCCCCAGTAACCCCCTCCACCCGCAATCATGGTCTCCAGTTTCCCCAGACTGGGACAGCAGGCAGATCTGCATTGGCTTATAGGCTCCAACCACTTGCAAGGGACAGCTGGTGGCAGAGTGGTTAGAGCTGTTGCACTCAAAGGTTGCAGGTTCAAGCATCACCTCCAGCTGTAGTACCCTTGAGCAAGGCACACACACACCCATTGTCTAAACCGCTTGTCCCGTACGGGGTCGCGGGGAATCGGACCCTAACCCGGCAACACAGGGCGTAAGGCCCAAGGGGGAGGGGACACACCCAGGACGGGACGCCAGTCCATCGCAAGGCACCCCAAGTGGGACTCGAACCCCAGACCCACTGGAAAGCAGGACCCGGTCCAACCCACTGCACCACCGCACCCCCTCTCAAGCAAGGTACTTACCCTAAAAATATTGCTCCAGTAAAAACTAGCCACCTGTATAAATGGGCCAACAGTTGTAAGTAGCTTAACGTTGTAAGTCTCAGCTAAATGAATAAATGTAAATTAAAAAGCATCACGTAAGTGAGTAAATGCAAATAAGAACACAGTCACTCGTGGAACATGGGCTCCTTTCTGTGTCACGGAAGCACTATGGTCACCTGCCAATAACGTCTCCGATTTGGGTTCGTAGAGGGCTGAACCTGCTTTGCTTAAATTAAAGTACACATTTTTCATTTATTTCATATTTTGACAAATATATGCTTCCATCTCTCTCGTAAATTCTCAGTGGCAGTTTCCACAGAACAATAGAAAAACTCCTGTTAAGTCTCAAAAATCATGAAACCATCATATAGAAAAGAAGTACTTTGGGGCTTAAAGGTCATTTTAATCATAACCATAAGCTCACGCTGTTTATTTCTGATGTTTTACCTCAAGATCCGTATCATCCGAGAAAAGATAAAGAGCTCCGAAAGACAGCGTTTAAAACCGGCTTTGTCGGTTTGTAGCTGTTGTTTGTTTTTAATCCCTTGATCGATGCTTTAAATAATTGATTAATTACCTCGTCTTCGCAACCCTTCAAAAAACTCGGATCGATACGAGGCCCGAGGACGGCGCACGCATGTGTACACGTGTGAAGCACAAGGGGCCGGAGTCGCACGAAGGGGTGCGGCGGCTCAACGGGAATCTTCGGCCTCTTCGAGTCGCGAACGGTGCCGAGCGGTAAGCTGTAAGCCCACTAAAGCCTGCTTAGCGCTCGCAGCAATCTGATGAGACGGCCTTTCTGCTTTATTTAGTGAAGTGCTGCCTAATATGATTACAAGGAGCGAGCGCCCTGCTTTCCCCATTCTCAGCAGTTTGCCTGCAGAATTATTACAAAGAGTCCCTGGTGCTGGTGCAGCAGGTATGGTGGGGGGGGAGGGGGGGGGTCACAAGAAATTGGGCAGTGTGAAAGGCAGAGGCAGAAGTGTCCAGCTCTGTGGTCGCTCTGACAGAGGACACGGTAAAGGCAGGTAACGGTGAAACAGCCCCTGTCCCAGCACTCGCCCGTTACACCGAATAAAGCTCATCGTTCCTTCAGTTTAACTGCGAAAAGTACTAAACTGGAGCCACAGTGTGCTCTCTTTGAAAGCAGCATAAATTTTGAATTTGAAAAATGTTATTATTATAATAGGGTGGGGGGTGCGGTGGCACAGTGGGTTGGACCGGGTCCTGCTCTCCGGTGGGTCTGGGGTTCGAGTCCCGCTTGGGGTGCCTTGTGGCGGACTGGCGTCCCGTCCTGGGTGTGTCCCCTCCCCCTCCGGCCTTACGCCCTGTGTTGCCGGGTTAGGCTCTGGCTCCCCGCAACCCCGTATGGGACAAGCGGTTCAGAAAAAAAAAAAAAAAAATTTCTTATAATAATAATAAGAAGTAGATAGATAGATAGATAGATAGATGGTTCCCCCACTCCTGTTGGTTTCCCAGGAATTCTGCCGGTAGCGCAGCGGCGTCGCAGTGTAGTTTGGTATTTGAGCCACTAGAGGGAGCCACGGGGGCTCTTCAGTTCGCATTGTCCCGTTCCTGTTAATTCTCGTCCTTAAACACAATCAGTAACTTTCAGCGCTTCCAGAATTATTCTTAAGCCTTTTGAAAGATCAGGACAACGTTTTCATTTAACTTTAATGCGTGTGTAAAAAGTCATGGCCATGACTGCTCTCAGAAGTAAATTCGCAGCAGTTTTGTTTCCTGCCTGCGCACTGATTTAATACAATTGACATGGATGGAAAGTGTGATAGAAGGGATAATGTGTCACTTTGTTCTCTCTTAAATCCATCTGTGGATCTCTGCCATCAGTCTGCAGTCAGCAGTGCGCTACTTTCCCATGACTTCTATGATGCTAATCTGTGGATCTATTCAAATATTTAATGGAATACGCAATAATCTTAGCAGTTCATTTAGACTTTGAGTTATAAACACGATTTGCAGGCTATGATATGTTTAAGGAAACGTTTAAAATGCATATACTGAAATAAAAAAATGAACTACAGCTCGCATAGTGTGTACTATATGGGTGATAGTATTTTACTGCTGGAACAAAATCAGATTATGGTTTTACAGAAGAACATCAAACTATAACATCCATATACATCATTCAAGCATTAAATGTGCAGTACAAAGCAAATTTAGTCAGTTTTTCTGGCAGATCTTGTAAGTAAAAAGCGCTTACATATTGCCTTTTCGGATTTAGTAACAGGTAGTTTCAACATCAATTCATAAACAATTAATCAATTTCTGTGGTCCATTATTTCTTTTCATACATTCAGAATAAATGGACATCACAAGACCACAGTTTTCAAGGAATAATTCCCTTTTTGCACTTTTTAAAATTTAAAAACGGTTCAATGAAACCGAATTTATAGCGCATCACCTGAACTGGAATGATGTTTTTGATGTGGCGTTATATTCGTCACTATTAATGTTACTTTATTTTACATGTACACCTGTGATGCGTTTCTGCCGCTATGTCGTGACATTATTAAACGACCTCCACAGCGAACTAAGTGCTCTCTTCCCATGAAGTGCGTCCGCACACCTTTTACACAGCGTGGTAAACAGTGGCACAGAGCCGTGTACACAGTGCTTGTGGTAAATGTGCTCTACAAACACCTGAGAGTCCAGGTGACCAAGGGCTGACCCCAACCCTGCAGGTCATGCACAGGTCACAGAAAGGACCTACCTGTTACTACTTTATATCCAATGTCTTCATTTACTGCACAATTACACACACACACAGTTCGAAACCACTTGTCCCGAGCGGGGTCGCAGCGAGCGGGAGCCTAACCCAACAACACAAGGTGTAAGGCTGGAGGGGAAGGGGACACACGCAGGACGGGACACCAGTCCATCACAAGGCACCCCAAGCAGGACTCGAACCCCAGACCCACCGGAGAACAGGACCCAACCAAACCAGCTGCACCACCACACAACCCCAGGGCAGAATTATAGAATAAAAAAATCATAAACATTTTTTCCAACACTACATCCAACACTACAGGATACATTCAGAATAAATGGATATCACAAGACCACAGTTTTCAAGGAATAATTCTCTTTTTGCACTTTTTAAAATTTAAAAACGGTTCAATGAAACCGAATTTATAGCGCATCACCTGAACTGGAATGATGTTTTTTGCCGTTTTTTTTCTTCCTTCATGTCAACAAAAACTTTATACTGTAAAGTAAGTCCTTCCAGGTGTTTTGTGTCATTATTACAGCGATAACTTGCCACCTTCAGCTCATACGCGGACATTTAAAAGGGTTACGGTTCAACATGACTAGTGGGCAAACTTGCACAAAATGAGCATGAAAACGTGATGTTTTTCGAGGAAAATATTATGCCACCAAAACCTTTGGCGATGACATCCCATCGCAAAGAGGCTTAACCTTCTGTGAGGAATTCAACAACTATTTTACATGGATGTTTTCAAAATAAAATTACAAGACACTCCCCTTAAATATGTCCATAAGTGGTTTAGTGATGTTTATAAGTGGTTTAGTGAAGTGCTGCCTAATATGATTACAAGGAGCAGGTCAAAGGACGTAACTGTATCGCTGGATCTTGCAGCGTTTCCACTCTCAAGACCCAGGGGTGCTGCTACTGCGACCCCATCTGTGTTCTAGGGGTCATCGCAGAGCTCAGGAAATACATGCATTGCCTACCACATCAGTTGCACTCATGGGCTTTGGCACATGTATACACTGCGTGTGTCTTTCTAAGTGTGTGTGTGTGTGTGTGTGTGATAAGCGCAGTCAAAGGTCAGTGAAACTGGCAAGGCAGCGCTGATGCTGGCAGTATCTCTTGCATAACCCTGCTAATGATGACAGGTTGTATTTGACAGAACAGCTTAGACATTAGACCTGACTTTTACACTCTCCTATATAACAATGACCGGAGCCATTTAATGTAACTGCGGGGTTAAAAAAAAAACATTGGAACACATTCCAGTTACAAGACGTAGTGAAAGGAAAGATAAGAAATGTGCTTTGTGTGTGTGTGTGCGTGTGGTTGAAGGAGGGGAGGACATCCCAGGCAGGAGGCTGTGTGTCTCCCGACTCCTTCTCAGCCCCTCCATTCAATTCAGATGTGCTTCATTGATGGTCCAGGGAAGTTCCTGCAACGCCTAGAAGCTGCTGGTGTTCGTCAAAGTTCTCCCCACGTGACATACCCAGAATCCTTTGTCGCCGGATGAAGTTCACAATTCCGTGAGACGCTCCTGTAGACTGACGATATTTAGCGCTGCACGAAACTCACATTAATGAGAACGTAATGTAGGGGCCATTTCTTCATCAGTGAAATCAGTGGTGAGTCATAGTCAGGCGTGTATTTCTGCTCCCTTAGAGCTCATAGAGGATATGGTTATGTTTCATCATCAACGTAATTTGCTAAATATCGAAACGGAAAAAAACTGTTTTCGGAATTAGCCAGAGCAGCATAAACCTGGAAACAGGTGGACGCGGAATTCCTTTAAAAACGAAAAGACGTTATTCTGTAGGCCCCATATATAAAATATTCCTTAAGTGTGTGTGTGTGTGTGTTTGTCCAGTTCATTCATAGTCTATTACCCAGAAAGAAGGACGCGGCTGCCAGACCACAAGGATGGAACGCAGTGGACGCCTCGTCAGGAGTGCATGCTGGGAGCCTCCTGCTTCCCCTGAGCCGAGCCTTCATCACATCCTTGGGGTCTTTGAGCAAAGGGTTCGAGAGCCGTGACGAGAGCTCCTGCCTTGTGCTTGAAGAACCCAGGTTCGTATCCCTCCTCGGGCTGCAGCAGCCTTGATCAAGGTTCTTACCCTGAATGGATACAGTAAAAATCACACAGCTGTACAGTATAAAAGAGTAAATTGTGGTCATTTGCTTTGGAGGGAACCACCAGCGAGATTAATAATTAAGTAAAGACAGAAGGACCGCAGACATCCAGCGAACCGCCCGAGTGAACTCAGGGCTTTTTGTGGTCTCTGGATGTTCTCGGTACAAGGTGAGAGCAACGGCGTGGAGCTTCAAACGCTGCTCTCTACTGTATGAGGCGCAGCACGTTTACCACAGTGCCTCTGGGAAGGCTCGGGTTCGAGCTCAATCCTCACGCTGCTTTCAGTTTCGCTGGTGGTTAAAGACTTGCTGGAAAGGTTTTTCCTGAGGGGTCTTTCATCGTCGCCCATCAAGGCGTGTGAACTTGTGCGCCGTGACGGCGGCGGTTAACGCTCCTGCATGCAGGAGATGCGCTGTATCTGTGTGCTACGCACCACGTGATCGGTCCAGTCCAGTGGGATAAGAGTTATGGGAAAAACTGCTCCTGTGCTCTAAGCACTGAGAGAAGTGGAGAGGATAAACACTGTCAAACACACATGCATGAAATATATGTTTTTATTCTAAATAGTCCAATTTCAGCTTAATAGAAACAAAGAGATAAAAAAAAAGGGTTTTTAATGGTTTACATACAGTATTTCTGTAGCACATCTGCACTCAGCCCTTGTGCTCCACGGGAGCTGTTTGGCACCACAAATCACAGTATTTCCTAAAAATACACACACACACACACACACAATTTTTAGTTAAATGCAGCGATTTATTTTTGAAATTTAAAAGAACATAGAAGCACCGGGTTCCACACTCCTCGTATTCAGTGAGGATTTTAAGCTCATGGACACGTGTGTGTGTGTGTGTGTGTGTTTGTGTGTGTGTGTGTGTGTGTGTGTGTGTGTGTGTGTGTGTGTGTTGCCACCCCCATGTCATCCTGTGCCCACATTGCGTCAGATCTTCCACTTACATCCTTTTTACATCGTCGGTGGGCTCTGTTCCTTCCAGCACATTCTTCAGTCTCACTTGTCTCTGCCTGGTCCAATAGCCACACCCAAAGCATGTTGCTGCTGTAGCCCAGGGTCGTCCATTCCATGTTCTGTCCTCCACTTGTGTCCTCGGTGTTCAGAGGGACATGTCCATTGTCACTGTGACTGAGTCCAGCCATGCGGTTACTGATTGTCCTCTGCTGTCCCGTCCAACTTTCTCAACTTTGGACTCGTTTTTGAGCGTTTCCAATCTCCGCAGGGTGCGTGTGACACAGTAACATGATGCGTGGGAGACGCGGTAAGCTGAGCCTCATCGCTTGTGTGTCTCATGAAGGTCCTGGTCTGACTTAGTCCACTGCTATGGTACTGTACCATACCGTACCCCGCATGTTGCTATTGCATGAGCAGCCGAGGCTCTGTGCGGCTCTTTGTTCTGAGCGACGGCCTCCTGGCGCCTCTCTGTGCGGTTACTCTAAAAGATCTGCGTAAACTGACTTTTTATGGCCCCCGGGTTGAATATGTCACGCATTGTTTAATAAATATTCATGGCTCTGGGTCTCAAAGCATTCACACAATCCCACAATTGTGCAAAGATAAAGTCGATCAAACAATCATAATATTGGCCCTTTGCTTTGTTTATCACCCTCACCAAGTGCCCCTTATGCCATTACCGACATGAGGTAGTCGTTGTGCAGCTTACACTGGCCAAAATGGTAAAAAAAAATATTTTATAATTAACAATAATTATTTTGATTTCCTTACGCCCTGAGTTGCCGGGTAGGCTCCGGTTCCCCGCGACCCCGTATGGGACAAGCGGTTCGGAAAATGTGTGTGTCTGTGTGTGTGTGTGTGTGTGTGTATCTTGATTTTTTTATTATTGACTTTTTTAACCTCCAAACTCATGGAGGCAGCTGGAGTCCTACAAGGGAATTTGGGTGCCAGGTGTTTACATTTTGCTGAATCAGCTTGCGCCGCCCTCTGCTCACACACCTGGTCGGGGGTCTGGGGTAGCTGCCTGAGCATTGATCTCAGTAACCCTGAACACAATGGTCCCTATGACCGCGCCTGACTCCTGACACCCGTGACCGCTGCTTCACCCCTTGTCACCATCATGGCAGAGCTTCCTGTGGATTGCGACCCTCACCTGTATTCCTTCCAGTAACCCCCGCAGCCCCAACCTTCTAACCCAACCCCCACCCCGTCTTGCACAAATGCAATGCGGTGCCACTCCCTGACGTGAGCTCTTTGAAAATCCTGCCACGTTTTAGCACATCGTTACATTACACCCTTGTGCCCCCTACAGGGCATCTGGGGCAGAGCAGATGGGTGGTCCCTGCGACGGGCAGCAACGGACATGACCCTTTAAAAAAATAATGGGCCACGGCCGATTTTATTGCCTTCCATCACTCACAAGTTAACTAGTTCTACTAAAGACCTCCCAGTTAGTGGAATAAATCACATGTACACTTCATGTACAATACTGCGCAAAAGTTTTAGGCAGTTGGGGGAAAAAGCTGTAAAGTGAGAAAGCTTGCAAAAATAATGCTCTTAATGAATAAACTTCCTAAAAAGCTTAGTAACCATCTATTGTCAACAAGCGCTTGTCCCAAGCAGGAGCACGGTGAGCTTGGCTGGTCCTGCTCTCTGGTGGGTCTGGGGATTGGGTCCTGTTTGGGGTGCCTTGTGATGGACTGGCATCCTGCCCTGGGTGTGTCCCCTCCCCCTCCAGCCTTACGTCCTGTGTTGCCGGGTCAGGCTCCGGTTCGCCGCGACCCCGCTTTGGATAAGTGGTTTCAGACTCTGTGTGTGTGTGTACTTTCTTTCTTTAATGATATACAAAACCCTTACTGTAATACTGTAACTTTTTGCAAAAGGAATGCTTATAAATCTAAAATATGCTCTTTCCCATTGACACTAATGCAGAAGACATTAAATAACCATCTAAAACAAACATTTTTGTTTAACATCTGAGTGCCTAAGACTTTTGCACAATACTGTATGTATTTAGCTGACACTTTTCTCCAAGGCAGCTTACAGTGTTAAGCTCTTTACTGTTAATAGCTCCATTTCATTTTAACTTTGTAAATTATGTCTTAACATGGGCAAGTGATAAAAAAGTTAAAAATGCATGTTCAAACATGAGCAGTCATGCCCAGTTCTGTCGCATGCACGCAGAAAACAGATCAGAAACCATGTACTTATCAACAGACACAAATTCATCCATCACATCCTGATGGCCTTTGCTGCACCTGCATGCAAGTCTTTGTTCTCCAAGTGAGGCTGATCAGGGTAAGAGGAAGTCATGATTCTTTCACACCAGCTGTGTCCAGATTATTTACATTAACTCATTTTGCAGAATTTTTTCTCCAAAGTGTCTTGCACCGTTCAGCTGCTTATATAGGCTGCCTATTTTTATATTTGGGAATTTTCTACCACAGCACTCCGGAGCAAATGCCTTGATCAAGGGCACTGCAGGAGGTGAGACTCAAACCTGCAACCATCAGATCCAAAGACAGGGGCTTTAATCTCTGCACCAACTGCTGCCCATGTTACAAATTGCAGGGTGTTGCAGTGATGGCCAAGAAATGCTGGGGTAGTAAGAGTAGGGATAGGCTCTGCCACTGCCACATGCTTTGAGTTCCACTCTTAGTAATTGTGAGTGAATGAATGAATGAATGAATGAATGAGTGAGAACTTCACTGATCCTGAAGGAGTTCGCTGCAGCACGCTGTACGTACAGCAACGTGCTGACAAAGCAACATCGTAGCAACAGACAAAAACTGGAATCACACTATAAGTAATCAGTGCAGGAAAGATCTCGTCTTAATTTGTACTTTTTAGTTAGATGGATTAAATACGAGGGGGTGCGGTGGCGCAGTGGGTTGGACCGCAGTCCTACTCTCCGGTGGGTCTGGGGTTCGAGTCCCGCTTGGGGTGCCTTGTGACGGACTGGCGTCCCGTCCTGGGTGTATCCCCTTCCCTCTCCGGCCTTACGCCCTGTGTTGCCGGGTAGGCTCCGGTTCCCTGTGACCCCGTATGGGACAAGCGGTTCTGAAAATGTGTGTGTGTGTGTGTGTGGATTAAATACACTGGTTTTCTTTTTATCAGCATTCTTTACCCAGACACTCATTTTCACTCATGTCAGGTTACATTTGGATATATGTTTTTTACTGTGTCTGTCTGGTTGTGAATATTATTAGCACTTCTGAATATTGCCGGGTTACTGTATTATAGATAAAAACGGAACACAGGATTTTGTGTGTTTCCTGCATTTTGCAGTGTTCAGTAAACCAAGCAAAGTGTACTTATTAATAAGGAGGTTTATTTTTTTACACTGAGTGTGAGTAATTTTTCTGTAAGCAATGTGAGCCAACATGTATGAAATAGACATTCTCCTACTTTAAGGTGCTGTCTTAATAAGGAAAAAGAGATTTGAAGCGGTAACCATCTGGATTCAGTGGTACCCAGTGGATGTGTGATACTGAGCTGTGTGTGCGACGTCCCACATGCTCCATAAAATGCGGTGGCCTGCCGTGTTGTCTCCGTGGTATGAACAGAGAGAGTGTGTGTGAGTGTGTGTGTGTGTGTGTGTGTGTGTGTGTGTGTGTGTGTGTGTGTGGTTCTGGTAGTCCTGTTGTCTTGGGAGCCCCTGCAGAGTCATGGCGCAGGCAGAGAGATAGCAAGTGACAGTGTGAAATGAAACACACAGATAGGGAAGTGGGAGACAGGCCGACAGGAGCCAGTCCCGCCGCGCAGCACAGATTAGCCTGGCTCCTTCTCCCCCCCCCCCCCGCCACCCTTCACCCCCCCATGGTGTGTCCCTGCTCATTCCCTGGGAGCCACACACCCTGGCTCCACTGTTCCCCCTGAGAGTGGTGAGAGCCAGGCCAGTCCAGCGCTCTCTCTCTCTCTCTCTCTCTCTCTCTCTCTCTCTCTGTCTCTCTCTCTCTCTCACACACACACACACACACACACACACACACACACACACACAGACAGACCAGCTGACACTGTCTCACACATTGGTACAAATTCACAAACACACTGTCATACGTAAACACCTGTTTGTTTCCCTGTGATTCTGGGATTTCATTTTCATACTGACCTAAAAGCAGTTAATGACTAATAACCTCATTCCAATAAAAATGGAAAATTTAACTTTTAATTCTTGGTAATTTTGAAAAGACAAAGTGTTTTAAGAGGATGTCACGGGAGTTTTCATGACTTCAGAGTTTACAATCCTTTTCAAATGGTAGGTCTACACACACACACACACACACACACACACACACACACACACACACACACACACACACACACACACACACACCATCCGATGCAACTGTAGGCAGCAAGAAATAAAAACTGTTACAAATGTCAACATGAATGAGTAACCAATTCACACATGTAAAAGTGTCAGGAAACCGCTGTCACATAAACACACTCTGACTGAAATTTTGCGTGTGTTGCAAGCTTGTACTTTTGATTTTGTTTTCTCCTTGTAAAAAATACCTTCCAGAATAAAATTTTTAACTTATTTCTAAATTTAGATTTCAAGAAATCTCCCTTACACGCATTATTATTATTATTATTATTATTATTATTATTATTATTATTATTATTATTATTTCTCGCTTATCTAAGGCAATTTACAAAGTTAAATGATGATCAACTTTACAACTTTTTAAATTCATCAGCCATATGTTTTAAGATGTTAATTACACACATTTTTCAGCGGGACCGCTGAAAATTTGAACTGGGAAAGAACAGTTCTTTCTAAAATACGTGTTAAACCGTATTTATACCTTAAAAATTGTCTTCACGTTTCAAAGGAAGAAGTGGAAAACTGGTGTTAAACTTTAAAATAAACTTATTTCAGTTATTTTTCATATTTCTTCATGGCGCCTATATGCGGCTTGCTCTCCATTTAATTCGAAATCTACAATATGTGTAATTTGATGACATTATTATGTGTTTTGTGAGAATTAAACTGTTCGGAGCAGTTCTGATGTGAGGGTGCGGATGAGATCCTTTGTTGCCTCAACAATGACACTGTTACACCAGGTAAAATTAAAATATTTAATGTTGTTTTGTTGTTTATTGTGGTCATTTACGAAGTGATTTTAACGATAAATACTCCAACGAAATAAAAGGTTCATGAAAATGTTTTCGGTGTTCTCAGCTACGAATTGTTTGCATGGAACGACCTGTAGCCCTGCATTAATTTTGCGCGCACATCACTTTCATGTATGCGAATAAAAGTAACACAAGAAGCGCCGTCTCGAGACTGAGCGCGTGACTGATCCTTGGTGAAAACGGCGCCACAGCCCCGAACAAAAGCCTGACAATAAAATAAAATTAAAAAAAAAAAAACGAATCGGAACTCGAAACTTTCAATTAATCCATTTATGTGGACTTGTGCCTTATTTATTTCGTGTTTTACATTTGAGAAATTTTTGTACATCAATCAATTTTGTTGCATTATTCACAATTCAAAATCATTTTGTTCTTTCCGAATTAATTCGAATATTTTGATGGGATGAGCAAGATTAATTGTTATTAATTTTACTATAGCTGCCCGACCTAAACACTTCTTTTGTTTATAATATAATATTCTATTAATGTTATAAATAGATATTATTTATACATGATGTTCTAATAAATTATAATATTGTAATGATTAAACTTTTTACATTTAAATGAAAGCGTTATCATTTGACATCTTATATATTATCACACAACGACATGCAGAATGAACGTAACTGGAATGCAGAAACGTGTAACTAACCTTCTTTTAGAAGAAGGTTTTCACATTTCTAATTTAAAGTCTCTTCATTTTGTTCACAAATTTGAGAAATGAATCGCAGCTTATGTGTAACAAAATAATGCATTAAACGTTTTGTGTCCTGCAAAGATTCGATCATAATGATATTCTGTTTAAATAGAGAAGAGCCGTTGTGATTTACTGCAGTTTTACAGTGTTCGGTGACAGGAAGACGGGAGGGGGGACGACGAAGGAGTGTGTGTGTGTGTTACATTAGGTGGGTGGGGGGAGGAGGGCCTCACACCGCTGACACGCGACACCTGTCTCGCGCGGGTCGTTTCGCGCGCCGCGTCATTCTCCCGCGGAGTTTTTTTTTCTTCCAGGCCTCAATTTCTATGTCCTGGACGCGTCTCTATCATGTTCTCTTCGTGCTCTCGCTGAGTTCTTCGTCGTGTCTTTCCCGAATTACTGCAAATGTATAAATCAACGTTAGGTTACATCTTTTTTTTTTTTTTTTTCATTTCCATCTCTGTCGTGCAGCGCTTTATAAATCCTGGAACGTTCTGGTATGGATGTTGTATGAGTGAGGACAAATCACTGTCCCGTAGACAAAAATATACCTTGCGACGCAATAAAACAAAGACAGTAGGGCTATAAACATGAAGACGCCTAATAAAACGTTCGCATCCCTTGGTTGGGATTTGAGCAACACTCTGAGTCTTCAGGGCATCAAACTTTCGACATTTTCTGAAGTAATTAAAGCCACGGATAAGTACTTCAAGTAAAAAATGAACACCAAGAAGTACCTTCTGCATGTGCACAATTACATGCAGAATATTGTTTTAGCATTTGTGGATGAAAGTACATTAGATCTGCCGTGTCCCTATAAAATTAAGAGAATATTAATTTTTACTGGAGCCTTTAGCTGGAAATCTTAAAATGAAAAAAAGTAGCACAGTTTTATCAGTTAAATATTTCGAGGCACAGATTTTAAAAGTTGCCTTTCCCCACTCTTTCCAGATGACCAGTTGTGCTACGAGATGTAATGACTGTCATTTTTCCTGGGTAAACCATATCTCTTATCACCTGTTACTTTTATTGATAAACTCATTCGGATTCACCATAAAGCAAAAAATAACTTTCCCTTCAGCGATGCGGCCAGATGATTTTACAGCACGATAAATGTTTTACAGCGCATTCGAGTTCTGTCCTTGCTTTTCTAAATACTGGAAAGGGAGATAAAAACGAACGTAATGAAATAAATGCTGGACGGAGTGACTGGAAGTCCATGCACTCCTTTTTAATGACTGCTTGTCCTATTCAGGGTCGCTGGGGTCCGAACCCTATCCCGGAGTCAGTGGGTGAAGGCCGAGGGCGTACACCCTGGGCGGGACGCCAGTCCATCGCCGGTAAAGGAATATTTGCATCTTAGATACAAACATGTATGCAAAAATGCGTGTTGTAAAAGTACAGGCAAAAGAAGAGATGTCCAAAATTCATCCAGTTTCACAATGTTACCCCAAATGTAGTAAAACACACTACAAACGGGGCTTATAAAATACACTGGCTAATAGAACAAACTTTGCTCTCATCAATCCCTGAATTTTGTTTTCTTTCATCAGACTGTTGCGCAGACCCAGGAATAACAAATACCGATTCGTGGGTATTCTGTAAATTGACATGTCATGTATTGATCCCAGAAACAATCGACCGATGAAGAGAGTGAGCGAGAGAGAGAGAGAGAGAGAGAGAGAGAGAGAGAGAGTCGTTCAGGTGGAGCTCCTTTTTTCCCGCCCAGTTCCTCGCGCCCCTTCCAGCTCGCGCGTCCCACCTTGGCGTGCGTCACGTGGCCTCCTCGCGTACAAATAGCTCGCGGTGGACTTTTTTTCCCCACTGAAGTGAAGTGAGAGAAGTGCGATAATCGGCCGATAGCCGCCGTTGTCCGCCGTTGTCCGCCGCCGCTGTTCGCCTCAGCCACTCGGGACACTTACTATCGCTGAGGGGACGCTCTCCTCACACATTCACACGCTCGGTGCCTCGTACTGGACTTTTATAAGAACTTCTGCGAATTCCGTGGGACTGTTTTTTTCCAGTAAGTTTCTCGTCATTTGATTTGCACACTCTGACTTTAAGTTTAACCAGCAGGCATCCGGCTTATCTGTGCAGATAGAGAGAGCACGGACCGGACGGAGTGAGAGAGCCTTGCGGAGCCGAGCTGTTCTCCATCACGCGCATATCAAACCTTAATATTATGCTTTTCATTTGCATAACAAGCGATAAAATACGTCATAGATATGATACATCTATCTACAAGGCTCGTTTTTGTGTATCTTAGACCTAAGATCAGTTTGTGCCAGGAGACAAGATTCTGGGCTCACGGAGCGGTGACGAGAATTCCTCAGACATGATGATACGGCTGAAGCGATAATAAGCGGAATAGTTCATGTGTTGAAGGTACAGTTTAATAATAATAATAATAATAATAATAGAAGTGTGTTACCTACTGCTAAAATATGTGTTTAAAAGTAACTTGCTTGTGGTCTGTGGTGTGTGTGGTCGCATCGCTCATTTTATTGACTGGATCTCAGCTTTTTTTGCTGTGAAGTGCGGGAAAATTGCATTTCTTATATAAATATGTCGTGTGAAAACACCACATACCATGTGAACAGTGACACCAACTCCGTCTCCGGTACCTTCCGGTTACCTGCGCAAAATCTCAGTGGCAGAGAAATGTTAAGGAGGAAAAACTCATGACTGTTGCGTAAACGAGCTTTTTGCTTTCCTGATTTATTTCTGGTTGATTACAATGTATTTATCATTAAATACTAATTATTAATATATGTTGATATTGTTTTGAGTAAGATCAGTTTTACGGCAACATTCCCCGCAGGGTCTTCATGGTACCCTGCAGTACAGGATGACACACGTTAAGTTTAAGATACACTGAAGATGCATTTTATCTTGTTGTATTTACCAGTGCACTTGAATTTAAAAAATAAAAACAAAAAATAAAATAGTACTGCTATTTAGAAAACTGCAGTGAGGGATTAAAAAGAGCACAGGGAAATGCACTACGTAGTAGTAAAATACAGAGTGATATGTAATATGAACCATTACTGGGTGACTTCCCAGCATGCACTTTGAGTGAACCCTGAGGTGTGTTTTGCAGGTATACTGCAGGCCATTCTGACCATTTTGTCTTTCTCCGTAATAGGACAGGGCTGCAGAACTGGTCGTCGGCCCACGAAAGAACTTGCACGCCTTTCACAAGAGCCAGCAAGAAGATATCTGGAAGCTATTCTGCTGCAGATTTATTTGGAATAGGGAAATACGTTTTCTATTTGCTTCTATAAAAGGGAAAGTGGAGTCAAAATGTACCAGAGTTTGGCTTTAACCTCTAACCAGTCCCCTTATGCCCATGAAACCGGGAACTACATGCACCCTTCAGCAAGCTCTCCAGTCTACGTGCCCACCACTCGGGTGCCCACCATGTTGCAGACCATCCCATACCTGCAGACGTGCGACAGCACCCACCAATCCCACGGCCTGGGAGGTCACCCCAGCTGGCCACAGACTGCCACGGATGGCCCATCCTTCACCCCAAACAGCCCACACCCACCACCGGGTTTCTCCTACTCACACAGTCCCCCAGTGAGCAGCAGCACAGGCCGGGAGGCAGCCTACCAAAGCCCACTGGTGCTGAGCGGCAGCAGCCGGGCAGAGCAGTACGGCGGGGCCCTGATGCGCTCAGTCGGGGGGTCTTACTCAGGCCCCTACGCTGCCTATATGAGCCCGGACATGGCGAGCTCCTGGAGCCCAGGACACTTCGACAGCAGCATGATCAGCTTCCAGGGTCGACAACCGAGCCTGCAGGGCAGGAGGTCAAGTCTCGGTGTGTGTCAAAATCATTTACACTTTTTTTGACTAATGGTCAATTTTCACCTTTTACATTGAAGCAAGACTGGTTATTATGTAGGGTGACATGTAGCATAGAGGTTACAGCTGTTGCCTTACATACTGGAGGCCCCAGGTTTGAATCTCACACCTCTAGCAGTACCCTTGATCATTGTCCTTACGCTGAATTGATACATTAAAAATTCCCTGTTGTATAGATTGGTAATTAATTGTAAAGGGTGCATGTCTATAATTGTAGGTTGCCTTGGATATAGGTGTTTTCACTTTGGCTGTCAAGTGCACTTTATTATTTGTTTTTAGTGTATTATGCTTATGACGTTTTTATGCATTGTGCCTAAAGTTAACTGTTCCTTTCCTGATATTTATTTTCATTCTGTAAATTCAGCCTCTTAATTTAGGCTAGACTAAGAGTCATGATAATAATGTCAACAAACAAAATGACTTTTGCTATCATAGAGTCACATTTAGAATTATTCATTGTGCAAATTCTTTCAACAGAGCCAGGTTTGATTGTTTTTACCTCCCATTTACCGTATTACCTCCAATACCGCCTTTCTATGGCATCCTCAAGTGCTAGATGTGTTACATTTAACAAACTAACTTCTTACAACAGAAAAAACCAAAATTCGATATTAACTTTTCTCTGAAAATATGGACGGAACCAACAAAGCTGTGGATGACTGGAAGTAGGAATGACTTTTTTTTAAAAAAAAAAAAAAAAATTATCATTTCTGATAAAAAAATAGGACAGGGACACAGAATATTTTGTTTTGTACTTCAATTCTCCTCCCTTATGCAGCTCCGCTTCGCGCAGACACATTGAACCCGGAACAAGAGTTCGACCAGTAAAATCTCCGTCATCTAGTTCCAATCCACATCCTCCGAATTAAAGACCTCGAACCCGTTTCATTGCCGTGCTAATTTAATTTTCGGCCCCTCTCTGACTTCTTTTTAGTGACGAAAGAGGTTACAGTACACAACTAGCTGAAAACAATGAAAGCGCTAAAAATCTTTTGTTAAACAACTGCTATCTTAAGTTTAACAGAGGATTAAATCCATTAAAAAGTGTCATACAGGATTGTAACATCGCATCTTCCTGCTGAAGAGAGTAAAGTTACCAAGGAGCCTATCAGTTGCGCGACTGTACGTTATTTACACTATTAAAACGCGAACTTCACACTTTTTAGTAATGTACTTCCTTATCAAAACTTAAAGATATATTATAACGGTTTCGAGATCCTGCTTGTTATTATTTAAGAAAGTTTCTGTTATTTTTTTTTAATTATTTATATTCCAATTTTTTTTCTGGAAAATTCTTCATATTACTCATTTGTAAAATACGAATAAGCTGGAATGAATATATAATAACAGCACATACGAACTATAAAAAGGACGTCTCACTGGAAATTTACAGGCGCATAAAATTCACTTTAATATAAAATTATATATTTATTAATATGTCAAATAAAAGAATATATTTACTCGGATGTTTCTTAAATGCATATTTTTCGACATAATTAAAGTTTATTTTAAATGAAATAATTTAATGTTATTTATCCTTTACACGTGATAATAACGGAGATGGCAATGAGAAGATTACTTGCGCGTTCATATTTATTTATGCGAGTTTGACACGTTTTCCGTGCCGTTGGAGTTTGGAGCAGGAATGTGATCAGTTAATTGGAGGAGGCCGCCGCCTGTCACGCCTTTGATCGATAAGGATCCCCTGGATCAGCGAGACTGATAAGGAAGCAAAGGACATTCCAGCGGTGTGGAACCCGGAGATCTCATTCTCTGCTTAATTAATGCCACTTCATATCCATATTTATCAAAAGTACCACTAATCGTTTGTAAAACGGGGCGAGTGCTCAGGGATCAATATTGTCCTTATATGACGCATTTCTCTAACCGAACTTCACACACAGCAGCACTGAAAAATATAACTGCGCAATTTAAATTTCTAAATAATCTATGATTTAACGTTGAAAAAATTATAAACTGTAAATTATTGTAATTTTCATGATAACAGCATCCAAATGTGTAGCTTGATTATTTTTGCAGCCTTCTTTTGACCTTAATTGAAACTGACAGATATAAAATTACATCTTTTTTTATCTATTAAACGTATTAGTCCATGGAGGAATCGTCAATTTATTCGTTAAAACTGAATTTTCTCCGTAGTCATCAATCATTTAAAAAGCACCTTTGTCCAAGACAGCTTAAATTTAAAGTTATACTGTAATACAGCACAGCAAGGTTTTTTTTCTTCCTCACTGAGCGCATGCCAGGCTCAGTGGTTTGCTTGTGCGCTAGGGGACCAAACTCACTGCCCAAGGCTACCTGGCCTTCCTCTTTTTTCTGGCAGCAAGGATTATTTTTTACTGTATCATTTGAAGTAAAACACCTTAATTCAGGGTACTAGAGCAGGACTGGGGTTTGAGCCCAGAACCTTGAGATTGCAGAGTGACAACCCCAGGGGCCTCGGGCAAACAAGGAGAGTTAAAAGTTGTGATATTTTCTGTGACGTTTGTGTGTGATGCTCTTCTTTTCCATCTGTGCTCTTAGACATGCTGGACGAGCTGCCCGGGGAAGGACGCGAGTGTGTGAACTGCGGCTCCATCTCCACGCCACTGTGGCGCAGAGACGGCACGGGACACTACCTGTGCAACGCGTGCGGCCTCTACCACAAGATGAACGGCATCAACAGGCCGCTCATAAAGCCGCAGAAACGCCTGGTACGTCTGCTGCACGATGAACAAGCTGCAGCCACATCACCAGAGAAACCTTTCCCTCGCCATGCCCATTTCCCAAGTGTCTCTTTCACCCCTTTAAACTTGTAAAACACAGGAATGCATACATTCTAGAATGGCTGAGCAATATTTTATCTAACAGTACAAGTCACCTGAGACAAAGGCGTCAGCTGAAAATAATTCTAAAATTAATAATAACAATAATAATAATAATAATAATAATGGAAAAAACACACATTGGTCTGCCGAGCAGTGTTTTAAAAAGTAGTCATTACAAGCAAACGGAAATACATGGATGTAACACACGCACATGCACACATTGGCTGAAGCCGCAGTTAACTAATCTGAGAAACAACTTCATTTTGACTCGAACCGGGATATATAAACATTTAAACAGTGTTTCATAGTGCAAACTTTACTGTGTACCAGTGGGGGATACAATCCATTCAAGGTCAACAGCTTCTTTGCGAAGGTTAGTTTTGTATGAGAGCAAGTCCTTCACAATGCCCCTTTCCCAGGAACCAGGCACTTGATAGCAGCTGTTGTGAATAATTTCAACTTTTTTGTTTTTATTTGTCTTTCTCTGACCTTGTCCTTGGCTCTCTGTTTTTAGCAAGACTGCACCAGGCTTGATCACAATATGCTGAACTCGCTGTGACCGATCTTAAAGAATTTCCCTGCTTTTTGATCATGTGCCATAGAACCTAAGCTAAGCTAAGATATACAGTTTGGATATGTGTCTTAACCAAGAAATGAGCAAATATTTTGTGAGCAAGGCTCCTGGTTCCTGCCATTTTTATCCTATATTTAAAAAAACCCAAATACTTTCAGAGTTCTCTATACTGATGGTGTATAATGCATTGTTATTTTCCTGTGTGTAACTACCATCTATATTTGTGATAATATGCTCTGCAGTATACTTTGGTTTCTCTAGAAATGGTATATATGTTTTGCCTTTTACTAAAGATTTTCTTAAAGAAGAACAATTATGACTATCAACTAATTTTTTTGATGCCCTCCCCTTAGGAAAAAATATATGATCTACAACTGATATAGGTTCCTTAGGTGGTTAACCTGTTGATCTTGTGTAGTCTTGTCACACTGCCATGTTATATCATGTTGAATTTTTAAATTATGGCACAGTGACGTTATGTACCCTGTGTTTGTGGATGTATGACAGGAATACAGCACAGTTTTGTTTTTACAGAGTTTGTGCTTTTCCCCATGCCTGTTCTTTTCCCTTGTCCCTTTTTTGTGTTGACTCCTTTCTCACCCATCTCACCCTGCAGCAATCTTCTTCCAGAAGGGCTGGTCTATGTTGTACCAACTGTCACACCAGCACCACCACGCTGTGGCGTCGCAATGCTGATGGGGAACCCGTGTGCAATGCTTGTGGGCTCTATATGAAGCTGCATGGGGTGCGTACCCAGTATTTTCCCGAAAGCTTTAACCGTACTATCTTTTCCCATACTGAAGTTTTCTTCTCGCTAGTGGACAGTCTACCCTTACAGTTCCTGTATGCTGATGCCACAGTCATCACGACGTGTGAATGTTACGTTGCTTCGCTGTATAAATAGGTGAAAGATTATAGGTAGTTTAGTATCGTTTATCTAGCTTTGTATGTTGCCTTGGGCAAAGGCATCTGCTGAGAACTAGCTGATAGTAATTTATTTTGCAACAGAACTTGTGAGGAAAAAAACCCTTGAGATGTTCTTGCCAGTTTTGTGGAAGTTATCAAACATCTTCTTTCCAGATGCCTAATATCTGTAAGTGCCCTGTAAAACACATCTAATACATGAAATCTGTCTGTTTGTCATGTTAACTCTTTTGCTCAGGTGCCCAGACCACTGGCAATGAAGAAGGAGGGCATTCAGACTAGGAAAAGAAAACCGAAGATGGCCAAATCCAAAGGCTCATCAGGTAATGGTCACAATTGCCTGTTTACATTTTTTGTAATTAATTTTGGTTATTTACTACAAGTATTTTTAATGTGTAATTTCTTTATTTTTGTAATAAATATTTGTTTATTGCTTCAAGATATAATTACTTTGGTGTGTTTCTCCAGGATCCTCCACCTCTGGCACCAGTTCCCCGTCCTCCCTGTCAGTCTCAGAAAGTGCTTCGACAATAAAAAGCGAACCCAGCACAGTGCCGTCGCCCTATGCCGGCCAAACCGTCGTGTCCATTTCACAGGTATACTAACCCAAATTTTTGGATACAAGCAGAGTTACTGTCAGAAATGGACTTTCTATTTTTATTACTTCAAGCAAGTTTCTTTTACCTGCAAGTGTTGGCAACTGAAGGAAAATTCTTTAGGGCTAAAAATGAATGCTTAATTTTTTTTTCATTTCAGGCTTCCTCACAGCTAGACAGCCTGAGCTCTGGACAAGCAGAAATCAAATATGAAGACTTTCACTTCACAGCAACGTCCTCTGGGCCACAGAACTCGTGGTGTGCCCTGTCGCTGGCATGAGCAACTGTACCCCACTCAGGCCCTACCCCCCCAGCAAGTTTCCCACAATTACAGACTCATGACAAAAACTACCTTTTAATTTCTCCTCCAAAGGGAGAATCTGAAAAAAAAAACAATTGTGGCAACTGATGAGAGTTTGTTTAAAGAAATGTAGTATTGGTTAATGTCAATGCTATGTTTTGTTATTTCTGTTGTGGAAACATGGCATTTTTATGTGGTACATGGTTGTGCGGAGACAGTCCTCAAGGTATTATAGATTGTAAATTGAAAGAAGAAAGAGCAACAATTTATTACCTCTGAACCTGGTTTATTGTTTAAATGTAAATAATTAACTTTCTGAAGATGTAATATTTATGTTAAAATAAGGACAGTGCAAACAAAGTCATGTGTGGTAATAATTATGTTTGGTTTTGGGTCTCTGTGTTTTTTGACAGTCAAAAAAGAATCTACGTGAATAGCTTCCAATGATTATTTTATTCTTAACAGTATTCCTGAATCAGTCAAACTACCATGTGGTTTGTCTTTAAGTTTGGTTTGCAGATTGAAGAGGATTTTGCTTTTTTACTCTCAATGTTAAGATGTTCAGTTGAGATAGAAATGATGCTTAACATGTTTAAAAAAAAAGAATCAAATTAAGGATAAACTGCATTGTAAGTGTGCTTGATCCAGGTACTCTGTATCTGCTCAGTAGTCAGTGCAATGACTCTTTCACTTTCAGAAGAAGGTGAAAAGGGAGACTATTAAATTTTTTCAGTTTTGTTGAAATACATTAACCTAAATTTATTTTCTGTATTTTTTGAAGAAGTAATGGGATATTCTTTTATTGTTGATAAAATGTCAGTTCAAGAGTATACTTGCCCTTTTTGGCACTGTGGTTGTCTTGAACACGTTAATAAAAATATCAATCAATAAATTCTGCAATTCTTTTAAAAATATATAAAAATATTTTAAAAATTTCAATATCTAGAATAAAATACTTCTTCAAAGGATAAGTTCTGTAGTATGTGCATCCGTAGAAATGGAATGCAGACCTTTTCTAAAATGTGCTGAAATTTTTTGGGTAGATTTTGTATATTTTAGGTTAATTAATTTTGGTCAAATTTGCTACACAGTTTACACTCAAACCAGCTGCAGGTCAATAGTACACTGTTGTACTGTGATCATAAAATTGCTTATCACATGTTTGATTTTTAATGAATCACGTTTTATTTTGTGTAATATTTAACGATGAAAGACTTCTTCCCCTGCTTTAATTTATATTTTTGAATCGCAGAGCTGCGATACATGGGTGAGAACCACTGGAAATATTTTCAGTTATTTATGTCTTATTATTTACTGAGGGCAATCACCCCTCTTCAGTTTCTCTTACTCAAGTGTTTTCTGAGCAAAGGTTGTGTTCCAGCACGACTTTATTGCAGGGCTGGCACACATTTAGGCACCACTGCAGAACTTATGTGTCAGCAAACAGGCGGCCTGATTTATTGCCTTCTGGAGACAGGCATAGTTTGAAAGTTTACCTTCTTCCTTTTATTATTCATGGATTATTTTATTTAGCCATTGTCAGTGTGGTATGGGAGATGGCCAGGCTGTAGAACTTTGTCATCCTCTTGGCCTGTTTGAAAAAAACAGCTGCAGAGATTCTTTGTTCGTACAAAGACAGCAGTTAGTGATACTGGTGCTAGAGCACAACGCAGAGGCTCCAGTTCAGACCTTCACATTTGAACCACCAAGCAGTGGGTCTCACAATCAGTGTCCTTCGGCATCTCACTGCTTGCATCATGTGTTGCGTTGTATCGCACCGATGGAAGCTGTGATGTGGCGGCCGAAGCTGCGTCAGCAGATGGAGAGGAGGCTGAAGAATGCTGGCGAGCAGGGAGCTGAGGCGTGCCACGCACTTTCTCACCTCCTACACTCAGATCGGCACTGAGATCTGCACACAAGGAGCAGAGTGCAAACCTGTCACTTAGTCTGCATGTGCTCATAACTCCATCAGGAAGTTCAAAGTGGAACCCAGGCAAAATCTTACACGTTCCCTGCAGCTCTTAAATGTCCCGTAAAATGTCTTGTCACGAGTTACCAGCATAAATTTTAACCGCAGCATCTCTGCAGATGTTCAGGTCGAGATCGACCTTTTTCCCACTGCACCGCTAAGGGATCCCTCCAGATTTCATCAGTTACTTGTATACACGGCACCGATTGGGCTCTGCCACATAAACATGTGCGTGAATGTGCGCGACAGTGTGTGGCTACCCTTGTGATGGACCGGAATGCCGCCCAGGGTTTACCTTTCCTCATTCCCAATCCTTCTGGGATTGGCTCCAGACCTCCGCAACCCTGCCTTGACAAACCGCTAATGATGGTATGAACAGGGTTTTCTTTGCCTGAGTCACACGTATGTAAACTTTGACAGAATATTCAACACACTTCAAGAACCTTTTGCCACATACACCGTCTTTAAGAGCCCCTTCTGCCTTACATTAAAGGGGAGTAGTGACTGTACCTGCCAAGTCCCCATCCTCGACCCTCACCCTCCCCGAGCCCCCCCCGGAGCCCCCCGCGAGACCCTTGCCTGGCCGCCGTGCTCCAGTAAAGTGATCAAACACCATTGTCCTTGTGCAAGCGCCGGGCCTTTCTTCAAAGGGCTGTGGAGAGCGCCGAGCAGACAGCCTCACGCAGGGGAGCGAGGTCAGCGGCGGCCCGCGGCTGCGTTTACATTCAATCGTCTCCGCCTAAGTGGTTTCATTACAGCCTCGTCACTGTAAAGCGCTAAGTGGTTTGCTCAGTGTTAAAAAGATTTCAGGTGAAGCGGTTCTATTTATCTGGTACATCACCGACTCTTATTTTACCCTGGATAATCTTTTTCTTCGACCAGAAACACACATAGGGGGGCATGTTTATATGCCTTGTTTTTCGTTTTTGTTTTTTCCTTGTCCTTCTGTTATTTATTCTGCCTCTTTCCCAGGAAAACACACTTCCTGAGGCGTTGCGCCCGAGGGCGGCCCTTTCCCTTCCTAGTTTGTCACCCTGCCTTCCTCTGACGGATTCGGTGCGGCTCTGCCGAAGGACAGCGAGGGGGAAAAAAAAGGCACCGCTCGAGGCTGAGATAGTGTGCGCGACTCAGGAGGTGATAGCGAGCGATGGCTCTTCCTCCTACGAGCTTGTAGAAACAGTACCGCTTCCCAGGGTCACGCTCCCCGCCGATTGCGCTCGTCTATTCCCGCTTTGCAATCGCCCTCCGGCAGAAAGCAGGATATTGTCTAGAAGCGAGAGCGCTGTGTTTTGGGCACGTTTGCGGCCGAGGGCCGGCGCTCCGGCAGCGCTCGGGCCCCTTACTTCAGAACTCCCGCAGGCAGTCTCCGCAGGACTCCCCGGAGCCCCGTCCAGCACTGCGGCCAAATGGCCTGGGTGGTAGCGAGCTTGGGTGCGAGGTACCGCAGTTTCCTCATGTAGGCTCTGTTTTTTTTTTTTTCCTTTCCTTTTTTTTAGGCGCTAAGGGAAACTTTGCACACGGACCTGAAAATCCTTCATGGATCAAGGCCTCGTTTCGGTCCAAAAAAATTCCTCCCGGGAACCCCGTTTGGACGATCTCTTTTTGCTTTCAATTTCTCTGGTCCGCTGCCAATTTTTCTTTTTATTTTCCACTCGCACAACACATTTTTAACAAACTATAGCTACTGACCAGTGCGGCCGCTGCCCTCGACCGCATTGCACAAATCCTTTCTAAAGCAGTAAACCCCGACTAGGGCGTCCAAGCGCTGACAGCTCCTGCTGGGACTGGAATTGGCAGCGCTCAGATTACGAACGGAGGTTATATTAGAGCAAAACATATGCAAAATAATTAACGTGGGTTCAATGGAATAGTTCCCACATGACTAAGGAGTCCACGCTCGCACCACCGGGACAGTAGGGTATTCTTGCTGCCAGGTGTTTATTGGTACTAGAGGATGACCATCCCACCGCTGGAAGCAGCCCCTGTGCCAGTGTACTTTAAAACAACATGTTATTGTATCATTATGTTATATAAGGCCTTTGGTATATGGGTGACTCAGGGGTGCGGCTCTGCCAGAGACTGGTAGGCTGCCTATTACGTGGGGAAGGGAATTTCAGAGCTGATAAGGTGTTAGTCAGCCTCACGGCGTCAACTAGTCCCAGGGAAGCGTGCAGAGAGACATCACGTGTTGCCCGCTGGGGACGTTTGGTGTGGCGCGGGCTCCGGGGCGCTGGTGCCGCTGGTCACAGTGTCAGGTCAGTACAGGGTCAACGGTAACTAACCACTTAGTGCACGATGAAGAGCGGGAAAATTAAAAAACCAAAAGGGCTTGGTTACCGACCATGGTGGGTACGGGGAAATCGGAACAAACTCGGTCCTCTTTCCCAGAATGCACAGCTCCGTGTAAATCTGGGGCCTGACATTGAACAATAGAGGCTAAAAATATTCCATCACACACAAAGGAACCTGTCAGCATCTTGCCCTCATAGCCACAGATAGAAACCGGTGCTAATTTTGGTATTCCTGGCTTCTGTCTTTTATTTTTAGATGATTAATCTATGCATTCACGTCAGACACATAGCAGAAATATATCTGAAAATCTCAATTTTTCCATCGGAGCCTAAAAATTGCAGATCGTCGCGTACGGGACTGCTGGGATTAAATATTGTGCCGTATTACTTGACGATGCAGTCGCAAGCACGTCACGAACACACACTCTGACTTACCTTGAAATGGGCTGAAAAAGTGATATGTCAGCTTTAAAAACGAACCTATACAAAATGAACCTCCTACACACTCCTGCTAACCAGAACAGAGCTCCCAGCACCCTTTTCCCAAAAGGCTGGACGGAGCACCTCCCCTGTCCTCCTCCACCGTCCTCCTCTCCTGTTCTCCGCCACAAGTCCGCAGTCCACAGGCCTCGGTCCGGTGGCAGCAATCTGATTCATAGGCACCCCGCAGCTAAAGACAACACAGACACACACATTTGTGTTACCAGCTGCAGGGGGTCTCCCTAGGACTCCCATTATATTCTGATTTACTATTCTGTCCTTGAGACAAATGCAAACCCTCGGTTATCCCAGAGAAGAAAATCCAGCAGCATGAAAGAGTTTATCCATTAAAACAGTTATATGGGCCCTGGTGATCTCCACGTTCAGCCCCCCCCCCCCCCCCCCCACCTTGCAGTATGGAGGCAGCATGGTAGGTATGCATTTCAGTGAATGCTATTTATTTACATGATATCAGTATTTATTAATTTAGCTGACACTTTTCTCCAAAGTAGCTTGCAACAATTTACCCGTTTAAACCGCTGGGTTATGTTTACTGTATCAAATCAGGGTAAGTGCCTTGATCAGGGTACATAAGCAGGAGGTGGCATCCAAACATGGCTTCTACAAGTGAAAGGCAGTGGCTCCAACCACCACACCGCCTATTGCCTAAAACCAGCAGTTCTTTGGCACAAGCAAAACTGTAAAACGCTGTAAAAACTGAAAAGAAAAACTTTAAAAAATGAAAAAAGCATTGTGAGGTGGGGGGTGGCTGGTTTGCATTTCTAAAGGTCAAGGAGGGTCCAGAGCAAAGGTTGTCGTGTAGACAAAGCACAATAAACCAAAGTACAGCCGGGCAATACTGCTGAGGGAGGCGACTGGTGAGCCATTCGGTATTAGTTTCTGGACATCAGCATTCTGCCTAAGACTGGACAAGTGATTCCCGCCACAAAAGAGAAGAAATCCTGCGCTCGCGATGTCATCACGTAATGAAAATAATGCCCAAGAAAGCGCGCTTTCGTTGGCGAACATCTGGAGAAACAGCAAGGCTTTTCTGACGTCAGAGAAAATCCCAATCAACAGAGTTAATATGTGACACAGTCAAGATAACTGCATGTATCCCCAGCTTTTAGTCAGCAGTTTAATGGTGAAATTGTTAAATTGAACAGTGCTTGGTTCAAGCAGACCCGAGGATGAAGCACAGTGATCAGCGCTGTGTGATCCGTGTATATTTTACTGGTTTTGCTACGCGTTAAAAAAAAGAGAGACTGGAGGGTGGCTCCGCCGAGGGGCGGTGGGCGGTGGAGCTTCACGAGGTAGAGCATGCTTCTCCGATGCACGTCGGCACCTGGGTGTCAACATAAGGGTGTTATTTTACGATCATCTGTGTGGGTTTTCAAATGAAGCATCTGGGAGCTGGCAGTGTAAATCAATGTGACATTAATTTGTATAGGTGCCGCTATTGCAGATTAGTATTTGACCTTTTGCGACCTTTTTCTACTGTCTGTTTGTCCACATGACTTTGTGTGTGTGTGTGTGTGTGTGTGTGTCCGCGCATGCGCATTTTTTTTATTTACTTGCGTTTCTCTGCGTGATCCCTTCTTAGGAAATCAAGTGATAAATTGGCAGGATATTACTAGAGTTTTAACGCAGGAGTCGTCTTTCTTTTTTCCTTGGCTGCAGAAAGACAAAAAAGAAAAGAAAACAAAACAGCAGGCTGGACATGCGGAGAAAACTCCATGATTGATGAGCCAGAGACATTTAAGAATTAAGTGACTTCCTACTTCTTAGTTATATTGTTCCCTTCATGGGTAAAAACAGAAAAAAAATTTTTGCTCTCTGTCCAGGCAAAATCAATAGAAATCCTTCTTATCGGATGCCCACACACTCGGACAAATTAGATTTATGACTTTAGCAAATCGTTTGGCAAATATCTTTTTCCAAGGTCACGCAGCACAATTTAACATCACTATACATAACCCGGTAAATGCTCTGCACTGTATCTAAAGAATATTTATGGTTAATTGGCACAGTATGTTGAGTGGAGGTAAATGTTGGGAGTGCTTACGGCAGAATAAAACATTTATCAGCCATGACTTGCTATTGAACAGATACTGCGATGAAAAGCAGCACACATTTTCCACGAACATCAAACAAGTTTTAATCCACCACGCATACAGTGAAGCGCCGTGTTAAAGGTTAAAGACACTCAGCTCCTCCAGCCGCTGACCTCTCTTCCCAGCATCCCGCTGTGAGGCAGCGTGTCTCCTTGGTTGCCGCTGTGTTTGCGCTACGGCTCTCCCCGTTCCCATCCATCTCCGCTGCCGACAGCCAGGCGGGGCAGCGAGGAGCCGCTATGGGGCCGAGGTCCGACGCTCAAATCAAGTCTAATTCTGTGTTCTTCAAGCCCTCATCATCAACACGATAGTCATTACCGTCATCCCTGGAGAGGTGGACAGAGGAATGAAAGAAGGAGAAAGGGGAAACAATGGATGGGAAGAGAACCAAAAGGCAAAAAACCCAGTATTTTCAGAATTCAGCAGCCAGAATCACGACCAAGTCCTGTATAAGTGATCACATCACATTTGGTTTAGAACCCCTGCACTACTTTCTGTAAAGTTTTGGGCTGACTTCAAAGTCGTCATGCTTACCTACAGTGCTTTACATGGCTTTGCATCTGTATGTCTATGGGATCTTCTATCAGTTCATTACTCTCCTCGCAATCTTCATTCATCTTCTTCTGGCCTCTTACGTGTCCCCCAGGCTCCTACACACAGTGGGTGATGTGGCTTTCTCCTGTAATGCCGCCAAACTGTGGGATACCCTTCAAAAAAGAATCAGAAATTCTCTCTATCTGAGCTCCTTTAAATCCAGGCTTAAGTTCTCGATGCTCAGAACTGTGTTTGCTTGTGTGCTGCTTTTGCTCATTATGAGATATTATTGTGATTTTTGTTATGCTGATCATTATTACAAATGTATCTCTGTTGCTTGATGTACTGACCCCATACTCTTTCAAATGAGAGATTGTTTTCACATAAGTCTACCCTAGCACCCTGTGCTTCTGGGACAGGTTCTGGACCTCCATGACCCTGGGTTAGTACAAGATGATGACTGAGTGACTGAGCAATAGAGCAATGTTTTATTGTTATATTCTGTATATCTTTCTTCTTTTGAGAAAGTGCTTTTTAATAAGGTTTATTATTACTATTGTTGTTAGAATTATTCTTCTTATTATTATTGCTATTATTGCTGTTGTTATTGTTCTTGAGGCTAAATACAACAAAGCTACTGCATAAACAGATTTTTTTTTCATTTCAAGAAATTAAATCGGTTGGGGGCGCATGGGATTTGGGGGAGCCATACACATTCCACAGTCCATAAAGGTGGATAAAAACTGGGGGAGGGTCTCCCAGTTAGTGCCCTTCATTTGCATTCTGTAGCTCAGTGCCTTTCAAGTGAGAATGGGATTGTTCCCTAAAGAAGTAAGAGAAAGACCGAGAGAGAAACGTTTGATTTGACCAGTGAGCCGCGGTGGGGCCGTTTAGGTATGGCATGGGACTGCTGTTTGTTTGCAAACTACAGCATGGGGGCCTTGACTTCAGAGGAGCACGGAGAGAGGCGACTCGCTCCTCCACATGAGAAGGTGTCCATCGTGATCCTCCGGTCCATTGCACCTTCTTTCGCAAGTGCCAGATTCTGGGAAGTGGAGGAGACACACAGAAATCCATATGTCTGCATCGAACCAGTACAGAGCCTGCAGCTGTACCTCTGTAGAGTGGAACACACCTTGGTAGTCTTACTGATGCAAATCAAGAAAAGTACCGCGCTTACAACTGCTCCAAGGGTTTGAATCTGCAACTAGCTGCTGAAAAGAGACCCTATGCAACCAGTTTTTTTTCGTTTTTTTTTTTAAAAACGTGTTTAGAAAAAGTGTGTGTAATATTCTGACATCATTTCGTCATCAAGTATGTCTCAAGTAAGCTTTCCGCAGCGTTTCATGGTTAACTTGAACACAATTTCGAAAGAGAACATAGAACGTAATCACAAGAGGGACAATAAGTGTAACTTGTAGTTGGGTTTTTCATCTTCCAGGATATTGTAACACATATACGAACACGAAGATCCTGGTCCTTTTACAGTGCACAGCACTGAAAATAATATAAAAATAACCCAAACACTTCACTTAGTATTATACACTGCAATTCTGGAGAAATTTCCAACTTGTTCAAAAAGTTCTGTTAGACTCATTAAGAGACATTCTGTGTGTCTCTTTATTTCTCATCTGTTTCTCGATGTTGGGCTTTTGAAAGTCGACCACTACAGCGTCTTCTTTACAGTAAAGATGGAGAGGCTTCCGCTTTTTGAATGCACCGTCAGGGTCCGGGTCAAACCAGGCTGGATCAGTGTGAAAAAACAAAGCAGAGAGCCGATGGCCCGGTGCAGACCCTACTCTTTGACGGTCCCCTTTTGAGGAGCGTGGCCCCGGCCTGTACGTGCGTGATACTGCGAAGCTCGCTCTTGTGCTGCCCGTCGCTCGTGGAGCAGCTCTTGGAGGAAATGTGAAGACGAGGAGCTTCGAGATATTGGTAAATGAGCAACATCGGCGTTTGATGACAAAACGGAGCCATTCCTTGCGCCGAAACCATTTCGGTCCACCCGGGCACAGTCCCTCCACTCCTTTGTACCATTTGGAACAGTCCTGTCTGCTATGCGGACAGGGATCGGCGCGCGATCCAGTGCCGGCTCTGTCTGGCCCGAGGGGTCAGCGTATGCTGGAGGTCAGCGAGGCAGAGGTGCCAGTCTTATCTACTGAAATGGAGCCATAATGCGGTAGCATCTCTGGGAGGTGGAGGGTTGGGAGGTGGAGGGGCGCACGAGTGAGGAGTGATGGGTACCAGGTACATGGGCTGGGCGCAGGCGGCTCTGTTTTCCCAAGCTGCCGCCTCGGGAAAGAGCTGCGCTCAGTGTGCAGCTATGCGGCTAACGGCACGCCGGCTATTTTTACAACAGCAATCGAAGGGACTCTTGACCAGCGGACGGGACCGACTCGGTCAATCTCGCCCCTGTCATTCCATCACGACGTCTCCTCTCTCGCTCAGAACGCACTCCCTAGTTTCAGGTTGTGACTCATCACCCTTAGTCATCCCGCTAGGCCTTTAACGCAATCTGTCTTTTTCCGCCTCCCTCCCCCTCGGAAGCCGAGCCTTCAGACGTAATGTGACTGTCAGGCCGTGATTTGAATTTGCTGCGGAACTGAAAGAGTCCGCTTTTGAGCGGAACTCAACAGCCAGCAAGCGACCTGCTAAGATCGCACCTTTCAGACACATTCCTGGGACAAAGTAAATGCCCCGCGTGTCACTCTGGAGTCACAGGACCGGCGATTACAACACGGGTCACGGGGTTGGTGGTTATATTGATTACTGAGCGCATAAACAAATATGTGCGGCCTCTGCGTTTCCGCAAATGAAGTGATTAGGAACGGCTGACGAATACAGGCGAACGCGAGTTTGCAGTTTGCCGGAGAGCAGCAGGCCGCGGTGGCCAGCGACGCCTTTAATTTGGCACGCAGATGCAATGCAAATGTGCGGCGCCCTTAAACGGTTTCGGGGCTGCATCCGGCGAATGTGTGAAAGAGGAACGCGCACGGCGTTGGAATGCGTCAGGATTTGGCAAGAAGTAAAGTCCGCAGTTCAAAGATACCTGATGTTTGACATGGAAAACGACTGTTCTTTGTTGTGCCACCAAGGAAAGGCGACGGGAACCGGCAGCGATAAAGTCCGATAACTCGGAAAGGGGGACGAAGGATTTTTTTTCAGTCGTTTCAGTGTCTCCGAAAACAGAACATCGCTTCATGCACGATCCTGGGATTTCTGTGGGTTTGACTGGGGGCCGTTGGCCGACTCTACGCACTCGGCTCTACGCTCCGCACGTGTCCCGATAGCGAGCCGTGCGTGAGCGGTTTCTGCCATCTCCCTGGCGGTGGCAGTCCGTCTGCGGGAGCTCCACCCCCACCCTCTGAGCCCCCCTCCCGGCACTTGCCACAAAATAAATTCCAGTTTGTATCACATTATTAATTTGGGATGATTTGTAGCGTCGGTACCAGCTGATTCCACATGCCGCAATGATGTCATACTCACAAGCCGAAACGCTGGCACTAAATAACCGTTGTCAGCTCAAGAAAGGGGCTGTTCCTTCTTTCTCTGTGTGTGTGGAAATGCACTTTGGATAACCTTGGAGGATGCATTTTTTTCTGCTCTCTGCAGATAAATTGGCCCTATTTATTTTTCGGAGCAGGAGAGAGCCAATAGACGGAATAGAATAGAGTGCGGCGGAGAGAGCCGGCAGAGAAGGAGAAGCTTGTGGTTGAAATCCAGCAGAGCTTGGCGGAGGGTTGCTCTGCCCCAGGAAGAAACCATTCTCCAGATTTATAGGTGCAGCTCCAGACTCTCCACTTTAAAACGTTTTAATCATGATTTGTTTGATTGCACGGAGGAGGAAAGTGAGTGCTGGTACTATTTCATTTTCCATTCTCATACGGGTCAAGCTCAGCTCGCAGCCCGAGTTCACAGAGTCATCTCTTGACCTGGCGATTCCTACGGCACCGTGAGGGGTACTACAGAAATGACACGCGCAGCCTCATTAAGGCGGAGAAAAGAAACAGTCCATCTTTCTTGTCACTTTCCCTCCCTTAGGCATGATTTCAAAGCAGAGAAGCAAAGGTGAGCGCGTTTCTCTGCTCGCCTTCTCAGATGCTTATAGCTAATCATTGGTATTTATTGCACTGCTTGATGGGGGGAAAAATGAAAGAAAACCCTGGACTGTAGATAGAAGAGGTAACTGGATAAGGCAGTGATGAGTGATGAGTGAGCGATCCATGAACAGTGATTTGTGGTAACAGAAGAGACCACAATGAAGGGAAAAACGTGAATGGGTACGTAGGGTAAGTGTCGAGTCGACTCTTGGAGACCCCTCACGTGGTTTTTCTGCGGGCGAGGGTACGGAAGTGATTTAACGTTGCCATTCAAACACGTGTCCAAAACTACCGCTCATTAGATATGATGCACAGGTGTTACCCGCTGCGCCATCATGCTGTTCAAAACATGGTACCAGGACGTTGTAGAGCAAGAGACGCGAGAGTTGTAGGGCTCGTGATGAGGAAATGGAAAAGGGCATAAAGAGGAGAAGGAAGGACAGTTTGATGTCCAACGCTAGAGCAAGAGGTTCCTTACACCGATGTAGCGGCGGAGGGGGTGGAGTCGGGGGGAAAGTCAGCCGTGTCACTCCAGAGATGCAGTCTTATTTTCCCAGGTTGTGTAAGACAAAGGGTTAAGCAAATGTTTTGGGAAGATAAGAGTGCTCTTAGTGACAGGGTGCAGACTCCAGCAGCCAGAGGGACCTGAACCAAGTCCTCCCCTTCCCCGCATGTTCTTTGAGCTCACTCTTCTTTGACTTCGTGTGTGTGCGTGCATTTGTGTGTGTGCGTGCTCACTTGTGTGCGTATGCGCTTGAGCGCGTGTGTGTCTACGTACGTGTGCGTGCGTGTGTGTGTGTGTGTGTGTGTCTGTGTGTGTGTGTGTGTTTTCAGGTTTGTAGAAGGGGGTGGGAGGGTCAGCTCATGCGTGGGTTTGTTTAACACTGCTGTTCCAGCTCCTATCGCAAGGAACAAGACTGGCTGTCTGGCCAGAAAGGCACACAGAGCTGTATTTGCTCGAATGCCCTTTGCAAGTTTTTCCATTCGTAGAGTAGCTCCATCTTTCAGCCACTGATAAGACGGAGGAGTGGTCGCCCGCGTGCGCGTTTGAACATATGTCTGTGCGTGAGCCTGGGTAAAAGAGCCTGGATATGCATACGTGTGATGTCACTGTGTACATAAAAGAATTTAAAAAGGTTTTTATTATTATTTCATATATGCATTGAAATTATTATTGACCCATGTTTAACGATTAATCCTAGAATCTTGAGGACAGCAGATAGTGAAGAAGCAGAACTTTTGACCAATGGATTCCTGGATCATGTCATGGAATTGGACCAACTCTTGCACCCATGGGAACAGTCCTTTGAGCAAATTTCTTCAGTTAAAAATTCAGCTATGCAAACAATTAAATTTGTTAACAGTGCAGTTCTTTTGAATGAATGTACTTCCACAGCAATTCATGTGATTTTTAATTAAAATTTTAATTAAGGACATGTAATGCCAGAAGCCATATACTATATGGTACATAATAGTTGATGGCACATCAGGTCATTCTTAATTAACAATTCCAAGTAGAGAATTGTGTGTAACTGCAATAGGCTCAAGAAACATTTTCATGAACACTCAGTGTCACATCTAACAAACATTCATATCTCTATGATTAAATGTTATGAATGTATGTCATAAAAGGTCTTAGTCTACTTTCAATTCTTTTTTTTGCTGTATTAACCAGCAGTCATCAGCTCTAAATGAAAAACTTGTTTCTAGCCCTAGTGCAAAGACCACAAAGCCATAATACAAGTGATTTCATTCTTAAAATTTTTAATCCATCCATCCATCCATCCATCCATCCATCCATCCATCCATCCATCCATCCATAATGCAGGGCAATGGATGTCCAGAGCCTCTCCTGGAAAAAGAGGGCATGAGGCAAGGTACACCCTGGACAACACACCAGTCCATTGCAGGCCAATCACACTCACTCACTCACTCACTCACTCACTCTCTCACTCTCTCATGCACAGATAAACACACTATGAGTCATTTAGAGTCAACGAATTCACATAAAATCCATGTCTCTTGACTACGAGAGGAAACCAGAGCGAACCCAGGCAAACACGGACAGAAGATTCAGACTGGCATAAACTGAGCTCGTTTTGAAATGTTGTAACATTAAATTTATAGAATTATTTCACTTGTTCCTATCAAGAAATTGCATTCGCAAAGGAAAGAATACTTTGTTGTTATCGAGCTCAGTGGAGAAGGTACCCGTAGGGTGGGTATGGAAAGGCGCCTTCCAAGGCGGACTGCTGCATCATCTGACTCACGGAGCAGACAGCTGCCGGGGTGTCTGTAACAATAACCGGTCAGCGTAGGTATTCACATTACTGGGCTTTAACTCCTGGTTTTATGCTTTTTCTTTGTCCCGTTGAGTATTTTACACAAACACAGGGGAAATAAATGGGAGGCAACCTAACAAGGAATTAATTGCGGCCGTTGTAACGGAGGTGTTGCTATCAGCTCTTGTCTTTGTGTTGTATACAAGCCGGGGGCTTTTGGAGTATACAGTTGGACATTCCTTTTTCTTAGCGAATTAGTCCCTGGGGTAAACATAACGGTGAACGGTGCAGCAGAAATGTGTGGCAGTCAAACAGTTTATAAACCGCCCATTCATTACCCAAAACACCAGCTCTGGGATCTGGGCTCTTTGTGAGCGGTCGGTGAAAGTCCTGCGTTAATACACAAATAAATGAATAAATGATGTTTTAGGGATTATAAATTACCTGGAGCACGAATTGAAGAATAGCGGGATTCGATACTATTTTATGCAGGGCGTTTCGATTACAGCCCTTCCAGATACTCACCACAAGCCTCGCGCTCATTTAACACGAGCGCAGGGGTGAAGGGCTGTGGAAAACGTCGAGGGGCACGCTTAAATTTTGGAGAAGAATGATTAGGGAGATACTTTAAAAGTGATAAACTTCTGGCTGTATTGGCAAAATGTGGTCTGCGGAAACAATGACCGTTCGAACGGCGACAGCAGCGAGCCGCAGAGGTCGTTCGCTGATGTCACAGCGAAAATTCGCTCATATCCTTTTTCCTTCGGAAGGCGAGCGGAGCAGATGGCTGTCTTACACAAACAAGCTCAGCGTCTGCACTCCGTGCTTCTCCGCTATCTTGATATTGTGTTTTTTTTTTTTTTTTTTTTTAATTTGGTGCCACCAGTACGTCTGCACGGAGATGTCTCAGCGCTTCGACTGGTGCGCTCTGCCGAGGTTCCCTCGCTCCGTCTGCTGGCCTGTTTCTCTCGCCCTTTTCTTCTCTCCGTCTCCCTCCCCTCCGCCTTATCAGTGGCCCTGGTTAGTGTCCCACTGTCCTGGATTGATGTGATTTATGTCAGGGACTCTGAAGTTGACTTATCTGCCTCTCCCCCACCCCCACCCAGGCCTCTCTTCGCCCTTCCTTCGTCGACCCCCCCCCGCGGCGGTTGGCTCCTCCGTTCTCGGCCGGCCTGTCTCCTCCGCGGCACCTCGGCCTCCTCCCCGACCGGCAGCGGGACCGAGGGACGGAGAAAGGCTCGCGGAGAAAGGGGAGAAAATAGCGGGGGAGTGACGGCAGTGCCAAAGATAGAGGTGCGTCGGGGAGAAATACGGCCGGGGGAGCCAGGAGTAAAGCGCGGGGCCCCGGAGGCTCGAAGCCGACCTCCTTGATTTCATACGCATATTTCACACGCACCTTTTACACACTTTCGCTCTCACGCGTCACGCTCCGTCCGCGGCCCTTTGAAGGAGCCTCGGAGTAACAGACGGAGCCGCGGGAAGGCCGCGGTCCCGCGCAGGACGGAGGCGCGTCCCGATGGCCCGTCTCCGGCTCGGGGACGAAGGATGTCGGCGGTCCCAGGGCCGAAAAAAATCGCGCGGCCCTTCAGGTGTCTATTTCAAAGGATCACGCAAGCGAGCTGCGTCGGCGCAGCCCGAGCACCTCGTTAGAGCCACTTCGGCGCAATGCCGTTATTTCGCGTCCGCGCCAAAGCGCGTGGGGGCGGGGGGTGCTCTTTCGGTAGTGTACGGATTCCGTGTTCTTTGTGCGTGTGGTTCCAGCCCCGCTTCCCAGCTACACGTCTTTGATGTGCTTTTAAAACCTTCCTCCGTCTCTGCGTTTTCTCTCTCGCTGACAATTGTTTATTAGTTTTGAAATGACTTCAATTGATATTAGACGTTCGCCGAGGGTTCTTCCCTACAGGGGGAAACAAAGAAAAAAAGGGGGACAGAGAAAGAGAAAATTGTTTACAACTTTTTTTATCAAGGTTTATTTAAGGCTACGTGTTTGGCACGGTGGCGTGAAAGGTATCTGAGACACGGAGACCACCCAGGATCAGGAGTCTAATTCTCGGGGAGATTTATTGGGTCCCGCGCGGGACTCCGATGGCGCGTGAGAGACGGCCCTCGGCGTCCGTGCGTCCCCCTGTTTGCTTTGATCGCGCGGCTTGACCAGAGGGGACGGTGCAGCCTGGAATTTACTCTTCGCGATGGGAGCGCTGAACAGATGCTCGGCAATACTTCGGAATCCGCGAGCGTGTACCGAGCCCCATTTGCAGCAGGTCCTTCGTTTTACGGCGCAGAGGGCCACGGCGTACATGGTGCGCATCGCTATTATGCAAAGTGACTCTAGTAGCTGTCTTTCAGCCTGACACAAATATGAAGGCTCAGGTATTCAATTGGGTATTAAGGTTAAGCCCTGTGTTTGGGGTAAAACTGCAGGACCCACCCCTGAGCTTCTGTGCCACCTGCAGTCCAGAGGGAAGCAGGTTCCTGCTCTGACTTTGCCAACGCGTGAACGCGAAACATTCAGGTTTGAGATGCTGACATTGTATTAGTTATTTAATCCAGCTGGGCTGTTTCGCTTCCGTTCCAGTCTTGTTGGATGCAAAATCTATTTTTTTTTTACTTTTGTGGGATTTTTCCACGTGTCGTTTTCAGGTGCGTGACTCACGGCACGTGCAAAATGGGAACAGCCAAATGTTGCCAAAGCAACTGAAATTTTCGCTGAAATTAATGCCGTATCGGTTTCAAGTTCAGTTTCAAAGCTGTAGGCTTTAGGAAAATGTTATAGAAAATAATAAGGTGTAGGAAATAATTGTTCCGGTGTCAATCTATTGAAAGCACCGTTAAAAAGAACGGTGACAACGGGTTTTTGTGCTTCTACATGTCGTTTTCTGTTAGTGCTCTTTTGAAAGTTCTATACAAATGATGGAAACTGTAAAACCGTAGAGAGCCGTGAGATTCTACATACAGTAACATAACATCCATGAACGGTCGTATGAGTTCATTGCTGTTCAGCTTCAGGGTAAGATGCCCACCAGCTAATGATGGCATAAAATATATTGACTGAATCAAGTTGAAAAGCATTCTGATATTACAGGAGTCATCAAAATACACAAAACAACTTATTACATTTACACACACACACACACACATTTTCTGAACCGCTTGTCCCATATGGGGTCGCGGGGAACCAGAGCCCACCTGGCAACACAGGGCACAAGGCCAGAGGAGGAGAGGACACACCCAGGACAGGACGCCAGTCTGTCGCAAGGCACCCCAAGCAGGACTTGAACCCCAGACCCACTGGAGAGCAGGACCTGGTCCAACCCGCTGTGCCACCGCACCCCCCGTCTTATTACATTTACTTATTTAGCAAATGCTTGTCTCTAAAGCGACTTCCAATGAACTCTATGTAGTGTTATGAGCCCACACACCTCCAAGGTGACTTACACTGCTAGATACACTACTTACACTGGGTCACTCATCTATACATCAGTGGAACACACTCTGTCTGTCACTCACACACTATAGGGAACCTGAACAGCAGCTCTTTGGAGTGTGGGAGGAAACCAGAGCACCCAGGGGAAATCCACACAGACCCGAGAAGAACATGCAAACTCCACACAGATTGAGCGAGGATTGAATCCATGTCCTCTTGCACCACCCAGGCGCTGTGAGACAGCAGGGGTACTTGCTGTGCCACCATGCCGACTCCATTCATTATTTCATGAAATAATGAAAGATCAGGAAGTTGATTTTTACACTATATTCTAGATCATTTGTGGATATTAAAATGGTACGCAGCACAATATTTAGTTGTATGCAGTGTTTCAGTGCAGAGAACAATGAAAACATCTCAGTACATCAACACTTACTTGCTTGTCCCAGTGCAGGGTTGTGGTGGTCTGGAGCCTATCCCAGAAGGTCATTCTGGATGGAATGCCAGTCCATCATGAACACTCATTCAGTCACACGTAGACACACTATGGGCAGCTTAAGGTCATTCTATCGGTGAAGTTGCTTTGCGGTTTACTTAAAACACATGTCTTTGGACTGTGGGGGGAAATGGAGCATCCAGACGAGCACCACAGTAACACAGGAAGCGCATTCCAACTGAGCCGCATTCAAACCCACATCCAAACGTACAGCCCAGGAGGTAAGGGGCACCAGTGCTATGCACCGCACTACTCAGCATTACTAGTCAACATTTCCCAGACGTTATGAATTCGCTCAGTGAATCTTGTATTTATCCAGAAATGCAGTGATTAGGTTGTATGAAAGGCCAGTTGTTGAGAGACTTTGCTTGTTAAGTCAGTCCAGTGAGGTTGTTTGAAGCAGCTGTGTTAGACTTGTGTGCTATTGTAGGAGCACAGGCGTTCACTGTTCTGTGATGCCAACATAGACTGAAAAGGAGCATCTTACAGCCAAGGCACATACAGTATAGTGGGACATTGTGGTATCTTGGGGAAACGGGGGTGGGGGGGGGAGCTGGTGGCATGATGGCACAGCAAGTAGTGCGGCTGTTTCACAGCGTTTGGGTGGTGTGAGAGGACATAGGCTCAATCCCCACTCAGTCTGTGTGGAGTTTGCATGTTCTCCCTGTGTCTGCGTGGGTTTCCTTCAGGTGCTCTGGTTTCCTCCCACAGTCGAAAGACATGCTGTTTCGCTTCACCCACAGTGTGTGAGGGACAGAGAGAGTGTGTTTCACTGATGTATGGATGAGTGACCCAGTGTAAGTAGTGTATCTAGCAGTGTAAGTCACCACGGTGAATAAGGTGTGTGGGTTGCTAACACTACAAAGAGTTCATTGGAAGTCACTTTGGAGAAAAGCGTCTGCTAAATAAATAAATGTAAAGGGAGGCGTCTTTCTTTGTCTTTCTAGTTAAAAGACTCTACAGCAAGATGCGGCCACCACAAGAGGGTTTTGTTTTGTTTCAATTTAATACTGATAATTCGTGTTTAATGCTTTGTTGTGTATGTAGGGGACTGCGAGTTGTCATGAAATATACCTTGATCTACACACACACACACACACACACACACACACACACACACGCACACCGTCTGAACCGCTCATCCCATACGGGGTTGCGGGGAGCCAGAGCCTAACCCGGCAACGCAGGGCGTAAGGCTGGAGGGGGAGGGGACACACCCAGGACGGGATGCCAGTCCGCTGCAAGGCACTCCAAGCGGGACTCGAACCCCAGACCCACCAGAGAGCAGGACCCGGTTCAACCCACTGCGTCACCGCACCCCCCCATACTTTGATCTATGCTATCATATTTTTTTGATAACATTAGGTCAACATTGATCATGAAACATGGTAAATAATCTTAACAGACATTCAAAAAGATGCTCATTATTTCAGTTATTATTTCATCTTCGGTTGTCACACTGCTAAGCACGGACCCCCATATGTATGTTCAGGTAAGGCTGCATGCACACAATTGTCAATATTGATTTGTTTGCGGTTTTTTGTTACACTGTTAAATAATTACATTTCTTTAATTGAAAAGTACACGGAAGTGACAGGGCTTTTCAGAAAGATTCGGATGTTAATTGAATGTTTCAGTATCAAATCTCTCAAATATGTGCAGAATGTTGTTGAATTAACTATTGCCAGGAACCACTGAGTCCCACATCGGCTGAAACCATAAGAATAATTTTTAATACTTAGTTCGCTTTCTCAGTTTGTTTCTTTCCCAATTTTTTTCTTCTTTGTTCTTCTTACAGCTCACTCATTGTCCTCTATTTTTCCATCTCTCACACACGCTGATGCCATGGCTGAAGCACTGATAACTCGGCTCTGTGAAACAGAGTAAAAGCACAGTACATCTGTCACAGAATTCATATATAATCAGGTCAAGGATGGGTGACTGACTGATTTAGCACAGAACACTCTTATAAAGTTCATTTTTATGGTGAGGTGTATGAATATTAATGAGGAGTGAAGAAGCTCTGCTTGTTAACCGGGTGATGTTGGCTATAAATCTGGAGAATCCCTGAGCGAGGCAATAATCATACCTGAAAGGGTGAAAAAGCAGGAGAAGACATGAAAAGCTGTTAAAATTACATAAAAACCATCCATCAACAAACCCTTGTATCAAGCAGGGTCGCGGCGAGCTGGAGCCTAACTCAGCAACACGGGGCGCAAGGCTAGAGGGGGAGGAGACACACCCTGGATGGGACGCCAGTCCATCGCAAGACACCCCAAGCAAGGGTCGAATCCTAGACCCACCACACAGCGGACGCTTGGCAAACCCATCGCACCACCACGACCCCCTCTACATAAAAAAACCTTGAGTTAATTTTCAAAAGGATGCAATGTTTTTCTGCTACAGTTCGTGGACCTTGGAAAGCCAACGTTGGGTTCGCGATTTGTACAGTGAAGACTCGTAGCGAGGAAGCAAGGCCTCCGAAACCGCCCAGTCATAACCTCTTCCTGGCTTTTTCCTGCATCCATCCCTCTTCCCACGTCTCCTGCAAACGATATGCTCTTGCCATATTTTTGTTGCCGTTTAATTTTTCAGAGCCGCCTCTTATCTGTTCATAAAGAGGGTAAGAAAACAGTGCAATCCCGGACCCTAATATGCTCTCACGGCGTAATTGCCTAATTACTTTTTTCTGGGGTTCTGCTTTTTATCAGGCAGGCAGGAGGCTGTAAACAGACCTGGGCGGCAAGGAGAGCTTCTCCCGGCGTAGCATTCCTCCTCGTCCCCGTCGTGATTGGTTCAGATCAGGACAAATGGCCCTACAGATTGGCTAAACTCGGGACAGATGGCCCCGCCAATTGGCCCCCCTCAGGATGGATCGTCCCGTTGACAACCGCTGGGCCCCCAGAAAGGGGAAATCACTGAGACAGTAGCATTCCAGTGTGTGTGTGTGTGTGTGTGTGTGTGTGTGTGTAAGTGTGTGGGTTTCCACCTACAACGTGGACACTCGTGTGCGTCGATCCGTCTTTATAAAACTTATCTAAGTTCGTTTTAAACCTACATGTTGATCTATGTCTGCGTAGCGTTAATGTATCGTATTTACTCAAATTAGAGGTCTCACTTTTTAATGTTTTTATTTCATTTTGGTGAGTGTTTTTGAACAGTCCTCATTGCATTCAGATACAGATTAATTTTCATGATCTGTGGGCAGTTTGTGCTACACAGCCGCAGTCACGTAATATTTAATCCATCAGAAATCCTTTGAATACAGGCCCTATAGAGGGATACAAAAATGCACGTGACACTAAACGTCTACTCGATTCCAAGTTCCCAGAAGTTTCCGTTTCTATATTTTTTTTTCATAATAATGACTATTAATAAAACACTTTCCTATCTGAATTTCCTTTGCCAGTTAGATATAACTGTCACTGCGGTCATTATCAGAGACTAAGATAAGAAGGTTACCATATATTTAATGCACGTTCCATACTTCTGATAATAATTGTAATTCATTTGTGAAATGAAAGTACATATGATAAATCTATGTTTCTGTGTTTATTTGGATTAATTTGGGTACTCAAGCATGGATAGATTTTTAATTATCTGATGAAATAATATTAAGATGATGTTGAAAGCAGTGCTGAATGCTGGAACACTACTGAGAATTATTTTAATACCACTGTAAGTAACCTGAGCTGTAATGACCTGATAAATCCGTGTGTTTTATTTCAGATCATATGTTGGTGATACGCTGCGTTGTGGAAACAGGCCTCAGGTGTTGGGTAGTACAGGGTAACTCCAGCCTGTGAGGGGAAGGCCAGCAGTCCCTCTCTGTGACCGGGCCCTTTATTCATCTTTATTCATCTACAGAAAACACATGGAGGATTAAAGGACACAAATTAATTTAACAAATACAAATATTTAAATCGAGTTCATCCACAACATTATTTTGTGAGCCCCGATAAAACCCAATAAAACCCAATAAATGGTTTCCCTTAATTGCTGTTTCATTCTTAAGGTGTTATTAATTGCATACTTTACCTAACCCTATATATACGTGGAGAAGGGTGCTGGCTGCGATTGCACATATCATTGATTTGAACTACCAGAACACATTAATATGTCTGATACGTAGACATATATCTGTAGACCTCACTTGTTTCAGTCTCCCCGCTGACACACACCCGGGCCTGTTTGTAAATGTGTCTCTTTGACCTTAGAACCAAGAAGCCAACACTGATACCAGCTATTGAAAAATTACCCCAGAAAAGTGTAACAGATTGATATACAGATGGAGGAAGATGCAAATCCATGCAAAGACTTGAACCCTAGGATCAAAGATGATACAAGGTCAGCCAGTCTGGTGTGAGTAAATATTATTATTATTATTATTATTATTATGGAGAGGTTAAAGGGGATGGGAAGGAGGGCAGCAGAAGGAGGGCTGTGTACATGGGCTTATGTTGGGTTCTTTCGGGGGTTTGGCGTAAGTCTGAAGCAAACCAAGCCTGACGAAGATGTGGGGGTAGGGGCCAAAGACTGAAGGCAGACCATAAATCAGGAGCGGTTAGCTGCGAGACGAGGGGCGCAGGGCTGATTTAAGAAGAGGGTCTACTCCTCTGCCTCAGCCAAGACAGCCCGTCTCCAAAGAAGGAACAGGAGGTCATCATTAGGGAGTAGCTGTAGTGCATCACCGAGGGAGGACCACAGATGAATCATCCCTCCCAGAATAAAAAAACCCTGCTGCTAACTGTGTTTTGAAATGATTTCACTATGTTTCTGCTGAATTTGTCAGCGTGATTATTAAAAATAGTTGCGATTTTGGGCCAATTGCTGTTTCCCTTGTTCTTCTTCTTAAGTAACCCTTTTTTCCTCTTTTTTACACAGTAAGTGAAAGTGCAAAGGTAAAGAGAGTCAGTAAGCGCCTTGTAGAAACACAGTGAGATGGAGCTATTAAGAGAGACTGTTTTACAGCATAGAGGTGGAGGATCATAGCGCTTTTTGTTTTTAATATGGGAGATGGCGCTTTGGAATGGTGCGGGGTCAAGGGTCAACATGTGCTCTTTGACAGCAAGAACCGGAAACGTTCTTAGCTCCATTGTTTTCAGGACACGTACCAGTTCTGCGTTCAGCAAATTCGCACGGCGTCCGTAGAAAATCTACGCGCCCTTTCAGAAGTACCAGCAACAGTATCCCAGGAATACGAAATCACTTCATCACTTCCACGCAGAATTTATTTTACATTTATGTACACAGTGCAATACACCCTGCAGGTGGAAAACAAATTCGTGATCGTTTGAAATGTAAGAATTTAAGACGAGCAGATATACTAACGGATGAGTGCGCAGTGGACTGGTAGAAGGACGTTTTGTCTGGGCGACAGTTTGGCCAAGCCCATACTGAGCTGTAGAAGCTCTGCGGAAACAAGAGAGGACCTCTGAGAAGTTTCAGTTTCCCATCAGCCCTCAGATTTCCAAGACGGCTGAGCTCAGTGTTCCACCTGGCCCATTGGAGAGCATTTATCTTACCTGTTTTTACCCACTCCACACCTGCAGTGGCTGTGCTGAAGGTCATGCCCATGTTCTCACATCAAGATGTAAAACTTGTTTCCCTGCAGACGGTTGTGGATTTTCTTTGAGAATTAGTCTGTATTTTGATCCACTGAGTGCCCCAGTCCCGCTACGGAGAAATACACGCATAATAGGAGAGCTGCCTCCATCCAGCTTTATATCAGAGAAGGTGTTCTCTGAGCGATGCACTCTTCGTGGCTTTTGCAAGAAGTTCTGCCATGAGATTACTCTTGCTGTCCTCCCGTCACGAAGAGTTTGGGATCCTGTTGAGATACGAACACACTGATCACTCACGGTTGTAATGGTCTACAGGGCCTTCGGTGAGACCTCTGGATTCTTGGTGGCCCCTGTAATGAGTCGCCTCCTGCCTTATTCATCCTGTTTGGGAAGGAGGACCTGATCTTGGCTTGATTTAGGCCTTGGCAATACTGCACACATTCCACTTCTTAATGATGCTCCTGACTCTGCTCCAAAGTATATTTGAGCCCTTTGAAATCTTTTTATATCCATTCCCTGCTCTGTGCTTTTGCACAACTACGTCCCAGAGTTTTTAGTAACGGGTTCTTCTGGCCTCCTAGCTTTGAGGTGGACTATTCAGCAGAGGAGGCCACCAAGAATGGTCGATTCCATTTTAAAATGTCTAGAGTCTCCACACCACTAGTAAAATAAATTAGATTCATTCAGTGATTCATCAACCTGCTTTAATTTTGGAGAAGTGCACAAGCTTCTTACATGCGCTGTAGACTCTAGTTTAAAGCCTAGTGAAAAATACCCATTGAGGTCAACGTCCCGTTCCATGAGGATGCCAGTCTTTGAAGATCTGTTCGGAACACTGAGACAACAAAGCCTCGGGCCATTCCAGTCTTCACGTTTGATTATTTAAATGTGCCACAACTTTTTTGCTCTCTGCCCATGCCTCTGCTTGTGCGTGTGTGTGTTTCTCTCTCCCCCCCTCTGCCATGCACCTCTCTAGACAGGCTCTAAAGCTGTAACTGCAAATGAAGATGGATTTGGTCATTGTGCAAGGTTGCTGGTCGTTTATGGAGCAGCCCCCCTCTTTAATGTGAGACAGAGGCAGCCGGGGATATTTATTGGGGTGGGGGTGAAGGATTAGGGTCGGCCAGCCCGGAGAAGTGTTCCCCCCGATGAGGGCAGGCGATTTGACAAGGTTATCCTGCTCTCCTTCGGGCCTCTGCAGCGGGGGGCTCGCAGTCGCCGCTGATGTGATCTCTCAGTTCTCATCTTCGGTATCTCCTCACACGTTTCTCCTCTCTTGGTCTTCGTTTACCCGTCACCTTTGTCCGAGGCGTCTCGCAACGTCCCTATTACCACGCGTACAGCCTCACGCGGCTCGTGTCTTTTCGTCACAGTAGCCATTAGTCAGATGTGAAAATAAAGTCACGCTGACTCTGTGGGTTCAAGTACCAGGTGCGGCCAAAAAGGAGCTAAGCTTCAGCAGTACCGCTGTGTAAGTGCTGCTTTTGATAAACGCTTCACGTAAAGTAACGAACTCGTCATCGTTGCATTCCGTACCCTGGTTCGAGAGTTTATCTTTGCTATATTCTCTGTCATTACAGAGTTTCGTTAATTTATCCCTAAGTAAAAATTTGGATTCTTCATCTTCATTATCTCTACATAATGCCTCTTTTGGAAGCGTTTCTTGCAATCATGCCGAAATCCATTATAAGGCCATTATTTTAATTCCGCATATCGTCGCATTCGCCGCACCCTGTTCATGCGGTGTTTTTGATGTCCTTTCTGAGTTAATCTCGGCTGTCTGTGTCCGCGGAGCTGCACCGCTGTCGCTCTCTCTCCAGCAGTTTCTGTTCCTCGGAGAGTTGTTCCGGAGTCTGGATCGGGATGAAGGAGTGCGTCAGGATGAAGACGCCTCTGCTCCCAGGGCTTTTCTGTTCTCCTAACGGTCCGCGGCACACACACATGCGCGCATACGCACAATGGCCATGGGACCAGAGCAGCCAGCACCGGCGCACTGTCGTTTTATCAGCTCTCCCACAGAGACGGGAAGCCGGTGGGCGTCCTGTTCCGCAGACCAGAGACAGGAAGCAGTGTGGCATGAGCAGGAAGTCCTCTCGAACAAAAAGTCCAAAAAAAAAAGAAAAAAACAGCACAGTCCCAGAATACATCCCCCGGCATCGACAAACAAACAAACAGCGAAATAAATCAGTGCCCGTCAGGCAGCGCCGGGACACACAGCGCTGTCCAGGACCGTTCGGGACGTGCGAGTTTGACGGAGTGCGTGACGTCGAGGCGGCCGCTCGGTGCCGCATGAAGCGTGCGGGCACGGAGTTTGCTGTGTCACGGGAGTGATTGATAGAAACACTCAAGGTGTTAATGGCCCTCAAGTGGAAGCGGAGGTCCTGAGAGCAGCCGAGTATTGATGCCCTCCTTGAGCATGTGTAAACACCGGCACGCAGCTGTAGGGTGCAGTTCTGCGGAAAGGGAGGCTATAGATCTGCCCTTTCGTGGCTGTAATTTTGGCCTCTGGTTTGTCCCACCAAGGTAAATCTAGAAACATCCTGACATGTGCATCATAGAAGTAGTTGTTTTAGTCTTATGCTTTCTTCTCTTTAACCGATTTCATTGATGGACTTAGACCAAGAGAGATTTTGTTATTTGGTTATAGGACAGGATGGGATGGGATGGGATGGGAAGGGATGGGTTGGGTTGGGTTGGGTTGTGATGGGATAGGACTGGAGAAGACGGGGACAGCTGACAGTATAGTGGTTAGAGCAGCTGCCTTTGGATCTGAAGGTTGCTGGGTTGAATCTCACCTCCTATTGCAGTATCCCTGAGTAAAGCACTTACCATGAATTACTCCAGTAAAATGGCCCAGCTGTATAAAGGGGTAAATAAGTGCCTGTGGCTTAATGTTGTAACATGTGTTGGAGAAAAGTGTCAGCTAATTGGATAAATAATTAATCCTTGCAGGGAATGTCAGTCCACAACGACATGTATTAAAGTTCAGTTATTCCGACAAGAGAAAGAATAAGAAAAACATTGAAAGTATAAGTTCCTATCACAAGATAACCATCTGTTGAAACCCTCAATGGCAGCTTCTGTATAAGTCTGCCTAATGTTATTATTTTATTGTGTTTGGTGTTTGTCACTGCTGAATCTACCAGAACTGCTGAATCCCATCTGGAATTTAGGAAGGGACTCAAAACTCAGCTCTTTTGGTCCAGTTTCCCTCCCGAGCTCCTGACACATTCATAAGTCAGTCCTTCACCACCTATAAGTTTTATCCCACTTATTTTCCTATTGTCACCTCAGTAGGAGCTACGAGAATATGTGCGCTATGATAAAGGCAGAATTGAATAACCAAGGTGTCCTTTCATAATCAAATTATCAAGTGCATGTATCAAAGCTCTATGTCTGTGGTAGGAAACACTTTTGTTTACTCTGATCTGTGCGTTGCTATGGAGAAAAGCATCTTCCAGCTGCGTAACTGTAACTGCCCCCCCACCCCTTCTCCCTCTCTCTCGCAGCACTCCACGCAGTGGCTGCCATCATTCCTTAGCTCAGGGTGGAGGGATTAATCGTTAATCGCAGTTCTTAGATGTTTGACATCTTTGGCTTTATTTGTCCTCCTGGGTGGGCTGGGACATTTTTCATTGTCAGAGCCCTGTGCTGCGGAGCGCTGAGTGTCCTTCTCTTCTTCCTGTGTTCTATGCACCTTAGTACGAGTTGGGCCCTCGAAGACACGCAGGCGGCGGTTCGATGAGAGGAGCATAATCAGGAGAGGCTTTAAAAATAATACATCTGACAGTGAAATGTTTCGTCGTGTATTTGCAGTTATTGAGGCCTATGCACCGTTGGGTTACTGTAGAATCAGCATGGACCGTAGAATCCGCTCCGGGTTTTCCGCGTAACCGTGACAAAACCTGTGAGGGCAAAGCAGCAAAGTTGAAGAATGACTTAATGAGGCTGCTGTGTGAATGACAGGGGCACTAAGGTATGGTACTGAGCAGGAATTTAACAGCGCGCCAACTGCGTGTCCAAAATGTCTTTAGCGCCCCCTAGTGTTCAACCGCAAGCTCCCCGCAAACATGCTTCAGAGCAGGAGAACAGCAGCAACCTCTTCATGAAATAAAATAAAAGAAAATAAAAGAAACACCAGCGCCTTGAAAACGCCTAACCCTAAACCTATGTTTGGTACGGCAATGAACAGTTTTTATCGTCTCTGTTCAAATAAACAAAAAGGAGCGCTGTTCCGCCTGGGTGGAGGTGCAGTGGCGCAGCAGGTTTGGCCTGGGCCTGCTCCCTAGTGGGTCTGGGCTTCAAGTCCTGCTTCGGGTGCCTTAGGATGGACTGGTGTCCCCTCCTGGGTGTACCCCCCCCACCTCCAGCTCTGCACTGTTTGGAACAACTGGCTTTGGACAGCATATGTCCAAAAAGGGAAACACAGGTGGGTAATCAAGTTAAAGGGTGTCCCATCTCAAAAATGCTGGTTTTATCGCCCCTTCTTAATATAATTATTAATAGTAAGCAATATTTCACTTATATGGGGGGCGCGGTGGTGCAGTGGGTCGGACCGGGTCCTGCTCTCCGGTGGGTCTGGGGTTCGAGTCCCGCTTGGGGTGCCTTGCAGCGGACTGGTGTCCTATCCTGGGTGTGTCCCCTCCCACTCCGGCCTTACGCTCTGTGTTTCTGGGTAGGCTCCAGTTCCCCGCGACCCTGTATGGGACGAGCGGTTCTGAAAATGTGTGTGTGTGTGTGTGTGTGTGTGTGTGTGTGTGTGTGTATTTCACTTATATAAATGTAAATGCATCTGATTAAAAAAAAAATGAAAAAAGTGTTAATATTCTATGAGTGTAGAGCTACTGAACTAGATGCCAAGTCTGTTATTTCACAAAAAGTGTTGTAAGGAAATGCTGTAATAACTGAAATAACTGTTTTATCCCAGAGTTTCTGAGAATTAACTGCTGTTTCACAATTCAGGAGAATTTGGACAGTGCGGTCCCAAATCTCTTTCACGGAGGAATAAACTGAATATGAAGGGAGGCGGAGCCTCCTAAGGAATTGCTAAGGCTTGTGTTTGGAACATATTTCTGATGCTCATTTCTAATGACTGTTGAAGAAAAACATAAAAGAAAAATCGCATTAAAAGAAATGTGAACATCATTCCTTGCAGCTCATTGTCCACTAAGCACTTCACGATCAACCAGCTGTGAAAATACACACACACACACACATTTTCTGAACCGCTTGTCCCATACGGGGTCACGGGGGAACCGGAGCCTACCCGGCAACACAGGGCGTAAGGCCGGAGGGGGAGGGGACACACCCAGGACGGGACGCCAGTCCATCGCAAGGCACCCCAAGCGGGACTTGAACCCCAGACCCACCGGACAGCAGGACCACGGTCCAACCCACTGCGCAACCGCAGCCCCCGCTGTGAAAATAACGACAGTATATTGATTATCAGTTTCCTTCTGCTGCATGATTTATCTAAGTTTATTGTTCTTGCGGGCGGTGGTGGTGCAATGGGCTGCGCTGGGTCGGACTGGGTCCAGCTCTCCGGTGGGTCTGGGGTTCGAGTCCTGCTTGGGGTGCCCTGCAATGGACTGGCATCTCGTCCTGGGTGTGTCCCCTCCCCCTCCAACCTTATTCCCTGTGTTGTTGGGTTAGGTTCCAGCTCCCCGTGACTGAGTATGAGACAAGTGGTTCAGACGATGTGTGTGTGTTTTGTTCTTGTGCTCTCTAAAGCAGAGGTTTCAGCCCTCCTATGGACAGACCACCTGTGTACGCTGGCTTATTTTCCAGCTGAAGGCTTAAATAATTACTATTTATTAAGTTGCTAGTTAAATTTTTTTTTACATCACTCAATACAATAATTTTGTACACTAGTTCAAAAATTAATTCCAATAGTTTTTAAAGAAAGTCTAGAAGTTTCCGGTTATGTTCAGGGTTACTTGTGGAATACCTTCAAAGAGTGAACAGAAGAGCAAAGTGGAAATTTTCTCACTTAAGAGAAATTTATTCTATTTTGCTTTCAGACAGGGGGGTGCAGTGATGCAGTGGTGCAGCGGTGCAGCGGGTTTGGCAGGTGCCTGTTGTGTGATGGGTCTGGGGTTTGAGCCCTGCTTGGGGTGCCTTGCAACGGACTGGCATCCCATGCAGAGTGTGTCCCCTGGGTTCGACTCTGGCTTGCTGCAACCCTGCTTATAACAAGACATTGCATTGCCCTGCTTTCACACATTCTATCGGATTGTACGAGCGCAACTGCTGTTTGCTACAGTTTGTGAAAAATCGCCTAAAGAGGAACAGGAGATGCTGCCGATGCGCGTTCCAATTTCGTCACATGTGACCGAACTGCGGACGCAGCAGAGGCGAGAGGAGAGCTCAGGAACGTGTCGAGCCGGTCCTTGAGTCACGGACTCACTTTTTCCAAAAAGCAAGAAAATTTAGTGCCACAGCCACCTTTATATTTCCTCTCCAGGTTACACGTGCCTTTCGCGTCAGCAAAAACAACAATACAGGACAAACTAACTGTGCTTTCACAATTGTGTATCTGCATCTGAAGTGCTCTGCCGGTTGTCAGATGCACTTTTCTTTCTTATGAGTTGTGTGCTGCATTGAACACACACACATTTTCAGAACCGCTTGGCCCATACGGGGTCACGGAGCCCAACCCAGCAACACAGGGTGTAAGGCCGGAGGGGGAGGGGACACACCCAGGACGGGACGCCAGTCCATCGCAAGGCACCCCCAGCAGGACTCGAACCCCAGACCCACGGGAGAGCAGGACTGTGGTCCAACCCACTGCGCCACCACACCCCTTCGCATGGAACACAAGTACCTCCTAAATGACTGAATGTAAACGCAAATGTTCAAGGCCCGCGATCAAAAGCAATAGATTATTTTATAGGGGGACCGTGCTGCAGCTCACGGTGTCAAGTGACCATCGGACAGAGCAGCCAAGTGTCTTTCTCACATCTTCCAGTATCAACGTACTCAGCACGTCAGCACGGCAACAACCGGAGGTGGAACGACTTGTACGTTGAGCGTCGCTAACATACCGAACGCCCATAAGCCTTGTTGAAGAACTCTGATTTACAAGCTGTAAGCTATAAAAGTTGTTTTTTTTAACTAACTGCAGTTACTCTGTTGAGTTTAGTGGTAACCTTTTAATCTCCCATCTATTCTTAGGGAGAGATTTGTTCTCCTCTGCTTGTCATCCATAATATTGCATAAACATTTCTGCTGCAATATTTTTTTAATGGCTCTCTGCAGCATAATGTAAATCTTCATGGCTCTTTGATGTCTTATCCGTGCGGTGGGGATAGAGGCCCCAGGGGACGGCGGACAGAATCCAGGTGCTGTCGGCGGGACGGGCCACGGCGTCGGGCGGGATCGGAGGAAGTTTTGGGTGGAGTTCAGGCCAAGGCCAGCCCCTCATCATCTGGGAGCAGAGGAAACACATGTGAATGCTGTTACATAACTTTACTGTTGTTTATTTCTGCTGTGTAGACCACACAACACCTGACAGTTCTCTAGAACTTCCAGGGTCTGTGGCTTTCTGAATAGCTGTTTTATACAAGAGCAGCTGAGAGATAGCACTTTATTTTATCGATAAAAAAAAACAACATCCCATCTGAAGTCTGATAATTGAACAAGCTGTGCTATGAATTCTGCAATTCCATTATCGAACACTCAGTTTTTGCTCTTGTTTCATTTATTCCATCTGTCTTCCTTTGGCTTTGGTTCATTCTTTTCCTTTCAGAATCTGTCCTGTTCTTCATATGAAGTATTAGGGGATAAAATCCACAGGCAGGTGTTCTCCAGGTGTCTGTTTTTGGCCCCCTTCTCTTTTTCTTTCCACTTCATTTGGTTGTGTTGTTTCAGACCTTGAACCCTCATACGTCTGCTATCCCAGCACACACATGGCTCTGATTATCTGTGCTACCAAGTTCTTTTTGGGGACCAAGAATTGGTACAAAGTACACCAAACATACTCTCATTTTTAATGCAGTGCTAAGTTGAGTTGATACTTTTATCCAGAGACAATATCTGAGCCATTTATATTGGAGTAGGGGGGCGTGCTGGCGCAGTGGGCTTGGTCAGGTTCCGCTCTTTGGCAGGTCTGGGGTTCGAGTCCTGCTTGGGGTGCCCTGCACCGGAGCGGTGTCCCATCTTGGGTGTATCCCATCCCCCCCCCAGCCTTGAGCCCTGTGTTGCCAGGCTGGGCTCCGTTTCATCACAGCCCCACTTGGGACAAGCAGTTTCTGACAGTGTGTGTGTATGTATATTGGAGTACTTAATGGTAAGTGCCTTGCTCAAGGGCACTACATTACTAGTGGGGCTTTAACAGGTTACATTTCTATCTCCTTTACTGCTATGCTACCTGCTGTCCAAAAGATCAACTACATGTACCTGTAAAATCTTCATGGGTCTACAGCTTCTTCCATTAACATCTACAGTACTGAACACTAGAGATCAACACAGAGTTGATGTGATGAATTATCTTGCCACCACAGCAACATACCCGTAATTAAACGCAAAAAAAAGACACAATGAAACTGATGATAGAATTTCCCATCGGTCCTAAAAAAGACCATTTAGTTTTCTCAGTTCTGAGGATTTTTCTTTGTTATCTACTGCTACCCTCATAATGTAGATTGCCGAAGCTTGTCTAACCAGTTATTCCTTTGTTCAGTAATACAAGTGCTTTAGTCAGCAGGAGAGAAGAAGGAAAGATATAACAATGTCTCTGTGGCACCTGATTTGATTTAAGCCGTAATTACAATATCAGTTACACAATAATTCAGAAGAATGGGTCTGATTCTTACAGGACATGGAAGGAACATGTTTAGAGTAGCCTTCAAGCAGAAGGGACACGGGTCCTCGGCGACTGAAGGAGTCAACCTCCGAAAGTCCTATAGAGTGTCTCTCCCCTCCATTACAGACATTTACACCACACGCTGCGTCCGAAAAAGCCACCAGCATTGTGGATGACCCCCACACACCCCTCACACGAATTCTTCACCCTCCTGTTAGACATATTATGGCCATTTGTGGTGGGGAGTTGGCCACAGGGGCAGGACAGAGGCTACAGGATTGCAAGTTTCTCAAAGGAAAATGGTTTTATTTACACATTCAAAGCAAAAAAAGAGGCACAGCCCATTTAAGGCAGAACACACAATAATTTAGGCACAGAAAACAGTCAGCCATCCAAATCGAGGTCTTACTTCCTCCCTGTGCCCCTCCCAGCTCCTCAAACCAGCTGCCTCTTATATTCCCCTCGACTGTCCTTTAACAGTCAGCAGCTGGTCTTCATTATCCAGAAGTGGTACAGACAGGCAATGGAGAGTTGTCCAAGTGCACATGTGCCCCACAACTCCACCTCCCTTCAGCTTACAGTAATTGTATGTACGTCAATGTCGTATGCATAATGTCAGACTTTTTTAGTTTTCGGGCTTTCGTGTTCTCTAACGAAATCTTCCCCAGATGTAATTAACACTGGAGAAATATAAACACTTGATTTGTAGACATGAGAGGGTGAGAAAATAGTAAAGCATTGTAAATCACCCAATGGAAATATGTTTCTTAAGATGTGAAACAAAAGAAATAATGTGTAAACAGCATTTTTATCATACCCTCATGTGCACAACAGTACCTTGCTCTTTTCACGGAGGGCAGTGGACAAAGCGGAGAAAGCCGCTTCCTTCATGCACGAAATTCCATGCGAGCAGTCCCAGGTTGCATTGACACGTCTGCAGCCTCCCACAGTATGCAAGACAGGAACTGAAAAAAATGAATTTGTACAATACAGTGGAACAATGTTGTTTCATAATCAGCAATGCTCTGTAAACTCTGTCTGTAATGCTCTGGAAATACTCCGTAGCACTGCTGTCTCACAGCACCTGGGTGGTGGGAAAGGACGTGGGTTCGATCCCTGCTCAGCCTGTGCGGAGTTTACATGTTGTCCCTGTGTCTGTGTGGGTTTCCTCCGGGTGCTCTGGTTTCCTCCCACAGTCCAAAGACATGCTGTTCAGGTTCTCCCAGAGTGTTGTGTGTTCCACTGATGTATGGATGAGTGACCAAGTGTAAGTAGTATATCTAGTCACCTTGGTGAATAAGGTGTGTGGGCTGATAACACTACATAGAGTTCATTGAAAGTTGCTTTGGAGAAAAGCATCTGCTAAATGTATAAATTGTGATATGTATTGTAAAAAAACACTTTACAATCCATTTATCATGTAGAGTTTGGTTTAACAGAACAATATTATACACAGGTACCCGAAAGCATTTCTATAGGTCTACTTTTGCACTGAAAGCAATGCTGTACGCTGTAAATTTGAATGCTCTTGCCAATGTTTTATTGCATTTACATAGACTATGCCCAAGGATGTAAGTTTTCATGTTCAGCTTTAATATTTGCCTTTCTAATGTGTAATTCTTCAACCCTTTCTGTCTATAAATTTCAAATCCACTATAACTGGAGCAGTGCGCTTGCTGGAGTATTTTCTCTGTCTTTTCGCCCTCTGGTGTCTGTAGATCCGGTTGGTCCAGTCCTGTTGGATTTCTGCAGAACTGGAAAAGCCAGGGGGGGCCAAACAGGTACCTGCCCAGAACCACATGTTTGTGTGGTTTGGAGGAGAGTGCCACTCGAACCAGTTTTCCCACTAGTTAGGCAGGACAGAGGGCGTTGGTTTAGTCCCTCTGCCTCCTCTGAGTGCTCTATCGCTCTCTCCCTCTCTTTCACACGCGCTGCCTCGCTCTCTCCTTCCTTTTCTCTTCACTTCCGCCCTTGAACTGGGGGGAAAACCTGCATCAGTAGGGACCGAGAAACAGAGAACTCGGCATTTGCTCTATAACGCGGCTTTTTTGTGACATCTCGCTGGACCCAATGAATGGACCGTACTGGGTAAGCACTTATTGGAGAGACAGATGTGGTGGGAGGGACAGTAAATCTTACTTTTTTAACCAAGTATTTGTCGTACGGTATCATTTAAAGCAGAAGACATGCAGGTTTACCATACAGATGTTACCAACTCACAGCTGGGAAAATTTCAGAGCAACGTTGATACACTCCTCTGTAAAGAATGTGTGCGTGTATGAAGCTGCAAAAAATGATTTCGGCCACACCATTGTTGAACTGTTTAGATTGCTATGGTGCTCCGACTCTCGTGCTCTTTCGTGTTTGTGACACCTCTGCAGCCTCTCTTTTCTGGAACTCCGAATAGGTCTTTGATAGAGAAAAGCAGCGACGTGTCTGAATATCAGAGGGACAAACTGAGCTGCCGCTCCACTCAGTGCTCAGATTGACCTGGCTCCTCTCAGAGCCATTCTTTCCCCCAGATGTGAAGGGGGTGGGGTCTGGAGGTGTGCCGGGAGGGTGGCAGGTCCCAGAGCAGGCGACACATAACAGGCGTGCGAGCGAGGGGAGCTAGGGCACAATGTGATTCAGGCATGTTGTGACAGTACCCTCTCAATGTGACAAGCTCCTTTCGGCGCATTTTCCCACACTCTCCTGGGGATCCTTGGCACGTTCTACCCCAGCCTGCTACTCTACACACGGTTCCCAGATGCATGCTGGGTAGTTGTCGGTAATATTTACTGCGCGCTCAGTGTTGACCAGTAGGGCTGCTACTGTTGCCAGGCTATTGACTATTGACTGATACGTACTGGCAGCCTATGTATAGGGTATCTTTTCCTGCATCACATTCCTTCAATAAACTCGTTTTGCTGTCTCGGACAGATGCCATATCTATCTCTGAATGCGATTGCTTCCTTTTGCCAACACCTTTGATTTACTCTCTATAGATGTCCATTGTCTACTGAAGTATGAATTCAGATGATCAGCGTCATCAGTGTCCTGATGCGGTGCCCTTCGTAAGTGTCCGACTCCCTGCGTCCCCTGCAGTATGGAGTCTGAGGACCTGTGCCGGTATGGTCTTCTATGCATGTGATGACGTACTTCCCTTCTGTCCTACCAGAGTAGTCGGCAGACACATGGGCTCAGCCTGGGACTTTCCAAAACAACAATGCATTGACTGATGGCGCTTACAATAAAAGCAAGACGTCTCCAAGAATCCTTTTTTCAGTATCACTTAGTTAAAGAGTCTTCAATGAACTGTTTTTAGAAAAGATCTCTGTCACCTGAGAGGAGGATAACAGTTAATATTGTACTGCAGATGACAAACCATCCAAACCATTTTCTGTCCATATCCATATTTTCGCTCTAACAGTTAAGGCTTATTAAGTACTGTGTTAAAGGGTGGTCCCTGCCAGGAGTTGAACTACACGCACACTGTCAGAAACCGCTTGTCCAGAGCAGGATCGCGGTGAGCCAGAGCCTAACCTGGCAACACAGGGCACAAGGCTGGAGGGGGAGGGGACACACCCAGGACGGGACGCCAGTCTGCCGCAAGGCACCCCGAGAGAGACTCGAACCCCAGACCCACCGGAGAGCAGGAACCGGCCACGCCTGCTGCACCACCGCGCCCCCCAGAGTCGAACTAAAAACTTAATTTTACAAGTCTCCCTTGATGCTTCTGCTGTACTTATTAGAAAACTCCTAAGATGGTTTGAGAGCACATGTGCACTTTGCATGTTGGGGATCAACACTGCAACTGTGAGGTTAATTTTTCTGGATTATGCCCATGTTTTTATTTGAAGGAACTCCGCTCTTTAACCGGCAGCCTATCGGTCAGTTCATTAATGAGACGAACTCCCCAGGTCTGGAAAGCTGAGATCCTCTCCCTCTTCCTGTTGTTGCAAGAACATGCTGCTTCTTGCACTCTCTCCCGTTCAGGACCGACGACGTATCCCGACTTGCTGAGAAGGCGAACGGCTCACATGAATACGCAAAGTTAGGCGGCTGGATCCCTGCGCTCCATCAGCACTATGGTTATAGGAGGGCTTGTTATTCTAATTCAGCTGCCCTAAAAAAGCGAATTTATTCAGATCGGACACTAGTCATTAGGATGGTTTCAGAGATGCAGGCCTGGTTTGAGCAGGTTGGTTTGCTCTGAGTTCGGGCAAAGAGCCTGATGGAGTGTGAGTGATGTGTAATGGGCATGTGCTGCTCTTATGCGAGCATCTCCAGGTCATGCTGTAGCAGGTTTAAACATGGCTTCTTTTACATAAAGCATCGCCCCTCTGCTGAATGAAGATTGCAGCACTGGTTTAACAGCTCCGTGTTTTATTTCTTTATTTTGTGCATTGTTGAATTTGTGTGGGAATCAGTGCAAATGTGTGTATTTGCATGAACTGTTCTGAAACAGTAATGGGCACAACCACAACAAGTTGCACAACGCACATCCCTTTTATCCGACACGCAGAGAGACGCACACCATCATACACTCAAACGACACACAAATAAGTTACGCTCCAGGCACCATCCTTGAAAATCCTGTCAAGCCGGTTGCCATCATTTCCAATATCTGAAACGTTCAGCTTGTGTTGACAGGCTCGTGATGACGAACACATAGGCGCACGCCATTGTTCAACAAAGTTTGTGTTGTTTTACTGGTTGCTGTTGAATTTTCCGCTTGCTTTGCAGCCCTAAGAGGAGATGACCTTTGATCCCCTGTAGGACCGACCTGAAACCCAACCATGGCTATGGACAGCTTCAATGAACTGCTCCATAAGCTGAAGGTCCTTCACGAAAGGGAGCTTGAAGGTAGGCTGCATGTGATGCCCTTGCAGTGCATGACAATTCTAGATGTTTCCATAACCTCAGCTCAGTTTGGGTTCTTAGCTCGCGTATTCATTACTCGTCCCGGCTGCATCTGAAACGTCACGTGAGCACATCTGAAGATAGACACTGCAAGGAAAGGGACATTTTCAATGATATTAAATCAGTTGTTTTTAATTCATGACAACTTTGACTTCCAAAAACAAATCGCACTGATATTTCGCTTACTGTTTAGGATGGCAAGAAAAAGTCCTGGAGCTGACAAATCAGAAGTGCTGGTGAGAGTTGATCTTATGCTTCGCTGATTAATCACTTGTTTTAGCTACCAAGCTGGTGTCGATCGCCATCTATAATGCTGCTCAAGCAAGACGAAAGTGTACCTATGTGGTGTGAAGATGATGAATTATGAATCCTGTGTTCATAAGCAGTGATACAAAACGTATGGAAGAGCTGTTCAACAAGAACCAACAGCTACGAGAGCAACAGAGGACATTAACTGAAAACATCAAACAATTGGAGAACAGGTGTGTTTGTGTGCATCACAGTATAAAGAGCTGTAACGTTCAGTCATGAATACACACACATTGGCTGAGGCCACTTGTCCCAAGCAGGGTCGCGGCAAGCCGGAGCCTAACCTGGCAACACAGGGTGCGAGGCTGGAGGGGGAGGGGACACACCCAGGACAAGATGCCAGTCCATTGCAAGGCACCCCAAGCGGGACTCAAACCCCAGACCCACCAGAGAGCAGGACCTGGCCAAACCCGTTGCGCCGTCGCGCCCCCTCTCTTTTACCATGAATAATAATAATTAAACCTATACAGAATAAATGAGTTCTTGGGTTCTTTTTTTTTTTTTTTAAAAAAAAAGGAAAAGGGCATGGTATCGACTGGTAGAACACGGATGGTGTGTCACTTCTAAGTGTTAGTCTTTATCAAGAACATCCTGCGCTCACGCAAGCGAACAGGTTTTGTAACTCCCTGCCGCTGGGGGTGTGGTGTTTCAGAAGTGGGCGTTTCCTTCACGTTCTCCAGGTAGAGTGCAGGCTCCCTGTGAACTCGTCACTTTGCTCGACTCCCCATGAAGCCCTTGTATTCCCCTTGGGGTGTTTTCTGAACAACCATGTCCAGACGTTCAAAAGCAGTACATTATCAAACTTTTGGGATGTTGTTTGTTGTAGAAAGTATTTGTGGCAGGCAATAAGAGAAGCCATGCAACTAGACTCCTAGACTGAGACCCCACCCTGGTGAGGGCTCATTTAGACAAAGCGAGCACCAGGTATGGCCAATTTGGTCAATTAAAGACTTTAATAAAGGAGACAAAGAGTGAGAAGAAGCAAGTTTATAGTTTTTTTTTCCACTTCTACTATTTTTTTTTTTTTTTTATGTTTTCTTGCTGGTGTTTGTATGGTTTCCTTTTCAGTTTGTGTATAATATGTGACCTGATTTTTTTTTTTTTTTGTCCTTGGGTAGTTCTTAGGGGTTCTTTTTTTCCTAGCAGTAAGCCTTACATCTTTTAAATGCTGCAACTGAATAAATGCTGTTGGTCCACCCATTACCAGTTTGTGTGGTCACTCCCTGTATCACACATCCCAGCATGTCAGAGAGAAACATTATAACATAATGTTATAATATAACATCATATTTAAAGAGGAAAAATGTGTCGCTCCTGATTGGCTGGGCCTACAGCACAGTGTGATCACGTTAAGAAGTAACTGACCCTCAGTATCCTAGCCTTCGTTTCCAACATTGAGGGAAAATACCATATTTGACCTCAGAAGCCCTGAAATACCTTGTGCTACTGTTGAAAAAGCAAAAAATTTTATTGCCTTGAGCTACAGCTTCGTCTCCCCGACTGTGTGTGTGTGTGTGAATATAGAATGTGTGGCCTTGTTTGTGCTCAGCCTGCCCAACCGTGCATTCATGTCGGTTTGTGTGACCTCCATGTGACCTCTGCGTTTACCCTTTCCCAGGTTGCGTGCAGGTCTGTGCGACCGGTGCACGGTCACTCAGGACGTGGCCAAGCGGAAGCAGCAGGAGTACGAGAGCTCGCAGATCCAGAGTCTCCAGCACATCTCTGTCCTGGGTACTTGTCTCAAGCTTTGCTACACCCAATACCCACTCCCAACATCCCACAGTGTTGCTGGTTACCTTCCGTTTTTGTATCTGCAGTTTGAAATTTAGATTAAAATCTCAGTTTTTAACTGTTATCCTGCGCTGCCCGTCGCTGATCCTAGGGAGTTTCCTTCTCGATACGCTCAAGATCATAGTCTCCTCGGTGATGGGATGATCCTCCGTTTCCTAAAAGCAGCTCGCTGCGACAAACACACTTCGAACGCGTTTTCATTCCGTTCTTCCGGAGTGTTTCCGTCGAGTCCTTCAGCACGTGTGCTTGTGCGCAGTGAGCGAGATGAATGCCCTGAAGAAGGAGAACAAGAGGCTGCAGGAGGAGGTCAAGAGCTTGCGAGGAATCATTGAGTGAGTCTGCCCTATCTCTCACTCGCACGCTCGCAAGCACGTGTTGGAAGAAAAAACGCACTCCAGCGTATATCTTATGTAAATGGCTGCGTTGTTTCCGTGTCACTGTAGAGGTCAGAACGGTCACAGCTCCCAGGTGTCAACTCCGGAGTCGGGCACCCCTCCCATCCCTGCCGGGGAAGCAACGAAAAACTGCGCGCAGACTCAAAGTGGGCAGATTCCAACGCTGGCTGCAGTGAAGGCCGATCCAGACCCCGTCCCTTTCCTCAGTGCTGAAGGTGCGAGACGGGCCGCTTCTATCCACGTGACCCCCCCAAAGCTCTGAATCCTTTCATTACTGAGTGCGGATTCCTTCTGGAAATTCAGCCAACCATTAACTCTTTGCTTTTCCTGTTTTGTGAACGTCACAGAGAAGCCGCAAGAATGTAGAAAGCCACCAGCATGGACCGGACAGGAGCCATACGTAACTATTTTATCATCCAACATTTTTACGGTTTGCAGACCTCTTTCAGTGTAACGACTGTATGAATGTGGTACAGAATATTTTCAGAAAATTTAGCTTGTAAAGAAGTTCTGATAAGCAAATAATTTTTTTAGTGTGATTCAGTTCAAAATTATTTATTATGATGCGATTCAATTCAAATTATCTAGAGCCTTTGGTTCTGAAGGTCTCAGAATCAATTTTTCACCTACTGCTGTAGTACCCTTGAGCAAGGTACTTGCCATAAATTGCTCCAGCAAGAATTTCTCAGCTGTATAAATGGTTAAATCACTGCAGGTAAACTAGCATTGTAAGTCGCTTTGGAGAAAAGCATCAGCTAACTGAATAAATGTATATAATGTATCATAAATGTAAATTATATTTATTACATCCTTTTTTATTTAATTGACAACAGAACAGAACAGAACCGAGTCACTGCAACCGAGACAGAATCAATACAGCCAGAAATTGCAAATGCACATTCATGCATGCAATGCAAGGGCAAAAGGTTACAATATTTACCAGGTGGGATCATGTAGCACTATTTAAGAAGTTGCAAAAGGGTGAGCAAATATTCCAAAGTTCATTCAAATTATCATGAAAACTGAATGTTACTTTTTCCTGTATGTCAGGCACTTGAGTCAACCACATATTCATAAAAGAAGCTGCTGGTGTGGATCAGTAATAAATGTTGTTTGTAGATGTATTAGCATAATCAAATTATTTTCTATAACTTAATCGAAACAGAATTTAGGCTGTGGTTTGACTGGACAACAGAGTGGCAAAATCAAACTTTTTGGTGAAGATAACTGGGTAAATAATTGTAGGTAGCTTAACGTTGTCGCTTTGGAGAAAAGTTTCCTCTAAATTAATACATGTAAATGCATTATTATTATTGATTTAAAAAATGCTTCTGGAAATCTAATTTGTATTTGGAGAAAGAATGTCCACATTCATGTGGTTTTTGTCTGTTTTCCCTGAGGTTTCCAACAAACTGCAAGCAAAATGTCCTCCTGTCTCCCCAGGACAGAGGGCTGACATTACAGCCCCCAGAGGTTCCTCAGGAGTGAAGAGGTGAGAGGGAACGTTGTGATAGCGGGATGGGATGAAGATGGTTGGGGGACAAAGGAGACAGACAGGGAGATGTACACTTACAGTAGGAGTGTGGGACTGGAAATCAATCACTTTGTCAGATTTTGCATCAACTCACATTCTGCCTTCTTGTTTTCCATGTTCATGTCATGTGCCCCGTTCGCTGGTCTCTCCATCCTCCACCCTCCCCCTTCTCTGGGGCTCCACGCTCTCCCCTCAGAACTCGCAGCATGGAGGCTATGGAACAGTACCACCCGCACAACTCCCCCATCTCCCCGTTGCTCCTTCTCAAGGGCTTCCACGTCCCCGTCTCTTCCTCCCCTTCTTCATCCTCGTCCCCTGCTTCCCCTTGGGATGAGAAGATCGGCACTCACCTCATTCAGAGTCCAGTGATTTACCGGCCGCGGCCCATCAAAACCACCCGCCTTTCGCTGCCCTATCCCATCATCGATCACCAGGAGTGGGCAGCCTTGGCGAACTATGAGAGGAAGCGGCTAGGAAAGGAGCAGTTCCCCGGCGAGGGCTTGGACGGCCACCCTGGGAACTGGGGCAGAAAGCGCAGCCCCGAGCCACTCCTCAGTGCCGTTCAGCCCCTGGGACAGGTACTGCCCCCGGGAGACACACGGTGGAAAGAGAGGACCAAGGAGAAAGAGGCAGCACCGCTTCTGCTGAAATGCGGCAGCAGGACAACGGACAAGCGCTCGGAGAAAAACTCGACTGACGCTGCAGGGGAGGCCCCTCTTGATTTGTCCGACCCGCGGCGGTCCCAGCCCAGCGAGCAGCCGAAGGTTCGCAAGCCCACCCCTTCCCTGCCGGAAGAAGACCCCGAGGGAGCAGGGGGGTCCGACAAGGTGTCCGCGATAAAGGCTCCGCCTCAGGCTCAGACGTTACCTCCGTCATGTGGTTCGGCCTTATCTTCACCCAGCGCCGCCCCCGCCCAGGCGTTCCCGCCCACCAGCCCCTCGCAGGGGCCACTCCCTCATTCTGGCAGAAAAGACCATCAGGTAGGCTGATACACACACGCAATCACGTTTCCACAGTAGTGGATGCAAAAATTATATGGGAAACACACAGCGTCATTCTTTCACGTAGTCACTCCAGGTAAAAGCACATACACACCAGTGTCAGTACACGCTGGTATCTATACACACCAGTACCCATACACAGCAGTGCCTGTACAAACCAGCATCCACACCAACATGCCCTGGGAGGACTAGAGAGTGAGACATTTTTGCAACGTGTCGCTGTTTGTATTCAAGCGTTGGCGGCAGTCATGAACTTCAGCTGTACAAACCAGCAGCCAAGTAGACGATGTAGATGAGCAGCGGAAGCAGTAAACATGAGTTCAACAAACACATTACAGTGAAGAGTATATTGAGGAAAAAAATAGTCCCAGCAGTGTTTTGGCACATAATTCCAGGACTGTACTCAAAACACTCAGTGGGAAAGCATTTGAGTATTTCAGAGGTGAAGGTGTGACATCAGCTCCTCCGACTGACGTTCGTAATGCTTTGTTCAGCGTTTCAAGAAGCCGTTTTGGCTACAGACCCTTAGCGTGGAGTCTCAGCAGGGTTTCATCGGGACATTTTTGATTCCAGAAGCAGGAGCAGGAGGAAGAGTCGAATGGAGGAAAAGAGGAGAAGAATTCACAGCTCTCACCAAAGGAGGAACAGAAAAAAGTCCCTGTCCTTACCATATCTCTCCGTCCAGGTAAGAGTATCGGTCCTCAGTTTCCAGATGTTTTCTTTTTAACCCCTGTGGGGGAATTTTTACAAGTGTCATATTCCTTAAACGCTTTAAAACGTTAAAAAATGCAAAAACTTTTTATGACTTTTGATACGGTGACAAAATCCCCACTATACTAAAAATGTCTGTGTGTGTTTGCGTGTTAATTTTCTCCTTGCATGCGCAGTTGTAGTGTTGGAGACAATGAAAGAAGGGATTGAAACGCAGGAATCGTCCGATCAAGAAGTAAGTGTTAGACATTAAAAACCATTTCCTTCTCTAGGGAGGCAGGTTCATATGAACCTAAGCTAAATGTGAAAATAAGATTTGGTACCTTGAAGAGTCTGTCCACTTATTTGAAATATATTACAAAATGCATTAATATGTTTGTAAGGTTTGCTTATTGTCAGCGATGAGTAGTTTGGCTCATTTGGCTCCCGACAGATGCCAGCGGCTCTACGTCCAGAAAGCAGAGTTGATGGCACACTGGATGAGGACTGCTCCTCCCCCGATAGAGGCCAAAATGGGCGGAGGACACGGAGAGGACCTGCCTTTGGAAGGGATGGTGAGTTCCGGATAGCATCACTGACATGGTCATAAGTCCATCCATCCATCCATCCATCCATTCCTTAGATCATGTGTCTCCATAGTTCCAGAAATTTCTATATTTACGCTGCCTTTTCTGTAGCACAAGTTAGGGAAAAAAAATATTCCTTTTTGAGTCTTATTAAATAAGCTGCTGATGCAAAAAAAGCTCTGGGGCCATTTTTTAATCACAGGTGATAGAATTTCAGGGCTATACAATGATAAGGCGCAAAGGATAAGTGTTCTGCCCGCAGATTCATTTAGCTCATGTGATTAATTGCTTTGTTGAGCAGAACCTTTATTTCCGTAAGTTATACGCAATTTGTGCACGTGCGCTATTTTCATGATGCACTACTGTCAGGATAGGCATAGTGGAAGCGTCTTGAGTTCTGTGTGCTTTTCCTACGCCCGTGGAAGCAATAACTGTAAGTTGTGAAGTTCTTGCAGACATTGGCTAAAATGCTTACGTGCTTTAAGTTTGACCTTTGTAATGTAAACTCTGTGGTGGACAATGTGAACAAGTTTCACAGGATGGTACTACCAGTGTAAGTCCGGCTCACTAAGTAGTCATTTTCGTGACTATTCCTATTGTAGAATGCAATGTTTTTTAAGAAACTGAAGTGTGGAAACCCTTGTCTTAAAGACAAAAATGCAATTTAAGTGTATTTGACCTAATTCATACCTGTACAGTCTCGCTGTAACAGTTTACATTTACATGTATTTATTTAGCAGACACTTTTCTCCAAAGTGACTTCCAATGAACACTGTGTAGTGTTATCAGGCCACACACCTTATTCACCAAGGTGACTTACACTGCTAGATAAACTACTTACACTGGGTCACTCATCCATACATCAGTGGAACACACTCTCTCTCTCACTCACACACTCTGGGGAAGCGGAACAGCATGTGTTTGGACTGTGGGAGGAAACCAGAGCACCTGGAGGAGACCTACCCAGACATGGGGAGAACATGCAAACTCCTTTGGGATAAGCACCTTATTCAAAGGTACTATAGGAACACCAGGGAACGGAGTTTCAACCATTAAACCTTCAGGTTGCAAGGCTGAGACCTTAAGTGCTTCCCAACCCAATTTTTTGACAAAATCTAATTTATTTATATACATATTTTATTTACATAGAAGACAGATAGGAATTATTGATTGCAAGGTCTGCTCTTTTTTGATACATTCCATGTCTGCACCAGTCCTGCTTCGGCGATCCCCCAAAGACCGGAGAGGGAAGCTGACCTTGTCTCAGGGAGACATGGAGAGCTGAACAACTCCTCAGGTGAGCCAGGGGAGACCTCAAACTATGAAGAAGTAGTAATTCTTCAGGAACTACCTGGTCTGTCCCAGTACGCAGTACATGCTCTGCTGAACTACACACACAATGTCTAAAACCACTTGTCCCGAACGGGGTGGCGATGAACTGGAGCCTAACCCGGCAACACAGGGTGCAGGGCTGGAAGGGGAGGGGACAAACCCAAGACAGGACGCCAGTCCATCACAAGGCACCCCAAGCAGGACTCGAACCCCTGACTTGCCAGAGAGCAAGATGCAGCCAAACCCACCGCACCACCACACCCCATGTTTCTTTAATACAATTCTCCCTATTTGTTACCATGTCTCACAATGTGAATTTATGTGAAAATATTGAATTTTTCCCCAGGTATCAATAAAGTGCTTATCTATCTACCTATGAAATACTTTATCTTAGCAGATACATTGTTAAACCAGCACTGAAATGCAATTGACACTAAATAAAAAACAAAAAAAGTGTTTGTCTTTGATTACGAAAGGTGGTTTGAATAAAACAGTGTGCAGGAATACAAAGAAGCAGACGTGATTCCCACCCATCATGTGAGAGAGACAGCTTAGGTGCTACTGTACTACATGTTAGAAGTCAGTGTAGACCTGTGCTGTCAAATTTAACAAAAAAAAAAAAACCCTTCAGAATATACATGGTCACTGTCCAAAAAACAGGGTACAGGGTTACAAGTACGTGTCTTTCAAGAAGTGTATGTGTTTTCTGCAGCAATGAGAAGATGCTCTAGTTGTTGCCTCTAGTTCCTACTGCTGTGCGTGTGTGTGTGTGACCATAAAGACCACACAACAATCTGAAAAAAAATACTCAGATACAGCAACGGTCCCTTTTCTAATTCAGTAGAACAGGTAAGAATAACTGGAAAGCTGGTTCTAGCATTGGTTAAATTAGAAGCATGAGATCGGTGTGAAATGTCACTGATAAGTGTTTCGGTCTTCCTCCATAGAGTCACTTCGCTCTCTTCTGCTTGTGTCTTGCGCAATATGTTTGAAGTCACATTTTGAATGTGTACAGTTACACACTGTAATACACTTTTCTGTATTGCCTCTTTGTTCACTCCAAGTATCTCCAGAAAATTGACCGGACGCGATCTATCCATTGGTTTGTTACAAGCTGCATTGCTGGCGGGTGCCAGTAGAGGGTACCTCGACAAAGGCACTGCAGTCCGTAGGATGGAAATGGAAACGCCACAATGTGCAGAGTATATATTTAATCCGTTGAAAATGTCACAGCTTGCTTGACATCTGTTCAAATCTACACGCCAAACTGAATAAACATCCTGTCTAGAAAACATCCTGTATTTCCAAAAACATTCAAAGCTTAAAATCGTTATGTGGTAGGACCTAGGAAAAAACATACGCGAATTGTTTACAAATAAAATTTATGGGATTATTAGTCTAAATATATAATAGCAATAAAATTATAAAATTTGTGTTCCCAGAAATCTGGGTAATACTGGAAGATGTTAATAGTTTTTTTTTTACATTTATTTATTTAGCAGAGGCTTTTCTCCAAAGCAACTTCCAATGAACTCTATGTAGTGTTGCTATCAGCCCACACACCTTATTCACCGTGGTGACTTACACTGCTAGATACACTACTTACACTGGGTCACTCATTCATACATACTTATCCATTAATAGCTTTTTCTTTTTTTTAACCTTGCTCCCCATAACTTCACTTATTGTCTATATATAAACAATATATATATATATATATATATATATATATATATATATGTATATATACAGTAGCTGCTGCATGATTTTTTTTCCTGAAATTCACATGTATTCATTTTCTTTTATTTTTGTCCAGTAGCAGTCCCAGTATATTGCCTTGGAGTGTTTTGCGGAGGATGCAACAAGTAAACTTAATAACTATGATAGCTATTTAAATATAAGTGTGGAGAAACAGTCAGGAAGGAACATCCCTACCTTTGGCTGGTGGACCATACCACAGATGATAAAAGTTAAGTGATAAACTCCAAAATAGTCTATCAGCCAATACTAGGAATGTCCTTATATTTCTCTGTGGTGCGACAGGCTTTATTTAAATCAACAAAAATTCAAGAAACTGAAGGCTGTATCACCTGATTGAGCGGGGTGATGCAGTGAGGTTACGAAGAAGAAGTAGCGACCGAGACACGCTTTTTCTGCTGAGCGAGTTTTGGCGTATCCACTTTTTAAATACTGTCTCACCGAATGGGGTTACAGAGGAGAGGCCTTTATATTGTTTTTTTTTTTATAAAATTCAGTTCTTCATCTTTTTTGTCCTTCATTCATTGTTCTTTGTTTCTTGTTCTTTATTTGTCACCTATTATTTTAACTATCGGTATCGGTGCGTTTCTCCACATACTGCTCTTTTTTCGTACGGTTTATGCCTACCGTTCAATTGTTTGTCTAAAAGTTATGATGCCATTACCTGTCACCCATCTTATGGACTGTATGCATGTCTCGTGAAGTACTGTACCGTACACACACGCCGATGAAGGCGCTTAGCAAAACGCAGTCTTGTACAAACTAAATTTTATGTTGCTACGTAAAGGTTGAGCCATTATTTTTTCAGCTCATTAATATTGTCAGTTGAGTAGAGTGAGTTTTTTTTTTAAATATTCTTCTGTAATAAGGGCCCACTTGTATAAATAGCTCAATAATTGTGGGGAGCTCAGTATGAAAGTTAACTTTGTCAGTCTTTCGGAGTAAAGCATCAGTTAAATATAGTGTCATAAACGTAGAGGCTGCTGCAGACAAATGCATGTGGTCACTGTGGTGTGTACATGCCTCCTTCTTGTGCCCCAGGCGAAGAAGGTTTCTTCATGAGATGACCGTCCTCGTGCAGGCGGGCTCATAGGACATCAGCTTTGCCCAGAGATGCCATCCTGTGGCCTGCTGCCGAATTCACTTGAAAAAGAGTACAAGAGCAGCAGACTGGCCCGTTGACCACGGGACAAAAGGCTATCGCACCGCGTTTCGGGAACGATGGAATCCCAGGATGATGAATCACAATTATAACATTAATGAAACAACAAAATTTCCCTGCAACACTAGCACTTCAACTCACAAGCAAGACTTCTGGAGTCACCGCCGCTGATGTCTGGGTTGCTTCTCAAGAAGTGGACACGAAAGTGGGGGAAGCTGTCCTTCCTCTTTATTCGCCTACCCACTAAACAAAGCGTGTAAAATATCCATTTTTTTGATAATAAGTTTGCATTTTGTTCATTCTCTTTCCCGGCAACGGTTATAACTCCCAGCAGTCTATTTTTGTCGTTTAAATGCAATTCCTGTCTAGTTGCAAAAAAAGACAAATTCTAAAAAATGATTTCTCGTTCCTCTTTTGGGGTTTAGCAAAGAACACATTTTGCAAGAGTGAATGTTCCATTTGCAACTGCAGTAGAAATTGTAGACTATGGTGGGGGGTGGGGGGGGGTGCGGGGGAGGGCTGTGAGAAGTGGACAGAAGATAGCGGAGACCGTAAAAGATACACAATGCTGGTGCTTTCATTGTCTCACCTGCGTCGCACTTATAATCAAAGTATCACGCTAGGATCTCAATAAAGTGTACATGGTACAGAATATACACTGTATCCTGGTATTTCAGAGGATGAGACGGAGGGTTTAAGTAATCTGCACAATTCTAATGCAAATTTCTCTTTTTTGGGCTGAAAAAAATCTTTGAAAAAACTGAAAATATGCATATCAAGCACAAGAAGTCATCCATCTACAAGGGACTGAAGGCGCAAGCACCACGCACACCGAGCTACCCTGACACATAGGAGCGTGCCTTATTGTTAATGCGATCTCTAGATCAGCGAACTTCCTCCCCTCCTCTCTTGTTGTTTGCATATCAGGGGCCCGGGCTGCCACTGCAGCTGAAAACACAAGAGAGAACTGGTTGAGTATTGCCAGACGGCAGAAAAAGACCACACCGAATGAAATGCTGACCTATGGAACTTGCAGATACGAACAAAAGAGAAGAATCAACCCTCTCTTGCAGCAGAAAATATGACATGGCTATATGGATGGATTGGGAGATTTTGGTCGCAGCGGGATCATCTCACATTAGCTGCCAAGGGAGTTATTTGCGGGGCAGCGCAGCAACAGAGCGGGCACTGGCTGCTCTTATTCAGGAGTATGGAAGACAAGAGAGGGTTAAAGATGGTACGAAAGGTGTGGAGATGAGTTCACCAGCGCTTGCATCCATCGTCTCCGTTCACCCTCCCAGTCATATCTAAGCAGAAAGCGAGTGATATGTTCCGAAGTGCGCCAACCAGTCTAAGGAAGCTTCGTAATGTAGATCCCACATACCATATCAATGACAATAACAATAACAGGACCGGAGATGCCTCAAACACGCATTCCGAAATGAGTCCTCGGTTCCTGGCCCGAGAAAGAGTTTGCGTGAAGCTGGATGCTGAAACGGAAGTCCGCCGTTACGCCTGACCTCCGATAATGGATTAACCAGATGAACACTTTTAAATGTATGGGATGCACGAGCAAATGCAACTTTTATCGCCTTCTGAGCATAGCTCATGGTGGACACCGAACACCATTTGGTTCTCTTCAAAACCTTGAAAAGTCCTGCGAAGAGCACGCCTTGTCAAAAGGATCCATATGCAAATCTGATGGTATAGTCCTAAAACGATGGCTCTGGTTATCTATATCTGCGGTGATTAATGTCACATGACATGGGCAACAGGTTCTCAGAAATAAGGTATGTAATGCAAACTAGTAAGAGTAGTAAGAGTAGTATGCTTTTAAAGCTGCTGTCCTCTTATGCCTGGAAAGAAACAGGTGTCTTACACCGCTTCAAAAACTAAGTGCCAAGCAGAAATTATTAGTATTTCTTCTTTTCCCCTTTATTTGGCAGAGCCCTTTGGTCAAAGACATTTACAATATTTGATCATTAGCACTACACTGGTTTTCCCGCTAAGAAGATGTGTACTGTAAGTTACTGCGATATTGATCGCTGCTTGCGCACGGCACGGTTTCATTGAGGGACTTCCCTCGGGTTCTCACTGTGTGTGTGTGAGAGAGAGAGAGAGAGAGAGAGAGAGAGAGAGAGACGGGGATGCGCTCGCGTTGGCTGGTTGCACTTCCTCGTACACACACACACTGTTATATCGGAACGCTATGGAGGAAGCGGCCGGTGATGAGTGAGAAAAGCGAAAGAAAGAAAGAAAGAGAGAACGAAAGAAAGAAAGGAAGAGAGACAGGAAGGGAAGGAGGACGAAAGGAAAGGCAGCGGGTGAGATACACGCGCACTCGGTTGGGCGCCGAACTCCTCGGAGTCGGAGCAGAGAGAGGAAGAACGTGCACGAGCGCCAGGTACGTAGGAGCCCGTCGCCGTCCGCTGTCCTCGCGGAGGGGGAGGGGGGTTCAGCCCGAACTTCGGGTGCAGCCCGGCGCTCCGAGCGTTTGTCCGCCTGAGGCGACGCTTCTTCTTCGCATTTCTACTGTACATCGCTGACATTGCGCTGTATTTCCTTCTCAGTGACATCGTTACTTGGTTACGTTCAGCGTTCTACAGTGTTCTAGTTGGGTACTTCTTTTGTACACTAGTATTTTTGGTGTATAACTGAGTACCTCGAACGACTAGCGGCGTGATGACTCTTACTTAGCTTCTAAATGAGACACAACATATGCCAAGGCAAAAGATTGTTCACTGGTTTTACATTTTATTAAACTTTCTTTCTTATTAGGAGTTTTTTGGTTTTTAAATAACGCCGCCGGCGGAATAGACGCAGTTCATGATATGATCTAGTATAATACACAATACAATAGCTGAGCAAATAAAGTGATGTCTCAAGAGCAACAAGCACTGCTTGAAGCAGGGCAGGGGCTCTTTTCTGTGCTGTACTTTAGCTGCCAGATATCATGGTAAAAAGTAAGACCTTCAAGGTATGAGCCGGCTGTTTTACATACAGGCTTTACCTCACTGATGCTATAGGGCGCATGAGGTACAGTTCAGTGTTTAGAACTAGAAGCTGTTCTTAGGAAGCTTTCCTCTCAGTGCAACACCCTACTGTGTGTGAACTACACGTACTTCAGGGTATGAACCCATTCCTTTATAGAAGAGCTTCTCTTTAGAAACCCTGTACTGCAACACAATTCATGATATTGTTGGATCTACTAATGAATCGGTAGCTACTGCCTTTGAACCCAGAGGTCGCAGGTTCGATTCCCACCTCGGGTGTAGTGCCCTTGAGCGAGGAACTTGCCCTGAAATTGCTCCAGCAAAAAAAAAAAAAAAAATCAACTCTATAAATTTATAAATAATTATAAGTAGCTTAATGCTGAGTTGCTTTGGAAAAAGTGTCAGCTAAACAAATAAATGTGTTACTCTTTTTATTTATTTATTTGTTTGTTTGTTTAGCTTGGTGTTCTTACTGTGCCAGTTCAGAATAAGTGTGTACTGTGATCAAGTGTAATACAGCAGGAGAGGGATTTGAGCCCAGGATGTTCCGAATAAAAGGCAGCCGCTGTTACCGCTCTAAAAAGCCATTCCTTTATCAGGAATCCTTTCCTCTGTATAATCCTCCACTTCAGGGCGTGTACCCAGTCCGCTATCAGGCAGTGATCCAATACTGTACGTGCAATACTGTTTAGGGGTGTGGAGTTTTCGTGCCCTGTGATCCGCTAGACTGTTTCTGGATCCAGTTATACCTGGAGCAAACAGGTTCCTTCAGAAGTAAGTTCCAAATAAGAGCCACCACACCTGAATGCCTTACTGGTTGTAGTCAAACGTACACACATACACACATTCTCACCTATATACACAAATTATTTGTCAAAAATGGTCTGCTCACTTTTGAGGGAGTGTACAATGTGTTTAGATTGGACACCATTCAGCTTGCAAATTATATAAAACTGTAGGGACGAGCGGTTCAGAAAATGTGGTGTGTGTGTGTGTGTGTGTGTGTGTGTGTGTGTGTGTGTGTGTGTGTGTGTGTGTGTGTGTGTGTGTGTGTGTTAAGGAGTGAGGGGGGTGCGGTGGCACAGCAGGCTTGGCTGGGTCCTGCTCTCTGGTGGGTCTGGGGTTCGAGTCCTGCTTGGGGTGCCTTGTGACAGACTGATGTTCTGTCCTGGATGTGTCCCCTCCAGCCTTACGCCCGGTGTTGTCAGGTTAGGCTCCAACTCTTCGGGACCCCCGCATGGGACGAGCGGCTTCAGCCAGTGTGTGTGTGGAAAAAATGTCAAAAAGTAGTACTTCTGCATTCTAAATAATCTTATCAGAAAATGTCATATTTATGGAAATTGTTCACATCAGACAACCTTAAAATGATAGATGAAGTGCTTAAACATCTCTAGGCAGTACTGCAGTATAATATATTAGAAACCAAGCTGCTACGTGCATCGTGTTACATGTTGATTCAAAATCCCATTGAAAACTCACACATATCTTAGAAATTGCAGGGACATGAACCAGACACATTCATCATAATCTAACAATGAGTGATGTCCCCATTAGCTGTGTAGGAGTTCTTAACCAATTCTAGGCCAAAGACCGCTTCATGAGTTAGATTACACCTAAGGGTTCTCATAAATGATCTGGAGAAATTTTTGCACTCGGTTTATTGCACAGAATTTGATTACTTTCGCACAGAATTATGTCATACATAGTAATAGCTATGCAGTAGTAATGTTTTTATTTTAACTTGTGCAGTTGTTAGTATTGCTATTTTCCAAATAAGCCTCTCCTGCACAAGCCTCCAGAAATGCATTCGTGGAGCTTCAAGGGATCCATGGAACCCTTGGTTTAGGGTGCTGGCTGCTTGAAGCCGAGTTGGGCTAACGGTGGAGTTGTGATCAAGAGCGGATACTGAGAGGGGAGCATGCTGGGAAGGACCTGTCTATGCACCTGTCTATGTTCTAGTGGATCTAGGGTCAGTGACCCTTGAAGGGCCATGTGTATCAGCTGACCGGCAGAAAGGGTGCAATTTGAACTTACTGGAACGAGAAAGCCCATACTCTGCACTTCTGGAAAGGGTAACATAGTTCATCAGTAAACAGTGGATATTCAGTCCAAAGGAACACATATCTTGCTCAAAAAATGGAAAAACATTACTTTGTCATGATAATCATTGCAGTCATTTTAATTGTGTGTAAAGCTAGTATGAAAACAATATATTACTTCCTATGTGGGGGGTGCAGTGGCGCAGTGGGTTGGACCACAGTCCTGCTCTCCCATGGGTCTGGGGTTCGAGTCTCACTTGGGGTGCCTTGCGACGGACTGGCGTCCCGTCCTGGGTGTGTCCCCTCCCCCTCCGGCCTTACGCCCTGTGTTACCGGGTAGGCTCCGGTTCCCCGTGACCCTGTATGGGACAAGCGGTTCTGAAACATGTGTACTTCCTATGTGTTACATTAAAGAAAAAGAGGAACATGGTTTGCTTCGTATGGAACTGCAGCTTTTTTATGCTTCTCTAACCCTACTCAGTGCATGTTTCTTTGTTAGGGGTATAGAGAATTAATTTCTTTCAAGGTAATGTAGTTCCATATTGGACAGCTTCCCATTGGACTGACAGTGTGACATTATCTCTAGTTTTATGTCTCACTGTTAATGTTGCTAATTATACTTAAGAAATACAGTTTAGACATGGGCAGAGAAATGTTCCAGTTAATTTTTTGTGCTCTCTGTTATAACTGTAACAAGTCTTATTATAAATTTTACAACTTTATTCTGACTGTTATCGCCATGCCTTACTTAAAATAAAGGGAGCAATGTTGTACGTACCTCATTTCACTAGGGAAACCCATGTAAATTGGACAGCGATTAAAGTTCCCTCAATAGCAAATGGTCAAACTGAACCTGATGAAAATGAAAACAAAAATCCCGATTTGCTTTTGGATAGATAGTGACAGATAAGGTAACTTTATTGATCCCAAAGAGAACGGTGCAGGCCTACAGCAGCAAACATAAACAAAGCAGTAACAGAAGACTCTGTCAGTTTGTATTAATGGCCTTTTTACATGTCTGTGTCCAGCAGATTCCAGCATGGGCTGTGTGGGGTCCAAGAAAGAGCAGGATCCTGTGGGCAAAGGGGTGGGTGACGATGACACCCTAAAAAAGACCCAGACGACGCATTACGTGAGAGACCCCACATCTGGGAATAAGGCTGTGAGTAGGGGAGTGGGACGCAGTGGGCGATCGGAGTGTTTATAACTCACAAGTACTGGCAGTTTAGAACTCCGGCCCTCAAGGTGTGGGAGGGGAACATGGGTGAAGGATGGAGAGGAAGTCCGTGTTGCACATGGATGTTGTAGGCAGATTAGTGCAATAATTGTGCAACGTGCCACATCTACAGGGCATTCTTTGAACACGGCTTGTATTTCAGTTATTAATATGAAAATGCTGAGGAATGATGTTGTCAGTAACACATAGTGTGGGCTGTGTTCATCAGAAGGAGGTAATGGTGTATAGTCACTTAGTCACAAAGCAGAAGGTATTTTGCCCAGAATGTGGCTAGAGAGTAGAATACTAATTTTTCTGGAGATGTTAAAAACAGAAGTCAGCACTACACACACTTGCTCTTCCTGGTTGGTAACCTTTGAATTACAGTCATGTTTGGCATTTTTGAAAAGACGGCAGGGGAGGGCATGCAGTGGGAGTGCGGCGATAGTTTTAGTTTGATTTTAAATTTACACCTACATTTAAGAAATATGGCGTTTTCTCTGAAACTTTTACCTTGTTTGATAAATTTATCAAGCAAAATTGACTTTATCACATATTTTTCCAAAAAAGGATTTTACAGGACATCTTCAAGAGCTGCTCAGAAAGCAAAAAAACTTTACCTGAGATTCAGGTCATAAGTGTAAATGTATATTAAAAATATGAGTATAATTCACATCCTTGAACTTGAAATTTCACAGAGAGAGAGGAAGCATCAACTTGTGTCTGAGACCTTTGAAGCATAAATCTTATTCGGGGTTGTGATGTGTGTCGAACCCTCATCTAAGGCCACTTACCGACTCCTTTCGGTGCATCTCCTGAGGAAACATAACACAGATAGTGTCGCCACAGTGAGTAAAGAGTGAAGAGTGACTCATTGTTTCTTTCTCTTTTCCCTTCCTACAGGCCAGAAGCAACTCCACCAACTTCACAGCCACCACTGATGGTGAGTCTTAGATGGATACCTAGTGGCTGGTTGTGTTCCTTCATATAAGAATCTCTCAGTTCAATCAAGTCAAATTATTTGATATTCTCCTTAAATAAGTGAAGGATAAAAATGTACAATGTGGCTGCTTTTCAACCATGATGATAATGTTGCATTTAGAAGAATGATTATGCATTAAAGGACTCTCATGCATATTTGCCAAGACAGAGATGGGGGGAAAAGTATAAGAAAAAAATGTAAAAAATATTACTATACTTGCTTTTAATAATAAAATAGTAACAAACAAATAATAAAAATACATATTAATCAATATGTAACAACAGTGCTTGCATTGCATCTGTTTACAAAATTAAACAGTGGTTTCAAACTGTAGCTAAAACTAGTAGATTTTTCGCCGTCTGATACGTTTTCACGTGGTGTCCAGCTCAGATAGAAAGTAAGTATTGGTGTAGTTATGAACCTCTGCAGTAAGTCAGTCTGTGGTACACAGTGTTAGCATAATGTAGGCTGTGGCAGGAAGTGCTGAGGCCCTCACACTAGCAGACCGTGATATTGATCGTAAACTGGCTTCTAATTTGGGAAGTACAACTGTAATTAGTATAGCTGTTTTTGGACTGTGAAATACACTGCTAAGACAGATGAAAAACACAGTAATATACAGGCACCTGATCAGAAAAAAAGTATCATCAGATATCATGCAAACTCAATCTTATTTCCTGTTTTTTCTGTTTTTTTTTTTAAAAATATTTCATACTAATTTAGTTTCTTTGGTTCCTGCCCACATTTGAATACAGTAAGGAGTCTGAAAGTTATGAACACTTTCTGCTCAAGATTTTCCGCATGCCCCTTGAAAAGCAACAAGACACCCACAGACCCACACATAGGAATACAGCTTGTGCTGGACAGGGTTTGACACTTATGCAAAACAAATCAGGTCGCAAAATCTTCAGCCTTGATAAACTTTGAATACCAGTGAAGTTGCATCTTCAAAGTGAACATGACCATAAGCAGTCATAGTTTCTATTACAAAAAACAGAATAAAAAAGGCCAGCAATATATCAGCTTGCTACCCAGCGCGTATGATTGAGTGCTGCCGTCTTGAGATATAGGCAGTCCCTGGGTTACAAACATCCGACTTATGTACAACACATAGTTACGAACCACCCCCTTTACTGACCGGAAGTTAATTATTTTTTGTCACCGTTAAGTAAAAGGTAAATAAATGGAAGTTGCTTTGGAAAGAAGAGAGTCAGCTAAATGAATAAGGGTGTGTGTGTGACTATCCCACGCCATCCTACTCTGCCAGCAAAATGCAGAGGGATATGCTCACAAAATGAAAAAGGGTGTACGGGCAGTCCCCGGGTTATTAACATCAGACTTACGTACGACTCGTAGTTACGAACCACCCGCTTACTGATCGGAAGTAAATATTTTTTTGTCACCCTTAAGTAACAATCAAATGAAGACTTCATAATTAAGCCTATTACATTAAAAATTCAAGTTACTGTACATAAAATAGTTCGTAATAACAAACGGGCGCTACTTTGCGACCCGCGTCAGCACATTGCGCGTCTACAGAGCTTCGTCGGCTCGTGGGCGGGTTGCGTGAGCCCTACGTAGGACAGACTTCCTTCTTTTCCTGTTAACAATGTCTCATGTGTTACTGTATTTGGCTCTAATTTTTTTGTTTTTACCCTCCTAACCATGGCACCAAATTGTAAATGTGATGCAAGTGATGGTGATGCATCAAAGAAAAGCAAAACGATCACGATTGAAACTGAAGTGGAAGTAATAAAGCGATTGGAAAAAGGTGAAACGTCAAAGAACATTGGAAAAGCGAGCATTAAAGTTTCTATAATGTTTTGTACACGCGCACCCTCACTCCCTCTCTTTCTCTGAGAGAGCACTCAGCTATAAAAGACACTTCTTCCCAGCTGCAGAATCTCACTCGAGACAACCCGCCGCCCCGCATTCTCAAACCTACCTCGCTTTGCTCATCCAAGTCATGTCCTTCATCGTTTCCCAGTCCCGTTTGGCGTCTCTGATAACGACCCCACCGCCTTGTCTCTTAGCCACGATTTCGGATCCTCGCCTCTGTTCTGTTCGTTGATCGAATGTTCTCGACCATGAGAACACGTCTAGTCCTTTGATTATGAATAAACTGAGATGTACGTCACTTTGGACAAAAGTGTCTGCTAAATGAATAAATGTAAATGATCCTGCACTTGGATCCAGTCTCCTCCGTGTCCTCTGTTCATCATGACAGTAGTAACATTTATTATTATCTCTTTCTATGTCTCTCTATTATAAATACTGTACTTACATTTATTATTATTATTAGTAATTGTTATGATTATTATTATTATTATTACTATATCGTTATATTAAAGATGTTTTAGTGTATCTTGAAGTGTTTCATGATTTTAATGCATAGAAATGTAAACAATATACAATATATTAAGACAAACATTTGACAAACTGACATTAGATACCCACCATATCTAACTGTTCCAACTTAGGTAAAAATCTGACTTAGACAGACTGAGGAATGGAACTCATTTGTCATCCGGGGACTGTCTGTATGGGATCATTGTAAGAAAACAGTGTTTCTACATCGGTGTTCAGCTGGCCTTCTAAAGTGTATTCATAACATTTTGTTGCCGTACCAAAATACATAGCAATCATAAGACCCGATGAATTCCACAAAATGGAGAGACTTTCTTATCAAGTCAAATAAAGGCATCCTTTGACCTGCAAAAATGAAGCTAAGTAGAAAAAAAAGAAGTTAAAGGTGACACAACAAATTAAATTAGTTTTTGTCCTGTTCAGAAGTCAATTTCTGTTCATTATTTTGGGTTATGCATTTTTAGCTGCAAGCAGTTTCTGAGTGGTAACCCTCCCGGAAACCCCTGCTTTGGGGAGTTCATGATGTATAATTGTGTCAGAATTGGGTCACAGAGAAGTTGATTTAGTTTTGGTCGGTTAAGGTAATGTTTTCTCTCATGGAGTCTACCTGTCCATCCATCGTTTGTGAGCTTCAGCTCTTGACCACTATTCCTCTTCTCGGTTGCACACTTTCCATGCTGATGTATGCAGTCATGATTTAATGCTTCTCTCCGTGCTACATGAAATAATTTAGCAATGTTTGTGAACAATGTACCCTCAGCTTTGATACGGACTATTTCAACTCTTTCAAACTCCGTTCGCTCCCTCCGACTGGTTCAGAGAAGTGTTGATGGTCAGATTTCTCTAGCATCTGTCGTACATTGACTATAGGTATTCAACTTTTCATGCCACGCATGTAGCTGCCTTGTTACTATGATTTATTTACTTTCCAAACTGAGTCCTTTTTTATTTTCCTGTATATGTAAAAAAGTGATTAAACACCGCTTTACAAAATGGGGGATAGAAACATCACAATTTAAAAATCAGAGAAAACTGGTTTTGAATGTAGACAGAAAAATTGTGAAAATTATGATGAAAATTTTTCAGAAGAAAATATGAATAAAATAAACAGATTTTCAGTTCATACAAAAACTCATTTGTTAATGTCTCTTTCTGTAGAGTAAGCTTTGGCAAAGCAGTTGTCAAGTTTGCACAGCTAATTCATCTGTCTCTGTGTCTCCTGGATCTAGAAAACATTGTCATTGCACTGTATGACTATGAGGCCATGCATGAAGGAGACCTTGGCTTCAGGAAAGGAGAAAAGTTGAAGGTCCTTCAAGAGTGAGTATAACCCAAGCAGTGCACAGCTGTAAGCGGTTGATGTAGCACTTAAGGACACTTGTCCCAAACCTTGGGCTTCTTGGTTTAAGTTGAATGAGAGGCTCATAGAGCAAAATATTTAACCCAATTGTTACAGCAAGACACTCACTAGTAAAAATAATCACAGTGCTAACTGAATGCAGCAATAAAAGGAAAAAGAGAAAAAGAATGGTAATACCGTGTTGCGTTTGGCTATATATATAATATATATGTACATAAAAAGCACAATGGTTATATGTGCTGTGAGGCAACAGAGGTGTCTTAAAATAAAAAGAATAAAAGGAATCAGAGAACTGTACGGTGGTGTCTTTCTACCCCAGGTGTGTACTTTAGCCAGAAAAAAACTGAATGCCCAATATGAAGCAAAGAACACACTAAATGATGCCCACCATGAGCAATTTGACTTTTATGAAATAAATTTGTTTTGACTCTCACTGTGTCAAGTCAGAAACATTTTGTTATAGGAGAAGGGTTTTTATTCCCTGTCATTGGAATGTAATTTGTAATTTTTGGCTGGTCAAGTGGACTATGTTAACAGTAGACGGATGGAAACCTCACAATGGTACTGAACATAAACTTGAGGCCACGTTCTTCAGCTTCACAAGCTGGATATATGTGAGTGATCTCCCAAGGGCCCCCTCCCTCTCTCAGGGCTAGGCCAGGTCCTAGGTGCGCTGCCATGGTGGCAGGATGACATGTCCCTGATCCTCAAAGACTATGCTTACTGCATATCTGGCCTATTTGGCATCCGCACACATGCTGACTCAACTCCAAAGACCTTCCACTGCTGCTTCTGGAGTTCTCATGCTGAAATGCACCACAGTACATGGCATTCGCTAGACATGTGGTTAGCTATGGTTGTGAAAATCGCTATTATTATTGTTCAAAAGGTGCCAGATACTGAAAACCACAGGCAGATATTTTACTCGGGTGATCAGTATGGCAGCAGGTATTGTAATGGTCACAGCAGCTGTGTTTGGATGGGGAAGTTTCAGGTTTGAATCCAACCTCCTGCTGCGCTACCCTTGGGCAAGGAACTTAGTCGAAATTGTTACAGTGACAAAAATAAAAAATGGGTAAACTATTGTAAGCTGTTTTGTAGAAAAATGCTAAATAAATGTAAATGTTTTCACTGTCCATTTCAATACATTGTTCATAGTTACCTGGAACTCCAACTACTTTGTACCTTTAACCACTACATAAATGCCGGATGATAGAGTGTTTTTAGCGCCGCTTTAAGCCATCCTTCTTTTTGTCCCTAGCGAAAGTTCAGGATTGAATTTACACAACTACATTCACACCAGATTGCTGACTTTTTAAAGGGAATTCCCATATTTTATGTTAAAAAACTGGTTTGTAATCAAAAACATGAAAACAACTTTGTGTCCTTACTAGACAGGCTGAAGTAGAGTGTGTGGGTGTTGGCATGCGCACGGCTAATCATCGCCGTCATCTATTAATCTGACGAAAATGAGCCGGTGCAGGAAGCCTAAAGAAAAATTGTTTTAATACTGAAGAACTCAGACAACTGGCAGAACCAGCCCTTCTTTGAGAAGATCGCTTCCTCTTTCAACCACAATGCCATTTCAAGGCAATAGTGGTATAAGCTGTGAGAAAGCCATGCTAAAGCCACAAGAAGGCCCACGGAGTTTCCATTCTTTGGTTAGTCGTTCATGTCACCGAAGTCTGTGTGTTCTGAGTTTTGAAAGCACACTTGCTGGAAACAATTTCAGGGAGTGCAGCGAGTCAAAACAAAATCCCTTTCTGAAAATTGAGGATCTTGGCCCGTGTGAATGAGACTTGTGTTCACGCGCTTCTTCATTTTTTGTTTGGTCCCAGCACTATATTCTCGTTTTGACTCTCAATCTGCCGTGTCACGCAACAATAAAAGTGCACTTTTCAGTTTACTCTTTCAATTTGAAAAGGAAGCATGAACTCAGAGTATGAGGACAATGCCAAATGAAACCCAGTCTTATATGTCCCTAGGTGGACTGTAAATTATTGTTTGTCGCAGCATTTTTTTGTTGTTTTTTTGTGCTGTGCAAGCATGGCCACAACTTGCAACGACAACCCTGTTCAATAAACAGTCAGGGATTCTGGAGGGAAATCAACTGAAAAGCCTCCCCTTATGTGTCTCTTTATTCTTCTACAGGACAGGGGAATGGTGGAAGGCAATGTCCATCAGCACGGGACAGGAAGGCTTCATCCCAAGTAACTACGTGGCTAAGGACAGCTTGCAGACGGAGGAGTGAGTGTGCTGTTTCTGTACAGAACACTGTGCTAAACACATCTCATTTTTTGTGCAGTTTTTTACGTTGCATTATTAACAAGTCAAACAGCTTTCCCTCAAAGCAGTCAAAGGTCATAAAGGGTTTTTAAATATACGCTTTCAGTGACAGTTGTGACGAGTTCTATTAAAACATACACATACAATACTGTGCAAAAGTTTTAAGCACTTGGTTGGGGGAAAAAAGCTGTAAAGTGAGAATGCTTCCAAAAATAATGCTCTTAATTAATGAACTTTGTACAAACTAGTAACCATCGATTTTCAACAACTGCTTGTACCGAGCAGAGTCGTGGCAAGCTTGGCTGGTCCCACTCTCTGGTGGGTCTGGGGTTCGAGTCCCGCTTGGGGTGCCTTGCAACGGACTGGCATCCCGTCCTGGGTGTGTCCCCTCCCCCTCCGGCCTTACGCCCTGTGTTGCCGGGTAGGCTCTTGTTCCCCGCAACCCCGTATGGGACAAGAGGTTCAGAAAGTGTGTGTGTGTGTGTGTGTACAAACTTAGTAACCATCGATTTTTCAACAACTGTTGTACCGAGCTGGGTCGTGGCAAGCTTGGCTGGTCCCACTCTCTGGTGGGTCTGGGGGTCGAGTCCTGCTTGGGGTGCCTTGTGATGTTCCCTCCCCCTTAAGCCTTGCACCCTGTGTTGCTGGGTTAGGCTCCGGTTCGCCCACGACCCCACTCAGGACAAGCAGTTTCAGACAGCGTGTGTGTGCTTGTGTACTTTCTTTCTTTAACGATATATAAAGCCCTTACTGTAATACTGTAACTTTTTGCAAAAGGAATGCTTGGAAATTTAAAATAGGCTTTTTCCCATTGACACTAATGCAGAAGACATTAAATAACCGTCTAAAACTAGTATTTTTGTGAATCAGATCTAAGTGCCTAAGACTTTTGCACAGTACTGTACATAAACATTAAAGGCCATTTAGAGTTGCCAGCCCACCTGAACCACATATCTTTCGAGTGTGTGAGGAAACCAGAGTGCTTGACGTGAACCCACTGGAACACAGGCAGAAAATGCAAACCCCACACAGACTGAGTCAAGTTTGAACCCAGGTCCAACCTCACAGCCTAGGAAATGTGAGGCATCAGTGCTATCCACTGTGAAACCGTGTTGCCGTTATTTATTCGTTTTCAATGCTAGTATATTGTAGGCTTGTAAGGGCTTATGTGCCCAAGACCTGTGAAACTGTTACCACAAGCAGAAGTCAGCAGTCGGCTATGGTAACATGGTGTAAGAGCTGATATCCTTTGTTAATATAAAAGGTTTCAGAATATAAAATTTTGGTTGTGGCTGGACATGACTGATGTACCCGCTCACGCTCCTGTACACTCTTTTGCTTGTGCAATGTGTTGCTTTGCGCAGAAACACATTAGCTCCGTTTAAGGAAGTCACCCTGTTAGTGAGATGAGGTCCGTTAGCGCCTGCTGACATCTGCAGAGCAAATACAAACGCGTTCTACTGCATGCCTGCCTAATTCTCACCAGCAGATTTAAATTTAGAAAAAAGAAAAGGAGGCATACAAACACTCTGTGTAAGCACTGCAGATAAACGTCCTGAAATTGAACGAAAGTTTCTCGCTAACTGTTCAGTTGTGTAACCACAATATGTTAACTTGTCACCTATGAGGCTCTTGTGCATTTGCCAAGTACAAGTGACATCCATATGCAGAATGGTTATAAGAGCTTCTGTGGATTTGATCTTGTCTTTAGGATTTTAAAACCCCTGTCCTGGAATTACAGTTTCCAGCCTGTACAATAGAAAGATGATCGTGGTTCACCTCTATGAACTGCTGTCACCTCTGGTCTCAATTCCCAGGTGGTTCTTCAAATGTGTGAGCAGGAAGGATGCAGAACGGCAGCTCCTCGCACCTGGCAATCGCATTGGGTCCTTTATGATCCGGGACAGCGAGACCTCTAAAGGTAACACCCAGGTGTGATTACTGGAGACTACAAATTACTGGAGCCATAGAAGCTCAAAGATGCAAAATGACATAATAGGATTTTTCACTAAAGATTTTTGACAAAAATGTTAAAATTCTTAAAGTTCTCGCTTCTCTATGGATGCCTGCCATTCAGTTCACTCTGTACGTGAGAATGAACACGGGTCAAACGTCCACTGTCTTGATATCTGCGGGCACAAATCATGCCTCTGATACCTTTTTGCCTTCTTCCATAGGCAGCTACTCCCTGTCGGTGAGGGACAGTGATCATCAGTCTGGAGACACTGTCAAGCATTACAAGATTCGCACCCTGGACAGTGGCGGCTTCTACATCTCTCCCAGGATCACATTCAGCACCTTACAGGAGCTGGTCAGCCACTACAAAAGTAAGTTCTCCAATCTGACTATTTATTTTACGATGAAAACATAGTTATTTTGATGGTATATGTCCTGCGCTGACAGTATGTGGTATAGCATGCACTGTCAATACTGTGTGTGTGTGTGTGTGTGTGTGTGTGTGTGTGTGTGTGTGGTGTGTGTGTGTTTCATGGTCCACTTTGACATAGTTCCACAGAACACACTCATGAGTTTCCCCTATGCTGATAGACATAATTTGCATACACGCAGATATTGAATTTGTTTCTGCCGTCTCGCGCTGCAAAGGACAGTTCAGTAGGAGATTCCAATATTGGTGTAATGCCTCGACAGATTTTGGTTTTGTACTGTAAACAATTACTTACCCTAAATTTTTCCAGTAAATAACAAAGTATTCAGCTGTATAAATATGTAAATAATTTGCTGTGATGTCACCGTCCGTAATATTTCCATAGTCCATGAGAACACTAACACCGTCGCTTGTGTGTTGTGTGTGCGTTGTCCTAACCCTGTGGGGACATTTTCAGAGAAAGCTTCATTTAGACAGAGAGCGTAGCCCCTGAAAACCAGATGGTGTTGAATGTTCCTTTAAAGCAAAGTTGCTTTTTGCAGGTTTTCTAAAGTTTAAGTTAAAAGGGGGTTTATTTTGAGCTTTACGAAGTTTTAGAGATGAGTTGCAGTGAGGTTAAAAATCCTCTATGGATTAAAGCAAGAGTAAGGGTGAATTCCCTGTAGTAATACAAAAACAAGTGAGTGTGTGCTTGTGTGTGTTTGCAGAGCAGTGTGATGGGCTCTGCCAGACTCTGACCGTCCCCTGCATCAGTCCCAAGCCCGAGAAGCCATGGGAGAAGGATGCCTGGGAGATCCCCCGCGAGTCTCTGAAGTTGGAGAAGAAGCTGGGTGCAGGGCAGTTCGGGGAGGTCTGGATGGGTAAGCTACTGACTGACAAAGGAACAAAGGCCATTTCGACACACAGAATCCATCAGCCAGTTCAAACAGCAATCCGTTCCACTTTTCTGTGCCCCACGTTGTCAAGGAGACTATGGACAAAAGGAATTCAGTTTTATTGATTGGTGGATAGGGACATAGGAATTACATTTACATTACATTTATATGCAAATTAAAGTCATGCTTTTACATCATATTTCCTTTCAGCACGACTTAGAAGGGGGAAAATATCTGGGTTTTTTGCAAAAATAAATAATAAAACAAGAAGAGCTGAATAGAATCGTTAAGATTAGGGAAGGCACCCCTGGCAAGAATCGGTTGAGTACCAATTAGACTTCTATCTCTAAATAATGAAGGTACTCATACATATTTAAAATGTATGAAAATTACATACAATATCTATATATATATTATATATACTGTATATTTAATGTATTAGTACCTTTATTAATGTTATATATATATGTTAATATAATGTTGCATCATATATATGTTGATGTAGCTTCATAGAGATCATGAAGAAGGCAAAATAAAATTTTAATATACAAGTACATTTTTTTGTGTAATTACAACACATATGAGAACATTGTATATGCACACACAAATGTATAAAATTAACTTTATTTTTTACATTAGATTTATAAAGCCTGAAAACTGAAAAAAAAAATTGTTTCCAAAGCTGAGCAGCAACGCATACATAATGTATAAGGTGGCAGATCTTCAGTTTTCTAGCAAAACTGCTCATCATTAAGCAGGGGTTTTTTAGATTTTTTTCCAAGACTTCAATTTTAGTTTTTGTTTTTAGCCATTTTCCTAGGTTTGCCTAATTATAAAAGCATCCCTGGTTCAGATAAAGAATTTCAGTAATTATGTAAAACCTTGATGAGCTCCAGACCTTCCTGGATTCATGCATTACATTGTGGGTGAAGAAGTATCGTATCCATTCCAGCCACGTACAACAAGCACACCAAGGTGGCGGTGAAGACCATGAAGCCAGGCAGCATGTCAGTGGAGGCCTTCATGGCTGAGGCCAACCTGATGAAGACGCTTCAGCACGACAAGCTGGTCCGGCTGCACGCCGTGGTGACCAAGGAAGAGCCCATCTATATCATTACTGAGTTCATGGAGAAAGGTGATGAGACAACTTCCTGCTTATTGACTAACATTTATTATATAAAGGGCCATTTAAAAAAATTTGACGGAGATGTGTGTAAAATATCTGCACCAAAAAGTTTGATTTTGCCACTCTGTTGTCCAGTCAAACCACAGCCTAAATTCTGTTTCGATTAAGTTATAGAAAATAATTTGATTATGCTAATACATCTACAAACAACATTTATTACTGAGCCACACCAGCAGCCTCTTTTATGAATATGTGGTTGACCCAAGTGCCTGACATACAAGAAAAAGTAACATTCAGTTTTCATGATAATTTGAATGAACTTTGGAATATTTGCTCACCCTTTTGCAACTTCTTAAATAGTGCTACGTGATCCCACCTGGTAAATATTGTAACCTTTTGCCCTTGCATTGCATGCATGAATATGCATTTGCAATTTCTGGCTGTATTGATTCTGTCTCGGTTGCTGTGACTCAGTTCTGTTCTGTTGTCAATTAAATAAAAAAGGATGTAATAAATATAATTTACATTTATGATACATTATATACATTTATTCAGTTAGCTGATTCTTTTCTCCAAAGCGACTTACAATGCTAGTTTACCTGCAGTGATTTAACCATTTATACAGCTGAGAAATTCTTGCTGGAGCAATTTATGGTAAGTACCTTGCTCAAGGGTACCACAGCTGGAGGTGAGAATCAAACCTGCAAGCTTTGGGTCCAAAGGCAGCAGCTCTAACCTTTATGCTACTAGGTGTCCCACAGATATAAATAAAACCATAATTCATAAAATCCTACAAGTATAATCCCTGCATATCTGAACTGTTGTACATACAGATGAATTAGACTGAAGACTGCAGGATGATTTGAAACATACACAGCAATATGACAGCATCTTGTGCCTTTCACTCTGCCTTCAGGCAGCTTACTGGACTTCCTGAAGAGTGATGAGGGCAACCGGGTCCCGCCCCCCAAACTCATCGATTTCTCCGCCCAGGTGAGGCCCAGCGACAGTCGGAGAGTGACCACACCACATGACCATAAATGCATGTTACCAAAGCACGTAGGTTTTCAAACCACATGCTGAAAACATTTCGAACAGGCTGTGATACACGACTGCACGCACACATATGCAGAGACTCATGGTCACGCAAAGGCAGAGTCACGTGTCCAAAGCACACTAACCCACCGTCTGTGTCCTAGTCCACAGGAAATGAATTTGAAAGTTAATCCCTCACTTTTTATAAGTCTGATAACTATGGTGCATGAACCACAGATGAGGCGGTTCGGGAGGCACCTCTACTTTATGCCACAGTTTTTTCCAGTTACACAATAGATCTTTTTTTTTTTTTGCAACACTTGGTCTCTTCCATGAGAACACGGCATTTTCATATTCAAATCTCCTTTTTATAACAGTTGATTTCCCTAAGAGCGTTGTCTATGGCATGACGGGCGTGAGAGTCATTCCGACACAAAGCAGCAAGGACAAAACAAAAAGGGGCCGAGAGAAAAAAGTGAGAACTCTGAAAGAGGAACCAGTAAGACTAAACGCAGCGAGTAAAGGTAAATGAAGAAGGAGGATTACTGAACAATTTCTGACAGAAAGAAACTGAATCCCTCACCTTGCCCTGCTGAAACGCTTTATAGAAGGCCGAAAAAAATTGAGGAACTGCCGCTTCTGGGAAACCCATCACGATTTAGCAGGTGATTCTGATCTGAGCTTGATGGCCGCAGGAGATTAGTTACGGCATGTCAAAACGGTCCTGCCCTATCTAAGAGAGCATTTAAAATACACATATATTTATACAATTATATTTAGACATGGGGGGTGCGGTGGCGCAGCATGTTTGACCGGGTCCTGCTGTCTGGTGGGTCTGGGGCTCGAGTTTCGCCTGGGGTGCCCTGTGATGGACTGGCGTCCTGCCCTGGGTGTGTCCCCTCCCCCTCCAGACTTATGCCCTGTGTTGCCGGGTTAGGCTCCGGCTTGCCGCGACCCGGATCAGCAAATGTGCGTGTTTCTTTAGACATGTGGTACCTGTGGTACTGCATCGGTCCCTTACTTTTGGTTTAATTTTTGCAATACAAATATGATTACTTTCATTTGGTAGATGCTTCTCTCCAAAGTGACACACAACTCGGATTTGAAAAAAGTGCATTTCACCAACAAAGAGCTTTAGATACAAATGCACTATTACTGTGGCACAGTTAGTGTGATTGTCTTCTTTTGCTGACACATGCATGATCAGCACAGATATTCCTGCACTTACAAAGTGGACGCACATGTGTGCTGACATCTGAGTGAGCACACACTCGTTTACGGTAAAACACTGTAATACCTGTGCCACCCCACAACGTATCTCATGGTCTCTGAAATGGGTGCAGTACCTGTGTGGAGCGTGCGGGGGCACCACACTGGAGGTTCCAGCTCTGAATGGGAGAATCTGCTGCCACGTTGTGGCCAGAAATGTAAATGAGGCTGCTTAATGACCCAATCTGCAAGTGGTAGGTAGCTTATTACTGCAGTGTGTATTTGCAGTCAGTGTGCAGAGTGTGGGCTGTGGGCCCTGTTTCGGTTGTGCTCACTGCAAACAAATATGACAAAAATGTGTTTCCTGTGGTGTTTTTTTGTTTCTTTTTGTGTTGCACAACTTGCATGACTTCAACAGTCCTGTATTATTCTCTCTTGTGGAAGTTCCACAAAAAATTCATATGCCACATGAAGGGCAGCGCTGCAGATCACGGCATGCTCTTCTTCCGCTGTTCTTTCAGATTGCGGAGGGCATGGCCTACATCGAGCAGAGGAACTACATCCACCGAGACCTGCGAGCCGCCAACATCCTGGTGAACAAGGCCTTGGTGTGCAAGATCGCTGACTTCGGCCTGGCTCGCATTATCGAGGACAACGAGTACACAGCTAGAGAAGGTCAGCTGAGCGTGGGCCACACTCTCCCAAAATGACCATTATTTTACATGTATTCATTTAGCAGACGCTTTTCTCCAAAGAGACGTACATCTCATAGAAAATACAATTTGCGCATTACGTGAGAAGAAAGAAAGACATAGTTGCAGACATGTGATTCTTAAGTACAGTTGGTTTGTTTCTTTCCACCATATACACCAAATATTATACTCTTCTACAACGTTCTTTTATTCAGGTGCCCTTTCATACAGCTTGATATTTATACGCGTTAAGTACCTCGATAATTCAGGACCACTAACTTGCTTTGTTTCTTTAACAAGTATGATGCCTGTAGCCCTCATCACCTGTCCATCACTTAACACTTTAGTAGTTTAGGAGCACTGTTCATTCATTATTTATCATTGCTTATCTTAATCCGGTGTCTGTGTGGTCCAGAGCCTATCCCAGATGCACAGGATGCCAGCACACTGCTGGGAAATCCCACACACTCATTTATACTCACATACATGCTCCATGGGCAGTTTAGATTCCCTGATTCAGCTCAATTACATGTCTTTAAACTGTGAGAGGAAACCTGAGCACCTAGTGGAAACCCACATAAACATAGGGAGAACAAGCAAACTGCACATAGACTGAGCTGAATTTGAACCACACTCAAAACTCACTGCTTGCACTACACACTGAACCACCATGCTGTCTTTTGAGAACCACCTTGTATATAATTATATAAATAAAAACTGCTACCAAAAAGGATTCCGAAAGAATTACCAAAAGTAATCCTTGTATTCTTTGCAAGTTTTATGTATTGTCAGCTCCAGTAGAAAAAACTGATGACAGTAAAGTAGAAGTAAAAACAATTATTTTTAAATTTAACAAGGTTATAATATTTAGTTAATACAATGTGTCGTGTAGCAGTGTGGAACTGAGGGACTGGTACTGGGATATGTGACAGCTATAGTAGCATTTGCTGACACCCCTCGTAATGACCTCAGGCGCCAAGTTTCCTATCAAGTGGACCGCTCCAGAGGCCATTAACTACGGATCTTTCACAATCAAGTCTGACATCTGGTCATTTGGCATCCTCCTCACAGAGATCATCAGCTACGGTCGAACACCCTATCCAGGTGAGTAGAGAGTTCAGTGTGGTTGCAGATAGGGTAAAGATCACTGTGGTTACCAGTGAAAGCACACAAAGCAGGAAAGGTTTCAGTCATGTGAGGAACTACCGTTCAACTGAACCAGATTCAAAACCACATCCAAACTCACAACTCGGGAGCTATGGGACACCAGCACTCCTTTATGTGCCACTATGCCACCCTTTACTTGTATGTGTTGAACCCCAGCAGTTACATCAACACATTCCATGTGATATTATTTGTTTGTGTGTGAAACCCAGGAATGACGAACCCCGAAGTAATCCGATCCCTCGAGAGGGGCTACCGCATGCAGCGCACAGAAAAATGTCCCAAGGAGCTGTATAACATCATGCTGGAGTGCTGGAAGGAAAAGCCGGAGGACCGGCCAACCTTTGAGTACCTCCAAAGTGTGTTGGAGGACTTCTACACTGCCACGGAGAGCCAGTACCAACAGCAGCCATGAATCACCCTCTACATATCCATGTTTCCTCCCACATATGCACAAAAAAGAGAAATGATACACAAGTATGTGTGTATATATAGATATACACACATATCCGTGTGATTGACACATGGAGTTTCATGCTCTTCATACGTAGGACTTCGTTCAAATCAATATTTAATATTCTACATTTATTACGGAGTTTGCATTATCAAAATAGCCCCAAAACATATACTGAGAGTATTATTTCTGAAAGGGATAATGTTAGAAGTTTAAAGTATTCAGCCTATATTAGGCTTTCAGCTGGTTTAAAGTCCCCATCCAAATGAGTTGAGTGAGAGAGGTTCTTCAGTCAGGTGCATTTGTTACAGCAGGAAGTGATATTTAGTGGATTATGTGGTTACTGAATAATTTATCTGAGAGAAACATGACCTACAAAATGAGAATTTATGTGCTCTGTTAACTTTATGTTTCAGCTTTACAAAATACATAGGTTATATTGTTTTGTTTTATACTGATGAAATGCAGAATTTATAGTTAACTATGTAGTTATATTGTTTTTCTTTATTTTGAAGGCAGAGATTGTATATTAATAGTTTTTTCACATTAAATATAGAAAAGCACATGTTTCCTAGTAGAATGTGCAATCTTAATATATATCACATGTACTGAATTATTTATTTTACATATTTCAGGGGATTTTTTTAAATGTAAGCATTATTTCATTTTCTGTGATGAAGTAATAATTTTAAGTATGATATCACAATTTTTGTGCTTTATAGGTTTGAACAGGTGTCACAACACCCCAAAAAGATGTAAATAAACGTTTAATATATACAATTCTTGCTAGAAACTGACTTTAACTCAACTCTGTCTTTAATGAGTACAGCTCAGGAGAAAACGCAAAGCTAAAGTTAGTTTCTAGCAAGAATTGTATATATTTTTAAGTTAGACAATCAGTGTAATGCTTCTTAATTTTGCATGTTAAAAATAAAATAAAATGACATTTTAAAATGTTTCTGTATGCTACTGTCAAATGGTTGCTTATAGTTCATCTGAAGATACACCAATATCTAAAAAACAACCCCCACAAAATAAAACATATCTGCAAATTTAACCAATCTGAAAAACATGGTGCTATAGCTTCTAAAGAAATGTCATAAAGTACATTCACTGTTCACGTTGGATGTAGGGTTTCTTTTTGTTTATGTGAAACTTAATTACCTAGATGTAGAATATTGCATTTCATTATTTTTCTGAAATTAATTGTACATTTCTTACACTCTATATTTGATATACATCATATGTATGTATAGAAATTTTGTATTTTGTTGAGAAATACCACAATCGTTGTACTTCATGTTATAAATCTAAACCAATTTGTTGTCCTCTGTCCATCCATTATTAATATTGACTGGTCCATTGCAGACTGACCTAAACTGATGTCCGAACACACAGCGCAGGAACTGAGAGTCATAGGGGCTACGGGCTGTGCCAACATGCAGCCAATTTTGGCTATCTAATTAATAAATGAATGAGAACTATACTGATCCTAAAGGAAATTTTCATGATGCTACTGCAGCAGACATTCAGCAACATGCTGGAAGAAGAAAACAAAGACTGGAATCGCAGCTAGGAATGGGTAAATAGATATATAAGCACATTTAGACAGAAGATGGAAAAAAAGCCAGTTCATCAGAAGTTCGGTAGCACCTTCACGGCATGAGGAGTCATAACAGAACGTCATGACTACAGAGGTCAGGAGGAATGACCACAGGTGGTACTCCTGATTAATAAAGAGTAATGGATATAGAAGTAGAGACTGCCATTGACATGACTCACATAGATAAATAAAAATAGTACTGACAGCTCAGTACCGCTTGGGCAGTAAGACGACAGTACACTGACATTGTTAGGACTCACAGCATTTAATGGGCAGCGGGTAGTGTAGTGGTTAGAGTTACTGCCTTTGGGCCTGCAGATCAAAGGTTTGATTCCCAGCTGTGGTAAACTTTGGGTAAGGTACTTATGTTGGATTGCTCCAGTAAAATTACCCCACTCTATAAAGAGGTAAGCAATTGTGGGTGGCTCAACATGATAAGTTGCTTTGAAGAAAAGTTCTAGCTAAATTAATACATTTTAATGGCTTTTGGCAGGAATGACCTCAGGTGGAACTCAATGGGACAGCACGACTGGACTTGTCTGTTGACGAAGGTGCCACTTTCTAGATGGAGTGATGAAGGCCGACGTGCTGAGGGAGAGAGCCGCGGTCCGTGATGACGGACAGGAGTTCGTCCAGAGTCCTGCCCTGCGGTAGCTCCTCCGGGGAGTGCAGCCACTCTCCCGGGACTGAGCCAGCCCGCTCGATTTGCATAATATTGTGAAAATTAACCGTTAAGCGATCACTGAACAGACGGATCCAGGGGATGAGGACAGTTGGAAAAGCGGCGGGTCCCACCGCCTGAAACGAAGGAACCTGATGGACAGCTTTTGCTTTGCCGTGTATTTAAATTCATCTGCAGCAGGTGGCAGTAGTTGGACCTTGGGCAAGACTTTGGTTTGTCATTCGTGCAAAGCGCTGAATGTGCTTCTGGGCCATCGGCCTTAATTCTGACTGTGATTCACATCAAGTGTTGAAGTGCAAAACATTCATTGTTGTAGCTCTGATGCGGCCCTTTCTACGTGCAACCAAGCCAGTAACCTTATAAACAGTTGATAACGTTGACAATATTTCTGAAGAGCAGTTACACGTTTTTTTTTTTATTATTAGTAGTAGTAGTAGTAGTAGTGTTGTAGGTACGTTTTCCATTTGTAGTGTCGGTTGCAACTTCCGGTGACGTCACCAGTGACACGTGTATTCAAGATGGCGGCGGCGATGGTAAGAACCGACCAGGAAAGGATTACAAATTATTCGGTTTTAATCATTTAACTGATCGCTGCGTGCGCGTGGTGTTACTTTGCGCTACTGTCGGTTCCCGTGTCTCCGTTTGGAGCGAGACGGCGCTCGAGTGCGCGTGTTGTCTTTGTTGTTTCTTGTCCTGTTTTTATCCGCGCGCTTCCTGTGTGAGTGTGTCCGTTCCGGGTGGTGGATGTTGTGGCGGTTGTGTGAGGAGTTCGCCTTAAAACGCGCCGTTCGGGCCTAAGGCGTACTTTCGCCGCTCGGTACCGCTGTTAGCGTGTCACGAGTGGAGGAGGACTTCTGACACACTCTGCCAGAGTCTCGTCACTCGTGTGTGTCGCTGCTGCATCGTAACGTTCGCTCGCTGGCGGTTGGTTGCTGGCGTCGCGGCTGGTAGCGCCCGTTAGCATGGTGGTCGTGGAGGCTCGAGCGGGACACGGAGGGGGGCGGTGCGGGTGGAAAGCGGGCGCCTCTTACACTGTGACTGCCAGCATCCGTCCGCTCCCGAGGGACTCGGTAAACGTGTAGACACGCACAGCTCGTGTACCGACGCCCAGTGTAATAAGTCCTGCGTGTCGTGGAGATCAATGCTGCTGCAGCCTGCTCAGCTGCTGTGTGTGTCGGGGGATCGTTGTGTAGTAGAGCCGCTCTTCTCACTCAGCTCAGACTTCGGAACAAACGGATAATAATAAACGCTCTGACAAAGACTTGTCTTGTCTCCGACAGCAACCTTTTTCCACATTTTCATTTCAAACAAGCGAGTCCTTAAGAAACTGGTTCGGTACAAAACATACCCCGCCGTGCGTTGTATCAATTTCATTCTTTTCTGTGTTGAAGCGCAAGTTTGTGCTCCACGATAGAGTCCAGTCAGTGGTCCTCACTGTCTCCTCCTGTTCTCCTCCACCGCTTATTATACATCATCTCCCTGGTGCTTTTTCTCACTCTCATTTCTAATAAGTTATGTATACTGTACAATGATTTATGAGACAGCAGGTTAACTGATCATCCCGATCATCCCCCAAGTGCTACGTTTATTCACCTTTCACAAGGGTGCTAGTAGTAGTCGTGTGATTGAAACCAACAACCTTCAGGTCATAAGTCCAGTGATCCCTTACCCTCCTTAGGCGGCAGGCCTGTCCCTTTCTCGATAATTATCATCTGACATTAGCAACAAGTTCATTGCTGATGTTATTAGTCGTATAAATGGTCTTTGGAAAAAATGATTAAGGGAAAATCAAAATAAGTTAAAGTGGTTAAAGTTACTGCCAGTTTGGATTTAAAGGTACCAGGTTCGATACCCCCTTCCAACTGTAGTGCCCTTGAGCACCTTACCCTAAAATTGCTACAGTGATGAAAAATGACCCAGATGTATAAATGGGGTAAATAATTGTAAATACCTTAACATTCTAAATCACATTCTAAAAAGCATAAGCTAAATGAATAAATGTAATGTGAATTTATACCACTAGGTAGTGGCTACTGTATTAGTTCATGGAAAAAACACCTTGCTTAAGGGTACTACAGCAGTGTTGGGGATTTGAACTCAGATCCGTTGATTTCAAGGCAGAGGCTGTAATCGCTGTGCCACTTGCTGCCTTGCATACTCCCTACAAATTAAGCTTTTCAGCTGTTGTTTTAAATTGGCAGAGATCAGTAATTTGACCAGCATACTTGGAATGTGTCTTTAATGTGTCGTTAGATAAGAAATGAAGGAATGTGAAAGAACCTGAACATGTGGGACGCATTTGCCCTCTGTCATCCTAGAAAGTTGGTGATCTGAATGCAATAGCATACATCACATTAACACTGAATTAATTGTTCAGAATATATTAGGAACCCCATTGAAAATATATTTCGAAACCACAGTTGTTGTGTCAGATATGAATTTGGAACCGGTCTTCATTTTTTTAATTACATTTACATTTATTAATTTCTCCTGCAACGTACAACGTGTTTGAAGCACAGTTCTCACACTACCACCATTTTTGCCAGCACACATTTCACAAGTAGCTGCTTATAGGTTTTAGTCTGACAGTTAGTGTTGTGCTGCAAGGCTATAAACAGGTAGAAAAGAATTATTTTGATATTTAGCTCACATGATCATCTCAGAAGTGCTGCATTTATTCACCATTCACCAAGGGTGCTAAAGTGTTGGTGGGTGTGTGTTTGAAACCAACAACCTTCAGGTCATGAGTTCGCAGCCTTGCTCGCTAAATGTGTCAGTATTTATAAAAGAATTAAGTAAAGAAAAGGGAATATATGGAGCTAGTAGAGTATAGAGTTACCGCTCCTTTATTTTATGATTAAGATGTTCATCATGGTTGTGTTGTGTAGATTATTTATAGGATATTCTGTGCTGTTTTAGCTGAGTTCAGATTAATATGCACTATGGTGGTGTTTCATACTTATCCCTTTCTCACAGTTGAATGGTCCCTGTTTGTGTGTCTGTTCCAGGAGACATGGGCCCTGGTGTTGCTGTCCATGCTACAGGTGGTCAGGAGTTTTTATGTGCCTGGTGTGGCCCCTATAAACTTCCACCAGAATGACCCAGTGGAGATAAAGGTAATGTTTTGAGCTCACTGGGTTCTAACTCTTGGTATGGAGAGAGTTTTTTTTTTTTTTTTTTTTTTTAAATAAAATTCCTCTGTGCTCTTTACTGGATTAATCACCTTACAAACATAAGTACTAAAGGTAGCTGATCAGATTAGTTAGTTAATGCATGAAGGCTTGCAGTATGTTCATGGCTTCTGGTGAACAGTTTCTGCTCACTTCTATACTGCATTGATTGATCTCATTCCCAAGCTGCTGGCAACTTGCCTGTGTTTCTTTCTGAAGAATGATACTCCATGCTTTCCTAAAATCTTGAAATTTGTAACCTTGATTTTGATGAGATTATGTCACTGTAGTTGTATGTTATTTGTGTTTCATGTCTGGGTATAAGGGCTACATGTGAGTCTGATCTATCCATTTGTCCGTGCTGTGTACAGGCAGTGAAGCTCACCAGCTCGCGGACCCAGCTGCCCTATGAGTACTACTCCTTGCCCTTCTGCCAGCCTGAAAAAGTGGTCTACAAGGCAGAAAACTTGGGTGAGTGACTCCCACCTCAGTCACAAAGACATTTATGTGCCAGAACTGCCACAATGGAATCTATATTGATAAGTAAACACGCAGTACTCCTTGTCTCTAACTCAGACTCGTGTGTGTGCGCGCGCGCGCGTGCGTCTGTGTGTGTCGTCACTCTTTACGCCTTGTGGTATAAACAAAGCTGAATGGCAGGAATTTCATGTTGGCAACAATGCAAATCTGTTTACGTTTCAGGAAATGCGTTGATTTGTATTCAATTGCACTTGCAGGGGAGGTCCTGCGAGGTGACCGCATCGTGAACACTCCCTACACAGTGCTGATGAACCAGGAGCTTAAGTGCAAGGTGGTGTGCAGTGAAATGAAGAAGTCGCTCAAGCTGAGCGTGGAGGAGAGCAAGCTGGTGGCTGAGCGCATCCAGGAAGAGTACTACGTCCATCTGTGAGCCCTTCGCCCTCCCTCACTCTCCTTAGTCGATATGCCTGTCACTTTGTCAATAATTATCATCTGACATTAGCAACAAGTATTCATTGTTGTTGTTATTAGTCATATATGTACGTATAATCTTTGGGAAAGATAATTAACAGAAAATCAAAATGTTAAATTATTGTTATTGCGATAGCTATATAATGTAAATATTTGTTACAAATATATGTCAGTTTAAAAGTGGTCTTAAAATGAGAACTTCTGGAGTACATTGAGTGGAACAGTTGATTAGTCATTGCCTTGTAATATGAAAGTTCTTAGTTTGAATCCATGCTCACACTGCTGTTACCTTGATTAAGGTAGTTACCCTGAATTGATAAATTAAGAATACCCATACTTGATATTCATGTATTATTATGTACTGAAAAACCAAATATGTGTGCTGAAGAAGGCCTTTAACCAAAAGGCATTTTACTACAAAAATAATTTATAAATCACTAGTAAATAAATTTAAAGTGTAGGTGGTGGACAAAGAAACTGTCCAATTCAAAACTCATTTGACGGCTACCGTTTACTGCAACATATATGTAATATCAATTATGTTTTGTACGTTTGTTTTTTTTTTTTTTTTTTTTAAACAGGAATCATAAAGGAGAGAGGTGATGAGTAAGTGAAGTAAATGTGAAAAAACCTCTGGGGGGGGTGAGGATGTTGAAATGGCTTTTGCAAAGCAGTTTTTAGGTGCCATCGAGTCGATGTCGACTCATGGTGACTCTGGGTAGTTGTCCTGAGAAGCGTCTGCTCTTCCATCAACCGGCTAAGACTTGAAAGTGGGGCATCCGTGACTGGTGACTGTCGATTCACCGCATAGCAGGCTTTCCTCTTCAACGTTGACCTTCCATTTTGCCTAACGTGATGTCCTTTTCCATTGACTGTTCTCTCCGCATGATGTGTCCGAAGTAAGAGATTTGAAGCTGTGTCATCTGAGCTGCCAATGACATCTTTGGCTTGATCTGCTGCAGTACCCATGCATTTGTTTTCCGGGCAGTCCAGGGTAAATGCAGGATTCTTTGCTAGCACCATAGTTGAAAGGCGTCAGTTTTCTTCCTGTCCATCTTCTTCACTGTTCAACTCTCGCATCCATATGACGTGACTGAGAAAGACCATGGCTTGAACTAGTCAGACTTTTGTCTACAGAGTCACATCCCTGCACTTCAGAATTTTGTCCAAGCTCTTCATGGCGGTTTTGCCCAGAGCAATTAGTTGTCGGATTTCTTAGCTTCTTGTCACTTCTTTATTGATTATTGATCCGAGTAGACTGAAGTAATCTGCTATCTCTGTTTCTTCTCCATCAAGTGTCAGGTTTTCCAGTTTGCTAGTTGTGAACAGCTTTGTCTTCACATTGAGATGCAAGCCCATTTTCAGGCTATATTCTTTGATCTTGGTGAGCAGATGTCTCAAATCGTCTTCGCTTTCAACTAGTATGGTCATATCATAACGGAGATTGTTGATGAGTCTTCCAATTTTCACGCCCCGTTTCTCTTCATATAGCCCTGCTCCCTGATGATCTTTTTCGCATATAACTTGAACAGATACGGAGAGAGTATGCAGCGTTGTCTTTCCTCTTGTCCCCTTCTAGCAGTTGCTTCTTGGTCATTGTAAAGCTTGTGCATGAGAACTATCAGGTGTTCTGGTATACCCATGTTTCGTAGCACAGTCCAGAGTTCCTGATGATTCACACAATCAAATGCCTTGCTGTAGTCAATGAAGAACATCTACATATTCTTTTAATATTCTTTGGCCTTTTCAAGAATCCATCTCATATTTGTGATAATGTTGTTTTTGTTCCCAGGATTGCAGACAACCTTCCTGTAGCCACAAGACTCGAGTTCTACCCAAACCGTGAGGGGGGAACGGAGGATGAGCAAAAGAAGGACACTATTAAGGATGTGCAGTTTGAGCACGGCTATAGGCTGGGCTTCACTGACAGCAACAAGGTATCTGTTCTGCACTGGCTGATGGGAATTGTGATGTAGCCAAAAAAAGTGAATTTCTCTCAAAATATTTATTTTGATCCATAATATTACATTAATACAACCTTACTAGCCTCAATGTTCCAGCTGACATGCATTTAATGTCTTTTTATAAATCCCTTAATCTCCTAAATAAATCTTTTTTTCTGGGTGGCTAAAGGTGCGCAAAAACATAAATAAATGAAAAAATTGGTTGGCAGCTCTCATTTTGTGGAACACTTATAATGGCATTGACCCTCTTAACCTTGTATAAGAAATTAATTTATGTAAATCTCACTGGGTTTTGGATAGTTGGATGGTGGTGGTAATGCTCAGACTTTTTTTCCCCCTTCTTAAGAAACTCTGATGTACTCTAGGAACATGCTGCAAACCGCTGTGTCTGGTGCTATCCTCTCATTCCTCAGGTATACCTGCACAACCACCTGTCTTTCATACTCTACTACCACAAGGAGAAGGTGGAGCAGGAGGAGGAACACAACTTCAGGGTGGTGCGCTTCGAAGTCATACCCCAGAGCGTCAAGCTGGAAGGTTCGTTGCCGTGAAAGAGATGAGTGAGGGAAGGGGACAGGTTTTATGCCTAAAATTCACATACGCACAAAGTTGAAAACATGCAACAGGAAGAACTGGTGTCCCAGAGCTCCTGGCCTGTGAGGTTGGATGTGGGTTTGAGTCCAGCTTAGTCTATAGAGTTTGTGTGTTCCTCCTGGGTTCTCGTGGGTGTCCTCCGTATACTCCGGTTTCTTCCCACAGTCAGAAGGCTAATGCACCAGAAATATGCTTCTGTAAATGCAGTCTAGAGTGTATTGATGTGTATTTGTCTATATGTTTTCACACAGCTCTTATCATAATTGTCATTGAAAATTTGTATGTAATACTTCAAGACTTTTCGCTGCTTGGTGCGAAAGCAGTATTTTCATTTCCTAAACATGTACACAGGTGTACTAAGTTTAGCATATCAGAAACACACACACACACCTTGCTCTGGTCATTTAACATAGCATACTCGTTGACAGCATTCTAGTCACTGGTCCCTCTCTGAAGCATATCTACTTCTGCCCAAGTAGCTAAAGATGTCTCTACATTTAAGACCTGGCATCTGCAGCTGGTTACAGTTTAGGATTCCTTGATTTTGTTTATCTAGTAGAAAGGAACAGAAAGACCTTTTCTGTTACATGAGCTTTTTTCATGACCTATTCAAGAACTCTTCAGCATTATTTATATTTTCATTATTTACATATTTCTGTACAATACAGCATGGTAATACTAGATGAATAGATAATTGTAAATAATAATATATTAAACAATACTAAGTATATTTATTAGAACTTCCCCTTATGTGTGACGTGGTTTAATCTAAGGAATGTTTTCATTTGGTTTATGAGGGAATGGTGTAATATTTCATTTTTCAGTCTTTGCTGAAGGATGAGTGATTGGATGGAAAAACTTTCTCATGTGACCAGTGTTAGTGATTATGGCACCAAAACTACTAGGTACAAATCACAAAAATGGCATAATGTCGTGTTAATTTATATTTTTTCTGTTCTTTCACACACAGAACTGAAGCCAGACAATAAGGGCTCATGTATTCTGCCGGATGCCAGTGGTTCTGCACCACTGGAGATTGACCCCACCAAGGAGAATGAAGTGCTCTTCACCTACTCAGTTCACTGGGAGGTAAGCAGGAGTGTGGTTCTGGTCCTGGGACTTCTGATACACAGTGGCTCATTCAAACCAGGAAATGACTTCACCTCCCTCCCTCTTCCTCATCTACCTTGCAGGAAAGCTCGGTGAAATGGGCCTCGCGCTGGGACACATACCTCACCATGAGTGATGTGCAGATCCACTGGTTCTCCATCGTCAACTCTGTCGTGGTTGTTTTCTTCCTGTCTGGTAAGGCTAACAGGAGCTCCTGCTCTTATCCACAGTTCCCACATCTGGACGCTGACAAATGTGACTTTGGTTAATACCTCACGCTGATTTTCTAGACATAAATTACACATACAGATACAGTATACTCACACACATTGTCTGAACCGCTTGTCCCAGACGGGGTCGCGGGGAGCCAGAGCCTAACCCGGTAACAAAGGAGCCAGAGCCTAACCGGGTAACAAAGGGCGTAAGGCTGGAGGGGGAGGGGACGCACCCAAGATGGGACACCAGTCCGTCGCGAGGCACCCCAAGCGGGACTCGAACCCCAGACCTACCGGAGAGCAGGACCCAGTCCAACCCACTCCGCCACCGCGCCCCCCACACATACAGTAGTTCTACAATAAAATGGATTCGAACGAAAATAATCTTACATTTGTAAATAGTCTGTTTTGTATTACATAATTAGTATAGCTCTTTGCCTGTGCATATGTACATGACAGAAGTATATGTTGTTAATGAATTCTACTCACTGCTCTTGTTAAATAGCATGCTACACATCCTTGCAACGTTTCCAGAATTATAAAAATTTTTACATTTATTTTGATCTCAGCTTCAAACTTTGCATGTTGATCTAAGACTAATTAACATAAAACCTAATTAGCACAGTGAAAGGTTGTATTTAATTTGATCACGGTGTGTTACGAAGATGTTGGAGAGGAGATGTCTTGTTGCTCAACAGGTGTAATTCCTGCTTGCAGGTATCCTGAGTATGATCATCATCAGGACCCTGAGGAAGGACATTGCCAACTACAACCGAGAGGATGACATTGTAGGAGACTTGCAACTTATCTACTCATTATGACATTAATTTTGCAATATGCTTCTCACCGTTTTTTTCAGTCTGTCTCAGGCTCATTTTATTGTCCGCTTTCACACTAGACATTTGGAATTGGCCATATAGCTACAGGGATGCTATAATGGAGCATTCAGATTAAATATATCAGATATAAGGGGAAATACTGGCTTTCCCCTAAGGGTACACTGTGCTGTGTGCCACTGTGCTCACTGGGTTTGCTTCCACTGAGCTTTTAATTACGTGTGAATAAGATGTTGATTGAAGTAAAGACACAGTGTGATTCATCCAAGATAGAACTTTATTGATTTATTTTTCTGTTTTTTGAACTTTTTTAAAATACTTGAATTCGTATATTTTCAAGTTGACCTTGTAAGATATACATTAGCCAATGATATTTAAGCAGTCATTGTTTAATCATCCCTAGCTGAACGGTTTCCTAACTAAATTGATTTATCCAAATGGAGTTAAATTATGCAGGATTGATTTTAATTTGAAATTCACAGGAAAGTTTTTATATTATTCATATGCGTAATAGTGTCTTCTCTAAAACATTTGGTTTAATGTGATCTAAACTGTCAGTTCAGTCAAACCATTTACTTGGTGCTGATTAAATTTTAGCTAGAGCAAAAAACAATATAAACAGTAGCTTGTCAACAACAAAGAGCAGAACATGAGAATTAGATATTGATCTGCAATGTTGTAAATGTTGCAGTGCTATGGCGACATTGATGCAACCAGGTGGATTAGTGATTTTTTTTTTTAAATTTTTCTTTGAAAAGAATCTGTTCTTTATTTTCCACTGCTCATTTTGTCCCTCTGAATGCATACGTTGATGTATAAAGGTATACTGATATGTCTGTGTCCTCCAGGAAGACACCATGGAGGAATCTGGGTGGAAGAACGTACATGGCGACGTGTTCCGCCCACCCCAATATCCCATGATTCTCAGCTCACTGCTGGGCTCGGGCATTCAGCTCTTCTGCATGATCCTCATAGTCATCTGTGAGTGACTCTTAGAACTTAAATTCTAAGTCCTTTAGTGCAGGAGAAAAGCTGCTATCATTTGTTCAATAAATGTAGCCAATGTTTGTCTTGTGTTATCAGAAGGTTTCGCTTTACTTGATGCTTTCAGTCAGGCTGATTTATCCTCACTGTATGTGTTGTATGTTTGGTCCAGGTTAGTGTCTTCTTCCCCAGACCAGTGAGTCCTTCTACCTCTTTTTTCCCCCCAGTCGTAGCTATGCTGGGAATGCTTTCTCCCTCTAGCCGGGGTGCTCTGATGACCACGGCCTGCTTCCTCTTCATGTTCATGGGGTGAGTCACACTGACTACATCACTAGGTCAAAGTTGTTTTTTTAATGCACTTCCTGAAATGTTTGTACGTACAGTTTGCTGATACAAACTTTTTTGAGAAGTATTTAGTTTTTTCCTCAGAAAAAGATAGCTGGCATACTAATTTATGTAATTTATGATGTTTATAAAGCATCACCCAGCACTTTCCATTGAGGTTTCTTAACACACAAGGCTGGTCCTCCATACATTTACATTTATTGATATAGCTGATGCTTTTCTCCAAAGTGACTGACTATTAATCTACTTACAACTATTTACCCATTTATGCAAGTAAGTAATTTTGCTGTAGCAACTTAGAATAAGTAGCTTGCTCACGGGTACTGCAGCTCGAGGTGAAATTCGAACCTGCAGCCTTTGGGTCCAAAGGTGGCAGCTCTAACTACTTTTCTATCAGCGGGCCGTACATGATGGAGAGTGTACTTGTATGCCGTGTGTGTGACTGGTTCCTTCCTTTTTATTTAGGGTGTTTGGTGGCTACTTTGCAGGCCGGTTGTATCGCACTCTGAAGGGACACCGTTGGAAAAAGGGAGCCTTCTGTGTGAGTTCTCAGACTCAGGATAAAAAGGAGCTCACTCTCTAACTACTATGCACATTTACATATACATAAAATACTGATTTTACATAAATATAAAAATGTTTGCTATTTGTGTTTTAAATCCAAAAGAAAAAATTAATTTCTCAGACAAATTTTGCATCTAAGCTTCAATGTCCTTTTCTGCCCCTCATATGTTTTGCTTCTATACTTACAGGAGGGCTTGTTATTTTATTGGTACATTTCTCAGTTTTCCTTCAACTCTGCATCACATCCTCCCTCTGCCTGAGGTGAATCTGTGTGCTGTAGTTGCTGACGCTATATGTGTTGTCCATTGCAGACGGCAACCTTATATCCTGCTGTGGTCTTCGGGATTTGCTTTGTTCTCAATTGTTTCATCTGGGGAGAGCACTCGTCTGGTGCGGTAAGCTGCTTTGTGAAGTGACAATGTGAACAGCTGTCATCAGACACTGGCTGAAGTGCTTTACTCTCAGCCTGTGGTTGGGATGTCTGGATATCAGAGCAGAACCACCACTGAATCGCTGAAGAAAGCCACCTGAAATGTTTTATATAGCACATCTTGCAGGGTGTGAGAAGGATGTCATTCTCTGTTGGTTTAAAAAAACTCAAACATCACAGCTTCGCCTATTCATGCAGCCCTGTTTGTTACTGGTTTTGGCTTTTTACTGTGTCTTGCAGCTTTAAAATCACCCTCACTCAATATCATAGGGTTTACGTGGACTGTGATTACAAGTTTAGATGTGTACATGTCCATAAACTCTGGTGGCTATATGGGAAAACAGTAGTTAACATGGAAAAATATGCCACATCTTGTGGGGTTATAAATTATGAGTCATGCTTGGATGGAAATATTTGATAAGATTGATTACTTTCAGTGAAATGAAATGAGTGTCTAGAAGTGAAAATCACAGCTGCAAGGACAGGGTGCTCTGAGAGCGCAGAGGTGTGAGTGTGTGTCTCCTGCTCCAGGTGCCCTTTTCCACAATGGTGGCGCTCCTCTGCATGTGGTTTGGCATTTCCATGCCTCTCGTCTACCTGGGCTACTACTTTGGTTTCCGCAAGCAGCCGTACGACAACCCCGTGCGCACCAACCAGATCCCCCGGCAGGTCCCCGAGCAGCGCTGGTACATGAACAAGTTTGTGGGGTGAGTGCTCCTCACGGTAATAACATTGCCTGTGACCATTCCCTCCACACTGGCTCAATTCTCCCAGTACAGCCTCTCAGTTGTGTCTGGTTCCCTTTGTGTGACCCCATATACCCATGTATGCCACTGGATTCTTCTCCAGTGTGACCCCCAGGAAGGCCTCATGATTCTTTCTACCACAGGGTGACTCCAAGGATGCTTCTGAATGACCATGACAACTGTTGATTGTAAATCTTGCTATATCCAGATTTTGCAGCATTAACAGCACCATTATTTTTTAGGTGCTTTTTGTTTTTTTGTTTTTTTGTTTTTTTTTTTTTAACTGCTTTTTGGTTGGGCATGGCTTGGATTTCTTCTGTAGTTTGTGTACCTGGTGCAGCTGCCTTACCCCAAGGTCAGCTTGCCCAGGATTTAATCTGTGAACTGCAGTATCATCTTTACTTTGGGAATTCATTTTCCTCTATTTCTGATACAATGTTTGCATTGCTTGTTTTTGAGCAGAATTCTGATGGCTGGGATCCTGCCCTTTGGTGCCATGTTCATCGAGCTCTTCTTCATCTTCAGCGTGAGTGTCCAACTCGCCTCTCTAGACCTCTCACTGACTACGTAACAGATTGGTTCAGTACCTTGAGAAAGGCTGCTTCCCTCCTTTTTTATGTTTAAATTGTATGTAGTTTCTCTTTCGAGGAGGTCCTTTACTTAAATCTTACTTTTTGTGCACAGCAGGAAGAAATGAATTTGTATTAAAAATCCATTGTGTGTACTTGACATTTTTCATAGAGTGCAATGAATTGACAGCTTTGCTGCTCTCCTACCAGGCCATTTGGGAGAACCAGTTCTACTATCTGTTTGGGTTCCTCTTCCTGGTCTTCATCATCCTGGTGGTGTCCTGTTCCCAGATCAGCATTGTCATGGTCTACTTCCAGCTGTGTGCTGAGGTCAGTGCTAATGGGGGAGGTCTTTCTAGCTGGGACTGCAGCTGTCTTAGTGCTGTGGTCAGGATCCCATGTATCTAAATTCTTCAGTCAACAGCACTTTGACAGCCACTTCTGTGTGTCATGGAAAGTGATGTGGGTTAGTCTGCTTGTGCATGGAAGAAACTGTCACACACAATTTTGCAAATGAAAACATTTAAAGATCTCTTGGGTTTTTAATTGAGGTGTTTCCTGAATCAATTGGAGGTTCAGACATAAAGAAAATGTTTGAGGCTTTTTAACTCTGGAAGTCCATTGCATTATGTGCTTTTGTGTGTGTGTGTGTGTGTGTGTGTGTGTGTGTGTGTGTGTGTGTGTGTGTGTGTGCGCGTGTGCGTGTGCTGATTTTTGAGTTGGAAGGTAACGGCTGTATTTTTGTACACTTATATAAATGGAAGGCCATGGCTCTGTGTGTGTACTAATGAACAGCACTGTGGCTGAGTGTGTACAGGTTATTGTCTGAAATGGACATGGATTGTTTCTCTGCAGGACTACCGCTGGTGGTGGAGGACCTTCTTGGTCTCCGGTGGCTCTGCGTTCTATGTGCTCATCTATGCCGTTTTCTACTTTGTCAATAAGGTAATGTTTCCAGGGGTAAATTGGCATTTGTACATGGAACAGCTGGTAGCATTTGTCAGTTGGCATTTGTCTGGGCAGCTGATAGCATAGTGGTTAGAGCTGCTGCTTTTGGACCCAACGGTTGCAGGTTGGAATCCTTCCTCCAGCTGTGGTACCCTTGGACCAAGGTATTTATCCTAAAATTGCTCCAGTAAATAAATGGATAAATAATTGTTGGTAGCTGAACATTGTAAGTCGCTTTGGAGAAGGGCATCAGCTAAACAAAAAATGTAAATGGAACATAGTCATATCAGTAGTATTCTTTCATGTGTATTTTTTCAGTTCTGCTTTGCGTACATATGTGTATATATGTATACAGGTGGTCCCCGATTTACAATGGGGTTATGAAAGTGAAAGTTGAAAATATCATTTTATATTCAGTAGTATAATCATAGCGTCAAAAATGCATTTAATACACCTAATACACACCTCTGCGTGACAGACTGGGAGATGCAGGCTGCTGCCCAGCATCGCGAGAGAGTATCACTCTGCATATTACTTGCCCTGGGAAAAAATCTAAATTCGAAGTACGATTTCTACCGAATGTCTATCGCCGGCTCACCATTGTGAAATAGAAAAAATTATAAGTCCAACCTTTGTAAATCGGGGACCACTTCTGTATATCACACATGCATATATGCACACACACACGTATAAATATCGTTCTGTTGATATAATTTGGAAGACCAGAGTAAGAACTGTTGTAGTTTGTTGTTCATGCAGTCGTGATCTTTCTTTTGCCCTTATTGGTTTGATGGTAAACAGGACAAACCTTTATTCGTGGGGGTGGGCAAAAAAGTCACTTTGTTGTCTTAAACACACAGACATTGAATGTGAGAAACTCAAAACAGTAGTGCCAATATCCAGAATGCAGTGTGTGTTCATTCTTTTTAGTGTGTCTTCTATTCAGAGCACTTTTAATTGCGTGAGCAAAATCATATGTTTGGAGCTGGAGGCCCATTAGACTTAGTTTGCCCAATAAGCGAAGACGACTGGAGGGGGCCATAGAGGTGGGTCTTGAGAGCCTTTTCCCTCCTAATGATGGCTGTTTAGTACTGGAAAGAGCTGGGCTGTTGGTCGTCGTGTCTTGGCCAAGTGGCACTCATCCCCTGCTGGTGGCTACAAGTGTGAGCTCATGGCTCCTGCCACAATTGGTTGCCTTGTTACCAGCGCTCACATTGACTACCTCCCATGATGCGTTTGCTGCTAGATGTAAAGTCCACAGTTCACCTTAGAAGAGGGACTATATACTCTCGTCCGTGCATTAAATCTGTTTATCCAGTGCTTAAGTAGAACCTTCAGTCACTTTGGACAAAACCCATGACAACATTTTTATTGTTTGTTCATTTAGCTGATGCTTTTCTCCAAGGTGACATACAATGTTAGGATTGTATTCTGAGCTACTTATAGTGATTTACCCATTTTTACCATTTCAGTTTGTGGGTAAATACCTCAATCAAGGTAACTACAGTATTTGAATCTGGCTCTTTTGATTACAAGGTGACAGCTCTAACCACTGAAAACAGCATGATGTAACATGTGGGTAAAATAAAGGGCCAAACAGGTGGGAGGAGCATGTGAGGAATGTGGGCAGGCCTAAGAGTGTTAATTTTTTTTTGTCTTTTCTGCTGGTTTTACAGCTGGACATCGTGGAGTTTATCCCCTCGTTGCTGTACTTTGGCTACACTACTCTCATGGTGTTGTCCTTCTGGCTCCTGACGGGGACGATTGGCTTTTACGCCGCTTACATGTTCATACGGAAGATCTACGCTGCTGTCAAGATCGACTGAGCTGTCGAGCGCTCATAGGTGGCAGGGGAGGACGGTGTTTAGGGTTTTCATTGTTCCTCTTTGACTTATTTTCTTTTTCCCATTGCTTTTTTTTTTTTGTTTTTTTTTCTTTTTTTTTGCACAAATGACACAGACTAAAGTGTTTTGTCTGTAAAGTGAGGATGGGTCTGGCGGAAGAGCGCCCCCCGCAGAATGAGAATAGAAAAGTATCGGGGACGCAGTTGACCCGTCTCCTCAACTCCAGAAACACAGAGAAATCTTTTGGACTAGAGACTGTCCTGTGTTTCAAGTGAGTTCGCAAATCCGGGGCCAAATTGTGTCATTTTATTGTTTATGCTGGACATTTCTTTAAAAATACACAGATATAAAACTGTTCAGTTTGTAATCTTTGTCACCCAGTTCAAAACCCTTTTTTATCAGGAATTTATTTTGTAGTCCAGAAACTGGGAGCTGACTGAGTGCACTTTATGGTCATGATTTGGATGGTAATTTTGGGTAATGATGTGCATAGAATGATGTCATTAGTGAGTGGTTAATATTTTAATTACTTTTTAAGTCCCTGTCTTCTAGTCTGTTCATCAGTATCGCTGGTATCCTTTGACCTGTAAGGAGGCTCAGTTCAGTTCTTAGTTTCTCACTACAGTGGACATGTGTTTTTGAAAACAATAATTTTTTGTTTTAATTTATTTTTTTTTTTTGTCTAACTGAAAAGGTTTGTAACCCGATTCTCAGCCCATGGAGGACATTGTACAGGTACAGGGTCCCTGTGGGACCCACACAGTGTTGCTAAAAGGAATCCAAATACAGCTGACACTATGACATCATGGAATGTGATTGATTAATTGTATCTAAAGGAGGAGTCAATTCTAGATTTTATAATGGATTACCAATCCTTTAAAGTAGAAAAAGCTAATACTGTAAGACTTTTATATTCAGCTTCTCTGTTTGAAAAAGACTTATTGATGTTGTGTGTTGTAAGCACTGATATGGAGTTACTAATGATAATGGGAGAGGAACTTTTTAAACTGGCTCAAGGACTGGTCAGCCAGCAGAGTAAAGTACCGTTCCTAAGTGGATTCACTCACTTTCCACCCAAGGAGATGCTCACCATGGTTACTTTGTCATGTTACCCCAGGAAGTGTACTGCTCTCAATCAGCATGAGTCTTTGCATTATTAAAGATGCACAACCATTTTTTTTTGGTAAAGGTGTGAACTAATGCCAGAAATGTCACGTACACGCAGTATTCATTCTCCACTAGACTCACGTGCTCTTCAGCCTGCTAGATTCGGAGCTTCTCTAGCTGTTGCCATAGCATCATGACGAGACACCATGGTAAAATTACCATCTACTAATGCAATGCATTCTTTATTTGGTTGCTCTTGTAAGGACAGCATTGTGTGTTTCTGGAGGACCACAGAGGGGTTCTTGTTGGTAAAGGTCTTCTGGAGCTGTTAATGTTTAGTGTATTTCAGTTGAGTCCTTTTGCACCGTGGCTTGTTTCAGGTTCGTTGGTAGAACACGTGTGTCCGTCACGTGTGCACTGACCACTTCTGTTCATCACACCGTCACACTTTGATGAATAGCATCATTTCCTGTGTGTTAAACGATTTGTTTACTTGGCTGGTTTTTTGTAAGGGGAACTTTGTAACATATTTCAGTATATATAGATTTTTTTTTCTTAATGTAAATGGGACTGTTATCATAATAAGGACTCTTCCCACAAAATTCAATTCTCTTTTCAACTGACTTTCTGGTCATTTCAAATTGCCGCGGTTATGTGTTCTTTATACACTTAGTTCTTGCAGTTACATTTTGAGCTTTTTACCCCCCCCTTGCTGCATTTCAAAGCAGTGTCAGGTATATTTTCAGCCAACTGTTTACTGCCTGTTATGAAACAGCAGTGAAACACACTTTAATTTGCCACACACCGAAATTCAAACTTGCAAGACCCCACCTGCCTTAGAGATGAATGGATGGTTTTATACACAAACTTCCTGTCTCATATGTTGTTTTTAAATAAGTTTGTGTCTGTCTGTTTTTTTCCCCCAATACAGATGGGTGAAAGCAGGTGGTCAGGAAGAGAAGCTGTACATTTTGCGCTCACCCCCCCCCCCCCCCCCCATAATTCTGAACTGCTGCCTCCGCAGGGTGTCAATGCTGAGGGTGTACAAGTCCACCAGGCCACCGCGTTAGATTGAGGTGGGGCGGGGAAATGCTTTATTACAGATTCTGACATTTCCATAGCATCCCTATTTCTGTAAATGAGCACACAGGAACAGTGAGGCCTGTTGCCACCTGCTTAGAGCACTGAATCTGCCATTTGCTGTAAGACTTTTCTCCATGACCTCACTAATTTCCTTTATTTTTGAACAAGAATAGAAAATCCTAAGTCCAGCTTGACTTGTACAGTGAACTGCTTCCTGTGGCACGGGGCAGTGGTTCAACCGCAATTAGCGCTGCGCACATTCAGTGCCTGCATCCAGAGGGAAAAGCACAGAACACCTCTCAGCCTTTGGGAATGTGTGTGTGTGTGGGCTGTTCCTCCACCGCTCAGCACACATGGTCTTCCTCTGCTTCCTGTCTTGACTGAACTCGCTTGACTCCCTTGGAGAGATCTTAGTCTTGCAAGAAGAGCTGTACTTGGCCCACAAGGCCTTGGCGTGATGGTGCCTTGACCTTTTGGCACCGCTTTCAGGTCACGTTCCAAAGGACCAGTTCTAACATGAGCCCGATACTTGAACGTTTGGCATCAACGTGCATCTCATAAACGTCTGGGCAGCATTGCTGTTGAGCGGCTGAAGGAGGTAAGGAAGGAAGAAAGGAGTGTTACAGGGGCGCAGTAACCGATGTGGTATGACTCTGGGGTTTGTTAGGAAAATGAAGGAGCTGCGGGGAGCCAATGGTGCCCAGCTATAGAAATCCAGACATCTGCACCCAGATACATAGATTTTTTTGAAAAAAAAATATTTTCACAGATGTACTTCTGCAGCCGGGCATGCATTTATGTGAACGCGAGTGTATTAGACGTGTGCAGTGATGTAAATACCACTTTGTGTTTTCGCATTTAGTTGTTCTTAGCTGCTCTCTGTACCCAACATCCCTGTTTACATAAGGCATGGTTTTTTTTTTTTTTTTTTTTAGAAATCTTCCCCGTTTTAGTAATGTCCAGTTGTATCATCATGTATAAATCAATAAAGTGCCGATAAACCACAGCTGAGTTGCAGCAGACCTGTGTGTCCTCTGTACAGAACAGCTCATCTACATGTATTTACAGTATTCCACGGCGGAGCATTATTTTTAAGCAGGTGAACGATGCTGACACTTGTGGTACGAGCGGAACGAAGGCGGGGCACAAGTTCAGAATACAAATCGCCTTTTTGAATTCCGGCAGAAACGCTAAAAAGCCAGTAATGAGTCAAGTATGAGTTAAAATGAAACCGTAGGGTTGTCCTTTAATCATTAACAACATATTACAAGTCAAAAGTACAATGCACTGTACAATAAGTAAATAGGTTTGTTGTAATGTATTTTCTTTGGATCAACCAATATACAAATCTGTCATTTTACATTGCAGCAATTGATTGCATGTGAAATGTGTAACAAAAAGCAGACATTTTGTCACCAAAGCATTTTTGTACAATTCTCCCTGTAGTCAAACTCCTTGCCATATAAAATAGTGTAGGATGAATGTAAATATTCCATTTGTTTCACCTTTTAGAGGTGGCAGTAAGAAGAACGCTAAAAATAAAACACTATATTACTAAAGATACATATAAAGCTTGGAATGCAAGACTTACATTAAGCTAAAAAATATATAAAACTACAGGTGGATTTCCTCTCAGCTAGACAGTACCCAGTTTCTCAATAAAGCAACGAAAAAATGTATTTTCTTCCTTGTTCGTTAGAGATATATATATATATATATATATATATTTTTTTTTTTCCCTTAAGTTTGTGTCCTGCGCCTACGAGTACATATTAACGTGGGAGGATAAGTGCAGCCTGCTCGAGTTACAACAGGATGTGGAAGCGGAGCGGAGCGGGGCGAGGAGCCCGCTGGCACAACGTTTCGCCCGACGAACTGCCGGAACTCGACGACTCGAACGAACGGCTCCGCTCGGCGAACTCGGTCCCGGGTTTACGCTGCCTGAGGAGTACCGGGACGAGGAGCGCGGGGGCCCGAGCGCACCGAAACACCAAGTACGTACGTACCACCCGTCAGTGTGAGGGGCAGGGCGGGGTAGGGTGGGGCAGGGCGGGGTGGGGTAACCTGACCCAACCCTTACGTGTGCAGTTTCCCCTGCTGTCTGACGCTTCCACCAAAGTCGTTCCCGCGTCTCTCCACGTCCGAGCGAGAGCGCGTTCCTCCTGCACGGAGGCCGCAGGACACTTCAGGTAGTCGTTTCGTCACGGTTACGGTTTGCTTTTTTCCCCTGGCAGCTTCAGCATTTCCTCCTCGGTGACCGCAGATGTACGCGGACCGCTCTCGCCGCGAAGGACATTTTACCCAGGAGTCTCAGCTCGACGAGAACCTCCTCCGAATCTACAGCAAACGTCGAGGCCGAACGAAAGTGCTTCCGACGAGACTAAATGTTTCCAGTACATTTGCGTTCGACTCACCCTGTGAGCAGCCGAGCTGATTTTTGCAACACGTTTCTGGGATTTTTGTCGCCACTTTTGGAGCAATGGCTTGTGGGAGCTGCCGTGGACACACGCGCACACACGCGCACACACACACACACACACACACACACACACACACACCCTTTTCAAACAAGTGTTTCTGGGAAGAAGAAGCTGGAGTGGAAACAGCAGGTGTTTCGGGGCAGAAACATACCATACAAGAGCTGTGATTTCATTTCATTTCTTTTTGCCTTTCCCCGCTTCCCAGAAAGGTTTGCTCGGAGAAAAGCCGCGCGGTTTTCCAGGAAAGGGCCGTGAAAAAAGATTAGTGAAAGTCTATCAAAATACTGTTACTCTCAACAATAAACAAAGATTAATAAAATCTACACATTAAACTAATGGCAATTACATGAACAAAATCAAGTACACAATTCAGAACACAAAGAAAGCTTAATAAGAAAAAACAAATACTCTTTTTTAAAGGTTTGAAAGTGCTAAGATTGAGGAAAATAATAATAATAAAAAAAAAAAAAAACACTCACAAAAACCCAGGGAGTAGAAACTGTAAAAATGACAAAAGCCCTTAAGTATAAATATTTTTTTAAATACAAATGGTGTCTAAGTTCAAAGTATGTTTGACGTATATCTCTCTAAAAAAATTTCTCAGTTGAGATTTGAGCTCAAATTACATGTCATGTCATAATCCATTATCTCGTCAACATGGGGACCCGTTCACTGGACATATTAGTGCTTCCCATTAAACAAATCAATATTTGTGTTCACATAATATTCTCATGCAGGATATATATATCCAACTGCAACATACCATCCATCATTTTATTTTTTTTAAATTTAAATTCTGCCCAGGGAATAAAGGGAGGTGACCAGATCCCTCCTTCAAACTGCTTAAATGCCAGAGTTGGTAAGTGTAAAAACTACAGATGCACACAAAGGAAAATGGCACTTGCGATATTTCAAAGAGCAAAATAGCAATGACATTGCCAAGGTTTATTTTCTACGACAAAACAAAAAAACAAAAAAAAAAAAAAAAAAAAAACTCCCAGCTCCTGATTCCAGAAGCAACGATAATGTTTAAGACCAAGTATTGATGTGTTTAAGGAAAGCCGCTCTAATGCCCTTCAGTCAAACACTTGAGCACTGTTTTACAGTATTCAAAAATCAATCATTTGTCAAACAATTTTAATAAGCAATCGTGCAAATTCTAGTTTCTTCTCCCCAAGTTTTTGGCAAGGAAAAAAAAAAAAAAAATAATGCATGAGGTGATGTGTTGTGTTGTTATGAGGTCCTGTTTCAAAAAGAAAAAAATATATAATACAACAAAAATAATCATCAATATTCCTATGCAATATCTGCTTTGAATGTCAAAGACCAGGTTTGTGTCTTCATTGTGGATACTGTAAGAACACACTACATCTAGACTCTTCCTCTTCTGAATGTAAGAAGCAGCCATAAAGTTTACGGAGAACAGGCGAGACGAGTTATTGGATGATACCGTGCGCCTCCTCTTTGACGCGGACTCCATGAGTACGAGGAAGTTTCATAGTGGTCTACGGCTGAAGGCAACCGTAGCGAAAAGCAGCAGCAGGTTTATTCCTAACGGGACGAGAGGGGAGGGCGTCTCCGCATCCGCCGACCCTCCGGTCGAAGCACCGTCGCGACAGAGACGAAGGCACGGTGAGATTCGTGTCACCGGGGAGCGCGGGATGCCCCTTGCCCTTATGCCGCCGTGGTGACGGATGCAGCGAGAGAGACTCGCGCCGGGCCACGTGGGCTCCGACCCCCTTCTGCACCGGCGCACAGAGCGAGAGCAGGCACAGCTTCAAGTGGAAACCACATTAAAACAAACTTTAGTCAACCCAAATTGTAAGCAAACCAAGGATGTGGATTACGACCGATTTTGGGCGACTTTTTCAATCTGCCGACGGCAAAAACGCTTTACGTATTTAGGGCTCCGTTCCGTACGACCCGCACAGAAGTGCCACGGAGGACTCTGGAAGGTTGTCCGTTTGGGAACGGAATATGTATCGTTTAAAAAAAAAAAAGAAAAAAAAAGTTAGCAATTGTTTGCTTTTTCAACGGGATTTCCAAATATTTTCGTTAAAGCTGCGCGTCCTTAACGCCTCTTCGCCCCGACCGTCGCGCTAACGTACGGACGCGGCCCACGCTGAACACGGGGAAGGGACTTTGATACCTCTTCTGTTTTATATGTCGGCGCAACACGAGTCTGCATACGTAGACTCCGGTTTCCTTTTTTTCCTGGCACAAGGTGGGTTTCCACCTTTTTCCACATCGTAATTGGTCTGGAAAGAGTAAATATTGCAAATAAAAAAAAAAAAAAAAAAAAAAAAAACGTTGAAAAATTTTTTGAAAAACTGGAGGATCCTACACAAGCGGGCCGATGTTCCTCTTATCATAGGGAATCGGCCGAAATGCATCACGGGTCATCGTTGCGAGTCACCATTTGTTTCTTTAAAAAATTGTTTAGCTAAGTCCATCCTACTTTATCACTTCACTATATAATTACACTTATGTCAGTCCACAATCCAAAATTCTGCTCTATTTTAGCTCATACATATGTGAAAGTCTAAAGAACAAAACGACAACTAAGAAAAAGCTAATACTTCATCCATTTTGATCAAATAAAATGCAAGATACAAATGTAAACCTGTCAGACATTTAAAAAACCATCAGCAACGTGTTGTAATACATCTCCCTAATTTACACTTTACTGAAATAAAAGCAATTATAATATATATTTTTGATGCTGAATTTCGTACACTGCAAAAATATTCTTATACGTCTTATTGTTATTCTTGTTTACTATTCACATATGTCAGGGTTATTATTACCGTGAATGTCTAAATAATGGCTAAAACATATCCATTTCTTTTTTCTCCTCACGAACGCAAAGCGGGTAGGCACAGGAAGTGGGGATCTGTTAACATGGAAACCCAAAAATTAGTTTTTAAAATAAACACAAAAAATTAAAAAAAAAAAAAAAAAAAAATCAAATAAAATTAGTGCTGGAAGGAAGACTGTGATTAATAGGCAATCACCGTTTTGGGGACTTCATCTGAGGCCAGCGCTCTCCGCCGTTTCCAAGAGATTCCTTTTCCGCGAGCTGTTTTTTTTTTGGTGATATTTCTTTTTTTGGTCGGTTGGTTGTGTCAAGCCAGACGTTTCGGGCTGCAGGTCGTCGGCGCGGCGCCGCGCTCGCAGAAGTTCTGAGATTCCTGTCCAACTCCATCAGTCCAAGTGCCTCCTTCTGTAAAAGTGCTTCTTTTCTCCGAGAGGGATGAGCCTCGCTACCCGGCGTCCCGACCGTCCCCGTTCGCAGCAGCTACGAGCGCGGAGTCCCGGGCTCCGCTCGCTCGCGTTCTCCCGCTCCGGGCCGCCGCGTTACGGTACGAGCGCGACTCGCCGTCAGTGCGCTGTCACACAGCCGTCGAACAGAGCTAAGAGCAGGAGGACTCAGACGCTTCTCGCCGGCGACGCGGCGTCTCCTCGGAGCCCTTCTTCGCGGCCGAGGATACCCCACGCGAGCCGATTTTTGCAATCCCGCTACTGGCCGCTTCATTTCTAATCGCATTTTATACAATTTCTACAATTTGGCTTCATTTTTAAAAAAGGCATCTTTTCTTCCGGGACACAAGAGCAAATGTTGCTCAGATTCTCGCCAAGTTAAGACTTGCGCAACAGATCCTTTCAGGAGTGACTCTTGCGGGCGGGAAAGCGACCCTCCGCTCGGCCGCTCGGTTCCTTCGACGATTCCGTGCTCTCGGCCGCAAAGGCTCCGCGTCGGGAAGCGACGACTCGAATTAGGCCTGGCTGGCGGGCGGGGAAGGGGCGAAACGAGGCAACCGACGGGGTTCTCGCATTCGGAAAGGCGAAACTGCCCCGTTATTCACAATGATCAAAAGGGATTATCCGGATACTTGAAAACTACCTTTTCCGGACGATTCTTTTGAGCCCATCTCAAAATTGCTTCTTAAAGGAGACCGAAGTACCATGCCTTTCAGCTCATCCGATTATCTCTTGGAGCGGTTAAGGTGAGGGGCGCCGAACTGCCTCGAGCGGCGCTACGGACACTGATAAACTGACAGCTGAAGTGTCGAGAGAAAGCCTAAATAAATGCTCCTTCTGCCTGTCTGCCTGCCTGCCTGCCTGCCTGCCTGCCTTCTTAGATCTTTCCGGAAACGCAGCGTAGCTTTCTCCAGGCTCAAACGTAAGCATTTGTGCGCTTTAGTTAAGGCTTCTACGTGTTCAAGTGTTTCGACCCCTGACCCCAGGGAGGCGTGGCCTTCACTGGAAGGCCTGGTGGAAGCGAGGCAGAGTGGTGGCGCTGAGGCTCGTGCTGAACACTGGAGGGAGCGAGTGCAGGGGCCCCAGGCCGAGGCCCCCGCCGGAGCCCTGCGACTCCTGAGGTTGTGGTTGCAAAGAGGTATGTGGCGCCGCGTGCGGCTCGGCCGCGTGCGAGGAGGAGGTGGACGACGAGGAGCAGGAGGAGGAGTAGCCCATGACCAGGCCGCTCGCGCTCATCGGGGGGGTGTAGGGGGGTAGGTTGAGCGGCAGGAAGCCCAGCAGGTGGGAGAAGTCCATGTTAGCAGCGCACAGAGACTCCGCGATGACGGCCGGGCTTTTGGACAAGAGGTGGTCCCCGCACAGCTCGTCCGGCAGCGCCGGCGGGGGATCCAGCCCCTCCTTGGGCGGGGAGCCTCCGTGGGGCTCGGCCTGCGGGGGCATGGGCAGCCCGCTCTGCAGATCCATCAGGAAGCTCTCCATCTCCACCTTCAGGGGCTTCTCCAGCAGGTATGAGGTAGATCCGAGCTGGTACTTGGGCGGGGGCGGCTGGGGGTGGTGCTGCTGCGGTTGCGGCGGCGGCTGCTGCTGCTGCTGCTGCTGCTGCGGGTGCGACGAGGGGGCAGGGTGGTGGTGATGGTGGTGGTGGTGGTGGTGGTGGTGGTGATGAAGGGACGAGGGCGTCTCCATGTGGCAGCCCATCCCCATGGCTGCCGACAGGGGCCCGGGCACCAGCGAGTGGTGCGGCGCCCCCGCGTTGGACATGGCCTGCAGGTGGGGGTTGTACATGCCCATGGGGAAGGCGCCGGGGAAGGGCTTGGCCAGCATGGAGTCCTTGGAGGGTCCCATGCACATCATGGGGCTGAGCTCCTCCTTGACGGCGCAGGGCGGCGAGCTGGAGCCCAGCAGGCCCAGCAGGTCCGGCGGCTCCGTCTTGATCTTGAGCAGCTCCTGCGAGTGGCTCTTCTTCACGTGCCGCGTCAGGTGGTCCTTGCGGCCGAATCGCTGGGCGCAGTACTGGCACAGGAAGTCTTTGCGGCCCGTGTGCACCACCATATGGCGGCGCACGTCCTTGCGCGTGTAGAAACGCCGGTCGCAGTGGTCGCACGGGTGCTTCTTCTCCTTAGCCCCGCCCGACGACTTCCCCGAGTGGCTCTTCAGGTGCTCCAGCAGCACGGGCGTGCTCTCGTAGCTCTGCAGGCACACCTTGCAGGTGAGGTCGCCGCTGGTGGCCGCGTGCATCGCCACGTGGCGCTTGTAGCCCAGCTTCGTGTTGTAGCTCTTGCCGCACTCCTCGCACTTGAAGGCCTCCTTGTTCGGGTCGTGGGTCTGCAGGTGGTTCTTCAGGTGGTCCTTCCGGTGGAACATCTTCTCACAGAACGAGCACTGGTGGGTCTTCTGCGGAGAGTGTGTGGCCATATGCCTGCAGGGAAACAAACGCAGGGTCACACTCCTCCCCAGCGAGGAAACCGCGGGCAAACGGCACAAGCGCGACGGGGGGGGGGGGGGGGACAATGACCGCCGACACGCAGCTGCGCGAACGTGAAATTCTACTGCTCATCTGCCGTGTTTCCCCAAGCGCTGGTCTCGGACATTAGGGTCAGCGTTTCCCCAGCTAGTCGGTGGGGGGGGTTTGACCGCATTTACTCACATCCAGGGTCTATACCTGAAGAGCTTGTACTTGGAGATGAAGGCCTTGCCACAGCTGGGCTGGAAGCAGCGGAAGGGCTTCTCCCCCGCGTGGCAGTAAGCGTGCAGACGGAGCTTGTCGTGTGGCCCGAAGAGGGCGCCGCACGCCGCGCACTCGCTCTTGCCGGGGCGCTGCTCCTCGCCCCTCTCTCGCTCCCCCTCTCTGTCGCTCTCTCGCTCGCTGCGGCGCGGCGGCGTGCCTCGGAACGGCTCTGCGGCAGCGGCGGCTCCTCGCTCCTCGCTCTCCGGGGTCAGTGCACAGATCTGGCGTGGGGCATTGGCGGCAACTGCTGCCATGGCAGCCCTAGTGAGCCGCTGCCATCGGGGGACGGCGAGGGCTGCCCTGCCCTCCAGGCTCTGCGTGGTGCGCGGACCGCGGCTGGGGCGCTCGGCGTGGCCCCGGGGCGCCCGGGCGGCCTTCGGCTGGGCTGCTCGGTCAAATCCGAGCTGCAACGAGCCATTAAATCGCCCGTGAGCGCACGGCTTCGTGCGGGATAACCAGCGCAGCTCACAGACACGTACGTTTTGCTTCCCTGCTTCGTTTTATTGATAAAATGTCTGCGTCTACACTGGGCCATTACTGAAATGCGAACCTTTGTACCATGTATTACACACCGAATTGACGAGGCGCTAGTCCACCCTGCTGCACACAAACACATTTAGCAGTAATCAAAATACACCCAAAGCACATGGACCAGAAAAGTGACCTTTACCTGCGCGAAGAACTTATCTCTTGCAAAGGCTGGATTCGAAGTCCCCTTCTCTCACCCAGTCCCAACTGCAGTAGTTGGGGACGAGTCGGTGGTGTTGCTGTGCATCTTCACTGCCCTAAGCGCGGAGAAAGTGACACAAATCACTCAACGAACACTGGAGCTCTTGTGCTCTGCTGGAGGGGTTCAAACAGCACGACAGCAGCGGGAGCAACTGGCAGAGATTCATTCTCCCAGAGGAAAGGTGCCGATATAGGTATGGACGCTCCTTGATACACCTAGGCCTCGCGCACAAAGCCCTGCCCCCTCGCGGTAAACCGCTCTGTCACAACTCATCACCTCGATGCTTTTAACTCTCGCTATTATCGCCCAACGTATCCATGTAAACACTCACAAGCACCAGATAAGAGCTGTAAACAGCAGAGGCAGCTGAAGGGTGGTGGCCCCGCGGTGCGTTTTACTGCCACCTGCTGGCTCGCTGGGTAAATGCAGGTGGCAGCTCACGCGCACGCGCACAATGTCTGAAACCGCTTGTCCCAAGCAGGGTCGCAGTGAGCCGGAGCCTAACCCGGCAACACGGGGCGCGAAGCTGGAGGGGCGGGGGACGCGCCCAGGAGAGGACGCCGGTCTGTCGCAAGGCACCCCGAGCGGGACTCGAACCCCAGGCCCACCGCAGAGCAGGACCCGGCCAAACCCGCCGCGCCACGGCACCACCCCCCTCCAGGTGGCAACTGCTACTGCAAACGACAAATGCGGTTCCACACACACACACACACATTTTCAGAACCGCTCGTCCCATACGGGGTCACGGGGGAACCGGAGCCTACCCGGTAACAAAGGGCGTAAGGCCGGAGGGGCAGGGGACACACCCAGGACGGGACGCCAGTCCGTCGCAAGGCACCCCAAGCGGGACTCGAACCCCAGGCCCACCGCAGAGCAGGACCCGGCCAAACCCGCCGCGCCACGGCACCACCCCCCTCCAGGTGGCAACTGCTACTGCAAACGACAAATGCGGTTCCAATGAACTGAAAATGGGGTTAAAAATAAACTGAAAACGTCTGGATCACCGCAACTGGTAACACGAGGAGTGTGTGTGTGTGTGTGTGTGTGTGTGTGTGTGTGTGTGTTCAACTCTACATGTTCCTTACTATTCCACTAGAGGGCAATGAAGGAGAATATCGCTAAAATCAAACCTCAGTTAAAAACACTGTAAATTGTTACACCACAACACGTCAACTGTATCAAACTTGCGTGTGCATCTGACGTAGCGCAGACGTGCACACGCAACGGGATGATCAAAACTCTGGGGGGGGGGGGACAAAACACGATAACACATAATGATTAAGTTTACGCACCTTCATTCTGCGAAACTGTCCGCAACTCCTCTGTCACCCTCTAACTTCGTATAACGTGGACGTGAATAACGCTCACGTGCGAGAACCCGAGCGAGCCGCGGATGCAGCGTTACCGTCGGTGTCGGTGCGCTCGAGCACTTCTCCCAGAGCGTCAAGCCGAAACGCTCGCCGCGGAGCTGCTCGCGATCGTCGTTATCCCTGTCCGACGACACGCAGGGATGCCGCGTCGGCAGTGACGCCCCGTCGGTGTTTTAGCGCAAAATCTACGGTTCTTCCTGGACTCTCGGCGTCTCCGGGCCCTCCTGGGGCACAGAAACCCCACGAGACGCGTGGCGGAGGGGACTCGACCGGGCGCGAACGAGGATGCGGGTGACGACGACCCGCGCGGGGACGAGCCGCCGCCACTAGCGGGGCCCTAAGAGGAGCTGACGGCTGCCGCTCGCTCGCATGGCCGTCACGCAGCGGGCCGGGTGCAGGGGGGTGACACGGCGCTCATTCATCTGCGCCCAGGAAGCCCTGCCCTATTGTTGGGCTGCGCTGCGGTGCACATTCCACACCCGCAGCCCCTCACCCCCAGCCGGACCCTCCCCCCAACCAGATCCTCCCCAAAACCCCCGCTCCGTGCCTTAACGGAGTCCGTCGCGGACCCACCTGGCCAGCCTCGCGGAGGACCGCCGCCCCGGCGCGGGGCGGGCCGGGCCGAGCGTCACGCTCCAGCCGACACGCGGAGCGCCTCGCAAACCCGGCCCTTCGCGCACGCACGCACATTCATTTAGCAGACGCATCTCGGAGAAAATACAGCAAGTGCATTACATCAACTTACCTATTCATACAACTGGACAATTGAAGTAGAGCCATTTTTTTTTTTTATAGTGAGCACTTTGCTCAAAGGCACAACAGCTGGTGGGATTCAAACCCACAACCTTAGGGCTCGAAAGAAGCACCTCTAACAACTACGCTACCGGCCGGCACTATGCCCTTAGGATAGAGATGGACCCCGGTGCAGAATAACCAAACAGTAAGGCAATAGCTTATGGTGAAAAGATAAACTATTTATTTTACAAATTCTCTTTTAATTAAACAATTTAAGGAATTGCCGCTTAGGCAACAGTATTTTAAACATAAAATGTCACAACCAAAGGTGTGTAATATACCGGTGCGTGCGTGTGTCCCTCCGCAGGAGAAGGTGGGAAGACTAACCGCGATCAATCCTCCCACCGCGACTGTCCAGCACGGAGGGGAGAGGACGCAAGTCCCACGGGCACCGGCCCAGAGAGACGGACCGCCCCGGAAAGACCGCGTCCTTGTTGCGGGACCGAGCGGTAAAGGCCTCAGCTCTACGCATCGTCTCCATACGCCGCATGTCCACAGTTCGTTGCGGACCACGCGCCGGCGGAAGGGGGCGAGCGCCGTTTTCCCCCGTTTTTTCCCGTTACTTACGAGCCGGGTTAGACGGATGTATTTTTGCTCGGCTTTACTGGGATAGGGTAGGCGGTGGCGCAAAGGGTCGGGTTCACTTTTGTTTCTCGCGCTGGCGTTCCTCGGCCCTGGAGAGACGGCTTCGTGGTCAATAAGGCCGACGCTTCTGCGTTCGGAACAAACCGGTGGACTGTAACAACAACAACAACAACAACAAAAAACAGACTGCAGTAGAGGTCAGCTGGTAACGTAGCGGTTAGAGCTGCTGCCCCTTGACCCATAGGTGACAGGTTTGAATCCCACCTCCAGCTGTAGTACCCTTGAACGAGGTACTTGCCCGAAATCGCTCCCCTAAAAATGACCTGGCTGTATATGTGGAGAAATAATTCGAAGCATTAAGAGTGTAAGTTGCTTCGGAGAAAAGTATCAGCTAAATGTAACGTAACGTAGGGTTGTAGACTTCTTGGAAGAACACATCCAGGAGCCTCAGAGGTCAGTGCTCAGCTGCCCCCCCATGCACACATACTGTGCTGTGCTTTGGCTCCCAGCCTTCGTGGGGAAACGCTCTGTGCGAACCGCTCAACTCGCGTCTCCGCACACGAGGCATGACGCCGCTCTTGAAGACCGTAAAGCGGTGGGATGTGCGCCAAGTCGCGGAGCTCCAGGAATAAACTACCCTAAAGGTTCAAACGGCGGCGTCAGTCATCCTGGTGTGGGAGCGCCGCTTTTGAAATATTACCCGGCTGTGTGAAAATACTATTTACAGCATTCACGGGATCTCCGCGCGCGCTTTTCCTTCTTAGAACATCGGAAATGGATGATGATGAGTAATAAGGGCGAGCGGGACCTGCCGGCGAACGCAGGCGGCGTACGTGGAGCGCGCCGGAGGGCTAAGCCGTCTATAGCGGCGCGGCCTTTAAATAGAAGCTGAGTTCATTCGGCCCGAGCTTGGGTGACGAGCCGCAGCGCACGGTGTGAGAGCGAGCGGGCGAGCGGGCGAAAGAGAGAGCGAGACAGGAAGGAAGAAGCGAAGACGCCGCGAGTCCGAGGATCTCGGGGGTAGAACTTCGACTTGCGAGTAGCGCTTTGGTGGCCGCGCTCACCGAGACCGTGCAAGGGTGCGTAACCTAGAGCCCGTATCTGCCGTCCGGAACCCCGCGCGCGCACGCGTGCGCCAAGGGCCGGAGTTGAATGGCGTGAGCCGCGAAACAAGGTGCTCCGACGTGTCGCTGCCTAAACCACAGGTTGGCGTCCTGCTTGACAGGCTGCAGCTGCCACGCAAAGAGAACACGCCGGCGCTCCCACATGACCAAATTGCGGCCCACACATGCGCGCGCGCGCTCGCTGGCGGGAGCCTCATCTCCGCTACATCTCCACGAGTCCCTGCTTGTGTTCCAAACGGACACGAGGACATCGTGACCCGGGACCGAACCCAGGCGTCAATAAGGACGCGCGGACACCAGGCGGACAATAATCCAACGTTCAAAATCCACTCAACATAAAGATTCGTCTCGGGCTACAGGCACAAAGGCGCTGAAATTCCTTCCCTGAAAGCGAACGACACCGACTGTTCTTTCCTGTAAATACTGTGTTCGTCGAGTTGTTTCACAGACATTTTTGACCTGAGAAAGTCCTTTTTTTTTTTTTTTCCCCCTCTTACTGAACTCAAGGGTACGACACAATGTTCGCTCCGTCACCTGGATGCTCAAGCTTTCGTTACGAGTTCGCAGCACGGGCAACAGGTAGTGTAGGGGCTAGAGCTGCCACCCACCTTTGAATCCAGTGGTTGCAGGTTCAAATCCCACCTCCTGCTGCAGTAGGCCTGAGCAAGGTTCTTACCCCAAATTGCTCCCCAGCTGCGTAAAAAGGTAAATAAATGGAAGTTGCTTTGGAAAGAAAGAGTCAGCTAAATGAATAAGGGTGTGTGTGTGTGACTATCCCACGCCATCCTACTCTGCCAGCAAAATGCAGAGGGATATGTTCACAAAATGAAAAAGGGTGTACGGGCAATCCCCGGGTTATTAACATCAGACTTACGTACGACTCGTAGTTACGAACCACCCGCTTACTGATCGGAAGTAAATATTTTTTTGTCACCCTTAAGTAACAATCAAATGAAGACTTCATAATTAAGCCTATTACATTAAAAATTCAAGTTACTGTACATAAAATAGTTCGTAATAACAAACGGGCGCTACTTTGCGACCCGCGTCAGCACATTGCGCGTCTACAGAGCTTCGTCGGCTCGTGGGCGGGTTGCGTGAGCCCTACGTAGGACAGACTTCCTTCTTTTCAGTCGGACCGCGTTGCTGTTAAGTGTCTTTTGTGTTACTGTATTTGGCTTTAATTTTTTTGTTTTTACCCTCCTAACCATGGCACCAAAGTGTAAATGTGATGCATCAAAGAAAAGGAAAACAATCACAACTGAAACTGAAATGGAAATAAAGCGATCGGAAAAAGGTGAAACGTCAACGAACGCTGGATAAGCGAAAATTAAAGTTTCTTTAATGTTTTGCACGCACACACACACACACACACACACACACGCACACACACACTCTATTATAAATACTGTAGTTGTCACGAACACGCCCCGCACCTCAACCGGCAGCTTCAGTCGAAGCACTCGGCTATAAAAGACACTTCTCAACCTCTCCCCAGTTGCGGAATCTCACTTGACGCAACCGTCCTTCTCATCGTTCTCAGTCCTGTTCCGCGTCTCTTTGATAACGACCGCCCGCCTTGTCCCTCGACCACGATTTCGGATCCCCGCCTCTGTTCAGTTTGTCCATCGAACAACCATTCGCCCGTCCCCGACTCCCCGACCACGAGAACGTCTAGTCCTTCGATTCTCAATAAACGATCCTGCATTTGGGTCCAGCCTCATCTGTGTCCTCTGTTCATCATGACAGTAGTAACATTTATTATTATCTCTTTCTATGTCTCTGTATTATAAATACTGTACTTACATTTATTATTATTATTATTAGTAGTAGTAGTAGCAGTAGTAGTATTGTTGCTGTTGTTATCATCATCATTACATTGTATTATTATTATTATTATTACTGTATTGTTATGTTGAAGATTTTTTAGTGTATCCGGAAGTTTTTCTTTAATGGTTTTCATTCATAGGAAGATACACAATATGCGATATATTAAGACAAACATTTGACAAACTGACGTTAGATACCCACCCTACCCAACTGTTCCGACTTACGTCGAAATCCGACTTAAAGACAGACTGAGGAACGGAACTCGTCCGTAACCCGGGGACTGCCTGTACATTGATACCATAAGCGATGCAAGTTCTCGCATCCCTGTACTGCATTCGACTGTCCACAAGAAATGCTGGAGAAAATAATTTCTCCTCCTCTGTACTCCTGTAGAACCACAACGCAAATTTGGTTTCTGATGAAGTTATGGGGCGTAGATAGTTTATTCGGACATGTTTGGTAAGGAAAGGTACTGCGCTGCTATGGTCCGCGCCGCAAATACGTGGTCGACTCCGGAGTCGAACTTTCTTCCGCTACAAGATTTAGTTTTTGGGCTGCATTGACACCCTTGTAAAACTTCAGCCGCTTCCAACCCTAATCCCTGCTAATTCCTGTAAAATGGTCCTTGTGCTCGGTTCGGTCTCTCCTTGTATTTGCATTTTTTCTGCGTACTGATTCCTCCTGGATGTTGTCGAGACCCCATCTGGTGGCACGCGCACACACACGCTTCCAGGACCACTTGTCCCAGACGGGGTCGCAGGGAACCGGAGCCTAACCCGGCAACTCAGGGTGTAAGGATAGAGGGGGAGGGGACACACCCAGGACAGGACTCCAGTCCACCGCAAGGCACCCCAAGCGGGACTTGAACCCCAGACCCACTGGAGAGCAGGACCCAGTCCAACCCACTGCGCCACCACACCCCCATGGTCATCTGGTGGCATTTTTCTAAAAAAAAAAAAAAGTCTGTGGCGTCCAGTGCCACATTTCCAAAGGAGCTGCCTTCAACAAAGGTGTGTGTGCGTGTGCGCGTTCCTCCAGTGGAGAGTTGAGACAGAACTGTAACAATCCATCTCCGGCCTTTCACTGCCCCGATCGCACACCCTTCTCCAGCGTCCACACGCAGCCCGCACCGTCCGTCACGTGGCACAGCAGCCCGTACAGCCTGGCGAACAGGTCGCCTCGCCGACGACACGCGTGACAAACTGCACCTCCTTACGAGCCCTTCTGTTCACTGTAAATTGTGTTACTCATGCTGTCGCGCAGCTGCCATTTCTTCCCTGCATTACTACATAAAATAATTTAAGCACGGGGAACAGCTGGTGGTGTAGTGGTTAGGGTTACTGCCTTTGGACCTGAACATCCCTGGTTTAATTCCCACCTCCAGCTGTAGTACCCTTGAGCAAGGTACTTATCCTAAATTGCTCCAGTAACATTACCCAGCTGTACAAATGGGAAAATAATTGTAAGTAGCTTTGCAGAGAAGCATCAGATAAATGAATATAGTGGAAATGTTGGACACACTAAAGAAAAAAGTATTTAAGATACAAGATATGTCTCCTTACGTTCATTCGGCAGATACTTTTCTCCAAAGCGACATGCGACCGTCTCGTACGACTCTCGCAGCGCGCTCCGTCTCGCGCCACCCCTTTTTGACGGCACGCATCACGCCAGTATCTGCACGTGGAACTGCCGGGAAGAATTTTTGGCACATAAACCAGTAGAAGTTTATTGAGCAGACAGGAGATCAGGAGAGAAGCAGGTCCAGAAGAGATGTGTTTTGAGACCCTTCTTGAATGCCAAGCAGGACTCAGCAGTTCTGAGGGAGATCATTGCATCACACTGGAACTAAGGGGCTTTTCATTTTGGACCTCCTGCATGTGGGATCACCAAGTGGCCAGTAGCGGAGGAAAGTATCAGTCCCACTGCAGCTATGAGGGCACACATCCACTAGTGGGCTTTCTTTCACATTTATTCATTTAGCCGACACTTTTCTCCAAAGCAACTTACAATGTTAAGGTTACAGTTATTACAAGCTTACAATTATTTACCTATTTATCAGCTGGGTAATTTTAGTAGAGCAACACAGGGTAAGAACCTTGCTCAAGGGTACTACAGCCAGAGGTGGGGATCAAACCTGCAACCTTTGGATGTAAAGGCAGCAGCTCTAACCACAACACTACCAGCTCTCTAGAGACCGGTACCATCAACCCCCCCCCTCCGGCTTTCCTGGTGCGGCAGGAGTTCACAAGCCAGATGAGAGCGACGGTTAATCTCGAAGGGTCGCGGCACGAACGCTGATCCCGTAAGCGCTCTTTTTCAGGCCTGTGAAGAGCGACGGTCCACTAAAAAGACAGTGCCGCTCACAAAGAGTGGCAGAAAGCCACTCGAAGAGGAAGGAACTATCAAGTGGAAACCGCGCAAACGACACGCGATGCGGCGCTGCTCGCCGCGCCGTTTCCCTCCAGCCTTTAACCGGATGACGGCAGACGGAAGCGCCGCCGATCGGGGGGGAGCGGAGCAGCACCGGCCTCCGCGGTACAAACGGCAGAGCGTCGGAAGGAGGCAGACAGACGCGCAATATCGCTGGCGCAAATGACGACGGAGGAGACTTCGGAAATCACCGGAGGGGACGCCTCGGACAGGAGTCTGCGCCACCGCCGACAGTCACGGACAGACACGCGGCACATCTCACATGAATCATGAGGATGGACCCGCACCTGCAGGGTCGACGACTGCAAACACGGTATAACCTTCACGAGAGCGGTGCGGGGTCTGCGCACCCCTCCCGGCTACTCTTTCCAGATGCGTCAGTGGAACTGTCATTCAGCAGGCGTTCCGACAAAGCGCGAGGGGAGGGCGGGTACACGCGGCAACGTGGCGGCATCGGCAAACCTGCCGCCGAAAAAGGGGACACCCAGCGGAGTGCGACACCTGGCTAAGCTGAGGCCACCCCCCAGCTGGCGTGCCATCCACGGTGCAGTCGCTCTCCTCAAGAGCGGCCTTTTGCGGAGCGTTACGCTGCCGGCACGCGTTTCCCTGCATCGCGGTACACAAAAAACACGGCACTCTCATCTTCTTCTTGACCTCGACACACCGACAATGACACCTGGACATTTCTGCTAACAGAGCCGTACCTCATTGCCATCTCATATGAGTTTGACCCCATTATACTGCAATCTTTCACATCTCTGGTTGTTTTCAGGTGTTATCTGTCACTTTACCAGCTGTGATTCAGTGACATTTACATTTATTTATTTATTTATCAGACACTTTTCTCCAAAACGACTTCCAATGAACTCTTTGTAGTGTTACCAACCCACACACCTTATTCACCGTGGTGACTTACACTGCTAGATACACTACTTACACTGGGTCACTCATCCATACATCAGTGGAACACACACACACACACACACACACACACACACACACACACTCTCTCTGCCACTCACACAATGGGGGACCTGAACAGTATGTCTTTGGACTGTGTGGGAGGAAACCAGAGCACCTAGAAGAAACCCACACAGACAGAGGGAGAACAGGCAACCTCCACACCAACTGAGTGGGGATCAAACCCATGTCCTCTCCCACCACCCAGGCGCTGTGAAACAGCAGCGCTGCTTGCTGTGCCACCATGCGCAGCCCTCCGGGGTCTTCGAAACCCTTCACTGCGAATGTCCAGGCGTGTACAAAAACAATGTTTCTTAGCATTTCTTCCTTTTTTTTTTTTGTTTTTTCAATCACCGCATTATTAAATATGGCTGCATCCTGAAGAGAGCACGCATCGACACGAGCAGAAGCTTTGGACTGAACCGCACAGCGGGCCGGCGCATCGTAAAGCAACCGTCTTCCACGCACATCTCTGTCACGGTCGCCAGACACACGCACGCACCCCAGCGGGTTTCGCTTCCTCCTGCCCGTATGGAAGTGCATGCTGGGAGCCGCGGCAGAGGGTAGCGTTGGGAAACAGGAAGCTGCCGTGCGGTCCTCGGGGAGTCCGCCCTCATTCATCGGCAGTTACAAAGGGCCCGACGGCAGGTCGGGATGTGGCCGGAGAGCCAGCGCCATTACCCTTTCTAAACTTAGCCCCTGTGGTTAAGGGGGCTCTCTAGACAGTTGAAGTACATTTGCATCCTTTGTTGTCTTCTTTCAATTACATCAATTTCGGGGCTCCTGGGTTCACTGGAAGCTCCCTTTACTATTGTTGCTGGAGCAGAGAGGTTCAACGACACAATCTGGTAGATATTCTAAAAAAAGTCACCTTCCATTTGCCCCGCCCCCTTTTTTTCCCTTTTTTGCACGCGACCGAGAGCTTTTGTTTCCCGACTTATGCGCGACCAGAAAAACCCCAACAAATTAAAGCGCGCGCCGCAGATGTGTTCCTCCCTGTGCCAGAAAGAGAGAAGCTCTGGGTGCTGGGTGGAGGGTGGAGGTCCCAGGCGTGGTAAGGGCCTTTGTAATTTATTCCGCCTAATTAAAAGCAGAACATAAACCAGTCGCCCCGGAGTGCGAACCTCCTGAAACGTGAGCGAGGGCCCCGAAACGGAGACCCATCCTTCGCCGAGCTCCACTTCTCGCTGGCGGCGAAGGGAAAACATCCACCTCCGGCGCCGCTAATTCCGCTCCGTTTTCTCACCCGCTTGGCCAAAGCGGCTCGCCGGACTCCGGGGAACGCTCTCCTTTCCGGGATCGGAGCCGGCCACGCCTTATCGAAGAGCCCTCCTCCGTAATAGCGGCATCCGGGCCGCTCGCTTCTCTCCGGCGACCGGATAAAAGAGAGACGATTGAACATCGATCTGTGGAACGCCGGGGGTCGTAAATCAATGAGGATGTTTGCTGTAGAACAAACCGGTACACGTGCTCAACTGCTGCGAACGTCCCCTCTCGGCCCTAAGCTCTCGTAAGGCGACGCGTGTGATAACCGACAGGCGGGTGGCGCAGCAGTCGGCGCCGCTGCTTTACAGCCAGAGGACTCGGGTTCGATTCGCCGCTCCCGCCGCACCGTCCTTAAGGAAGTTACTTAACCTGAATAGCTATAGTAGGAATTACCCAGCTGGCTATATAACTGCATGTAGCTTAGTGCACAAAACTAACCGTGTAAGCGGCAAACTGATCGTTAATGACAGACGAGCGTTCCATGTCGTCTTGGCAAAGAGGAATAAAGGAGGAGTGCGTGGAACAGCGGGCGGTGGCGTGGTTGAAGCCGGATCCTTGCATTTGAAGGACCTGGGTTCCGGTCCCGCCTCGTGCCGCGGTTCCCTTGGTCGAGATACTTACACTGAATCGATACAGTAAAAAATGACCAACGCTATAAATAGGAAAATCACGGTAATAAGCTTAACGCTGTCAAACTGCTTTGGAGAAAGGTGTCAGACAAATGGTGGGGGTGAAAATGTTAGCCTTTGCCAAGGCTGAGGGGAAGTGCGGATGAACAATGACCGCCGACTCGCGCCTGAGCGCCGCGCTGACAGAAGTTGAGGTAATGAGAGTTAGGGCTGCGGCGTCGGCCCAGGCCCGGCTGCGAGGTGGCCCTGGCGCACGAGGCAGAGCTCCGCGGCGCGTCCGTTTAACCGCAAAGCCTCTCGAAACACCTGGCCAGCGACCCGGCGCGCCTCCTGCCAGCGCGCCGAGCGAGCCGAGCCGCGGCGACATTTCGTTGGCCTGCCGTCATAAGATTCCCGAAGAGGGCGAATCCAAGACAAACTCTCATTCGTCGGTAAATCTGGAGAAGGATCGCAGGCCGCCGCCGCTCGCGTCTTCCATCCCGTCGTCTCCGCTTCGTGCTCGCGCTCGGCCCGTGCGGTCATTTCTGCCGCGACGCGATAGACGCGTTCCAGCGAAAACCTCGCGTTGCGCAGAAAGGAGGGGGAAAAAAGAACGGATAAAAGCGGCACGGCTCGTGGCGGCGAACGGGGCCGGGGCAGCCGGCTCGACGCCTGCACTTTGAAACTGAAGCATTAGCTATTTGAAGGACGATCCAAATAAACAAAAACTCACAATAGATACTTAGGACTTTGAGCGACGCCGGCCTGAGCGCAACCCGGACACCTCCACGCGAGCCGCACGAATCGCGATGGCGCGATCTTTCGTTTTCGCGCAAAACGAGTTCGAGCGTCAAAGCGTTCCCTTCACGCTCGCCACCTCAAATTTTAACCACCGCTTCGCTTCTCGGGCACGGGCCCGTCGCCCTCGCTTATTTTTGGCAATAAAGATTTTGCCGGAAATAACGGAGGGGAAGCTCGCAATGAGCACAAAGTCACGTACGTTCGGCTCGTTCGCGCGACGCAGCGAATCGTAAACACGTCGGGGACGAAATCGCGAGCTTTGCGCTACGCCCACACTGTTCTCCCGCTGAGCATCGGCGTTATGAAAAGTGTTACAAAGTAGCAGAATTGAGCGGAAGGGTCTCTGCAGATGTCACAACAAAACCGTCGATAGCTATTGACGCTAAAATTTCTATTTCTACCGAAGGCTTTTGCGTCACTTGGGGAGACACTGAAATGCGAAGCTTTAAAGAAGGATATTGCTGTCATTAAGATAATTTCGGCCCATTGGTCTAAGGCTAGGGGGTGCGGTGGCGCAGTGGGTTGGACCACAGTCCTGCTGTCCAGTGGGTCTGGGGTTCGAGTCCCGCTTGGGGTGCCTTGCGACGGACTGGCGTCCCGTCCTGGGTGTGTTCCCTCCCCCTCTGGCCTAACGCTCCTGTGTTCCCGGGTAGGCTCCCGTTCCCCGTGACCCCGTATGGGACAAGCGGTTCTGAAAGTGTGTGTGTGTGGTCTAAGGCTCTTTTCAATGGCTGATGGAAATATATACCCCTTACAGCAGCATTTTCGCCCAGTTACACAGGCTTTTACTTCCATAAAGGGTATTTTATCCTGTACAATAGCGTCGCTGCTCATATCATGTTTAGGGACTGAGATACATGCTCGATGTCAAAAAACCTTCGGGATTTAATCTCTCGGCGGCACCAATCTAGCTATTTTCTCTACGTTTATTCCTTGCGTTCCAAACATCCAAGTGACGGTTTTTCCAAACATACAAACGTTCTCCAGTTCATTTTTATTTGCATTTTCTCCACTGGTCTCACGTGGACTGAAAATGACCCGTCCTTCCGCATGCAGCTCTTAGTTGGCATCGAAACACGCGCCGATACGGAGGGAACGGCATGTGACCGCCTTCATTCCAGTATTTTCAGCTCCTGTCTGGTGTCCCAAAGAGTCAAAGATCAATACGAGGAATATTGCGCATGTTTACGGAATTAATCAGTCAACAATCATTGCTCAGCAGGGGTTTGTGGGGAGTATGCGCTTTAATTTTTAACAACCACACATTTTAACCCTAATGTAGCTCAAAGTTCATTGAAACAGGAAATTTAAATAGTGTGTCAAAGATTTTTGCATAACCTTACCCATAAATTAATGAAGGGGCATCCGTTTTATTAAGCGTTCAATGATCAGACAAAGTTGAAAGTGGCTCAAAGACCTCAGACGTGTTTGATTCATCAGTCATCGCCAATAAACAAGAGGTTATGGGGAGGATGCATTTTCATTTTCAATCGACAGCATCCATGGGCTTTGAAGACAAAGACAGGCAGCGATTCTGCAGACTTCAGTTCCTTTTGATCGTAAACTTCCGTGAGCAAAATTGTTCAAACGTCTCCTAAAACTTACAATTATTCAACATTTTTCTCCAAAGCAACTTACAATGTTAACCTGCTTCTACCATTATTTACCAGTTCATACAGCTGGGTAATTCTGCTGGAGGAACTCAGGGTTAAGTACCTTGCTCAAGGGCACTACAGCTGAGATTTGAATCTGTGGATCCAAAGGCAACAGCTCTAACCACTACACTACCAGCTGTACCCGTTGGGAAAAAAAGATTGAAAAGAGTGGGAAAAAAAAGTCTTAGGGAAAGGATGCAAAGAAAGAAAGAAAAGCAGAAGGGGGGGGGGGGGGGAAGTTTATAAATCAAAACTTTCACCCAGGAAAGAAACATTTTTTCCAGTAAAAAAAAAAATGAAGGTAATTTGACCCCCTGACAATGAGAGGCGAGCAAACGGGACTCACCCAATCACCAAAAAAGTACGGTAACAGTGATGGTAGAAGAACAGTTGGCAGACTTGGCAGGGACAACAAACCCTCCACACAAAGCAGGAAGGGTTTTCATCAAACACCCACAAGTGAGCCGGAGCAGGATGGCACGCATAGCCGTAATTACCGAACGAGAACAAGAGGAACGGAGACAGCACCCCCCTCCTCCGCGCCGCCTCCGAACGCCCTCCTCTCCGCCAACGCAAACACCCAAAAATTAGTGCAGGCTTGACAGAGCCGCCGCCGCTCTCTTCCTCCCCTCCTTCCCGGTTAATCTGGCTGTGCGGTCGGCTCGGCGGCGATACATCGGATCCCTCCGCGTTTGAGGGCGCTACCAAAATAAACATGCTAGATGAAAGCGGCCCGTGGAACCGCAGAGCTGCGAGCCTCTCCGCGTCCTCACGTAACGCCCCCCCTCCCCACCCCGAGAAGGAGCGCCAGCCCGAACCGGGGCTCAGCTGCGAGTGCCTCTTCATCCACCGCTACGGAATCGAGCGACATTCCTTCTTCCCCATGCAGCCATGTACCTGTACAAAGGACCGAGGCGCCGATCTGAGCCTGTCCCGAGCCTGTCCCGCGGACATCGACGCGGCCAGCCTACGCACCTCCGGCCCCTGCGCTTCACAAGCCATTTGCGGTTCCCGCCAGCTTTGCTCTTACCGCACCTCCTTGACGTATACATCATGTCCAGTGTAGTATGCATTGATTTATTCATTCATGGATTAAAACAATGCTATTAATCCCAAGAAATTATTTTTACTGACCCCCCCCACAAAACGACTTATAATGATTTACCCATTTAGAAAGCTGGGCAATCCTGTTGCTGCAACTGAGGGTAAGTACCTTGATGGCAGGAAGTACGGCGGCAACGGGGATTCGAACCAGGAACCTTCTTATAGGAAGGCAGCAGCCCTGAACAACAAGCCGCCAACTGACCTTGTGCTAAATTTACAATATGAACCGTGACAGACAGCTGGTAGTTTCCCCGGATCAAGTATGGCCGAATGATCTTTAATATACGGTGCATGCAACGCTGGGGGGCGTGGGGGTGCAGTGGGTTGGGCCGGGTCCTGCTCTTCAGTGGGTCTGGGGTTCGAGTCCCGCTTGGGGTGCCTTGTGACAGACTGGCGTCCCATCCTGGGTGTGTCCCCTCCCCCTCTGGCCTTACACCCTGTGTTGCTGGGTTAGGCTCCGGTTCCCCGCGACCCTGTGTGGGACAAGCGGTTCCGAAAATGTGTGTGTGTGCGAGATGTAGCTCAGGGTCCAGTACCCCACTTCCTACACAAAAAAAAAAAAACTTGCAAGTCAAAGACAGAAACCCTCTTGGCTGAACGGCCCCTGCAGAATGAGTGTCCCGTTTTTTCACGGACAACCACGTTTTACCGCAGCATCCACCTTCGCCCGACTACGTTCGCGAGGCTTACTCGAGTCTCGCACGCAGAACGTAAAGGCTCCGCTCCATCTTTGGCTCGCACGCAGACAGCGCTCGCGGTGCGGTAAAGACATCTGCGTGGCACGCGGCCCGGGATTCCGACGGCGGAGAATAAAAGCTAATTAGAAAATTAACAGTCTCCACAAACAAAGGGCAATTAAAGTGGGGGTTCCCTTCCTGCTCTAATTTGCGGGAGAACAATAGATGGGGAAGTGGGAGTGGGGGGTGCATGCATGCGTGTGTGTGTGTGTGTGTGTGTGTGTGTGTGTGTGTGTGTGTGTGTTGGCAGGCTTCTGCTCAGCATCTCATTGAAAACAACCAACATTATCAGTCCCCACCACTGGAAAGGGGGGGGAGAGGGGGGGGGGGTTATGTTTTAAAATTTCACTCTTTCGTGTCAAGACCGCATCGCCAGATGCCTGCGAGCCTTTTCCACACGACCTGCTTGTCAAAACACCCCGTATCTGTCTGACATTGTTTCAGAGAAACACTCGGAGAGAATGGGGGAGGGGTCAGGTTCCGTTTCGTGAATGTGCTGCTGCTGCTGCTGCGTTATCTTCTGTGCCTCTGCGTGCGCATGTGTGTGTGTGTGTGTGTGTGTGTGTGTGGGTAGGTGAGTTCAGGGAGAGCCCCGCTGGCAGCGAGTCCTGGCGCCGGCTCACAAACACATCCTGCCAGCGGGCGGCACGCCAGCATCCCTGTCCCTTCTCTTCCCATAGCACACGTCCACAGACGCGCACGCGCAATATGCGCGTCGCAAAAATAAACACGGTACTTTACGTTTCACTCCATCGCATCGCTCCAACGCGCGCCGCTGCCCACGGGCCGCACGGACCGAGGGGCGGCAGTGTTTGCGGTGCGGACGTCTGCAATCGCGCCTTCCTTAGCTGCTCTCTAATAACGCCGCCTGACGTCTCCTCGCTCGATTCTGGGACGCGCAACAACCACGTTGTCGATAACAAAAGGTCGGGAGATTGGATTCTTTCGAAGAGACGCTGGAGGAGACAGCAGAGGACGACCGGTAACCAGACGGATGGACTCGCTCACAGTGACAATGGGCACGTCCCTCTGAACGCCGAGGACGCAAGCGGAGGACAGAACATCATCCTGGAGGAACTCTGCACATGAGGCCACCAAGAGTGGACACAACTTGACGGCAGTGAAAACAACACCCGAGATCTCTAGAACACGAGTTCTTAAGCTGAGGACCACGAAGCACAAGCTCGCTGTAAAAATAACACAAGCTGAAAACAAGTTAAAAATATTACCATGCCACCGCGATCTACGATGCAGTTCTACGTGAAGGTAAACAAGCCGGGCGGAGGGGCACGGTGGCGCGGAAGGTTCGGCCCGTGTCTGCTCTCTGGCGCGGCCGAGGTTCGAGTCCTGCTTGGGGTGCCCTGCCACAGACTGGCATCCCATCCGTGGTGTGTCCCTGGACCCTGTTGCCAAGTTAGGCTCTGGTTCACCGTGACCCCACTTGGGACAAGCGGTTGTAGGCATTGTGTGTGTGTGTGTGTGTGTGTAAACAAGCTGCACTGTAGTAAACTGAGGGCGATATTTTCTCTGAATTTGCAGGTATTTTTCCAAGAGGGGTCCCGAGCACTCTCCCCATCCCTACAGGGGTCCCTGGCCAGGCAATGGTTAAGAACCTCTGCACTTGGAAAGAGTCTCGCAAGGTCTTATTTACCCTTTTTTGTGCTTGTGGCCAGATGCCATCTGATTCCAGGTGCAGCAATGCACGTGCGGTAATAACTTCTAAACGTTTGTCTTCAACATTCAGCAGCCTGGGCGAATGTACCATAAACCACAGTGGAGGTGGGGGTTGCAACTTTATCACTGAGACCAGTTTACCACGGTATCCTTGTGACCTTGGATGAGATCTGGAGGACTACAGGTGAACTCCAGCAGCACCGCAGGCCCTCACCCAGAATGCAATGGGCTCGGCGAGCAAGAGGGTCCTCGTCTTTTCGTAAACCTTCGCTCGCTCCGTTCGGGAGGCCGAGAGCCCCTTTCGCGTGCTGGGTATCGGGTGGGCAGGAGATGCCGAAATGCATCGTCACGGTGTCCTGGCTCCCCGTTTGTGTCTCCGAGAAGCCGGTTTCCTTTAGCCGGCTACTAACCGGCTTTTCACCGCCGCAAAATTGCTTCCTGCACCACGACAGGGGTCTCAGTACTATGACGGTCCAAGTTCGACAAAGTCCGAATAGCAACACGCGCCTTTTATTTCTACATGACATGTCACTTAGTGCTCCGCTAGCAAACACTGATTGCAAGGGTAAAACCACGCTTTGAAAAAAAAAAAGGGAGAAAAAAGAAGGCTTTGCTTCACGCCGTAAATATGACGCGGTGAAACTTCCCCAGGTGTTTCATTCTGAATTTGCTGCAGTTTTCCGGGACTTTTCCGAGATTTCGTCGACATATCGGGATGCGCGGTTACTATCCTATCGCAAAAAAGAGCTCACAAGTAGCAAGCAGTCTTATTGCTAACCATTTATAAAATTGTTTGCATTTTTTCATCATTTTATTAGAAAAAAATTCAACGGCAGGATCTCGTTACAAATAAAGGCACGTTTACCAAAATTCCCTATCAATCGACTAAGCTTGCTGTCCGAAATCTCGTTAATGTTACGTTACGCATGAAATGTGTTTTATTCAGACATTATGCTGGGAAGCACGGTTTTCCCCGCGGCCGACCTCAACCGGACCGGCCTTCGGCAGAAACCCCGCGCAGGCCGGCTCGGCAGCGAAAGCACGAGGTTTCCTCCACGCGGTGCCGTAAGAGGTGACGTGCATCTCACTTTGAGCTTTCCGTCTTTCGACTTTCGGTTGGGGTCAGCGACAAACAATCTCCGAGCCCGGCAGCGTCAGCACGGCTTAAAACAACAGCCATTGTTCTCGGCCTTTGTCGGCCAAAAATCTACACCGATCGACGCCGTCGCGCAGCCGTCTCTTTTCGGTGATCGATATTTGAATCTGCCGCCTTCTTTGGAAGAGCACGAGACCCTTCCTCCGTTCTACCTACCGGAGGGGAGACGGGCAGACCGAGGTTATGCGGTTGTAAAAATAGCGTTCCTGGATAAACAGGACCTGAAAACGTACGCGGGAATTGCCCGCATTCCTCAAATTGTTTGAAACACGATCACATTTTGCGGCGGTGGTCGAACGCGCTCTTGCCGTCATGACAGTAAGGAGACGTGGGTGACTAAGGCACACGTAGGACGGGGGGGCTGCTGGAAACAGGAAAGACGGAGCGCTTCCCGCAAAACTCACGTGAGACGTATCGCGCTCTCCTCTCTGCTCCGAAAATCACCGCAAAAGAAGCATCTTGCCGGCATGTGTGCTTGGCTCCAAAATAAAGGTGTCTTTCGGGTTAAGGTGGCTGTGGCAGCGAACGGCGTATCGATCGGAACCGTTGCCCGGGTTTCAAACCCACCTCCTGCTGTAGGACTTGCGGCAAAGTACTGCGGGCAGCTGGTAGCGTAGTGGTTCGAGCTGCTGCCTTTGGATCCAAAGGTCGCGGGTTTGACCCGACCTCCAGCTGCAGTACCCTCGAGCAAGGTACTTACCCTCAATCGCTCCGGTAAAAGTACCCAGCTGTATAAATGGGCAAATAATTGTACGCTTGTAATAACTGTAACCTTAACACTGTGAGTTGCTTTGAAGACAAGTGTCAGCTAATCGAATAACTAATATGCAGAAAATGTACTTACAATGAATTAATACAATAAAAATTAGCCAGCTGTACAAACGGGTAAATCGGCGTAACTAACCCAACACTGTAAGTGGCTGTGGAGAAAAAGCAAGTACCGTTCAGGCAGCTTTGTTATAGAACACGTTCCAGCCATTTGGTACAGTTTAGCGCAGCAATATATTAAATTGCACTCATCCCATGAGCGGTGCGACGGGTGCGAACGGGAACGGGAAGCGAGTACGGGACAGGTCGCCCCAATTTCAGATGGGAACGGGTGTAATCCGCCCTCCCTGCTTCGCCGCTTCAGCTGCGATGGAGAACCCTCCGCCTCCGAAGGGCCGTCAGAGCAAGCCCGCTCCCCGTGCGACCTCACGGTCTGCGAGAAGCACGCCGGAGCGGGAGTTCTTCTTTAGCGACGTAGACCGTGTCCTCCTGGCCGTGCTTCGCTTCCCCAGAGCCATACGCTCACACGCAGGGGTGTTTACCAGCACCGGACCGCGGTATCCCGCCACAGAAGCCCAGAGCACGCATGCATACGCACACACTGCAAACAGCCCTATTGTTTCTCAAGGCTGCGTGTATCGGTGAAGAGAAGAGAGTGTGCGGAGCCCTTCACGGCGCCCGGGAAAAAAGGGGCCTGCTTTCAAAAAGGTCAGCGAAATAGTAAAGAGGCGGCCCGCTGGCCCGCGGCGCCGTCACCGATGCGGTTGGCGTCACGTTCCGACCCGACGGCACGATCAGCATCGCGTTCCGTTCGCGCAAACGCGGAAACACACAAAGTAATCAAACGCGCACAGAGCAAACAAAGATGAGTACACAGCCTGGGGAGGGACACACACACACACACTTTCGCCAGTTTTCTGTAACAACATCTCAGCTACTCAAGTAATGCAAAATGGGCAAAGGACCAGTGACGGGCAGCTCGGGTACAAGACCTGAAAAACAACAAGCAGGAGGAGGGAACACACACTCTGGACGCTTAACAAAAAAAAAAAAACTGCGGCATTACACACCGATCACTCAGCCCTACAGAGCCGTCACAGCCGCGCACCCCACGGTACACATGCGTCTTAATACTGTCGCGCACCCGCAGGGAAAGATACTATATTTTCCTCAGCCGTACGTGTCATCGTAAAGCTTTGCGCATATCCCAACCAAACACACGCGCAGCTGCACTTCGCCGAGCGCAGGACGTACAGGATGAGCTCCCTCGCCAATATTACTTTTGCATTATAACCCCGACTTCACACACCACTGCAGTAACATTCCTTTTGATCTAGATCCCCGAAACACTAAGAACTCTTGGGACTAAATGCGACGTTAAATGCCAACGCCGAAGGACGGCGGCGGCGGCGCCGCAGCGGACCGGGACGCGCACGCACGTAACCCGAGCAGAAGCGGAAGCTAAAAAATGTCAAGGAGCTTAGAGAACTTTTTTTTTTTTGGCAACTTATCCCCACGAAGCGAGCGCGAAGTAGCCGTGAAAGAGCGCGCCGCAGTGGCGGCGCGCGTGGGCCGAGGACGGTGCCGTTCAGGGAGGAACCGCGCCGCGTTCAACGACGAACTCCACCCTCACCGGAGGGGCTTCTGCTGCGCTTCCCTCCAGCTACTCATTACATGTATTCGTTTAGCTGACACTTCTCTCCAAAGTGACTTTCAATGTTAATCTCCCTACAGTTATTTACCCATTTATACAGCAGGGTCATTTTTTACTGCAGAAATTCAGGGTCAGCACCTTGTTCAAGGGCACTACAGCCAGAGGTAAGGCTCAAACCTGCAACCTGCGGGTCCAAAGGCAGTAGCGCTAAGAACTACGTCACCAGCCATCCCGTATCGCTCTAGAACGAACGGTTCGTCCCAGCGAGTCGCGTCAACCAACCGAGCTCCCGCGGCCATTCGTTTTTAAAGAACTGGCCACGTTTAAGCCGCGTTCCCGTTTAATTCCGGCGCTTCGAGGAAACGCGGCCCTCGCCCTCCCGGTCGGCAACGTACGGATAGCTGCTCAAAGTCAGTCACCTGCAAAACGAGGCCACCGGGGCACATGGCCGGCGCGAACGGGGGCGCGAGCGTCCGCGATTGGCCGCGCCGCCCGGGGGCGGGGGCCGTCGCTCGCCCGAGAGGGGCCTGGGGGGGGGGGGCGAGGGGCCGTCACGTGACCGGGTCCAGCAGAGAGGGTTATAATAGACCCCCTCTCGGAATGGAGAGGCGAAGGCTGGAGCCGAACCAAAATCCCTCTACCACACACAGGCTGCGCATTGTTGCCCATTCACCGGGATCCATCTCGGGGCACTTTATCATTCAATTAGGACAGCTTTCACACCGCACACCACAGAAAAGGGGCCTTCAATCAAACTGAAAACTCCACACTGGCCCTAGAGGGGACACAGAAAGGGACTCTCAGTTGTCACTCCACTTTCATTTTTTTTTTTTTTTTTTTGGTCTTGGAGTTGGAGGAGGGGGGAGAGAGAGAGAGAGAGAGAGAGAGAGAGAGGAGAGAGAGAGAGAGCGAGAGAGAGAGAGAGAGAGAGAGAGAGAGAGAGAGAGAGAGAGAGAGAGAGACCAGCCATTTCTCAGTGTTTTTCCTTTTTTTTTTTTATAAGAAAAAAAAAAAAAAACTCTCTCTGTCTCCCTCTCCTTCTCCTTTTTCACTCCTCTGCGAGGGAGACCCCACCACCTGAGCTGAGCTTACGCAGTTGAGCTGTGGGCAAAGGCTGCGAGATGGAAAGATAGAGAAAAGTGTGTGTGACAAAAAGAGGGAGAAGGGAAAGGGTGCAAGAAGGAAGGGAAGAGCACAGCTTGGGAGAAATCTATAGATTACAATGGCTTTGTGTGTGTGTGTGTGTGTGTGTGTGTGTGTGTGTGTGTGTGTGAGAGAGAGAGAAAGAGAGAGAGCTGTTTTTCAGAAACAGGGAGAGGACAACAGCATATGAGCGGAACGTGAATCATGCTGAAGATTCCCCTCATAAGAAACTGACGAACGGGTCAACTGAATCCGCACCGCAGCATTTCCGAGGGGAACCTACATGCGCAGGGTCATCTGCCAAGCGCTTCAAGATCAATAACTTTGGGATATATGACAGATGTGCCTAAACAAAAGAATATTATGCACCGTTTTACTGCACGCAAACCATAGGCTGATAATATTCATGCCGCCAGGCCACGAAGGATAAGGCGTACGATACAGTATATTTTTCACTAAGGTAACCTATAGTGTTAAAATGCAACTTGACTATGGCTTACCCATATATACTGCCTTAGGACCCAAAGGCTGCAGGTTCAATGCCCACCTCCAGCTGCAGTACCCTTGATCAAGGTACTTGCCCTAAATCGCTGCAGTAAAAAACTACCCAGCTGTATAAACGGGTAAATAACCGTAGGTCCACTAACACTGTTAATGGCTATGGGGGAAAAGCATCAGCTAAATGAATAAATGAAAATGTACTCTCCCCCCCCAGAAAGTCAACTCTGTCACTTCCACAATATGTTTCGAACAGACGTCGGAGCGAAACAGCATTTCTCCCGGAGCACGGCGTCGCACAGAGGACGTATGCAACATACACCGTTACTACTACAGTACAGTTCGCCATAACTAACCACTAAACTAGAGACGCTGGAATAAAGTGCAGCGGTGCGGTCGCTTCAATCAATAGAAAAGTAAGCAGATTTAACAGTGGTAATTTAAAAAAAAAAAAAAAAAGTGAGGGTTTTTTGTGCCATAATTGTTTGGAGAAGAGGGGTTGTGTGACCTTTGTGTGTCAATTCAGGGAAAGTACCGTGGTCGCAGGTACTATAGCAGGAGGGGGAGTTGAAAAGAGACTGTCACACTGCAAGGTGGCAGCCCTAACCACTGCGCTACCTGTTGCGCTAAAACCATCACATGACTAATATGTAGAGAACAGCAGCCCCGGATGTCTCAGACTATATCTTCACCTCTCTTTCTCTAACTTTACACCACTTTAAAAACACCCAGTCGTTTCACCGGCACACAGCATCACGTCACGGCTGCCACGCACCGAAACTTCAGCGCGCGCCGGGCGGGCCGACGAGACGCACGCGGAACGTTTCGCGAAGAGCGCGAGACGAGCGCCGGTGTCGCCGCCTTCACCGGGGAGCCCGCAGTAGTTACCGCTCCCTCGCCGCTGTACCCGATGGACGGGACGCGGAAAGGACGTCGTGACCCCAACTCCCCTCCCTGCGGTAGAACGACTGCACGTTGGCTGAACTTCACAGCTGGCATTTTATAGGCGGGTAAACGTACGAAGCCGGCAGCTGACCGGACGTTTTCCGAGACGGCTCTGTACTCGTTTCCATTTCCTTTAGGCTTTATATCGTAAAGTGCATTAAAAATGGTACGTACTGTATGTCTAGGAGGGCGAGGGCAGTACTGCGCGGCAACGAGTCGCCGGAAGCCTTGTTTTAGGTGGGAGCAAAGCTGGAATCGATAACTAGCAAGCGAGGAGCTCTTTAAGTCACCTTGTGGAAGTCACGCCTCGACCTTCAAGGCAGCCAGTGCTCTCACAGTGGCTTCCTGCACCTCAAGACGGTGATTCACCTCCGGCAAACGCGCTCCTCCCACAGCGGGCTCTCTCTTCCTCTCCAGGGCTCTCCGAGACGCACTCGAGTTCAAGCGAGCATCTTGGGTTCCTGGGGTTCCATGTACAGGCACCGTTGAGTTGGGGAGCCGGGAAGCGCGCTCACACCCGGCCGTGGGTCCACCTTACGAGAGCCGCCTCGGTAAGCACCTTGACAAGCTCGCGGGACAGGAGAGCGATAGAAAGGACCGGTAAAGCGCTTCCCGCGCGCTCGCGGCTCACTGGGAGCGAGTCCAGGTTCTCGATGTTGATTTACGGGAGCTGAGGGAAGCCGCAGGGGAGCCAAGTCCGCTGGCACCGAAAGGCATCGGTTTTCAACACCAGAGCAGGACCGCCGAAGTCAGGCTGGTCAATGAGACCGGAGCCGGATGGATGCGTCGCTCTCTATCTGAGCCTTTTTCCTTCTGTGACAGAAAGGCACGTGCGTGCCTCTGCTTACCGAAATACAGAAAGTATCTTTGAAAAAAAGTCATATGTGCGCAGTGCATTCGGTGCATTTTAATAATTAACCAATAATTTCACTCTGTGTGTTTCAATGCAAAAAAAAAAAAAAAAAAAAAGCTTTCTCTGTTCTTCTGTCACATATGTTGCTGATTAAAAATAATCTTATAAAAGGACATTTTAAAAAACTAATGGATAAAAGATTTCTTGCTAATGTACTTTGATACAATGTTTGCAAAAATAGGCTTCTGGGGATCAAATGTTGGGGGAACACGGGGTACTCAAACTTGTTTTCTTTACTAATGAACATTCATTTAAATTTACCACAATTTAATTCAGGTGGCCATATATAATTGTCTATACAATATAACATAACAGACAAACTTTAAATTTCTGAAAAGGTCACATCAGCTGCTGTTCAACTAAATATTACATGTTTCAGAATTAATTTGAGACACTTGACATTTAAACCTAACAGCGCAAATGTCCATTTTGCAGTTGCTATGATGGATATCTCGGAAAAACACTGTCCATAAGGACCATCATTTGACATAGGGTGCATTTCAGAAATGCTCAAATTGTGCACGCAAGTTTCACACAGAACATTTACTTGTTGCTGCGAATGATAAACGGAAATGTTTCAATTTCTCGGGACACTTCTTCACCTTCCTAGGAGACAATCTCCCATTGCCGTGTTTTTAATACCCCAATATATAACTAAAAATGTTACCAGCCTTACAGGGGTGCGGTGGCGCAGTGGGTTGGACCACAGTCCTGCTCTCCAGTGGGTCTGGGGTTCGAGTCCCGCTTGGGGTGCCTTGCGGCGGACTGGCGTCCCGTCCTGGGTATGTCCCCTTCCCCCTCTGGCCTTACGCCCTGTGTTGCCGGGTAGGCTCCGGTTCCCCGTGACCCCGTCTGGGACAAGCGGTTCTGAAAATGTGTGTGTGTGTGTGTGTGTTACCAGCCTTGAATCTTTAAGAACTTGTAGGACAAAAAAAGAATTCATATTTTCTAAGAAAAATCTTCCTTCTGTTCAAAATCAGAATTCTGGCCCCCCTCACACATGCTTTAAGGAAACAAAAAAAATATATTTTTAAAGTCAAATTTATTTCCCCTTATTATAGCTCTGTCTGAATAAATCATCTAAGAATTTGGAAAATTTTCTTCAACAAAATGTATCCTGATATTAACAAAGAAACTTCTCAATTCTCACCAATTTTTTAAAGGTAAAAAAAAGCACATTAAATTTTACTTAGTAAAATTTGTATAGGTGTAAAACTGATAATGGACAGGTTTTCAAATTATGTTTAAATCAGCAAGTGTGCCAAGAAGTTCAGGTGAAGAAACTTCCGATCCAAAAATGACTCCAAAAAAAGTTACATCATCTGATAATACTATTTTAACGCTGACATCATCGACATGCTGTTAAAATACACACATTTTAAGCATTGCCCCTCTAAACAGGGGACGGCCGATAGTGCTGTGGTAAAAGCTACTGCCTTTGGCTCCAAAGGTTGTTGGTTCAAATCACCTTCAGCTGTAGCACCCGTGAGCAAAGTATCTACCCTAAATTGCTCCGGTAAAAAAAACATTGCCCAGCTGTACAAATGAGTAAATAACTGTAAGTAGCTTAATGCTGTAAGTCTTTTTGAAGAAGAGAGTCCGCCAAATGAATAAATGTAAACAGTACAATTTGTAGGCGGGAACGTGAAGGTTGTTTACTCTCATCGTTTCTCGTCGCACCGCCTCGGTGGCAGGAGGAGATCAGCGGTAATCTGTGGGCGCTCCATGATCGATGGACCACCGCGTTGAAAATCCCCAGCTGCGCCGTTCTTCCCAGAAAATGTCCAGGGAAGTACGACAGCTCGTGGCTCAAGCATCTAGCATCCTCTTACGACTTGAGATGCCGCATACTGCAAGTGCAGTCAGAATGTAAGCAGCCTCACCGCGCCGCCCAGCTCCGAACGAAGCGTCTGCTTTCCATCACCCCTTTATCTGTTGTCCGCTGAACTCTATTGCTCCCCATCTCTGAGCCGCCAACTGCAGCACGCTTGGTTCCAACCTTGCGAGTCCCACGAGAAAAGACTATTAAATGCGCATTTTGCAATTACCGTCTTGTCGTCACCAAACTGGGACCGAGTCGGTCCACTCACGGGAAAGATATTTGCACACCCCTTTCACTGGCAAAGACGCAGTGTGTATTTCCAAAAAAAAAAAAAAAGAAGAAATCAGACCACTGGCTGACTTCCCTGAAATATTATATTTAGAGACAATTTACAGGTATGTATCACACTTAGTCTTCATCATTGATACTGAGCTGTTGGCATCCGTGACACAATTAACAAGTTCCGATATTATCTACGTAACGTTCGGTGCCCGGTATGACAAAGTTAGCACACTGATAGTACTCCAGTCCAGAGCAACTTCCAAACTGCAAATGCATCCTGTAAAAGCAGAGCAGTTACTAGGACCTGCTAGATGTAAAAAAAAAAGAATAAACTTTGCCCGTAGATACATATAGACATAAAAAGCGATAGATACATAAAAGCAGATTTTTAGCATAAAGCAGTAGAAAGTATCACGCAATCAGGGCTCACGTCGGAGCTCTTAGCTGCTCGGTGCCATTCGGGCTCTGCGGGGGTCGTCCTGCTGATTACACAAACTGACATTCCTTTATAATGGTAATCGGAATACTACCCACAGAGGTGCAGAGAATTATGGGACGCACGCGGGGAGGAACTCCCCTCGCGCTCCAAAGCATCCAACTTCACCACCGAACGGCCTACAACCAGTTCAATACACAAACAAAACAGCCTGCAGAAGCCCACAGACGTCGGCAATTTTAACGCGTGATTTTTATCACGTCCAAAAGCCCGGGGCAGAAAGACGAACTTGAAATAGAGCCAGTGTCCTTTACATTTGAATTTTAACGTCAAACTTTTGCAGTTTTGGTATGTGCTAACTATATGCCAAAAATTGCAACCATATGACTAAATTTATAGCCTGTGGTCAGGTGAAAATGTGGCTCCGGAGAATATAAAAACAAATGCTAAATTTTACCGCAGAAGGACACAAAAATGCTTTTAAAGGTTCTACGCGCAGCCTAAATATACAGCTTGCTCCTCACTGTCAACAGTAAAACACATCACACAAAAGTTTCATTTCTGTACACAGTTAAAGTGCAGGCATTTGAATAATGCCCCAAACATATATTTTTCAAAACGGCACGAAGCGCATACTGAAATTAACAGTCTGGGCAAACAGGTGAACGCCAAACCTTTCCGGGCAAGGCTTTCCCGATAAAACACTTTGCTGGCAAAACGCGGGAGGAAACAAGAGCAAAAGGTAAACAGCAAGACGGAGCAGCAACGGGGACGGCCAAAGTCAGCCGACGAGAGGAGGAGGAGGAGGAGGAGGAGGAGGAGGAGGAAAATGCCAATATGTGTTTGAGCCTGCACTGCAGTGTCAGTGACAAAGGCATTGTCTCGTGACGCTCTCACTTCCATTTCCTTATTATGTAGCTCGAGGGCAAGCGGGGGTGGAAATGGGGGGTGGGAACGGGGTTGCACGCGGGGGTGGGAAAAGGGGGCAGCGGAATCGGGATTGGACACGAGGATGGATATAGGGCCGAACACGGGGTCCACGGGCCCTAACACGAGCGCTTACCCTCCATCTCCTTGCAAAGAGGACATTTTTCATAATGGTTTCTGCGACACCGCCTGTCCTCGTCGCTCCGCGTCGACATTAATCCGTTTTATTTACATCAGAAAGACCTGTTTTATATCACCGTGCTGCCTTGTGTTGCGGTAATCCTTACCACTGCGAGCGCAACTAATTACCTAACTACATGGCCTCAGCACTTTACAACTGAAATTAATAACGACAGCCCGCCTACCTCACGAAAGTAACAACTAATTATTATTAAAACTTTCACTCCATGTTGACCAGAATTTAGGAGGAACTGTTACAGCTGTTTTTCCAAACATATTTCACTTTTCACATTTCTGACAGAGAAAAATAATAATAATAATAATAATAATAATAATACTGCTGAAAATAAACCAAGACCACAACTGACTATATCCAGGCAGTGTTTTCTTTTAGAATCTCCTTGTTCAGGATTTAGTTATACAAAACACGAACAAAAAATGTAGTGCAAAACATGATTAATATCGACTGAGAGAAACAAGTTTGTAAATTGTCAACGCTAAAGGAGGCCTGGAAAACCTGTAGACCAGTGACACCTCTTCCTTGTCCTTTTACACAAAATACCACTCTTTAAGGTATTACATACAATTTTTATTGCTGTTAATATTATTATTAGTAGTACTAGTATGATTGACGTGTAAACAAAAGCTCGAGCTCCCGAAGCGTAAAAGTAGTAAAGTTGTCAACTTGTTGCCAAAAATACACGTCAGACGTCAAAGTGGCTTTACGACACTCCTTTAAAAAACACTAAGAGAAATTTCGGGGAAGATATTAAAGCTCGAGGTAGAAGTGTGGCCCACAGGAGAGGCGCATCGCCGAGCTGAGCCTGAAGCGTGGTACATTTTACACGCAGTTTTCGTTTACACCGGACAGTCCCGGTCAAGGAGCCACAATAGTGCAGAAAGACCACCGCGCGCGCGCGCGCGCACACGCGCACGCAGCAGTCAAAAGGGTGCACAAACAAGACGGCGGACACGAGCCTCGAGCGAGACCGAGAGAGCGGCAAAACATTCCATATTTCGGCGCACGGACTTCGCGGCGCGGAGGTGGTGATGCCTCCTTTCTTTTTTTTTTTTTTTTTATACACGGATGTTACATCTCGTGCGCACGGACGTGCTCGAGACACACTTGTTTGGAGTATTTGTTGAAAAAGAAGGCGCAACTCTCACTCACTCACTGTGTCGTGTCGTCGCCCGAAGTGCCGGAGGAGCGGGACCTGCCTTCCACCGGCACCCCCAACCCCCCACACATACATAGTACACACACGCGCGCGCGTCCGAGCGCAGACACACACACACACACACACACACACACACACACACACACACACACACACACACACACTCGAGTAGGTGAAAACCGAACAGTGCGGCAGAGCCCGCAGAGAGAGGGGACAGGACGCCGTCCGCGCGCGGCACTCGCGCAGCAACAGCGTCAAAAAACGGCGCAAAACCGAGGCGAGCCGCGCGAAAACAGTGTCGAAAAGGTGGAAAGGCGAGGCAACAGGCGGTCGCCCCGCTGCACGCGAAGCGCCCCGTGCCTTTTACACACTTCTTCTGCCAAGTAGAAAGTGACCATTTACACGCACGCAGCAACACGAAAGGCGACAGCAGCAGGCAACACGCTGAGGAGGAGAAGAAGAAGAAGAAGCGGGCAGACCTGGCTGAGAAGGAAGGGGCACGGGCATTATCCGCATCGCATCCCCGAACATCATGATCATCATCATGCACGCATCGTGGAAGTGGACGTGCACACGCGTTATTGCAAAAAAAAAAAAAAAAAAAGTAAAGAGAGGGAGAGGGGGGAGACAGAGAGAGAGAGAGAGAGAGAGAGAGAACAGCAGCAGCAGCAGCAGCTACGATCCGCAGCGACCCACTAAAAAAGTTTCCAGCAGCGCACTGGTCAATTCGACACGGAACCGCGGAGCCGATCCACGGAGAACACGGCGCAAACCTACCGCGGGAGCCCCACGGCACCCTCCGCTCGCCGCCTTCTTCTCCGCGCCGCCTCTCCTTATTCTTTTATAATTTTTTTAAATTAATGTTCTCTTTTTTTCTCTCCTCGGGGCCTGAGCGTCTCCGCTCTCCTCGCGCTGCCGCGGCACGGGGCTCCGGGGGCGCGTGCATTGTGGGAGCGTGACGTCAGGGACACTTTTTCACCAACTTTTTCACGAGCAAACTTTTTACTCTCGCCGGAGCGTCACTGTACGGGGACGGTGCGCGTTGCGCTCGGGCTCTTTTCGCAGCACTATATATATATATACATATATATATATATATATATATATGTATAAAAGCGTCCTTTCCATCGGACTTCTTACCCAACGTACAGTTTCTGCAGTCAGTCACTGCACTTAGTTAAACTGGACTAATAATTTTTTAAAAAGTGAATCAGAGGATGCAACGTCATTTCTTAATTCATTAAGTCATCTATAAATAAAATTCATTATTGACCCACCACCTAACTGGCCTTTCAGCTGTGTTGTTTTGCCACCGAGCAAATTTTTTTTTCGATTTTTATTTTCGAGGTTATTGTGCTCCGCATGTCGCTGCTGTTATGTACAAATAACTTGTTATTCTTTCAGTGATAGTTCTAAAAATTAAACTGGCACTTGAGCGTTCCAGTCGTTCCGTTTTCTTACAAAGAATGTGATGATATATTCAGACCTAATTTATTAAGTTTGTTCGTATTTATTTGGACAACATGTATGAAAATCATCTTTAAAAAATCTCCTTTAGAAACGTTCTTAGAATAAAGGTAGAAACTCGTCCATGGAAGCAGAAATGCCTGAGGACACGAAAACAGCGGACAGGTGCATCGCAGCCCTCTTCCACACGGCGTGGAATTCCTCTTCTTTTTTGTGCACAAATGAGTCATTTTCTCGAAGCCTTGAGCAGCAAAGATATGCATAAGTGTTTATGCATCGCTTGTAATTCATTACATAGCGTGCAAGCATGATGTCATCAGTCATTAAAAGTAGGTATATTGTCTTAAGTTTTCATTATACGTCATTATTACATTTTAAGTAAAAATACTTCGAAATCTGTCTTTGATAATAATCGTATTGGATGTTATTACTTCTTAAAGACTTCTGTTGCAATAAAACTCGATGAAAGCTGTGCAAAGGTGAAGCCGTGCCACGGGGACATGAACACGGATCGAACACATATTGGGACAGATTTGGGCGGGTGCCCGCGGCTGGGAGTGGGAGTGGGATCGGGCGCGGGCGCGGGCGCGCGCGGCCAGTCGCGCGTGCGACTTCCTGGTGGTCGTTACTTCACCTTTGTGTTTTGGGGAGAAAGAATCACTTCCAGGGCGCAAGGACCCGTTTCCTCGCCCGCCCTCGACCCCCCCTCTCTATCTTCAACACCATCACTCTTCCTGGAGGGGCTCTCTGTGTGTGTGTGTGTGTGTGTGTGTGTGTGTGTGTGTGTGTGTGTGAGAGAGAGAGAGAGAGAGAGAAAGAGAGAGAGAGAGAGAGAGAAACTGTGGGGAGTTGGGGGTCTTAAATAGTTCAGTGCAACCTGGTGGGGGGGCGTTTTTAACTTTGAACAACTCAGATGATGTAACATTTCCTGAACTCAAAACTTAATATATGTGTATATATAAGACAATTATAACAATGTTTCAAATACATATATATATATATACAATTTAAAAGCATTATTGCTTTTATCGTGACATTAATACACCTTTGAAAAGATAACTAGAAGTCGTGGGAATTATTTCATTTATTGTGGGTTCCCTTTTGTGTGACACAAAAAAAGTTCACAGATTTTGACATTAGAACAGAAAAAAAACACGTGGTTTTAGTGTTTTCTTGGTAATTAGAAAACACTAACTCACTGAAATATTTATTTCATAATTATCTGCAACTGAGATCATTTTTGCCTCGTAATTAAACCAGTCTAATGAGTTTTGTTTCTGTGAGAATACAGTGGTGAGATAAAAATACAGTTGTATTAAATCATTCTTATTTTTAACATATATTAATATTTATCTTCTGTCTGAATTAAGAATGTTTTTTTTTAAATATATACTGTGAAACTACATCTAAGTGTCATGTTTCAGTAGGAAAACTGGGATTGAATGCTTTTAAAATTACATTTAAAGTGGAAAAAAAAACTGACAGTAGATTAAAGAAACCACATCTTAATTGTCTCAATTTCAGTCCTTAAGAAATTTGTGTGCACTGTACTCTCCACATATTTCTACTGGATAAAATATACATGTTAGTCATTTGCCCAAAACATCAGCATTTACTTTAAATAATAGAACAATAAAATCTTTGAAGAAATCTGTGTTAACTCATGCTTTGGAGACTGAATTTAAATGATTTTTCCAGAAATATTGTTTAGAGGAAAAAAATACTTTTCCTAGAGCGTACTTGTTCCAGTTGTTCAAAGTAATACTGCTACTACTACTACTAATTATTTTTTTATTATTATAAGTAGAATTCAAGTTTATTATTCAAGATAACTCTTATTTAAGCTATAATCTCATATTTCCACTGCTATATTGTAACAACAATAATGCTGCCACAGACAGACAAAAAAAAAAACACAAAACAACATTATTTTTTCCTAAGTGAAAAAGAAAAGAGGAGTAGAGAATCAGGCAATTAGTCCCCCTGACAGATATCAGTCCATCAGAAGCGGTGTCTAATTCTGATTAATATTTAATATTTTACTTAATGTTTCTCTCCCAGTGAGAAAAAATACAAGTTCCTGTATTTTTTTAATGGAGAGTTTCTCATATTTTTTTCCCTCTTCTCAGCTTTCCGTCATTGTGGATTGTGGTCACATGATGTTAATTGTCAGATATATTTTAAAGTACTCTAAGATGTTGTGCTAAGCTGAAGCAGCTCACCTCTAACTCTTTTCACCACTGTGTTCACATTCACCACCGCTTACTGAATTAGCTGAGAAGATTCTTGCTCTCCGGTAGCTCTGGCAAGTCTGGTCCCATTAACTTCTTATTGTGTTCTCTCAATGTTTCTCTGATTTGAGTCCGTTACAGAATTTTGCTGTGGAAGGGGGAAAAAATTTGGATCGATCAAAATCATGCGGTTTGTGAAGCCTTCCTTGACTGTCGCTATTTTGGGCTCGGACCACTTTCGCAATTAAGTCTGATTAACTTGGAAGCTGTAAAAGCCTTTAAAGTAATGACTGAAAGAAGAAAAATCACCTTGATAAACCCAGCAGAGCAGAGGCAGAGGAACATCTGCAGCTGTTTATGAGTAAGCACCTTGAACGTCTAATCCCAAACAACTTCCGCTGCCTTTCCAATTTCACTTTTTTGCTCTTTCCCCATCTTTTGTAAAACCCTAAACTTAACCCCCCTCTCCCTTGACTCAAGTAAATACGGTAGAAGCAAACGAAAATTGACATTGATGGTGATATTTTGAAATTAACATAAGAATATCTGTACACATCTGGCCTTTATTTTCTCACTGCCAGAGCATTTAGCAGACAGTAATCTTTTCTTTGAGGCAGAGAGCACTAGACATGTGTTTTGTTAATAACAGATGGTTGGTTTATGTTACTAGACCTGGCAATAAACAGCTTATGTGTACAGAGTGTACAGAGAACCACTAAAAGAGCCATCACATCTAACTAGTGCCCTGTCCTCTTGCGAGAACACTTGGATGCAATAAGTCTGTGAAATTTCATATCAACTAATTTTTCATTTTTAAAAATCCCAAACCCATGCATTTCGTTCAATAATTTCCATTTTGCACGTTTACATGAGTAATGTTTTGCAGTTGTTACTTTATAGTGAATTTAGTGCGCTCTTATTTAATATTTGTCGTATTTCTTACACCTCTCTTTCTTTACAGAAAGTGTGAATACGCTAGAAGTTCTTGACCTTTTCCAGAAAAATCTGATCAAGTTAAGGCCTCCATCGCACAAAAATGCCCTTAAATAAATTCTGTGAATATATTGTTCACAATTTATTGCACTGAAACTTGATTACCTTCACATTCTGTTATATCACAGAAAATAATAGCAATATTTTTCTTTAAAACTTTTATTTAGCTAGCTACTCTTATTTTCAAAGTGAGTCTGTGCTCCCCAGAAGCTCTGAAGTCCATCCATGGTTAATCCACTCGGGTAAGAACCCCTAGTATATACAAATACTAAACTAAGAAATGGCTATATTTAGATAAGCTTTTGTATCCTCCACTGCGTGTTCAGTTAACCATAATTGTAAAATAAAGATTGCTTTGTTGTTTTCTCTCCCTCTGTCATTTAATGTCTAAACAAGCTACAAGTACATTTAACCATTATTATATGTCCTGGTAACAATCCATTCAAAGCTCTCTATACATACAGGCAGCATATGTAGAACTGAGAAATTTATATGAAGAAGAAGTTGAGGACATCTTGAAAGATAGAACACCTTTTTTTAAGAAGGGGGGAAGGGTGTGAGATAATGCAGTTTCAGAAGATCGGGAGGTATCCAGGGCTGGCAGCGTGGATATCGTGCGTTGGGCAGCCAGGGCTGGGTGTCTGCTATAAGCTGATAAGTCATATGGGTGGACTCCGTGCTGTCCCATAGTGCACGGGACATACTTATTCAGTGCTGCCACCGAATAATTCTGTTCATCTTGTGTCGGGTAAATTCTAATAATAATTCCGACTTTTCATTGCAGCGCTGTATCATTCCCGTGTGTTTCACTTCCCAGACTGTGGACAAAATAAAAGAGACAGAAGCCAAAGCACCAGGTACATGAAGTGCGCAGCTACCACACATGTATGATTAGCATGTGCAGAAGGGAGATCTCTGCTCACTCTGCCATGAGTCAGCATGGGCGCATCAAGTAGGCTTTAAAGCTGATTTTAAATTGGCATCCTAACAGGCTACAAAATGAAAAATAGTGATATTTCAATATTGCTTTTCAGGATCTAATAACAGCCTGGAGGTCCAAAATGAGTGCTTGACTGGCATAGTACCAACAACCCCCGGTAACCCCTGATGGGTTCGTATAGGACTAGTTGCACATATTTACATTTATTCATTTAGCTGATGCTTTTCTCCAAAGTGACTTACAATGTTAAGGGTACAATTATTACAGGAAAAATCTTAAAATTATTTACCCATTTATATAGCTGGGTAATTATTAATGGAGCAATTTCGGGTAAGTACCTTGCTCAAGAGTACTACAGCCAGTAGTGGGAATTTAACCTGCAACCTTTAGATCCAAACTCTAACCATTATGCTACCAGCTGTCCCCCCATACAGCACCTGGAAGCACATGCCCATCAGTGGAACAGTGAAATATGATCTGATAAGGTGTTATTCCCTATCCACACTTATACACTTGTAACAATTACCCAACTTCTGCCCCTAACTGTAATGGTAAAAAAGGGATTTCTTAAGTTCATCCATTATCAATAACTGTTTGTCCAGTGTAGGACTGTGGCGGTCCAGAGTCTGTCCTGGAAACACAGGATGTCAGGCAGGATGCACCCTGGATGGGACATCGGACTATCACAAGGCATTTTTAAATGTATGCTTTAGTTTTAGCTTTTCATGAAATCTGTTGATGATAACAACCATATTGATGTTTCTTTATCACTGATGAAGAAAAAATGGGATTGTAGAGACATATGGAGAGGAATCACAGAGGCTCATGGAAATGTGTGGAATAAATTGTTTTTTTAAAGGCCAGTTTCAGGCTGTTTTCTCCAACATGTGGTGGGACATATAGGAAGAAGCTTACCAGGCTGGTTGTGACTGGTGGCACGATGACACAGTGAGTAGTGCTGCTGTCTCACAGCACCTGGGTGGTGAAAGAGGACATGGGTTTGATCCCTACTCAGTCTGTGTGGGTTTCCTCTGGGTGCTCTGGTTTCTGCCCACAGTCCAAAGACATGCTGTTCAGGTTCACCCATAGTGTGTGAGCGACAGAGAGAGTGTGTTCCACTCATGTATGGATGAGTGACCCAGTGTAAGTAGTGTATCTAGCAGTGTAAGTCACCATGGTGAATAAGGTGTGTGGGCTGATAACACTACACAGAGTTCACTGGAAGTTGCTTTGGAAAAGTGTCTGCTAAATAAATAAATGTAACTGCCCAGGGACCAGTGGCCCTTGTTCTGGAAGGAATTAAGCCACATAGAAGTATTCTGTATGTGGCATCTGTGCCATGGAAAAAGTCATAGCAAGAGAAAGCCAGAGGAAAAAAGCCTGCAGATGTATTTGTGTAAGGTAGCGAGAACTTATAATGATGTATGTACACTTTTTTTTTAGTGATCTTGTGTCAAGTAGCGCTTGACTGAAATATCAGTCGTTTATTCTTTCACAAATTCATTTACGAGCTGTGCTAAAGAATTAATTGCTTTTTCACAAACCACAGAAAGTGCTCTCAGTTCAATTAATATGGTCTTCATTTAATGAGTGTTATTTGGCTATGATGTAGTCAAAATATAACCAATTAATGGTTACTGTAATTAGAGTCAATTAGATAATTATTACTCATTTAATTTAACATTTTGTAATTCTGGGTGGCGGTTATCTGCCACTTCCAGCTTCTCCCATTTCCTCTTTTTCATAATCCCTGTTTATTGCTGTGAGCACATAAACTAAATAGTGTGCTCATTTAGGCTGTATTTTGGACCTTGAAAGTGAACCAGTTGGACAAGAAAGTCAAAGAAGCTTTTCTCCAATGAGGACAAAGGAAACGCTACGAACCCAGTACTACGGTCGCCTTGGATAGAGGAGTCGGTATAATGAGGGATAGTAATAATAACATAAAAGGTAGGTGGGTGGTGTTGCTCGGGCGCACATGGGAGCTCACCAGCTCCGAACCGCACCATGCCATCAATCAGTCCAAACAAGGCCACGTTCACATCACACAGTTCTGCGGCAGGGTTTCTGGGATGGGGAGGGGAGAGGACAGGAAGGGGCACATTGCAAACACATGTTGCTTCTGATGAGGGTTTCAATCACGGAACTTGGGACTGAACGCTGGCCCTTGCGTCTTTTCAATAAACAAACAGTCCTCAGTGTTTTCAAAGAGACAAACCTATGAAAACACATGACAGATTTTAGATTGTGATTTTGATTCAGATTTATGTTGTTTAATTAAAACTGCATTTAACAAGGTGATTATGTAAGACATCACCTGTATTATCTTTTAATTGCTTGTGTGTGTGGAATGAAAAGTTAAATTTGTGTTTTGTCATTTTACTGACTGTTGAAAATTTCTTTATATTTACATTATTTTTTCAGAATAATGATACACAAAAACAATGTCATACAATTTATATTAAATGTATGATATACTAACTACAAATGTACTGTATGTTGCAGTAATGAAATATTTTATCTGTTCATATATTGAAATGTGTATGTTCTTGCTTACTTAAAAGTCACAAAAAATAATTCTTAAAACTTTCAGTTAAAAGCATATAATTAAGGAATACAATACAGCAACTTGTGAGTGAACAAGATAACACTGTATTATCTAAGTATAACTAAAATTTATAACTAAAATTTTAAGCAGAATTTCTATGGAAAACTATTTTGAAAATTATTCAGAGTAAAAAAGATTTTGCACAAACATCTGTTTCTAGAAAAAAGTTCATTCCACATCAGTTTTCTAAAAACATTACTGAACACCATTAAATATTTTTTTTTCTAAAATACAAAAAAAAAATTGTATCATCAGTCTCACAAGAACAGAGCTAGTGTGAAAAAGTGACATTTGTTGAGTCAGTAAATTTACTCTTCTGCACAACTAAAGAGATTTGACTTAAAAATCAGTCTATGAACCCCGTTGACCGGAAAAAGTGAGTTTTGCTACTAAAACTGAAAATCAGAAGTGGCCGATTTCAAATTATAACTTGCCAAATAAAAATGAAAGTGCACGCAATGTCTGGGGAAAAAAAAAATATACAATGATGTAATGAAGGAAATGAATGTTTGTGCAAAAGAAGTTAATGAAAAGGGAGCAAAATCACTTGTTGTGGCCCCCTCCCATCTCAAGCACTTTCTGAATGAGAGCCCCGCTGTAAATCCCAGCTCCGTGAAACTCACAGCACGCAGTTTTCACTTGGACCACTGAGGTGTGATTCGACCGTGTGGTAATTTTTGAGGATGTGCTTTTGTGGCATTAGCAACTGTCCTGTGAAGTGTCCACCCGTGCCGATGAACTTGGACTCGCTTGAAGAGCTGTTCACCCTCGCTGATGCAGTTTGTCCATGTTTGCCACATACTCTCACTATTCTGGAAACGGTTCCCCTTGACACAACACGTAATTAATACAGCTTTTGTGAGTAAAGTGCCTACCGTTTGGGCACCATCTGGGTACCATCTGGGTGGCACAGTGAGTAGTGCTGCTGTCTCACAGTGCCTGGGTGGTGTGAGAGGACATGGGTTCGATCCCCACTCACGTCTGTGTGGATTTTGCGTGTTCTCCAGTTGCTCTGGTTTCCTCCCACAGTACAAAGACATGCTGTTCAGGTTCACCCATAGTGTGTGAGTGACAGTGAGAGTGTGCTCCACTGACGTATGGATGAGTGACCCAGTGTAAGTAGTGTATCTAGCAGTGTAAGTCTTTGGGTGCTCTGGTTTCCTCCCACAGTCCAAAGACATGCTGTTCCGGTTTCCCAGAGTGTGTGAGTGAGAGAGACAGTGTTCCACTGATGTATGGATGAGTGACCCAATGTAAGTAGTGTATCTAACAGTGTAAGTCACCTTGGTGAATAAGGTATGTGGGCTGGTAACACTACATAGAGTTCATTGGAAGTTGCTTTGGAGAAAACTTAAGTGTCTGCTAAATAAATACTGTAAATGCATTTGGTCTCTTTGCAGCTCAACTAACAGTGTTAGTCGCCTCACATCGCTTTAAAAACTCAAACATCACCGTTCTAATTGTCGGGCCTCTTCTATAGCTGAAACGTGATCCCAGGTTCCAGATCATTCTAACAAATAACTCCTCTTTGGAGCTGCGCCTGTAATTCTGATTTAGCTACTTCGACGTAAGCGGGTGACGGAGGGTTAAGCGGTCACGTGGCCGCCGCCGCGCGGTGCATTGTGGGAGGCGGCGGACAGTTATGGCGGCGAAAACAAAGAGCTGGAAAGTTTCCTTCGCGCTGTGGTCGCAAGTGGTACTTTTGCTGTCGGACTCCGTTTCCGACGCGACGAAGCTCGAGTGGGATGAGAATGGCTACATACTGTACTGCCCGTGCATGGGTAATCCCCTCATATTATTTATTACTGCAAATAATTACCGTTCGAGTGGCAACTTTTTTTTTTTTTCCTCTGTCTGAGTCTCAGGGTTGCGAGGTAGTGAGTGACTGACGACTAGCTTCTAGCGCGGTAACCTGGAGAGTTTCTGAGAGGAAATATAATTTAAACAAGATAGAGAATACTTGAAGTGAATTTTAGTTAGTGCATGATTTTTTGTTCAATTTAAATCATCAGTGTTCTCGAAATAGTCTTTCTCCTTCACTTATTCATTGGAAATGAAACAGAGTGGAATTTGCCCCCCTCAGGGCGCTTTGGGAACCAGGCGGACCACTTCCTGGGCTCTCTGGCTTTCGCCAAGATGCTCAACAGGACCCTGGCGGTGCCGCCCTGGATCGTGTACCGCCACCATACACCGCCCTACACCAACGTGAGTACTGCTGAACTCAGAACTGCACTGCCAGTGACTGTGTGCTGGACGGGACTGCAGTGTGATGGAGTGGACTGCACCAGACTCTCCTGGGCTAAGTGTACTGTACTTGGCTCTAGTGGGCTACTAGTGTAGTCTAGTGGACTGTACTGGTAACTGGACTAGTGGACTGTACTTAATTAGTGTACCATTGGACTGAAATGGACTGTATTGGAATCGTGGTGGTCTGGACTGAACTGTTGTGCACTGGAATGTACTGTATTTTACCATGGACATGATGGTGGACTGGACTGTAGTGTGTTGAATTGAACTGTGAAGGATTGGAAAACCTTCGTTCTTTATTTGGAAACACTTCATAACATTTACACTTATTCATTTAGCAGATGCTTTTCTCCAAAGTGACGTACATCTCAGAGAAAATACAATTTGTACATTACATTAGGAGAAAGAGAGAGACGTAGTTGCAGACGTGTGATTCTTAAGTAGACTTAGTTCGTTGCATACAGTGGAAAGAAACAATCTTCATTGGACGAGTAGGTGCAAACTCAGAATAGACGATTCCTGATCATCATCCTGCAATTTTTTTTTAAATAAAGGTGCACGAAGATTTAGATATAATACAGGAGTAGCAGCTGTGTAAAGGCTTATCTGGGTGTGATCATAAAGTTTTGGTGCATGAACATTTACACCTTACATGAGCTTGAGAGATCATGGGTGAAGTGAGTCCAGAAAAGATGAGTTTTCAGACCCTTCTTAAATGTGGACAGAGTTTCAGCAGTTCTGAGTGAGAGGGGAAGGCCATTTCACCACAACGGAGCCAGAACTGAAAACCTCCGTACTTTACCTTTCATGCACGGGACCACCAAGCGGGCAGAAGTAATAACATGTTTTATCCATTTATCTAGAAGTAATTAATACTGATATTATTTGTCATATATCTGTTAAAGTAATGCACATGTGCGAGCTGTGCTGCTTTTGTAGAGGTGTAGACTAGTAGGTCTCATGGGTACAACCATACATGTAAGCATGAAGAAATCCATACATCATGAGCATGGTGCAACAATAGTACAGTTAGTGCACTGTCATTTTGCTAAATTTGGTGTTAAGGTAGGCAATGATGACATGTTTTTTTGATTGGTATGGTTTCTTAAAATAAATTATTGATTTGTGTAATGACTGTCGGGGGAGCTGGGGTTTCCCCAACTCCCATACTATTCTGTGTTTTCAAGAGCTTCTGGCCCAGTTTTGCGAAGATTACTGCTGAGATGTGCCCAGATTCAGTAAAAAGCTTTTTCCCAGACTTTTGTCTCCAGAGCTGCTCACCAGTAGCTCTGCTCCTCCCAGTACAACTAAAACAGGGAGTTGGTGTATGTTGTAGGTCTTTATTTACAACTGATTAATATCAATATTTATTGATTGTAAACATATAAGTAGTGCACATGTGGAACCTGTGCCATCTGCACAGAGGCCAGTGATATTAGTAGGTCTTACAGGTTCAGTTGTAGATGAGAGCATTAATGAAAACTGAATTATGCATGCAGTTCCTAAAGTGAGAATTAACGAACATGGTCAAAAAATGGCACGGTCGATAAAGTAGCTTCAGTGTTTTTTTTTTTTTCCCCTCATACTTCTTTTACCTAAGTGTATTTTTGCCAGAACTTTTGCATGAGTGTTTTTTTTTATTTTTTTATTAAAAACTTACAGTACTTTTGAGTACTGTTTTTGGCTGTTCCACCTACCTCTGGTAGTTACTGTCATGCTTTTGACTAAATATGAGGATGAGTGAGTGGCCAGTGAAAGCTCTTGACAGAGCAAAGGACTGGCATTGAGGGATACGATTTTATCGGGCACAGATTTGTTTAAATTGTTTGTTTCAGTACCGATATAAACTGAAGGGAAATCTGCATGACAGCTTGTTAATATGGTGCAGAACATCAAAAATGATTGTTAATTTTTCTGTAAGCTTTTGAAGTAGTGTATTTATTTCACCGGTCATCTAATACATTTAAATTTATTCATTTCATAGCTGCTTTTTCCCCTAAATCTCACCCCCCTCAAAGCCATATGCACCTCAGCAACAACTAAATTACGCTGAACCTCCACTCATTTACCAATTATACGGCAGAGCAATGTAACTCACACAGACACAGGGAGAACATACAAACACCTTAGACTGAGCCAGATTTGAAACCACATCCAAATACACAGCCCAGGAGCTGTGAGACATCAGCACCACTCGCTGTGCCTCCATGCCACCAATAATACTCTAATATAAATGATGTAGGAACATTTTTCTCTTGTGCACTGTCCTGTTTTTTGTTTGAAAAGAAAGTTTTAAAGCATGACTCTTTGTACAAAATAATCTTAAATCTCAAGTCCTTAAACATCTGCATCGCTGAAGTTCCCTTACTCAATATTACAAAATGAATCTTAAAAATCTCCATAGCATTTATTGTGACTTGATCTCAGGCAGATTCAAATCTGGCCTTGGAATTTGAAGCACATTTATAAATACACTAATCATCACATATAACTTATTACAGATTAATTTAGAAGATGCCAAACCTACCAAAAACAACTTGAAATGAATGATAAAGCTCTTGAAATAATAAATGTTCAGTTTGTGACACTTTGTATTTTAATTTCTTTCAAAGATTTTTATAATATGTATGTATAACATCTGTAATAAACACTAAAGGCAAAAAAATGCATGATGTGTTTGAATGCGATTCCAAAATTACACTTGCTAGACTCGCCATGTAATTTGTGTTCCACCATAGCTGTGACTACATAATAATAAAACACAGCAAAATACTCACCATTGACTGAGAAACAAGTATTTGGTGATTTGAAAGTGGATCCTTTTAATTCTTTTTTTTTCCACTTTTGTTAGCATCCTAAGAATTGTCTTTTATGACCTGGAATGTGTGAAGACTTGTTTGTAAATGATACCCTGCACTGGTACAGTAAGAATACACTGCTGTACAAATGGGTAAATCAGTGTAAAATTATCTGGCAATAGCTTTATTTAAGGCATATTACTATCAGCTAAACAGTTATAACAATAATCTATCTTCTCAACCTGTTTCCCCCATCCTGTAGGTGCATGTTCCTTACAAAGAGTTTTTCAAGCTGGAGCCCCTCAGTATGTACCACCGAGTTGTCAGCCTGGAGGACTTCATGGAGCAGCTGGCCCCTACACACTGGCCCCCGGGCAAAAGGGTGGCTTACTGCTTTGAGGCAGCTGCGCTTCGCAGTGCTGATCAGAAAACCTGTCCAATGAAGGTGAGAACACTGACAGCAATGGGGGATGAGATTTAGTAAGAAAGCGACAAAACAATAAAGCAAATTAATTCCTCTGTACTGTATTTTAGTAAGGGGGGCGCGGTGGCGCAGTGGGTTGGACCGGGTTCTGCTCTCTGGTGGGTCTGGGGTTCGAGTCCGCTTGGGGTGCCTTGTAACAGACTGGCGTCCCATCTTGGGTGTGTCGCCCTCCCCCCCCCAGCCTTACGCCCTGTGTTACTGGGTTAGGCTCCGGCTCCCTGCGACTCCGTGTGGGACGAGCGGTTCAGACGTGTGTGTGTGTATTTTAGTATACTAATTGGTGAAATGCATGGAGAGATGAAAGTTTTTTTTTTTTTTTTTTTTTATTGTTATTGTAAAAACTGTCTTTCTGAAAGAGTGTGGATAGTTTGCTTTTGTACCTCTGTTTTGTGTTTGCTTAACAAATTAAACTGTAACTGTGATGACGAGGAAGATGGATAAATGCAGTCACTATTCTGATGAATGGTACAACAGAGATGTCTGGAATGTGTGCAACACAAGTACTGGCTTGTTCAGTTTTTCATGTTTTTCTGTCACTATGTCTTGTATACTGATTTAAAAAAAAAGCTGGATTCAACTTTGTCATTACCAGGATGGGAATCCTTTTGGTCCGTTTTGGGACCACTTTGCTGTGGAGTTTGTCAAGTCTGTACTGTTTGGTGGTATATCCTTCAATTCCTACTATCAGCCACACTGGATAAAGAAGTAAGTTTATTTTATGTTAGATTCTAGTAATTATGATAATTGTATTGTTACTTTGTCAAATTTTCTGTTCTTCTGCATGATCACATAATGTACACTCTTAACCGCAGCATTAAGAAGTTCAAGGCTGACAAGGAATCAAACCTGTGCCCCTGGATGTCTTTAAAAAAAAAATCTTACTTTTTTAATAAAAAAAAAAAAAAAAAAAAGGCTTCCATGCCCAGTAATTTCATTCAGCAAAAAAAAAGCTCTGTTACTTTCATGAACTACAGGAAATTTTCAAAACTCTTTTTAATGGCTAGAATCAGTGTGCTTTATTGTGATGAAACTGATCCTAAAATGCTTTTGCTGTTTACACCCTCAGGTTTCCTCCTGCAGAGCACCCAGTCCTTGCTCTGCCTGGTGCTCCTGCTCAGTTCCCAGTGCAAGAGGACCATGTGGGCTTGCAGCAGTATGTTGTGTGGGCAGACAGAATGGTACAGGAGGGAGAGGAGCACATCAGAGCCCTGCTCACCCGACCGTATGTGGGCGTTCATTTGAGGATTGGATCAGACTGGGTGAGACCACTCTGTGTCCAGTTTCCAGGAAGAACAGTCACACCAGCTTTTATATACTTAACCTAAGTTTGTATGCAGATTGTGTTTAACAGGTTCCTTCTAGTACTGGTAATGTTTAAGTGTGTGAAACTGGAATGTGGGTTTGTAGCCTATCTACCTGCCTCCCTTGCCCCCAAATGTTAATAGTTAATAGTACAGTCCAGTCCTAAATACATTTCTCATTAAGATGGCTTCATATGGCTTTCACAGTAATCAGTTTCTTTGTCCTTCCAGCAAAATGCCTGCAAACTTCTGCAGGATAAGGAAACAGGCCCTCACTTCATGGCATCCCCTCAATGTGTTGGCTACAACCGGCAGACTGCCCGAACTCTGACCATGACCATGTGTCTACCAGACCTGGCAGAGATTAGCCGCGCTATCAAGCTGTGGGTGAAGAAGATCAAAGCTCGCTCGGTCTACATCGCAACCGACTCGGAGTCCCACAAAGCAGAGATCCAGAAGCTTTTCAAGGGAAATGTAAGTCTCTTGTCTTCTTTTCTATGGCATTTTAAAATTGCATCAGTAGTACTGTTTTCAAGATTTGGCAATGTTTGTTTTATAGCGTTAGTCTTAATATCCACCCATGAAAAACTGCTTAAAGTTTATTAGACAGTTTGAGTTTTGTTTGAGCATTCATAATAAAATAATGCTTTGAAATCATTTTTATGAATAAATATATGCTGTACTGTATAATTTTGAATATAAGGCTGAGACAGTGTACTAAAGACCTTTAATTTGATTTTATTGTTGTTTTTATTACAAGTCTTTAAAATTAGGAAAAATACTGCCTGTTTCTTGGTGAAAAATTTTTTCCCTTTTTAAGACCGCTTAGTTTTTTTGGTATTTTCTTCAGTCTAATTTGGATCATTTTAAATGGATCACAGTGGCAGGTAACGTCTCTGTTCCTCTGCAGGTGGGTGTGGTGAGCCTCCAGCCAGATACAGCACAGATTGACCTCTATATTCTGGGAAAGGCAGATCATTTCATTGGAAACTGTGCATCGTCCTTCTCGGCATTTGTTAAGAGGGATCGGGATGTTCATGGGCGAACCTCCTCTTTTTTTGGCATGGACAACCCCAGAAAGAAGGATGAGCTTTAAACATGGCACAAAGTAACTCTTCGCTGTGAATACTTGAACGGACTAGATATGATTACTGCCTCTGAAGCTGTGAACAGTGGCTGGGAGTAGTACAGAGCACTAATGGGGAGCAGTTTTATGATTAGCATGCCTTTTTAATCCGGGTATGGTTTATCTGGGGACCTCATCTATAAGCAACCTGGGAATTTCACCAGCAGAACTGCACAAAATATTGTTGTTATACATTTGAGCTGTACAAAATATCTTTACACTACAGTTCTTTGTTGTGCTGCAATGTCTCTATTTGTGGCCAGCATGAAAACTTACATCAGTAGGAGCCTCATACCACCAGTGGGCTTTCAATTTTCTGAATACAGCTGCGATTCATTGGAATTTGCATTATAGCCGAGAAAGAGAGAATATGGGCCACTTCATTTAGACACAAGTCTCTACTATTAAGCGCACATGTTATGAAGGGGGGAAAAACAGGGTGCCCAAGATCTTGTTTAGGTAGCAGTAACTGATCTTGCAGATGCTAATTATAGGGGAGTGGGTTTTCAGTATTATCTCCTTGCATTCGTCCTGTTGCCCATGGATTGATGCCTCCCTATAACTGAGCTATTCTCCAATGACCTGATTTTTTTAACATTCTTTAAAAATTCATTTGCTGTGAGAAGTGAACAGAGTAATCTAAAGGTCATAGGCTACTTTATAAAGGCTTTGGTTTTTACCATTTTCTACACAATGTCTTTCATGTTGACTACACTGTACAGTCTTTTGTTTTTACACAACCAGCAAGACCTTTTCAAAGTGAAGGACTGTTTAGGTTACGTCTTTCTATTTTAGTACGTTATGGATCGAAGCAGGAGCCATGCAATCTGGGCCAGCAGGTGACACAAAGGTTACAGCTTCCACCTGACCTTGAAAAACGCAGGTTGAAATCCCAGCTCCTGCTGTAGTACCGTTGAACAAGGTACTTAGCTGCAGTGCTATAGTGGAAAAACGACCCTGCTCTGTATAAGAGAGACACTATAAATTGCTTTGGAGAAAAGCATTAGATAAATATGTAAATGTAATTTTAACCATTTTGTTATTTTTCCCCAATGTGTATGGGACAGGAATGAAACTTGGACCCAAAAAAGTACAGCCACTCCATTACGTTTTTATTTATCCTCCTTTTTTTGCTAGAATATTATCTTGGGTCTGAATGACTTGACATTTTGCAGAGTGATTTCGAAGGAAGTACAAGACCAGTGTAAGTACTATATAACTTCTAGACTTGACCTCCAATTATGGACTATTTTACTAGTTCAGCTCACCCCTCAAATGTATATATTATAAAATAAATGCATATATTTGAGGGGTGAGATGAACTAGTAAAATAGTCCATAATTGGAGGTCAAGTCTAGAAGTAAAATGTATTTTAAATGCTTAAGGCTGATAAATGCAACAGGACACATGAGAAAAAGTTCACACAATAGATCTCAGTAAAACGGTTTTACCCTCTATGGGTCAGGTTACATGTTCAAGGTTATGGCTGTAGAAGTTGGTTCAATACCTTGTAAGGACATCGTACTTTTGTGTTGCCTGGATGTCTGGTCCAGTATTAATTTCAGTTAGGTAAGGGTTTCAAACACAGTCTATAGCAGGCTGGTGTGTATGCTGCCTCCCCCATTAATATACTTGCGTTAATTCAGCCAGGTAGTCAGTTTTTAGGCAGAATGAATATCTCAGGCTTTTTACTTTTTAAATTTTGCAGGACAACTGTTTCTTGTAATTTATTGAGGCACCCCCTGAGACCAGAGTTTGACCCACCTCACTTGGATGGTAAATACTGTACCTTGGAATATTACATGTTCTGTGTAAACCTGACAGCAGTATTGTTAGAAATGGAAGTATTCTTTGGAGTTTTGATGTAGCCACTACATATGTCATTTTCTTTGTAGGCTTCCTGTTAATAACTGCAGTATTACTTTATTAAGTAATCTTTAGATAAGAATAAAGATGCATTCCATTAATCGATGAGAATAATTGTGTGTTGCTCTACCTTGAATCTCTTTGAATAATGTTGACCCTTGCCTTGACCATTTGATCAATTCAGCTGTTTTCAGCGCTGTTACATTAAACGTGAATGAAATAAACACAGGGCATTGCTCAAACGCTCTTTTAGTGTTTAGCTGTTTATGAATCAAGATGTTTTTTTTATCCCTTGTACCATCCGCGACTGAGGCCATGATGGCACAGCTCTTCTGCGGCACAATTCAGGGGCAGTGATTGAAACGCCCTCGACTCGCTGCTGGCCTCTGGCGTCGAGGGTCTTGGAGCCGTGGGAGGGTCTTTGTAGCGCCACAGCCCGCCCACCCAGCGCGCGCCCGTGTTCCGTGCGCATTCCATCCGGGACAGTCAGTGGGACGCAGGAGCGGGAGCCGGAGCCGGAGCGGGAACGGGAGAGGTGGGAGGAACGGCGGCGCAGCTCGAGGGCGGTAATGGCTGACTGGGCCGAAGTGCTGCGGTTCAGGTACAGCGGTTGAAGCGGCGAGACGCTGCTTGGTGCGCGGTGACCGTCGGAGTGTCTCTCTCTCTCTCTCTCTCTCTCTCTCTCTCTCTCTCTTTCTTTCAGTGAGTGTGAGGTGCAGGCCGCTCCTGTGCTGTGCTGTGCTCTTCTCCTCCTCCCAGCGCTCCGTGCTGAAGTGAATGTTGTTCCGTTGCCAGGCCGCTCGGAGCGGGTTCACCGCAACCCTCCTCAGGACTGCCATCTTATTATTATTGTTGTTATTATCAACGACAATAAAGATAAGGCTCCTTCTGATACTAGTTAGGCTAAGGCGACCGCCAGTGCGACTGAGTGAGAGGAACATTCAATCATTCGGTAAAACGATGATAAAGCGATAACGACGGCGAGCCTGAGGTAACGTAACGTCGACCTCGAATAGAAGAAATGTTGGGATTGTTGTGTGGCTCGGCGGTGCAGGGCAGGCGGAACGGAAACTGCTTCGTTGAAACGAGTAACTGTAAATCATGGAGTCATTGATCGTTCCCGATGGGCGGGTTGGCAGGAGAAGCTCGACACGGAGCGATGTGTGTTTTTTTGTCTTTGTGTGTTTCCTCGCCGCGGTTGCCATGTCGACCCGTGAAGGTGAACCCCTCGGACCCGAGCGTGGCTCGCCTTTCCGCAGCACGGTGTCCTCCGATGATTGATTGTCCCTTAGTGTGTGTGTGTGTGTGTGTGTGTGTGTGTGTAACGCCAGCCATAATGCGCAGAAGCGGCCAAGCCTGGGGGGCTGTGTCACATCAGATCACTTAAAATACACATTAAAGATACACACACTGGAAGTTTACATCTTACATGTAGCTCGCTGTATAGCTGCAATATATTACATAATGATTATGTAAAATATATGTGGTCCTGAGTATTTCTCTAATTGCTTAGGGAGGCCACTCAGCAATAGAGGTAGCAGTCAATCGATCAGTATGTTTCCTTCCTTGCCCTGTGTACCGGTGTATGGCGAGCTGCGGTGACTCTCTCGCAATGAGCTCATTCAGTTCTGTATGGCTGCATGCTTTTAAATTCATGCAGTGAGATGAAACGGCTTCTGCCATTTATCTGGACGATGAGATTTAAACCTCTTTTGGATTAACCTCCATTAGATGTCAGACAGTGCGGTTAAGTGAGTAAGGGTTTTCCTTGTCTCATTCTTTTCAATAGTTTGATACATTGCTGTGAGATACAATATTTGTTTCACTTGCAGAAACTCCCAGAGCTTAAATATAGGTTATAAAGTGTGTCAGCATGTATATCATGAGATGGACGATTAAGCGATCAAGATCAGTGACTTTCAGCAACGTCTTACGGTTAAACTCGGTACTTGCCATGCTTAATGTGATTACCCTGAATTGGTTTGGTAAGAACAGGTCATGTAAAGTTGCCGAAGAAACCATACTTTTATTCCCCCTCCCTCTCTTTTTAATGGGATGATTCCTGAGGGCATAGTATAGTAAAATTGTTAATGTCTTTGCAGGTGTTGATGCCAGAACGACTTACTGTTAACGTACGAAAGTAAAAAAAAAAAAAAAAAAAAAAAAAAAAAAAAAAACCTTCACAATGTCTAAGAACAAGAGTTCGGAGTCTGTGAAGGTGGTGGTGCGTTGCCGGCCGATGAACGAAAAGGAGAAAGCGGCTAATTTTGAGAAGGTGGTGTCGATGGATGTGAAGCTGGGTCAGGTGGTGGTGAGGAACCCCAGGGGCACATCCCAGGAACACCCAAAAGTGTTCACTTTTGACTCGGTCTACGACTGGAATTCCAAGCAGGTGGAACTCTACGATGAGACATTCCGGCCTCTTGTGGATTCTGTTCTGCAGGGATTTAATGGCACTATCTTTGCATATGGCCAAACGGGCACAGGAAAAACATACACAATGGAAGGGGTGCGCAACGACCCTGAGAAAAGAGGAGTTATTCCCAACTCTTTTGAGCACATTTTCACACACATATCACGTTCACAAAACCAGCAGTATTTAGTGCGAGCCTCATACCTGGAGATCTACCAGGAAGAGATCAGGGATTTACTGTCAAAAGACCAATCCCGGCGTCTGGAGTTGAAGGAACGACCGGACACGGGGGTTTATGTCAAGGACCTGTCTTCTTTTGTCACCAAGAGCGTCAAAGAGATAGAACGTGTCATGAGTCTGGGAAACCAGAACCGGTCAGTTGGGGCCACAAACATGAATGAACACAGCTCTCGCTCTCATGCTATCTTTGTCATCACCGTTGAGTGCAGTGAGATGGGTCTGGATGGAGAGAACCACATTCGTGTTGGCAAGCTCAACCTCGTGGACCTGGCAGGCAGCGAGAGGCAGACCAAGACGGGGACTCAGGGGGAACGGCTGAAAGAAGCCACCAAAATAAATCTTTCCCTGTCTGCTCTGGGCAACGTTATCTCTGCACTGGTGGACGGCAAGAGCACGCACATCCCGTACCGTGACTCCAAGCTCACCCGACTTTTGCAGGACTCTCTGGGGGGTAACGCAAGGACTGTGATGGTGGCCAACATTGGTCCAGCCTCATATAATGTGGAGGAGACTCTGACCACCCTGCGGTATTCGAACCGTGCCAAGAACATAAAAAACAAGCCTCGCATCAATGAGGATCCAAAGGATGCACTGCTTCGTAAGTTTCAGGAGGAGATTGCCCACCTTAAGGAGCAGCTGCAGAAGCGCTCAGGCAAGCGCAAGAAGAGGCGGAGGAGGAGGAGGCTTGGGGAAAGTGGGGAGGAGCTGGATGAGGAGGAAGGGGATGAGGAGGAAGATGGGAGTGATAGTGTAGATGGAGATGAAAAGGAGGATGCAGACTACTGGCTGGAGCAGCAGGAAAAACTGGAGAAGGAGAGGAAGGCCATCATGGAAGATCACAGCCTTGTGGCAGAGGAAAAGCTGAAGCTGCTAAGGGAGAAGGAGAAGAAGATGGAGGACCTCAGGAGGGAGCAAGAAGCTGCAGAACTGCTGGCAGCTAAAGTAAAGGTAGAAATGCTTGTTTTATCTGTTACGGTATCTTGTTTTTATTTATTTATTTTTTTTGGTTACTGCAAATAACTTGATGAATTTTAATGTCTTTGATTTCATTTGTCTGCTTTTCTGTGTGTTTTTAAGGCCATGGAGAGCAAGCTCCTTGTGGGGGGGAAAAACATTGTGGACCACACTAACGAGCAGCAGAAAATACTGGAGCAGAAAAGACATGAAATTGCTGAACAGGTAAGAATTTACCTTAAAAAGAAATGTCAGACATAACAGAAGTAGGGAACTTTGTGTCAGATGTTTTAGATGAATGTAGTCTTGACGATGATTGTCAAAATTATTTATTTTTAAAATCAATCAGAACTGGTTTGGAAAGAAAAATCTTAATAGCTACCCTTTATGTATTTATATAGTGTTAGAGAGGAAAATGTCATAACCGCCTAGGTTTTTGTCACACTTTGCTATCCGTCTTGTTCGTCCACTGTATGCTTGTTTGTGTGATGTACACAGAAACGCCGGGAGCGTGAGATGCAGCAACAGATGGAGTGCCGGGATGAGGAGACACTGGAGCTCAAGGAGACCTACACCTCCTTGCAGCAGGAAGTGGACATCAAGACCAAGAAGCTGAAGAAGGTGGGTGTGTGTGCGTGACTCTGCGTGCACCAGTCCTGTTTGTTGTGCTTGTTTTCACTTTAGTTGTTGTCTTAGATCACTTTTGAGGGAAAATGTGTCTGCTGTCATGAATATCATTCAGTGATTGTTATTTTCTCCTGGCAGCTCTTTGCCAAGCTGCAGGCTGTGAAGTCCGAGATCCAGGATCTTCAGGAGTTGCACATCAAGGAACGCCAAGATCTGGAGCAGTCGCAGAATGAACTGACTCGAGAGCTGAAGCTCAAGTAAGGAGTAACAGTGCCCTCTTAAAACACCCTAACGCCCTAAGAAAAGAACCGTCTTTTAAGAGAGTGGCAGGATTTTGGACACATTTATTCTTGTTTGTGTGTTCTGCATGTGCTTATGTCATATGCAGTTAAGGTGTAACACAATATTCCTTTTACAGACATCTGATCATTGAGAACTTCATCCCCTTGGAGGAGAAGAACAAAATAATGAATAGAGCATTCTTGGATGAGGAGGACGACCAGTGGAAGTTACGTCCCATTACCCGCATTCAGGAGTAAGACCTGCCATCTGCTTTCTGTTTTCTTTGTTGGAAAGTCAGGAATTTTAACACACCTGCACTGTGTTTCACTCTAACTTGATCTAACCAGTTCTTGGATGTTAAGTAGATTTTACAATCTAGATGTAATGTAGCTCTCATAATTAAATTTTCTGTAACAGATACTCAGATATTCATGTTTTGAGGCTTGAGTTCTGTTTCCTTCTGTATCGAGCTGTAACCAGTGTATATGCCTGGGCTATTTTTGAAGTTGACCCCCATCTCTCTCCAACTACATACAGCCTTCCATGGAATCAGCTGTGTTGTACTGGAGGTTATGTAGTGTTTGTCATGTACATTTACATTTATTTATTTAGGTCAAAGTAAACATTCGCCAAGAGCATTTCACCGATAGAAACAGATTCAGACTCAGGTGATTCATGAAGTACAATTAGTCCATTGCCACTGTTTTGCCAGTGTATATTACACTACAAATAGCTGTAGATAGAATTAATAGGGAATTTTTTTTTTTTTTGACCGATAATGTACTGAAAGAGGTCTTGAGACAATTTCCTGAATGAAAAGAGGGATTCAGCAGTTCTCAGTGAGGAAGGGAAATCATTCCACCACATTGGAATCATAACCAAGAACTTTTACTAGAGCTTAAAAGTTAAGAAAAGTTTACTTAAAAGTAGAAGAGTAAAAAGTAAAAAAAAAAAAAAAAAGTAAAACTTAAAATAGAATTTAACTTTAATAAATAGAACTTAATAGAAATATAGAAACAGAAAAATAGACTTAAGTAATAGAAAGAATAAATGGAACTTTGTGACCTTAACGTTATAAGTCACTTTGGAGAAAAGCATCCGCTAAATGAATAAATGTAACTTTTGAGCTTTTGATTTTGGACCTCTTGTGCATGGAACCACCAAGCAGCCAGAGATTCAGCTCTTCGGAATTATCGCTGCTTCTCTCTTGTTACCCTCAGAAACCAGCAGATGATGACTCGGCCTGTGTCTGCCGTGGGCTACAGACGGCCCCTCTGCCACCATGCCCGTATGGCTATGGTGATGCGACCGGGTACGAGATATCGGGTGAGCCATCCTGACTGTATTTGTTTGTTAACCCACTGCCAAATTTGCTACTTTTGCAAAGGTTTAGTTTTCAGGGCTGTGTAAGGCCCTTGTGAGTCTCTCTAGAAGGCTGAACCTCAGGGAGTGGTCCTTCTGGTGCATTGGTAACAAGATGTCTTTACATTGATCTTGTAACTATTCTTTTAGAGTGTAGTATAGGAGCACTAAACAACTCTGAGTGCAACAGCAGATTTTGTGAAACTGAAAGGCTTGAAATGATGTGTAAAAAGGACATTTTCTATTAGGGGCAGCTGATGGCATAATGGTTTATAGCCACTGCCTTGCAATGAAACTGTCACTGTTTAGAATCCCACCTCCCCCTATTCCTTTGATCAGGGTACTTACCCTGAATTACTGCAGTAAAAATTGCCCAACTGTATGCATGAGTAAATGATTGTAGTCTACAAACCTTACATTGTAAAACTGATTTGGAGTAAAGTGACAGCTAATTTAAAAATTACTAATAACAATACCAAGAAAAAAAACTGCACTTGCCACATCGGGCACATCCCTGATGAATGGCTGGAGAACTGGAAATTTGATCTGTCAAAAATGTAATTTGAAGAAAAAGTCTATGCTGGCAGCAGACAAACTGCCTTTAGAACCAGTGCTGATGTTTTGGTGAGAAGTCTGACGAGAAGCCTAATTCACACAGTGGTAGTGTTTTGCTGTTGTTTGCTTATGGCTATCCTTTCTGTTGCTCTCTGCCCACCTCTTCTGTACCATCACACTTACGTACACGATGTGCGTGTCCTACTGTATGCAATGCAGTCTGTAATTGTGTTGCTGCTGCTGCTTCTGACCTTTTATGTGTTGCTCCTTTTCTGGACATGGGCTTGTTGTGACCATTCTGCGATTCTGTCCATTTCTCCAATCCCACAGGCGGAGAACATCATGCTGCTAGAGCTGGACCCTCCTACACGGACCACAAAGGAGTATGAGGAGCCAGTCATTGCGCCCAAGGTGGCAGCGGCGCTAGAAGATGCCTTGCGGGATGAGGATGAGATTCAGGTCGACGCGTCCGGCTTCCACAGCGTTGGCCTGCCTTTTACCAGTGCTGCTATCAAGAAGCCAAAATCCAGGTAAGATGCTAAGTTACTTTTGCTTTTTTAAAAACATTTAACTGATTATTAATTTTATTTGTATTGTATTCCAAAAATGTTCTAATTTGAATAATCTACTGATAGCTGTGTGAGGTTTTGAGAAAATAATCCATTTGTCTAGTGATTAAGTTTTTTGTGAATTATATATTGCTTTAGCTGAAATTAACATCCCCCCCCCCCCCCCCCCAGTATGTAAACAGTGCAGTACTGGTACAGTATATAAAAAATGAGTGTTTGATTTATAATGGTTTTGTCTAAAAATTTTTGACTTCTAGTTGAATTCTGATGTTGTCTTTATTCTTAAAAATGCTGAAGTTTAAAAATCAAACTTGAAAGTAGCTGTTTGGTGGAGTAGTTAACAGCAGAATGTTGAGCTCTTAATTTTTATTTATAAACCCTTTGTTCCAGCAGTCGCCCAAAGACTGGAAAGAAGGCGAGCACCCCCAACTCTGCGCAGAGTCCATCCAGCTCAGGACATCCCCTCTACCCACAGTCCCGTGGGCTTGTACCTAAGTGATCCCCAACTTGGGTCCTCATTTCTCTGCCAGAGAGCCATGGGGTGGAGCAGTATGGCCTGCCTCACCTGACATGTGAAACGACTGCAATTCTTGGTGCAAGAGGAAACTCGCCTGTATCCACCTGAAGAGACCTTAGAGACCTTTGCTGTTGTCAGTTGACTGTAGCTCTTACATTAGTGTGCAGGACCGCAGCGTAGACAAATTTGACGATATTCTAGATGTCACTGAGGCGTGTGTCTTCAGTGTAGATCAGAGTCTTGCATTGACTTTTGGAGCAGGAAGTGTCTTCAGTATGAGAGCCAGAGGACAGGCTTTCCTCCAGAATAACTTGAATCTAACAAAGGCCACAGTACACAATATAAACGTTGGTTGAAAAAGGATGGCAGTTCCTCAAAGTGTCATTCCCACCCAGACATTTTTCAAAGATTTTGAAGGACATTTTCTTCAAGAGATGATAATTAGCAGTACTAAGAAGGTCAGCTGCCAGTTGAGCTGACCTACACGTCTCGGCGCTTTCCTAGCTGGCACATACTTGAGGCACTTTAAGACAACACTTGTATACATGGAATTACTGTTTTTCGGGACATGTGTATTGTTCTGTTGGTTATATGTTCGGTCAAATTTTATGACATTGCACATGTTGAAAAATATGTGAATGATTCCATACTGTTTTCAAAGCATCTTGGCTGCTCTAGAAACGAGTCTTTTCCTGAAGCTGTGACGAAGAGAATCCGTTTGGTCAGTCATCTATCACAGGTTTCTGCTCTCATGGAGAGGGGCTGTACTGTGACTAGAACGCTAATCAGACAGAGTAGAATAGTAATGTTCCACTCCTGTAGTACCCTTAATGAAAGTACTTACCCTAGTACAAATTACCCAGCTGTATAAATGGGTAAACCGTTTGAAGTAGCTTGGTGTACAAAGCTAACATTGTAAGTCACCTTGGAGAAAGGTGCCAGCTGATAATGGGTAAAAACACATTTCTAAATGAGGATTGCAGTCCTGAATTTGTGTGAATTTCTCAGTTTATATTTGTATGCATATTAAATGTGTCAAATGAGAGATCTTGCCCTTAATATACCTTTAAAGATCAGGTAATAGGACCAAAATGTTATGTGGGTCTTTCAGTTTCTAATTTTCAGTCTTCTAGAATAGTGTTTCCCCCTCAGTTACAGAAATATTGTGGGCAAAGTGGACTATGACCTTCAGAATAAGAAAAAGGAGAAATGCAACCAAAAAGATAAAGATTTTAAGGTGCCTTAGACTCTTTATAGGTTGTCTCTCTGTCATTTAACAAAGAGATTTTGCGAAGAGATTTACAAAGATAATTATGTTTTAAAAAGTGAGAACTCGTGGAATCCTGGCACCAACACTTTGTTTCAGTGTCGTTTCTCCTCATAGTCCGCATCCTGGCCAGTGCAAAATAAGTTGCTGTGCGAAGTTTTTCGTGTACCAGTGACCTATAAGCTCCAGATTAGGAAATGTTATGTTCTGGCCCACTGTGTTTTATCACTGTCTTTGGTGTAAATCATTGTGTACCGTGCCTCCATTGCCTGCTTGTACTTAAACATTTACAAAACATTCTTGCTTGCTGGGGTTGGTGTACACTAACATTATTGTATTTTTCCGAATACATCCCCTTTCCTCTTGCCTCCATTTACCCTTTAGGATAGTACCACTGCTTAATGCTGTTACTCTGTAATACTTCTTCATGTACATTGTGTCTATATGTCTGTATGGTTGGGTGTGTGTGTGTGTGTGTGTGTGTGTGTGTGTGTATGTATATACACACACACACACACACACACACACACACACACACATATGTATGTGTATGTGAGTGCGCGTATATAATGTATATATGGCACCAATACATAATTTTCTCCGGTTTAGTGGAAATGAGTCTGAGAAATGTATTTCTAGGCAAAAGTTGGCAAATATGTAAGTTATTGCTATCACATTTTGTTATTCAGCATAGTTGATTTTATAAAGAGAAGTTTAGATACACTTTTGTTTATTTTTCTTGAAACAGACATGTTTGTTTTTAGTAAGTTATGTAAAATTATTTTGTGTATATTTTGCATTTTTAAAGCTATGTTTATGGTTAAAAGTGTACATTGGTTGGTTTTACTTTGTACGATATGAATCAGTGGTTTAAGGGTAGTACTCAAGTTTGGCTGGCATCAGGTACAATATTATCAGCTGTGATATGGAAGATTGTCCATCGTATCCGAAAACCTGCAGAATAAGCCCATATATTTCTGGCTATTTCAAAATGGTGGCATATTTTTAATATTTTTTTTTAAAGTCTTTCTTATCCTGAATAACTAAAACCCACAATCTTCTAAATTATATGAAAACATTTTTATACAAGATTGTTTGAAAACCTTGAGACATTTTGGCATAAATGAAACAGCATTTTCAGATGCTCTTATTACATGGACAACCACATATACTGAAACTGAGCTCACTCTGGAACAAATACAGGATTAAAACTAGTGAGGCAGTGACTCATCAGCAAGTTTTTTCCTGTATTTCAGTCAGTGGTCAAGGTTAGTTTCACTGTATTCTGGCTCTTAAGTTTATTTCACCTGAGGCCATACAGTTTAAGACTTTGAAGATGGAGCTGCGCACTGCTTCCTATATACACTGTCTACCATATAGTCACATTCACTGAACCCAGACCCAGTTGTTTGTGACGAGCAATTTATAAATGTTGCTTAAATTTGGTGATGCTGCCCGAGGCATGTTGATGGAGAATGTTGAACTCATTGATGTCTTTTTACCCTTTGGCTCTTTTTTATTAAAGGCAAAAATGTCTGAATAATATTAACATCTTTTTACCTACTGAGACATTACATGCATTTGTTTGAATTGAAATAGAGATAATCTTGAATTCTAGTTCAGAATAAATAATTCAGTTATAGTTTAAAATCATGCAATGATTAATATTTAAGAAGTTGCTAAAATTGCAATGTTTTCCATTTAAAGTGGTGTCTTAAAGTGAAATGTATAATTTGAAAATGCATATAAAACCCAAAGGGGTTTTTAAATTTAATGGATCTAGTATCAATGTACACTGCCTTTTTGCGTTATAAATGGTTATGAAATTCCTGAGATCCCTTTTTGTATTTTATAATTGTATTTTCTTCACTTATCTTTTTAAAATTTCACTGTGTAGATGAGTTAACTGGATGGCTGAGCTGAAGAGTGGAACTGATACCAGGGATGAATCTGAATTTTAACATAGCCTGAACTTAAATGATTAAAATTATTTTGCATTACTATTTGAGGTTTCGATAGAACGTAATCAGCATATAAATTGTAGGATGTCTGTACTAAAGTTTAATCACTTTTGATTTAGGTGAAAAGTGACTTTAGAGTTGCAATCAAAGCAAATTAACAGCCCTCCAGTCACTTATTGTATTCACAATGAGCAGAGCCAGTGTAACTTGACAGTATAATTTATATTACTCAGTTTACATGGCATTTCTGTATTACTAGATTAATGATATGAAAATAGCATCTTTGGTTCACATTTAAGTTTAAATCAGGGTAAAGGAGTGTCTTTTTCAGTGTGTAATTTTTGGAGCCAGCAGTATCTGCAGAAGTGAGCTTATTTAAAAAGTCTCTTGTGGGCAACTCTGCTTTTGAATGTGTGACAGCAGGGGGCATCACACTGAATCACAGCATCACCATGCTTTGTGGGATTGAGCTCAGCTTTCCAGCTACTGAGTTTCTGTTGTGTGTCTGCTGAAGGTGATCCCAGGACAGTTCTAAGTTCAGACTCCACCTTGACATTTTTGCTTGATGTCTGACCTCAGGAGGTTAGGGTAGCTCCTTCACTGTACCTTTTTCCTTCCCTTCTGTATCTACACATCTCTAGCTTTCCTCCTTTTCAGTTTCTGAAATCCCAGTCTGTGCTTACAGCAAATCATTTTCACCCTCCAGCTCATAATGTTTTCTGAGAACCATAGTATTTAATATAATCTGTATAATTGTTAATTTTCACCTTGCACACTGGTTAACCAGTGCAAGTTTTTCTGGATCGGTGACCATTTATGTTCTTGCTCTAACTGCTTCACTTCTCATCTTTATGCTCATTACACTTCATAGTGTTTTCTGATAGGAAACCAGAGCAACAAGGTGTCCCTGTAGCATGACACAGCAGCAGTTGAAACTGGAAAACTGATTTTGTTGCCAATACAGAGGATCTTTCTCAAAGTTCCAGGCAGAATATATGGTATTATTGACAAGTTACACTTGCACTGTTCTGTCTACGAAGTGTCACTTGAGCATCAACCTCCAAGGACACTACACAATAATCTTGGCACAATGGGGCAAATAGTGTTTTCCGCTATGATTTAACAGGTACATCTGCCAAAGCCTAAATGTTGGTGAAAGACACTTTTGGAAAGGTGTGCTCCTCAAGCTATTATCCCATAACAAGCTGACATTTATCCAATAGTTACGTCTAATTTTCCTCAGCAATTCTTTATTCATTTTTTCAATACAGAGTAAATCAGTTTAAAATATCCAAAGAACATCTAAAAAGAAAAACTGGTTAAACAAGTACAAAACATTTGAAGATCTGAAACAGTTATTTAAATTTCATAAAAATAGAAATTGTGGGAGGTAACATTTGGAATGAACTGCGAGATACCTACACAGTAAGCCATACCTAGGTCTATCAGCGACTTGAAAACCGGTCTGAGTTGCTGCCTAACTATTTGAGAATACACACGGCCAGCAGAAACACACACTAAAGCTCAAGAGGATATCACAGAAGTCAATGCATTTACCCAAAAAAAAAAAAAAAGGGTAGTTTTAGCTTTTGTGTCAAGCTGATAGGTACATATATACGATGCTGTGTTACGTGTAACTAGTCTACTCTTCTCCTGCTGGATTCAACACTCCCACATATTCAGAATCACAAGAAATGTCTAGTCATATGTTTTCAGAAGGAAAAAAGGAAAGAAAAAAAAAAACAGCAGGAACCACCCCACAGCACAAACACTGAGAACACAGCTGGTCCGTTTGCTACAAAGAGTTTTTTTTTTTTTTTTTTTTTTTTAAAACAGCGCTTTCTTTTTGGTCTTCTCTTTATGATCACATGAAGATGGAGCAGCCATATAGTTTCTTGTCCTTTTTCCATTGCAGCGATAGTTAGACAATGTTGAGTAAAGTTGAGTGTTAGATGGATAAAACACAGTGTGTATCCTGGTAACACTGACTCCTAAGAGCTGGGGGCATTTTTGAGTTTGGGAGGGGTTCCTGCAGCCCAGATGGCACCAGGTGACTCCAAACTCAGCACAAACCAGGTGCAACAGACTGGGAACAGGAAGACATTCTGCTTCCAGCATCTCCAAGAATGATGCAAAAATCAAGAAAATTTTCCAAGACGGGGTGTGTGCCAGTCCACTTAAGAGGAGAGGGGAGAAAAAAAATCCAATCCACCCAATAAATTAAAAACGCATTTGTGCCTTGATAGAACAGGAAAGGAGAGAACAAGCGTGAAGGAGCCATTTAGCTGTACCTGCAGCAGTGAAATGCTCTCGGTACCACCGTTCACTTTCCATTCCACTTCAGCCTGCTTCAGAAGATCGCTCTACTTCTCCCTGTAGTAGAGCAAGTACATTTTAAGGGGTTCGGGCAGAGGCAGGCTGAGAATCTTTTCCCGCAGCTGGTTAGCGGCAGGCTGTGACCCAAAATCCCTGCTTCCCTTTTCTTCTTCCTCGACCTCATCGTGGCCGGGGTCATTGGCCACGGCCTGGTCCGCCTGGTCCTCCTCGACCTCATCGCAGTTGTTGTTGTCATCGATGGGGCCCGAGACCATGCGGCTCACGAAGGCGTGCTTGCTGGCCAGGAGCACGGAATCGACGCGCCGCCGGTGCAGACGCCTGCGTTTGAAGCGCGGCCCGTTCCTGGATGCCCCGACTTGCGCCCGCCGGCCCCCTCCCACCCTGCGCTCCGGCTCCGGGCTCAACGTCTTCTTCAGCGTGTGACGTATGCAGATGCGCGCCAAGTCCTGCAGCGTCCGCACTTCGAACATCGCTGTGGCATCGTTTCCGCAGGGGGTGCCGTTCGCGCCGACATACAAACAGCGAGGGGGCATGAAAGGAGAAAGAGGGAGCGGAAAACCATTATTCACAGCATCATCTTACTGTTCGAATAGCTAAAGCCTTTACTTTTTAACTATAACCCCTTTAACAGAACCTGACCAAAAAAAAAAAACCACAAATACTTTGGCAAGGTAGTTTTTTTTTTTTGCCAACCTGAATGTTTCTACAGGTGTATTTCTGTCGTTTCACAGTTAGCACCACATCCATATGTACTCACGTAAAGGAACTCTTTTGGACTTGCAATTATCGCCACTTTTTGGCAGCACCAGCGGAGCAAAGGACACGGCAATGATCTTCTTTGTTTCCCAGGTGTTGTGCCCCGTGCGGGTGATCTTTGTTAGCTGAAATGGAGAATGGATGAGGAAAGGGACGGATGTAGTTGCGTCCAGTTCAGCGCCAGGCAGCAAAGGGCAGCAGGCCTGTTCGACACACACTGCGGATCACAAAGTACCGCGCGGGACACGGCTGCCCAACAGCCCAATGGAGGAACGATGTACCAGGATCACCTGAGGTGCCTGCAATCGGGATGCAGCAGCTCAAACTCTAACCACGATTTACAGTGAATCGAGGCTGTCCTCGCTTGACCCAAACGGTTCTCACCTTCTCTTCCAAGGGCAGGACCAGGATACCCCCCACCTTCAGCAGGTTCCTCATGTAGCTCTCGTGCTCCCTCTGCACCCCAGCTCCGCAGTAAACCCTGTCGTACTGCCTGCAGTCAGGGCCCATCTCCAGGCAGTTCCCGACCACAAAGGACGGCTCGCAGAACTCGAACCTGCCCAGGAGCGTTGACTAAGGTATTAGCAGCTTGCGCAAAAACTGCTTACATCTGCGTGACTCACGCAGCTCAATATCATTTACATAAATTTACAGACCTTACCATGCAGATAAATATTTAATTTTCCATTTGAATTCAGAGCTACAGGCTAATCACAGAAAGGAGGGTGAAATCTCACTTGTCAAAGCTGTCGCTGGTTTTGATGAAGAAATCCAGCTTCTGGTAGGCGTACTCGATGACATCCGCATGCAGCTCCACCCCGTGATTGACGCCAAATGGACCTTGTAACAGATGAAGGTCAAGGGTCAGAGAACAGCTCTAGAGGTCACACTGCACTGACTCTGGGCTACGCAGCGAGCGAAGGGTTTATTGCCATTATGCACCCGGTTCCAGTGGCAGTTTTTGCCCAACTCTTAGCGCAGCTTTCCTAAAACCACGTCTCATTTTCTCGAAACTCCGAACACAGAACAGTTGCTCCAAACCCTGCAGAAATTTCACAGAATAAAAACACAGCCCAAAAAACGCACAGCAGATTTAAACGAAATACTAGCTTTAACATCAATGTTAAAAATCACCACTAAAAACACTTGTTTATACTTCATGAATTATTAACCCTACAGATAATTTTGTGTACCCAAAGACATTACGGCGAAAACTGAAAACATACTGAAAAACATGCAAATATAAGATATTTTACATATTTAAATGAATAACATGGGGAGTAGGTTATAATACTGTTTGTCAAATCAACTGAAGTAACATACTTTCAAAATAAAGTAAGTAAATAATGTAGAATTTTAAAAAGAAAAAAAAAAAAGGCCCATCTGTTGCTTTGGTGCGGTCACAGACTTTAATCGGAGCCGTCGCAGGGCACATCCCTTCTGTTGGTGCCACGCGTGGTCCCTGCCCAGGCAGCGGATAAAGGTAGTAAGACGCGGAGAATGCGCCACGGGATGCCGAGACACATTTCACACCCGATACTGCCCTCTGGGACTGGGAAACGGGCGTGACGCACACATCTGTATGATCGCGGCATCGGTGGTGAGCCCGAGCAGCCCGACGGAAGCTGCAGTCATCCCGCTGGCGGAAATGACCGTTACACAAAGTATTCAGGAACTTAAGTACAGGGCAGGCCTCTTTCTTATCCACTGATGTAACCAACTCGGCGATAACGAGAAGCAGAATCGGAAGGTCTGCGCACGTCTGTAAACAGAATAACGACACAATTAGCGCTTCCACGCGCAACGAGCGAATGTCACGAGTCGGCGATTGGGCCGAGCTTGCGGATCGAAGTCGCTTTCAGTAATGAATATTGTACCAGACGTAGAGAATAGTGCGTTTTGTAACATTGCAAACTGAGCAGAAAGAAGAACGTGTGGTAACGGCAGTGGGAATTTTGGTACCCGAGTTCCAGGTTTTGGTCATTTTGCTACGTAAACAGACAAAAAACAGGAACAATGTGATAAGTACGGTTGCTCAGTTTGTGCAACACCGAGCTACACCGTACAATATACTTCGCAGCGGGACTCCGTTCCGTTAATGGCTCAGTTACTTTAGCATACTGGCTGTATTGTGTCAGTTGTCTGTCGTCCAAAGACAAAACCATCATCGAGTCATGGATACCTAGCTTGCCACATACCCTAAATATCCTCGATCTGGATATCTGGATTTCTACTGGGGGGTGCTAGCATCTCCGTAAGGTTCACCACACACTCCCCTGCCACGTCTGATCCAGGTGAGCACAAATGACGCGGCAGCGACTCTCACCGAGAATGAGGCCCACCATGGTGCTGAGATAGCCTGTGCCACTGCCCAGATTGAGGAAAGACAGTCCCGGCTGCAGATCCAGGGCCTCCATCACCTCGGAGTAGATGCACGGGGCAGACAGGTGGATGTTGCCGTGCCTCCAGGCCAGGTCCTTGTAGGCATTGTCACGGAACTCGTCCAGGTAATAGTCGGCGCGGTCGATGGCTCTAAAGGCCTTCTCTACAAGGTCGGAGCGAATGTAGTGCGCCTCCTTCAGGTTGTCAATCAGCCCGTCGTTGTCCTCCCCGGCGCTCACAGCTCCTCCCATCTTGGCTGAAGTACAACTGCTGGATTACTTTCTGCAAGTGCAGAAACCTGCAGCGAACACCAAGCAGACTAGTTTAACGCAAAACAGACCATTTCAAAACACGACAGAAAAGAAGAGGGGAGACAACCTACACACAGGTTTTTCCACCAGAGATACGATGGGCAACGGAGTGGTGCAGCGGGTTGCATTACTGCCTCACGGCACCTGGAGTGTGGGTCCAGATCCAGCTCAGTCTGTGAGAAGTTTGCGTGTTCTCTCTGCACTCGTGTGGGTTTCCTTCGGGTGCTCTGGTTTCCTCCCACTGTCCAAACAGGTGTTCGGAAACGCCTTTTGTGCGTGCACGCGAGAGTGACCGAGTGCGTGAGATCGCGCTGCGATGGACCGGAAGCCCATTCGGGGTATACCCTGCCTCTAGCCTTAGGTTTCTCAGGACAGATTCTGGACCGCTGTAACCCTGCACTGACGATTCGGTTACTGATAAGGGGTGGTTGAAAGGGGATAAGACAGTTTCGCATTTCTATTATAAGGACATATGGACAGCAGGCTGCATGGAGATTACAGATGTTGGCTGAAGGTCCTGGATATGTATTTCACTCTTGCTTGAGAGGGGTGCATATGACACCGTCAACCGGATCCTACTTTCCTCTCTCGCACTTTCCATTCTAGTGAATGTTACCCGTCGAGTAGACCTTACCCAGTGATTTGGCGTGACTCCCCGTCTTTCTCTCAGCCTCACTCAAATGGTGTTCTGCAGGAGTCTGTGCTCGGCCCCTTAGTGTCCTCCAGCTACACCTCTTCCCTTGCCTCTGTCATTGCCTACTGTGGCATCACCCAACTTTTCTTCTCTTTTCCCCCCGCTGCTGCAGACGCATCCTCTCTTACTACAGCCTCCCTCTCTGTCATCTTTGCCTGGATGGCTGATCAACATCTACAACTCCAACTCTCCTAAACTGAGATCCTCCTCTCTTTTCCAGCAAGTTTGTCCACCTGTTGGGAACTTTCTATCAATGTGGACAATTCACTTTTCCCATCCACTTCATTTGCCAAGAGCCTGGGAATAACAAATGACTCGAGTCTGTTTCTCCCAACATACTGAAGCCATGACCGATATTGCAGAAGTAGATGTTCAAAATACAAATTGATGTTGAAGAGCTTTTGAAAAGGTCACGAGAAGAGATCATGTAAGAGAAAAGGTCTTTCTGTTCCTTTCTGCTAAATAAACAAGATTAGGGGATCCTAAATAATAACCAGCTGCAGGTGCCAGGCCTTGGCAGAAGTAGATAAGTGAGGGAGCAGTAACCGGAATGCTGTCAAAGAGTACACTACATAGGCGACTAGAACAAGGAGTGTGTGTGTGTGTGTGTGTGTGTGATTTATCTGTGTACCTTAACACACCCATGTATGTGCCTGAGAAATAAAAACACTGTCTTTCCTCTCTAAACAGTAAAAAGTCTTGTTAAATATAAATGCAGCACAACAATAATATTCCATGACCACACTTTGAATTGGTACAGTAAGAACTGCTTTATAAAAGGGGAGATCATTATAACTCACTTTGGATGACGGCATCAGCTAAATAACAAGGTAAATAAATAATACTGGCTGCTCATTTCTTCCCGCACAGTCTGGTTGAAAAGACACAGTAATAAGGCAAAGCTGCAAACTGCTGGAAAAAAACACCATGCTTTTCACTACAGGACCCAGTGTGTGTATACACACACACACACACAGTCTGAAACTGCTTGTCCCAAACGGGGTCGTAGCGAACCGGAGCCTAACCCGGCAACACAGGGTGCAGGGCTGGAGAGGGAGGGGACGCCAGTCCATCGCAAGAAACCCCAAGCGGGTCTCGAACCCCAGACCCACCGGAGAGCAGGACCCGGCCAAACCAGCCACGCCACCGCAGCCCCCTCCGGATCCACTGTAAACAGCGTAAATCGACCAGAGTCGAGACTCAATATTAGAGAATATATAGATAAAAGACAATATATACTTTTTTTCTGTGTATTTGGCTGTATTATTCCATTACCTCTCACTGGTACTGTATGGTGTTTATATAGTGCACGTTATCTGCCAACATTCCGTTTGTTGTCGCCAGTCCACCGATAGGCGGCGCTGCGGAGCACAATAACAAAGGGCCGCCGCTAGGAGGAGTAAACATAACAACCCCCATCCCCCCCCCCCCCGCAGGAGAATCGTGCGCTTGTTTTTATATATATATATTGAGAGTAGCTGGTGAAAATAAACAAATTATATCAACACCCAGATGTATATGATATCGTTGCAAATCAGACGCACCGATGCCAGGATGCGATGCAGTGATCCGCTCCGGAGTGAGAGTGAACGTGAGCTAACTGGTAAGAAGGAAGGCTGTGTGTGTGTGTGTGTGTTATGAGGAAGAGACGGGGACACGCGGACAAGGGGACACAGGGAGGGACAGCTCGAGCTGACGTGTCCGTGTTCTCACCTGCCCGGTCCCTCCCGGACCCGACCGCCGCCAGCAGCAGAACAGCAACCTGGACTGGACGGAGAGAGAGAGACGACGGCGCCGTCGTCGACGGGAGAAACAAATTTTGAAGACGATCTCCGTCCGTTACTAGCGCGGTTCATGCAACAGGCAGGGAGAAGGCAAAGCGGCGCGGGCGACGTGTCGCCCGTTAACCCCGGCGTCACAGCGCGAATTTCACCTGCGGGTTCCCGTGCTCACGCGCTGCCGCTGCGATTATACCGCGTTTCACCGTCCGCTCCTTCATTCCCAGCGCAGCGCACCGCCGCGCGTCAACACTGAGCAGCTGACGCGCTGACGTCACACGCAGACGCTCGCGAGCCGCCCGCTCCAGGGGGCGCTCGGCGGCGTCCTCGCGAGCACCTGCGCGAGCGAGCCGTTGAACCGTAGGAACGAATACGTGCGCAGTCACGTGGGCGCGAGCGGATGTTTTGCAAACGGTTTTTTTTTTTTTCTTGTGCACAGAGCCGTCGTCATGGACCATTTTTCTGCGCATTGTCGGGGCCGAATTAACACACCAATGGAACGCTTTCATCATTCAATTTCACATACACTGTTATAATAATAATAATAATAATAATAATAATAAAATTTATTATTAATTAATACAACAAAAAATCAAACAATCAATCATGCTTTAAAAACCATTTAAAGTGGCATTTCGGACTTTCAAGTGTATGAAAGCAAACTGAGGAACGAACACTGCTTTAGACTTGCAATCACTTTTTGTTCTGAAAGATGTCCGTCGATTTGGAGAAAACGTCTGCTAAATGAAAAATGTACAGTCAGACTGCTTTAGAGGATAAGCATTTTGCAGCTTTACAAAAAACGATGCTGGATGAGGTAATAAGGCTGCGCGCATGCGCTGGACGGACTTGTGAGCAGACGCTGGCCGTTCCCATGGTAACGACTGAGGGCCTGTCGGTAATTAACAGGAGTTATACTGCGAGCAGTACTCACGGACAGATGGCCGAGCGAGACCTCCCCCCCCCCGGAGGAACCTAACTTACTGAAAGATCAAGCAGCTGTGTTCATAGTCACTCATTTCATTTATTATGTCCTGTCGGGACCGGAAGTCGGACTCCACACTGCTGCTTCTCCCAGCGAACACTTTTTTACCGTACAACCACACATGCGTCCCTAGACAGGCATTTAAAGTGAAAAATAAGTGTTTTATGAAGACTTTTTTTTAAAAAAATGAACAATCATTGATTTTTATTATAAAGGTTGTTTTTGAATAAAACACTTGAAAAATTAGCATTTGAAGCCCGCCCACTAAGTGAGAGCGCATGTCCGACTCACTTAAAGTGGCAGTGCACCCATAATATTATAATAAAGAAATAAAATACACAGCGCCTAATTTCCAACAATGGACCCAAATTCTGCAGCCACTTTCCAAAATTTGACGAGCGTTTCAAGCTTCAGGGTTCATGGTTTATTGTCATAGGTACAAGTACCGTGTACAAGTACCATGGAATGAAATTCTTCTTGGAGTGCTTCTCCACAGACTATGAACAACAACAAAAAAAAAGATAATACTGGACAAAACAAAACAATAACAATAAATAATGCTAAGAACAACAATAAACAATGGTAACAATAAATAACAATAAACAGCCAGAGTTTCAGGTAAATATCTTTTTTTAATACAGGTAACATCCTTTACAATATAGTACTGTTTGTTTTTTCTCAGCAGTGAGAAGACATTTGTTGTTGCCTCCTGTTTACTTCAGTGTTCAGTTCACTGTGCTACCATAATGTACATACAGCTTCCCTAAAAATGTACCTAGAGTAACTGTTGGGTATTGTTACATCAGTAAAAATAACTCATGATGGGGGTGGAAATGATTAAATGCAGCAATGATTGGATGATTAGATGAGAAGGTTGATAGATATGAAATGTAGTTGATGAAGCATTTAATCCCATTGTCCACCTCCAGGGAAAATCAGATCACTTTCCGATGGTAGTGTCTCGCTCTGTGTGTTTATAAAGTAAACCCCGCTTTTGAATTTCTTGCTTTATTCCTCCCAAGCATCTTCAAAAGTTGCCCAAACTGAACCTCAGGCCTTCCCAGCGAAAGGATGAAAAGCTGAGTAGGACTGTGCGCGTTCACACTCCACACATTAGTGACATTTTCAATAATTTCTTACGGAAAAATATTCCTGCTACACTTTGTTTTGGTATATGCGCCATTTTTTGGTACACACTGTTATTTGTCTTTTGATCAAGTTCCGTACCAGACCGTTCCAGCAGATGTCAGCATTCATTTACAAAACAGGATGTCCTCTAAGAAATGACTTTTGCTGTTTGTGAGAAAAGACCTGAAGGCACTGTCATGTAAACACTGATTCAAAAGCTGTGAGACTCATAATGGGCGATAAAAAGAAAAATAGCTTATATGTGCCTCACAGCGCCTGGGTGGTGAGAGAGGACGTGGGATCGATCCCCGCTCAGTCTGTGTGGAGTTTGCATGTTCTCCCCATGTCTGCGTGGGTTTCCTCCGGGTGCTCTGGTTTCCTCCCACAGTCCGCATAGTGTGTGAGTGAGAGACAGAGTGTGTTCCACTGATGTATGGATGAGTGACCCATTATAAGCAGTGTATCGAGAAGTGTAAGTCACCGCGGTGAATAAGGTGTGTGGGCTGATAGTAACACTACATAGTATCCATTGTAAGTCACTTTGGAGAAAAGTGGCTGCTAAATGAATACATGTAATATGTGTGACTGTAATATGTGTGGGAAAGATTTTGTTTTGACAATGTGTTTTATGTAATGGGTTGCTTAGTAACTTTGTTGACCAACTGTAGGACAGTGGTGTTGGGTTTGTTTGATTGTGGATTTTAATGTATTGTTTTGGTTGTGTATTATTGATAACTTTATTAAATAAAGTTTGGTTAAAAAAAAATGTGTGACTGTACTATTTATTGGTAGATGCATTTCTACTATTGTTACCCTCAAACAATAATTTCTTAAAATCTGTCTGACCTCTAACTTGTCAAGCTATATACTTATGTAGACTGAGCAAATACATTTACAGAAACTATAAAACACAGAAAGTAACAGTTCAGGCACTTTTTTTCCCCTTCTCTCACACATCTAGACATATTTACACAAGATCCACCAGAGTCACATATATGAAATGTTGCTTTGAATTTCACAGCAGACTCACATGGGGCAATAAATGTCAAGTCCATAGGGACACCTAATGCGGCGTCCAAGCAACCTTGGCCATCCGAGGCCCTTACGGTCCCTCTCGAAATGATACCAAAGCTATTACACGACTCCTAGCCGCGGTCTGAAAAGTAAGAGAACCCAGATTGAGGTACGGGTCCCACGACTTCACTGCGGCCAAGCCGAGCCACTCGGTATGCATAAATATATATAGATGCAGATGAAGCTCATTTCACGTGTAAATACAGTTAAAATGCTCCGCTTGTATTGTTCATCAGCGCCACCGTTACTATTTTATACTAACAGTTGGTAGCCGGATAAGCATGCGGGGAGATTAGAGCCGACGCGCGATGGCAGAAGCCCGTGATCCCACTGAGAGTCACTTTTTGTCATCAGAGAGGGTCCATCTGTCAACGCAGGACGGCAAAGTCAACTGTGCTCCGCGTAACCTCTCCCTCAGCGGTCAGCCACGCTGCTCTGACCAAGACACGCTGGAGCTCAGACAAGACGCATGTTCTCGCGCCGTTCGTCTTGTGCTCCGGCCTGCGCTTCAACGAGACAATTAGGGACGAATAAAAATCCGACGTGAAACTGTCGCCTTGCGACGCCACCTCCGGCGTTTTCTCCCTCCGTCTCCCACGCGTGAACGTCGGACGCACGAATACATGGGCGCGCACGAACCAGAACCGAAACAAGCAGCACAAAAGCATCAATCTGTGGTTATAGATGAAAGTTACCTTTGTTGTTCGCTTGTTTTCCATGCAAATGGATTTGGGATTAATTATAAGGAGCAGCAGATCGGTGGCATGTGAGTGGCAGAGCAGGGGCTTTGAAGCCCCCTCGGCTGTCCGGGCTTCAGAGGCTGACGGCCTGTCATCCGTGCCAAGTGCAGCTCGGGGAGGGAGAAGGGCCCGAAAGTCCTCTGCAGATGGACAGGCTATTCTTCTGCGTTCCGAATTCATTCAGGAAACCGGTAGGGGTTTAAAGCTTAAGTTCATGCGTCTCTGCGTTTTGCCTGCGAGGGGGCCGGGACGGGGATCGTTAAAGCGAGCATCAACGGGCTCCGCTTTCGTTCCCGGTCGACACACTTGGATCATTACATCATTTTCATACACGTGCGCATCTCCCGTCTACGTCATTACGTAGGACGACTGCAAATATACGAGAGTCCAAGGTCTTCTGAGAAATTCTTTTTTTCAACGTTCACCTATGTATTTCCCTAAATATTAAAAAAAAAAAAAAAAAAACCCCAAAAACTTTAGATAACACAATTTCATCATTGTTTTCATGATTTATTATTTTTTTTCCCATAGATAACATTAAAATGGATCATACTCCCACAGTTACAGACATCACATTCTTATTTTATAACACTGACACATGTACACGAGTGCACTGGTACACATATTCACAGACTGCACAATCCACGCGGATCTACAGGGTTCACTTCAGAAAACGGGACCACAAAACACAGAACTCGAGGCTTGACCCGCTTTAACAATATGGTTGCAAAGTAACACCACTTCTAAGCATGAGAACGAGTATAAATAAATTAAATAAATACTTTCCTTACATTTTTTTGGAAGTTCTTGTCATTTTGGAAGTACCATTGCCATTTCAAATCGATATCGATACGAAAAAGGAAAAAAAAAAAAAAAAAAATTAAAAATAGCTCTCTGTAAAAATGTGCTAGCAGGACAAACCTTTTAAAATCATGTCACATTGCATCTAGGTTTTTTTTTTTTTCCCCATCGTTTTATTAATTTTTTTCTTTAGTACAATAACAACAACACTGCATTTTTCATACAAATGTATATGGAGAATTCCACTTGTTTTAAAATAATGCCCTGCCCTTATGCACGATCATTTATATTTCATAATGTGTTGTTTCGTATCTTACAATATTTCACCTCTTAATACAATTTGGTACCTGAATCATCGCATCAGATCACAGTTTTTGCTGTGTGTGTTTCTTTTTATTCTGCGTTTGTCTCCGACTCTCTGTAAAGCTGCATGAAACCCACCACCACCGCAGTCTGTATACCTTAAATATGGTGCTTTTTAGTTTGTGGCGCCTTTCATTTTGTCACTTTTCCGGATTTCGGCAGCCGCGCCCCCTTCGCGGAGGCCCCGCCGAGCACTTGCCACATCCTGAGCAGGATTAGAAACCAGTTCCCACATGTAAACATACCCTTTGCTGCAATGAATGGAGTGAGAAAGGCACAAATGATAACATTACAGAGTTCCAACCTACAGTACCATGTAGGCGATTTTGGTTATATGAGCGTAATAGAAAGTCCATTTCCACCAAACATGCCTTTTTCCCCTGTGTGCACGTGTGTGTTTAGACCTGTCCTAAGCGTCCCCTTCCTTCACCTTTCTTTTCTTTCTTTTTCTTCAAGTCATAGAGGGTGTCGGTGACAAGTACAGTACCTCACCCTCGACTTTACACCTGGGGACAGAACCGCAGACGAGTGCCACGCGTGTCCTGCGTAGCGCCCCGTTCATCTCCGATAGGTGCGCTCGCCTTCCTTTTGACACCTCCAGCTGATGGGGACTTGGACCGTTTGCCTATACGTGTATGCGGCAAAATAAGTGAAAGATCGATTCTTTTCGTGCCATTCATACAGAAACAAGAGCAAATCCCCATTCGCTGCTGAATTAAGAGACTTAATGGGTTACGGAGTCTCATTAAAAGACATACAATATTTTTCTCTCCGAGAGCAAAAGGGAGCACTCAGTTAATCTTCTGTCATTTCTATCCACTGAATATCAAAACACATTTTTGTAGGTCAGAACATGAATAACGTCAGGGGAGATGTGGGAGGGGGAAGGGGGTTTATTGAAGGGATATGTCAGTAATTGTAGTCAATTTTAGGGGATGAGTCAGAATGAAAAAGAAATGCTCGGGGTTTTAAATTCTGAATAACAGCCATAAGCTTCATGTTTCAAAAACCTCTTTCGTGTTCTATACAATAAGGACTGATTTTGTTGCTTTTGACACAGCCCTCGAGCGTGTCAAGGTTATCGCCAAGATCCACGGGATCCCACGGCGGTGTTTTCTGTCCCAAAATATCACTATGCTTACAAGCACCGAACGGAAGATTATTTACATTCGTCGGGAAGCGAAAGTTCTCACATTAAGCGTGACGTTGATTTCAACAAGCGTGGACGTGAAAACGTAGGGTGAGCCGAGCGCCCGGTCGCTACGCCAAAGGGCACCGGCATGCAAGTGTGTGGTTACAAAATAACACCTACTCTCGCTACTCTAGCGCTACAACCAAATTCTCACTAGTCTACAGCCATCCATCAGGTCCAAGGGTGTAATGCTGTTTTGGCAAATTGTACCTTCCTAAAGGGTTTCGAGAGTGCACTCTTTCGTGAAAAAAAGTCTCGGACAGCCTACGAAGAAACCGCTGAAAAGTAGAATGCCGCAATCTGCTCCAAAGGCCCTTACAGTGATCTGTAAACCTCTGGTGTAAATCAGAGGCACGTCAGAGCTGCCATACGAGGTTTAAAGAATGTTACATATTAGCTGGGACACACCCTGCAGTAAAGAGACGGTGTTGTACCTCGCACTTGCCGCGCGAGCGAACTTCTTCAGTCGCGTTATTAATGCGCTCCGCGAGCCACTTCGTCTCCGGAACCTCTCGCCTCGCCCGTTCCCGTCGCGCACCGGTCTCACTTCCACGTATACAAGAACGCGCGAGTGAACGAAAGGAGCATCCATTATCGACGCCTCTTGCGTGTTCGCTATACACTTTCGTGATCCTCCTTTTCAGAGCCACGGTAGCTGTCTACGAAGGAACCGCATCTTTGTTAAGAAAGCCAATAATGTGGTCGAACACGGTATAACCTCATTTTAAAGAGTAAACGGAGAGATATGTCTGGGCAATGACAGAAGCTGCTAAAAATCCAGAAGATCTGCACTGAGCTTCCAAAATGGTTCTCATATCTAAAAGGTAACGCCTTGAACGGGAGTATCCTAAAACCACAGTCGACCAGGTCTGTAATGGGAATCACCACTTTAAAATGATATAGTTCACCGAGTCTCACAGTATTCAGACAAATATTGTTCTTTTTGATAAGTTACAACAAGAGAAAGCGTGTTAACAATTACACTGGAAAAATATATGTATATTTATATATATATTTATATATAGTTTTACTTTAGGTTTTTTTTTTTCTTTTTTTTTTACAGAATGTAAATATAGTGTATTTATGGCCATCCTGGCAAGAAAAAAGGCATTTTATAACAATCACGACTCTATATTACGCCACTGACAAGAGGGTAGCGTCATTGCTGAATGAGAATCAATAAACAAATAAGAGTTAGTGGCACTTTGTGCATTGAAAATAGAAAATAAGAATAAGGCTACAAGGGTATATGCTTATCTAAAATAAGTAGTCTTGCGACTTAGGCATATGTACCTAAAAGAATAATTTCCTTCAGAGTGTTTTGACACCTACAAATTACCGGAGACATTTCCATTGATTCAACATGACAGTACAATGACAATACGAAGAAAGAATAAATTAACACAAGGCATAAAACATCTCGCGAGTGTGAACAACATTTCAGGTGAGCCCCATTTGGCTGCTACAGAACGCTTGGAGGTAAAATACGATAAGGTTGACTTGTTTTTGTCTCATTTTATTTTTGATCTAATGGGACCCTGTCAAAAGCTACTGGGATTTGAAGACTTCATGAAAACCACACCGGACCTCCACCCATTGCTTCGCACAATCCGAAAGGAAGAACTGCTGGTATACTGGTATGTCACGGACAAGTTATATAATCAAACACTGCTTTGTACATTTTTTTTTTTTCTATCGACGGTTTTTCTTTTATTTAAACATTGGAGACGTAAAGACTATTCATACTCGGTCCGCACAAACACGCACACACATTATAAAATAAATATACAACATCACTGTTTCTCAATGTCATTATTTGTTAAATATTAAATAAATAATAAAAACATCCTTTCATTTTTCATCGCCTTGCGGATGACCGAAAATATTTTCCAGACAACAGAAATAGAAGCAACAAAAGGAAAACCTTAAAAAAATTATCAAAACTTGTCACATATAAAATATTTGCACTTAAAAAAGAGGCCAGAAATTTCACCCCTGAAAATAAATAAGATATATAAAATAATTTGCTATGGTTGATATTCTGAATAGCTTCCTCTTTCTTAAACGCTGACGAGGAAGACGTCCTCATTCTCGTTTTTCTCGTGGCCATTTAAAAAAACCGTTTTCCAAAACAACACCTTTAACCGAATAAATAGACAAGATTAAATAAATAGGCAACGTAAAATAGTTGAGAATAAATTACCTTTGCACTCCTCAGTGATTCAACTTAAATAATTTATATAACAATCATAAATCTACAAACTAGTCCGGGAAACAAAGTGCAACTTCTATGCTCAAAAATACTATAGATATTACTAGGATGGACATCTATTTACACGATATATTGTCACTTAAGGAGAGAGAGGCTGCATCTACTGTTTTTCTTGACGTGTCAAGAACACCTAGTAGAAAGGATGATCGCTGGTTGACATCTCCGCGGATGCGTGGACCAGTTGTGTCGAAGGACCCCCTGCTGTATGAGACACGTTTCCAGACTCGGAGGAGTTGTGTCGCGAGCAAAAGTTTGAACCGGCTGCTGATTTACAACGCTACTGCTAGCCTTCCTGGAGCTCTGCCGGAAACACGTCGGCCGTGACCACGCGACGCTCGGCCGAGGCTCGGGAAAACGACCCCGGAGGAGGCCGCCGGTGTCAGGAATTCATCTGGCGCCGGCTCTGACAAGTGCTTTCACATAAGCTGTTTCGATAATCAATTGTCATCCCTTCCCAACACACGTAGCCTCGACAGCACATTGATGAAAACGTTCAAATGTCGGTTTGATCTTCATATTATCCTTGGCAGGCAGATGCCGCACTTGGGTTTTGCTCCTGATCACTTTTCGTCAGCGGTAGCAGATGAGCAACAGGGGGCAAAAGACCGTCCCACGAATAACATATTCAAAATTAAAAAATGAAAAATGGTGAATTTGGTTCCGTTCGGCTCGTCCCCGTTAACCGGCAGCAGCGTCTCTGGACTTTAGTTACGGTCATTTCATTTTTGATGACATCGTCCCTGGGAAGAAGTACAGTGCTGTTTAAAAACCTGAATGCCCTTTTATTTATTTTTTTAAAAATTGTTTTCCTCTGCCGAAGCCTCAGATTCCTTCCTTGGTTACTTTTCAGACCTTGATGCCCTTAACCGCTTGGTTTATGGTTTCCAGCAGGGCCTTGTTCTCTGGGTTCTGGTAGCATTCCTTGTTAGTGTACATGTCAGTCAGAGTGTTCACGTAGGCATCAAAATTCTGCTCGGTTATTGGCTCCTGCTGAAGTAAATAGACAAATTCACACATTCAGAAACAAGCCAATGAATGGCCTCTTCAGCCAAAACTGCGGCACCCCTATCCACGAGCCCTGGCACCTTCCTCTACTTTTTCCCTTCGTCTTGCGCCCGGGTGGTGGGCTTTGGTGCCGAGAGAAACGAAAACTGACAGAGATAGCCCTTCGGACCCAAACCGAAGACCCATCTGTTCAGGCTGCACCTCTAAGAAAGCAGAACCCTGACAAGGCACGCAATATGCAGAGCGTGCACTAACCCCTGGGTATGTTTTTGAGATGGGGGATCAGCGTGCTATTCTTACAGTCCATGCGACATGGTTTGAGCTCTTCTTTAGGGTACTTTTTCCTCCAAGGTTAGATACACATCGCCATAACGGCAAATGATGAGCTCAGAGTAACAGCTGTCGTTCGCCCAAGCAATGAACTGCTGTAACCTCCTTACCGTGACACATTGGATGAAGGCGTCACGGCTATGCGTCACGATGAATGTCGTTATTTTATCATACACGTATGTTCAGCATCACTAACTAAAGCAATTAAGCTTTAGAGAAGCCTTCATTACATAATAATTTCCAAAGAACAAACAGTGGAGTGATGGCCTGCTGAAACCAAATCAAATTCAGCATCCCTTGCGATCATTTGTCTTTGCATTCTGATGCGGCATCAGCTTAATTGGAACGCGACATTAATTCATTCCGACTGCGAATCGGAAATCGTTACGAGGCGCGTCTTACTTTGAAACTGCGCAGTACGCATTTGGCGTTCAGCTTCTTCGACAGCAGGACTTCCCTCTGCCAGCTGCGATCAGGCTTAGGAAGCGGCGGCTGATGCAGCGATCGTGTCGGAGCACCTAGCTGCTGCAGGTGTGGGTGCGCGTGGGACTCACCATGTGTGGGAGACGGATGTTGGCCAGGCTACGGATGAGGGCCTGGCTCAGCCCAGACAGCTCCACAAACAGGGCCTCGTTCTGCTCCTCAATCATCTTGTTCTCCTCCTCGATATTCTTCAAGTTCTTCTCCATGGATGAGATCTGGGCACAACCAGAAGAGCTGTCAATTCAGGTCTGTGATTTTATGTCTTTCTTGCATCTGACATCCTGGGGTTATGTGTTCAAATAGCCAGGTGGTTCTCAATTTATGGCAGGGTTACTTTTCGGTCGCTCTATTGTAAGTCGACTTCACACATACACACACACACACACACACACACACACGGGTGCTGAAGCCACCCGTCCTGAGCAAGGCTCCAGCTCGCTGCAACCCAACCCGGCAACGCAGGGCATAAGGCTGGGAGGGGACACACCCAGGACGGGACGCCAGTCCATCACAAGGCACCCCAAGCAGGACTTGAACCCCAGACCCACCAGCGAGCAGGACCCAGCTAAGCAGACTGCACCCCCAGTCGACTTCATCGTATGTCAAATATCCCCTTGTATTATGTGAACCATAAGGATACATGAGCAATTAAGATGCATGAAAGCTGTGTTCTATAATGGGCTTTGTTTTATGCTTTCACTATTTTCGCACATTACACAAACATCACCTGAAACCGCTTGTCCCATGCGGGGTTTGCAGGGAGCCGGAGCCTAACCCAGCAGCACAGGGCGTAAGGCTGGAGGGGGAGGGGACACACCCAGGATGGGATGCCAGTCCATCGCAAGGCACCCCAAGCGGGACTCGAACCCCAGACCCACCGGAGAGCAGGACCCGGTCAAAGCCACTGTGCCACCGCACCCACCCCCCCTTTTTGCACATTATTCATGTTAAAATAATAATATAATCTAGTGTGAGGGCGTGGTGGCACAGCAGGCTTGGCAGGGTCATTCGGTTCAGTGAGTCTAGGGTCTAGACTGGCGTCCCATCCTGGGCGTGTCCCCTCCCCTTTCAGCCTTGCGCCCTGTGCTGCCGGGTTAGGCTCTGGATCACCGTGACCCCGCTTGGGACAAGTTGTTTCAGACACTGTGTGTAGTCTAGTTATATTTTCACGCACTATTAACATTTTTCACCTTTTTTTCGAAATGTATTGTTTTTTCCTTTTTCTTTTTAGCACCACCAGAACACTCACTCTTTCAATTGCCATTTTATGGCCATAAAAAGTAACCTAAATGGAATCAGAAACAACGTCTGCGCAAAAAAAAAAAAAAAAAAAAAAAAAAAAAAAAACAGCAATTGCTGCTGGACAAACACTGACTGAGACGTTGGCTGAAACCCAAACAATAACAACTGGGTGGTGATGTGACTGTACGGCAGATGGAGTGCGTGTAGGTAAATGTTACAACCTAATTTTGAGGCTCCAAATAACATACTAAAGCTAACATTGTCATGGGGTGGGTGGTGCAGTGGGTTGGACCAGGTCCTGCTCTCTGGTGGGTCTGCGGGTTCGAGGCCCACTTGGGGTGCCTTACGATGGACTGGCGTCCCGTCCTGGGTATGTCCCCCCCCTCCAGCCCTATGCCCTGAGTTGCCGGGTTAGGCTCCGGTTGCCTGCGACCCCGTATGGGACAAGCGGTTCAGAAAGTGCGTGCGTGTGTGTGTGTAACGCTGTCGTAGGTCGGGCTGGAGTTACCAGCTGTAACTCAAAACAGAAAGAACCTAACAAAGCTATCAATAAATCTACGCTTCTATTTTACATCATTAAAATTCAGCGATATCAGTTTTTATAGAGCACATTAATGTACAGACTGAACACTTAGAATAAGAACATTCCAGAAAGACAGCAATCTGGACACACCTGGGTCTGCAAGTTCACCATATCTGCTTCCATCTCACTGTTGGATTCATTCAGCTCACTGATCTCCTTGTTCAGCTGCTTGATGTCCTCATCGTTGTCCAGAACTGAGGGTAGAGCAGCAGAACAGGAAAAACGCTGAGCTTGCCAAAGGCGAGAAAGCGTGGCGTCCAGCGCAAAGAAAGGCGGGTCGGTAGCTCAGGTTCCACCCAGGATAACCTTGCGCTGGCAGGTCCGCGCAGAACGCAAATCCGCGTGCCGAACCCTTACCGTCGCTGGCCCTGAACTTTGTGCTGAGATATTCGTCCCCTGGGAACTTGGCTTTCTTTTTGGCGAGGGAGGCTCTGGGGCAGCCAGAGAGACTGCGAACACAAGTGCGGGACAGCATGAGGACCTTCTTCGCCAGGCTACACAGTGACAGATGCAAACCGAAAGCGCAGTCGGACTGGCGGTCAGACAGCGGTTATCGTCTGTATCGGGCGGATGAAATTGCGACACATGGGTTGCCTAGGGTCACCGACGACGCGTCCCTCAGCCCCCCGCGCGCGCTGAGCGCGGCGGCCCCACGTTACCTTCTGTGCGTGAGGAAGCTTCCGTTGGCGTGGCCGGAGCCGTCGCAGCCGGGGGTGGGACACGTGGGACCTTCGGTCTTGAAGGACTTCCAGGAGAACGGAGAGCCGTTGAGGAGACCTTCCTTCTGCCTGCGGGCGGCCAGCGGGCAGCCGTAGGCGCTGCGGTGGGTGGCGTACTTCCCGCTGATGTGGCCCAGGCTGTCGCACCCTGGGACTGGACATCTGGCGGGTCGTGCGTGGCGGAGAAGGAGGAAGAAGCCAGCGTTACTGAGCTATGAGAAGACGACAGCTTGACAGACACGGGACAGTCAACGGCACAGGGAGCAGCGGGGTGAAACATTATCTTGCGAGCACGTATGTATTTATCGGGCTTCAAACCAACCTCGTGCTCACGGATACAGGTTTATGATCTCAGGCGTTATCGATGGCAAATATCGATACGCCACTTTTCCGGTTTACGTTCGCGAGGCATTTTTTGAGCGCCTTGAACTCTCCTGCAGAGCAAGGTAATATTTCACCACTTTAATTTGCTGTCAATTCCATGCAACAAGCAATTGGTATAGCAAAAAAAAAAGAAAGCAAAAAAAAAAAAAAAAAGTTTCTGTACAAGCAGCAATCTACCAAAGATAACAACAACTTCAGAAAGGATCTGAAATGTTGCGTCCTATTTTAAATCTTCACGATGGATCTCTATGACCTACACTGCTCTACACCATCATGAACTATAGTAATAATAGTAATAATAACTCTGAGGTACCAGGGCACCTCAGGATGGTATGGATATAGAACAGCAAAATGTTATATCAGTGTGTAAATCAGCAGCAACTGTTTTTATGAGGCTTTTTGTCATTAGAAGACAAACGACGTGGCCTTCATTGTGGTACGAACTTTAAGAGCTCGGAGTCCTCCTTGTCGTCCTTGGTGGGAGTTGTTTTTATTCCACCTTTCTTGGCACGCGGGCACCCAGACAAACTGAAAACAGAAAGTATGAAGCCGATAAAAAAATGCAGAAAACACCCCGACATGTTATTTTTCGGTGTTTATGTTTCTGCCAGAGGAAAATAAATTCATGGAAACCCAAAAATTGTATATCACGCTCTAATTAACGACAATCTGCGAGGGAAGATTTTTTTTTTTTTTTAATATTCAACTAACAAACAATGGAAGAGAACTGAAAAAAGTACAGAAATGCGCAAAGTAAAAAGAGCAGCTGAAGATGCCAAGATGTGTTGTCACATGTGTGTCCTGTCTACGGTGTCTGCCTGCGTGTCCCTGTGGTTTCGGGGGAAAAACTGACTGCTCTTTCATAGCTGCCCCTTCACATATCCGTCAGCGGGAAGGACCACGGCGCTACCGTATCCAACCTACCTTCTGTGGGAGGCATAGTTGCCAGTGATATGACCGGATCCATCACATCCTGGAGTGGGGCACCTGTGGGCACGGGGCAGGGGCACTAATGAGCGGCGGGAGTGCAGAAATATGACATGCACGCTTCTCACTACGACGGATGGGTGCTTACAGGGAAGGGTTCTGCTCGTTACTGAGCTCACGCTGGAGGCACGCACCCCTAGCATTCACACCCAAGACATGCACGCAGGAAAACGTTACAAGGGTAGACATGAAGAGGTTATGTCTAGTGCGTGTCAATGGGCTTCTTGGAAATGTCCAAAACACGCAGCACGGGTGCAGCCAGATGTGGGCTCTTGCTGGTGCTGGAGTAAGTCCAGCAGGAATGTGGTGACAATGAGCCTGTGAATTTGCACTCCGCTTCCATAATATCAACTCTGATAAGTAGTTGATTTCAGTTTTTTATTGCTCGTAACAAATTTCACACGGTTTTGGGTAGCTCTGGTGCCCAGTCTCTGCGGAGTTTGCGCGTTCTCCCCGTGATTGCGCAAATTTTCTCAGAGTGCTCTGGTTTCCTCCCACAGTCCAAAGACACGTGTGTCAGCTGAACCGGGGGCTGTAAATTGCCCCTAATGTGTGTGCGTGCCACATTGCTTTGCTGTATAAATGGACGAATATAGGCTGTTTACTACAGCGTACGTAGCACTGTATGATACCTTGGATAAAGGTGTCAGTTAAATACTACATGGGAATCACTGGATGTTGCTTTGGAGAAGTGTCTGCTAAACGAATGAAAGTAAATGTTTTATTACTTTGAACATCACTTTTTCCCACACTATGCCCTCCTCATACAAGACCTTAAGAGAAAAACAACATTTCAGTTTTCATTTCTGTAAACAGAGGGCCGCTGAGCTGAGGCCGCACTTAAGGGTTAATAAAGATGACAGGCCTGCTGCTGCCGCGAGCCGTCCGAGTGTGAAAAGAGGAGCTGAGAGGGCGGCAGCAGCAGCAGCAGCAGAGACAAGCGGGACACAGTGCACAAAACACATACTTGAGCTCAGGAGAGTTGGCTGCCATGAGCGATCGCAGGCTCTTGTCAGCAAGAGGACACCCAGAGAGGCTGGAAGAGAAAGAGACAGAGAGACGAGAAGCGGGAGAGGGCCGGGAGAGGTGCGGGTCAGTGAAGGAAGGCAGAGGGCAAGGACGGACAGAACCAGCTGGACGGATACGGTTTCTCGCTCTTTTGACGCCGGTGGGTCAGCAGTCGGCAGTCTGGGGACATACCTGCGATGGGATGCATAGTTTCCAGTGATGTGGCCACTTCCATCACAGCCAGGCGTGGGGCACCTGCAGGGACGGCAGACAGGAGTCAGTCTCATTAACAAAGGGTCGCTCAGGAACATGAGCGTCTTACAAAAATCACAGCATTGGCTCTCAAAAGTCTCGTCGGGAACGTCAGCCGTTGATGCAGCACATTCTCACCGCATTGCAAGTTACTTTTTAAAACTTTTCGTTATTAATCTTCACTTTGCCAGTGTCTTTGTCCAGGGAAAATTATCTTAAAGAAGCAATTTTGCAACGATTTACTCATTTATACAGCGAGGTGTTCTTACCGTATCAATTAATTCAAAGTAAATACTTTAGACTGTAAGGTGACATCCCGCACGCTGCCCTGCTGCGGCCGTGAATCAGCGATCACTCAACACAAGGCTCCAACCCGCAACCCTGGTGTTAAGAGTCTCGTGCTCCTTCAGCTCAACTTGCCCTAGTTTGCCTAAGACCGACAATACAATTAATTTAATCTAAATTCTTTTTAATATGTTACAGTTAACTGTATCCAGATGAGGAGATGAAAAGAAAAAAACTCCCAACTCCATAGAAACCGGAAAAAATAAATCTAGGGAGGCTCAGCTACCAGCGGCTGCCTACCCCTGCGGACCATTCCGCTGTGGACAGGGGACTTGTGTGGTTGCGTCTAATCGAAAAAAATGATTGATGTTTGGCTTTCTCATGGGTCATGAGCTGGTGGATCTCGGCATGGTAAAGTCTCCACTTACAGCAGGAGCTCCTTCTTGCAATCCTTGGTCTGGAACTTGACTTTGAAGCTGGGGGTGGTCACCTCGCCAGGGTACTTCCTGTCCTCTGGGCAGTCCTGCATCATATCACAATCCTCGGGGTCAGATGAGGCGTAGGACTGAGCTGTCTGCTCCATCTGTGCAAATCGGGCGAAGGAGGAAGCCTTTTCTTGACAATCATTTGCTGCAGCCGAACACTTCTTCGACATTTAAGGTTGCAAAGGAGGAGGATAGAGAGAGAGGAAACCTGCTCACCTCCTCAGAGTCTTCCTCTCGCTGGCGGTTGGGCTTCGTGTAGTCGAGGGGGCCCTCCCATTCCTCCTGCTTGTAGGCGTGGCTGGACTGGGGAGAGGTCACGGCGCTGCTGTTGCCCGGGTGCTGCGATGAGGAGGACGAGGAGTTGTCCGGTGAGCGGACGCCGGGGCTGCCGCACGGCACGCTGCCTTCCCGCTTCACTGACTTCTTCATGCTCAAGTCCAGCGTCCCATTCTCATCCACCTCAATGTCCATGCTCTGAGGACCAAAGAGAAGGAAAGGTTCATTAAAGGGCCAGCAGGTGGTGTAACGCTTAAAGCCACTGCTTTGCAGACAAAGACCCAGGTTCAAATCGCCCTCCAGCTGTAGTAGCCCTGATACAGGTAGCGACCCTGCATTGACACAGGAAAAGTTACCCAGCCATATAAATGGGAAAATCGTTGTGAATAGCTTTAAGTGATTAGTACTTAAACCTAATGGGATAAGCTGCTTGGGAGAAAAGTGTCAAATTTAATGAATAAATGAAACATTGCTATAATCACTCTATTCACTACATGAATTCAGTCTACCATCCTGTCTTAGTACATTTACATTTATTTATTTAGCAGATGCTTTTCTCCAAAGCGACTTCCAACGAACTCTATGTAGTGTTATCAGCCCACACACACCTTACTCATCATGGTGACTTACACTGCTAGATACACTACTTACACTGGGTCACTCGTCCATACATCAGTGGAACACACTCTCTCTCTCTCTCTCTCTCTCTGTCACTCACACACTAGGGGGGAGCTGAACATCATGTCTTTGGACTGTGGGAGGAAACCAACACAGACACAGGGCAAACATGCAAACTCCACACAGACTGCAGGGGGGATCAAACCCATGTCCTCTTGCACCACCCAGGCGCTGTGAGACAGCAGCACTATTTACTGTGCCACCATGCCATCCATGTAGCAGTTTGTCACAGGCGTGAATGTGAACAAATTCATTCTTTCAACAAAACATGCATAGGAAAGTTGAAAATGAATGTAATTTAGTTTAAATCTGGATGAATAAGTTTAAATCCGAGATGTTGTAGAAAACCAAAAATCCTCTGCCAACTATAACAGCCAGAGGATGCGAGAGCTGTTGGGAAGAGATGGACCAGCCCCTACTGTGTGCTATGGTCCCTTGCAGCAGACGTAGCCACTTCCTCAGACCATTCATCTTAGCCCATGTACCCAAAACCCCAAACAATGGAAAAACCATGTCAGGAAGCTGAAAAATTATGCCTCTCCACAGATTTAAAAAGCTATTTAAAAATGGCACAAGAGGAAAAGTGCAGGTACAATTACAGTGCTCTATTAACAAAGGGGGGGAAAAAAAAACAAAACACAGAAAAAACCCACATTTATCATCCATTGAGAGCCACAGACCTGCAGCCAAAAACAAGCACTAAACAACGGGCAGCCTATTCAACAGCTGTCCACAGAGTCCACTTTACGTACAGTAACCGCAATGCACTAATCGCTACGCAAACCGGTCTGGGACCACCAGCTTTGAGAGAACCTGACGGCGTCCCACCTTGCTGGACGCACTCTGCTGCTTGGTGCTCAAGTTCTCGGGCATCTCCCAGCACCGCGTGGATAGGTTGAGGATGGCCGTAGCTGCCATGTGGGCTGCCTCGGCGTCGTGGGAGTAGTCGTAGCCGCTGGAGGACGGAGACGAGGTGCTCTTTGAGTAGCTGCCCGCTAGGCTGTGACTTGGGGAGGAGGCCTTGGGGAACGGTTTCGCTGCGGGACATGGACACATTTAGGCACGAGGCGAAGAACTGTCCAACATCGCGATGGTACGGTATAACAAGTCAGCCCATTAACGCCTAAATCGTTACTGTTTTCCTTATTTGGTCACTTTCACATGCACAGTATTTTAGTCGAAGGAGCCCGGAAAATTAATCGTCAACTTCACAGTAGACAGCGAACTAGAGAAAAAAAACGTTTCACGACGCAGTATCCTATTTATAGCACACCAGTATTTCTGAAAGAGTTGCCTTATATAAAATACAGAAACAAACATTTCAATAGAAACAATTGCAAGAAATACATAAAAGAAACAAATAAATTTAACACATTTTTTTGAATGCTATTCGAAGGAGAGAGGGTGGCGTGGTGGTGCAGTGGGTTGGACCGGGTGCTGCTCTCCAGGGGATCTGGGGTTCGAGTCCCGCTTGGGGTGCCTTGCGACGGACTGCCGTCCTGTCCCGGGTGTGTCCCCTCCCCCTCCGGCCTTACGCCCTGTGTTACCGGGTTGGCTCCGGTTCCCCGCGACCCCGTATGGGACAAGCGGTTCAGAAAGTGCGTGTGTATTCAAAGGAGTTGAGATGGAAAAACACAGAGCAAAGCTAGAACTCACTCTGACAAGACCAGTGCTGAATCACAGCATACCCTCTTAGCGTTCAACAGGTGTTTTGAACATCACCCCACCCCAAGGTCACACACAACACTTTAAAGGCACCGTCCAACCAATAGGGCACTAATTGCTTAAGCTGATCAGCTGAAAGGAGAAGTTCGTAAAACATACAGACGGAGACTCCGTAAGTTAAGACGCACACATAATTCTAACGAGGTACCAGCGTTGGGTAGGGTCCTTACATTTAAAGGCTTTCGGTGAGGTTTCAGTGGTGTGTATCTTTGGCGCGAGCATGCGTTTCCCAAAGACCTGAACGTCAAAGCTTGCATAATCGAAGGAGACTTTGGAGTACTTCTCCAGTTCCTTGGCCAGGTTGGCGCGAGGCGTGGCAGGGAGCACGCTGGGTCTGTAGCTGCCGTACTGGGGGATCTCCAGCTGCTTCACGAAGCACATGGGCCTGCGGGAAGAGGGAGAGCGTGGCAGTCGGCGGGGCGAGACGTCGGAGGGAGGGTGGTGAGCGAGAGAAGAGAGGGAGCGAAGGAGACGGGGGTCAGGGGAGCGACGGTGTAAAGAGGGGTACGTGACAGAGCGCGGGGGAGACGTGTTTCAGGAGCGACAGACGCCGGATTAAAAGGAGCCTTATCAACACGGGGCACATTTACATATTGTAGTGCGAGGAGCCGAGGAGCTTAAAACACTCTCGTTTCGCTCAAGTGCGGAGGCTCCTGTCAGACCGGCTCCGGAAAATCCTCCGACCGAAGAGCGCGCGAGCACGGTCCCTGCTCTTCTTCTTTATCTGGAGGAGAGGAAACCATTCCGGGAGACTTGAGGGGGCATCGCAGAGTGGTCCCAAAGTGACCTTCTCGCGGGCATTCCAACGCGGGCCTCACGGTTACGGAGAGCAACCCGGGAGCAGGGACGACCGCACGACTCACCACACGAGGATTATCCTGACTGATCACTTCCTTGCACTTCTGTTTTAATTATACACATTTGCATTGAAAGATTGTATCTGAAATTTGGAGAGTCCCTTTGGTAGGTTTTGCATGTTTTGTTAATAAGGTTTCACGATACAGAAATGCTGATTAGAATAAAAAAGAGATTAGGTTTGTTATGTTTTTAATCCTGAGTGCTTTCTTTGACCATGGATGAGGTTCCTCAAAGAAAGTAATTATTTTTCCATGCTCACAATGCCCTATAACTTGCATAATTAGCTTATCTGCCGCATAATTAAAATACTCTGGAAAATGGAAAATGTACTCAGCATAATACCAGAGCCTGGTCATTAATTATAATTCTTGAAGATGGGATGAGAGGGTAGGAGGAATGCGGTAATATGCGGATGCTGAACAGAAGCCCGGTTTGAGAAGGCTGACTAATGGCGGCGCTGGGCGAACATCCGTCTGATGGAACACAGCGCTGACGAATCACAGCACTCGCCAAAGGAGGACACAACGATGATTTCAGAGCAGGCCCTCTGCGCACTCAGACGAAAGCAGCAGATACGCACACCAGCAACAAAGACTGATCTTCATGCAAATTCTCCGCACTGATCTGCTTCACCGAGGCTGAATTCTCAGTCATGACTTTGGTAGGGCCGACTAGGGGCATAGTGCTTCGAGCCACGACCTTACACTCTAAGGACCGAGGTTTGAACCCCAACTCCTACTGTAGTTCCCTTGAGCAAGGTACTTACCTTGAACTACTCCTGTAAAAATTACCCAGAAGTATAAACTGATAAATCACTGCACATCACTTTGGAGAAAAGTGTCAACTACATGAATGAATGAACAACGGGAGCACGCCCCTGTAGCCGTCTTCGCACGGAGCATATTTTATCAGAAGTTATTGATCGAGAATGGATGTCGTGCTTGTGGGATATGGGGTGCTGGGTGAGATCGCATACCTGAGTACTCTGTCAGAGTTTGGGCTTCCTTTGGGATACTCGCTCATAGTCTGAGAGTGCTGCTGCTTCTCCTGCGTTTTAGAGAGCTTCTCTGCTGCTGCAATGGGGCATCCAGACAAACTGGAGGGACAAGAAAAAAAACATACCAGTTAAATATACAAGCACACGTTACAGGATCTGTTATCACAGTCGCACGGGAGGTCCCGTAAAAATTGCGCAAAAAAAAAAAACCCCCGAATTACTCAGAATTGTTTAGCCCACATTACTTAACGTGGCAACGTCTCACTCATCATTGTAAGCTGGCGTGATACATCTTCACAGTCGGGTGCCACACACTGGTGGAGGTGCCCACTGGCCCTTGGGAGAGGTCAACGACAACGCGGCAAGGAACCCACCTTCGGTGCGTGTTGCGGTTGCTGTTGACGTGACCCTGTCCTGTGCAGCCAGGGGTTGGGCACTTCAGCACGTTCTCATGCATGGCCAGGACTGTGGGGGGGCAAAGAGTTAGTAACAGACACGGTCAAGCACAACAACTGACAAATCACAGCAGATTTTCCGTATTAATGAGATGCATCTCGTTGCCGATAATAACCCCACACAGCAAAAAGAGCAGCTACTAATTGCCACACATTTTAATGAAATAAAATCCCGAGAGGAAAAGCTAAGCATCTGCTACAGTGGAAAGGTCTGCTGGAGGAGGGCAGTTTAGAGATATGTCAGAAAATAGACTGGCCGGGTTGTACTCACTCTCCGGTGGGATTCTGTCTTTGTGTGGGCAGCCTGACAGACTGCGATGGTGGGGGTACAGTCCAGTCACATGACCTGTTCCGTCGCACCCTGGAGTGGGACATTTGACTTCCCTTTTCTCGGGCCTGGAGCTCTCTGTCGTGATGGGGGGAAGAAGGAAAACAAACATATTCATCATTGTTGATCCTATTGCAAAGCATCTCACGAACACGTCCCCGATCCCTTATCCGATGCAGATTTATCACTATAATTACCATCGTTATATATGATTACACAGTGTGCTGTGATTTTAGTATGTAATTACTATTATAGGTGAAAAGATGGAAAGCCTGCGGCCATGTTGTTCCTATTGAAACCGAAAAAATGGCACTCATTAAAGTGGAGCTGTGGGCCTCTCTCCTCCTCGCATATGCAGCGCGCAACTTGAAGCGCAGCTCGGCATGCAGGGAAAAATGGAGGAAGATGGAGAGGGAGAGAGACGTGGCGCTCCGCTGGCCCGAAAATTGAATGTTAACAAGACATGGACCTCCTAATTAAAAGTGGACAGGGCATGGGCGACGCGACAGGGAACGGCTGCTTGCACGCACACACACACACACACACACACACACACACACACACACACACAGAACTGGGAGGGAGGGGAAACTGGCACTGGGACCCGAGCCAGCTTTGGGGTGGCACAGCGAAGCGCTGAAAACAAACCAATATGGAATAAATCCCATTATGTCACACCACTCGCTTCCGCTCTCTCCCTCCCTAAGTGGTTCCTCGTGTAATTAATCATTGTGCTAACACTTTATTTCAATAAATCAACTCATTTTGTACTCACTAATTTATTGAAAAAGTAATTTGTTACTAAATGAATTTATAATTGCCTATACTTGTATGTATCTACGGTGTAAGGGCCATCTAGGCCCTCATTTTTCGTCCACCACCATTGAAAATGCCTTACCTTTGCTGAAGTAACTCTTGCGAATGGTTTCCATGGGCTTCCCCGAGCGCTCCTCCATGCCAAGGTAGCCGAGGTGCTCGGGAGCGTGGCCCAACTCGCGTGGGCTTTTCACCTGCTCCGCCTTGAGAGCAATGGCTTGCTCCAACAGGCCCAAGTTGCCCTTCGTCATGTCGTACATCTCCGACTCATCGGTTACTGCTGACTTTTGCGAGAGGCTATCGTCATCTTCCTCATCCTCCTCGTCTCCATTGTCTTCATCGTTGTCTTCCTTCTCTGAGTCCTTGGACTGCACCTCGATAATCACGGAGGGTAAGGCCTTCTGGGAAGGGTAGTCCTCCTGTGACGCGGCCTTCTGCCCCTCGCTCAGCGTTTCACTCTCAGATCTTTGAGTTGGAGTACTGATAGCCGTGACAGCAGCAATGGCATGCTGAGTGTGGATTCCTTCATCATCTTCTTCATCTTCCTCCTCTTCCTCTACTGTTTCCTCACACGGTCTCTCTGAGCCCGATTCCTCCTCTACCGCGTCCTTTGCGTGAACTTTCTGGAAGTCTTCGCTGAAATACTGGTGGTCAGAATTGTCCTTCTTGCTCATGAATTGTGTTTCCTCCTCTTCGTCATCCTCGTCCTCATCCTCATCATCATCATCTAGCTCTTCTTCCTCATCGTCATCCTTTACATGTGTTGCTACGCCTTCCCCTTCAGGCTGCGGCTTTGACACGTGCTTCTCTGTCACCTCAGCTGCCTTTCGACTGTCCCCGTGTTCATTCTCATTGCCCCGCTCATCTACGGGTTTACGCTCTGAAGACTCCTGTCGTTGGACATTGGTGTTATCAGCTGGACTGTGGCTCTCAGCAATCTGACTCAGATTGAGCAGGGAACTGGCCACCATTTCATGGTAGTTTGAGTACTCCTCTCTCCGAGCACCCGCCGTGACCACGACTTTGGCTGTTGCCTTGGCGTCCTTCGATTGTACTGTACTCGAAGTTTCCACAACAACACAGTCCTCTGCGGGAGACAGTGGGGATACCGAATCAATGAAGAAATGGAAAATTAAGAACATATTTATGAAATGTAGCCAAAAAAAGTCATGATAGAGACTGATCACACAATCACTTCTTCTGCACTCAATATCCTAGCAGTGCTGTTAGTATCACAATAGCAGCTTTTGTTGCCACCACTGTCAGCGCTCTGTAGGACGTTGGCTTTCTGAATACCCACCATCTTCATCCTCGTCTGTGTTTGACCGCTCTTTGTTCTTCTCCTTCTCCTCAACCATCTCATCCTGGTCCTCTGGAGTTTCCTCTGACTCCTCTGCGCAGGAGTCCTCCTTGGCTTCCGTGTCTTCGCTGCTGCCATCGCTGTCTACATTGTAGCCCTCATCCAGGGCCAGCTTGAGAGGGTGGGACTTCCTCTTGGAGATGGGCTGATCCTGGTCTGAGTCGGCCTCTTGGAGCCTCCTTTTCCTCGCCAGTGGACAGCTCAGAGCACTGCAGATACAGAAGAGCAGAATGGAGGGTTAGGTTAAACGAGGAGTCCATATAACAGTCAGGTCCTTTAGACAGATCATTCACGGATACAGCAAGTGAAATCAACATAGTAAGAAGTAAATAACATGCTAATTCATGGGTGAATGACATGAATAATGGACAGATGCTGAGTATGAACCCATTGCAAGGCAATATGTTAGGAGACACATAAAATCCAATCAAATGGAAGGCTTCATTAGGAAACAAAGCAGTTTGGATAAAATTCAATATATCCCTCATCCAGAAACTAACGGAGGGGGCAGAGAAACTTATATAAGTGAAAAACACGTGGCAATTTATTAAAATGTATCATTAAAGTAAATTCTAAGTTAGCATGCCAAGTAATTCTAAGTAAATGGCAGCATCAGCTTTTCTAAAAAAAAAGAAAAAAAAAAAAACTTGAGACATTTTGAAATTTGGGTTGTAGGGTTCTGATCTCTGCCGACTCTGGGTCATCCTGAGAAACCTCTCCTGCTGCTCCCTTATCTGCTATACTTTCCACCTGTGACAGGGACACCCAGAAACCGAGAATCGTCTAGTACTGTGTGTTCTCGTCCAATGCAGAGTTAACACTGATTTTATATTTCAGTTAAAGCTCTTTGCTTTCAATAGACGGCTGGTTAAGGTCTAGCCTGTGTCTTGTGTCACTACAGTGGAATCTGCCCTACCTTCTGTGTCGTGCATATTTTCCACTGATATGGCCTGAGCCTTTGCATCCCGGAGTTGGGCAGCTAAATGGGGGGGTCAGAAATAAATTGATTGGAATTAGTCTCTTTTAAGTATTTTGTTTTCCCTTTACGTTCAGACAAAGAATAGCCTCGAGCGCATCAATGTATATGAAGCAAGTGTTCGTCAGCAAATTAAGAGAAATGCATGCACACACTATGTGGAGATAGATAGTTAATATGACAAACAACAGAACAGTTTTATCAGCAATACAACTTGTATCAATGAATTTTCATGTAAATTCTGTTAGAACAACCCTTGTTAATATCTGAAAACTATAAAATTTTCCCATTACTAGCCACAACTACTACCAGCTTTACAACCTCCACATATAACTCCTCTCATTACCTGCGACTACAATTAACTCCCTTCTCGTGACAATTATAACCGCTGTCTAGACATCGGAGATTTCCCCGAGGACTGCCGACGCAAATTCCCATTAATTTTTAAAATATTGGCCATTATTATTTAAATAAATATTACCGCTTCTATTTATTAAATGCTACATTAGCATTTTAAATCATACAACACACCCTGTCGTATGCCTTTAGGTGCACATCGTGAATGTAGATCTATGCTGCAAGGTGAGGCATGACAAATGAGAAATTAGTCAACGCTGACTTTTGATTTACAAATGATGGGCTCGTGAGGGCGCGGGAAAGCCGTTTCCGTACAGAACGGCATCCGTTCGCAAAGTGCGGCGACAGTAACCGCAGAGACGTCCGAAGACAAGGAGCGGGAGCAAAACCTGATGTCCGAGTACAACAGGGTATTGTTAAGACACACGGCCAAGCGAGGTCTCAACGAAGAGAGTACGGCGAGCACGGGAACCCCATTTTGGTACTAATTTCAGGGCTGCGGTGAAACGGGGGCCTTCGTATCGTTTCCGTTTAATTGGCTACCTCACGACCTTAGGCATCGCACCGGCCTTGGCAACATCCTTCAGGATGCTGAGCTACACACCGCTTCTTCATTTTGCGCGTCTTCATCCTTGAGAAAAAGCTATAACCACCGAACGCGCCGTGCTTCCGAATCTGCAGGGTTCGTCTCCTTCGAGCTCAGGCGTGCACATCAAATATTGTGATGCAATGTTCCTGAAAACAGCCAGCCGTCTTCTTACCTGAACTCCTGTCCTACAAGCTCTATAGGCACTGGGGGAGAAAGGGAAATACGATAACAATTACAGATCCAAACAACAACGGGCAAAGGTATCTTTCATCTAAATCAAACTGTGACCTCTTTTAATTGACAGACTCTCACTTCTCTAAAGTCAGGATATTGAACACTTTCATTTACGTTTGAGAATTTTATTAAAGGTAGCGACATACACAACATGCACCTGACTATGAATAAAAAACCTCATACGAGGGCAACAAGGCAGAAGCTCATTAAACAGACTGAAGGACAAGAATGCGTTTAATCAAACAAGACTCTGCAAAACTATATTTCTGTCTTGTGTCCTAACATCGTGCAGAGCCCGAAATGTACGATACGGGGCAGGCCACAAAGCAAGAGCACGGTACAAGTGAAACAAGAATAAATAAACTTTTGGTGCTGTCGGTAGGAAAAAGTATGAAAACACTGCGATGTTATTATAAGTAATTAATCTGTTACAAGAAAATGCATCCAATTAAAATTCTGAATCAGCTGACAAAGTGCCAAAAATCTAAAAACATGACCAAAATAATTCAGATGTATTCCTTTCAAAGCTTGAATTCTCCAGCAATTATTTCACGCTCTTTCATCATCTCTGTGACTGCTGGCAACCCAGTGGGTTCATAACACAACAGCACCTTGGGTAAAATCAATCTCTCCTAAGTTGTTATTGATGTATTTTGCACTTGCAGTCCCACAAGTCAATTTTAAGAAAACTGAGATCTGTCATTAAAAAAACCCCCCGAAACGGTTCACAAGCAGCGATGATGAAACGCATGTGCTCGAAAGTAACAGTTATCCTGCACATCTCACTGGCACTGGGTTCCAGTAGAAATGGGGGGGGGGGGGGGGGAAGAAGAAATGTTTCACGTCAAACTTTGCACTGGACTCACCTCTTATTCCCTTGGAGCGAGTACGTGCTCTCTTGCTTTCGCTGTCTTGGCTCATCTGCCACGAGGAGGGGAGATGAAGAAAGCGACGGTTGTTTCCAGGAGAAAAACAGCATGTGTGCAACACCCTAGTGCCTATCCCAACACGTCCGGCCGAACGCAACGAGAAACACGCACGCGCATGCACACGAACACGCACCTGTACGTATACGTACGAACGCGCATGCACGGCGACGGCGGTCACGCCGGAGCGCGCTTCGCGCGCGTTCGCGGCCGTTTCCCTCGCGCGTGTCCTCACGGCGACGGCTCCGCGTACCGGCTCGGCGCTTTCATCGCCTCTTTCAATTCCAGAGACCGTGCGAGGATGTAAAAACACGAAGCGGATTCCGCGCGAGAAACCTAGATGGAGCTCTAACGCGCTTCAGCCGCCTGGACGGGATGGGAAACGACAAAGGAATCGCTGAAAGATCACAGGGCTAAAAATGAAAGTGAAATAAGCCCCTATTAATCTCAACACTAAAACCTGCAGTGTTTGTGCTGCACTTTAATACCCCCCACCCCACCCCACCCCACCCCACCCCTGCCCCCGCAGCCCCCCGGCAGGCCTCCTCCTATAATTTACCGCACCTGAACAATCACCGTGATTGGACACTGTACGGCGCCACGGTGGCGCATGCTGGGGCGATGCCCATTTATGACCGAAGCGTCGCCGCGATGGGGACAATAATAATAATAACACAATCGCCGTAATTCCTCCTTTCGCGGCGCCCGCGCTCCCGACGCAACGGTGGCCGTCACAAAGGAGCAGGTGTCGCCCCCCGACGCCCGCGCTCAATTCACGGCGCTTTTTAAAAAGAGCGCACTCCGAGCCACCGCGGGCTTATTGGACAATAAGGCCATTAGTTTTGATTACTAGGGACATCACGTTTGGCGCGAGCGCCGCACTTAGCGGCTTTGTCGCACTTTGCAGCGAAAGTTGGCACGGATATAGCTGATTTAAACAGACGCCCTGGCAGTCTCCACTTCCTGCTGATAAATGCTTTTAAAAGGGAGAGGCGGACAAAAAGCGCTGTGTGCCGGGGGCCTGCTCCGAGTGGCCCGGCCTTACAGGTGCAGCGAGGGCTCCTTTCAGGCGCGGGTTCTGATGGGCCCAGATGAATGCGCATCCACACAACGGGCCCACTTTGTGCACGACTCCGAGGGGCAATCTAATTCTCCCCTTTGGTTCGCTTCGGTCGCTCAGGCCGAATGAGAAAGTGCGCGGCTATTGAACGGAACTTCCTAAACTGCGGCCGAGGCGCCGCGCGAGTCCACGTGTCAATGGACACGTTTGTGAAGACCAACCGGGCAGGTGAAACCTCTCCGTGCTTCCGCTGTCCGAAGCGCAACGCGTTCTTCCCGTTACGAACTCGCGTCGTTGCGCACGTACGATTTACACAGATTAAGCAGATGCGCTCGACTTTAACGCTCGCTGATTTTCAGAGCTGCGCTCGAACGCTTTTCAAAACCTGAAAGTATTTTTTTTTAAGACTAACAAGTTTTTCTTAGTTTAATGCATTATTAATATGAAAGGACCACTGTCAAACTGAACATAATGTGGTATAATGTAACTAAAGCTGCAGTTGTTTTCCCCCTTTGAAATAACACATAATAAATCTCAACAACCATTCTCCTCATTTTCCTAATCTGTTTTAAAGGGCTTTGCGATGTGTGTCTAAACATGTCCCGTGCCACGGTTTTAATCATATGCTTTAAAAAAAAAAAAAAAAAAAAAAAAAAAAATTGTACCGGCTTCTCCAGCGGAAACTGTGGAGCGGAATGTGTGTGTGTGTGCGTGCGTGCATGGGTGTGTGTGTATGAAAGCGAGCGCAAGGAGGGGCCTACGTGTGCCTGCAGGCCGCAGTGTACATTATTAATAATGTCCCTCTTTGTGTGCCATACTCACATGAAGGCTTTCTGCGCTGCATTCTGACAGCTATATGTAAATTTGTGGCTGGGGGCAATGACTTCATAGAGAAGGTCACCCCTCTTCCCCCGCATGCATAAATGAGCCTTTTATTCATTTTCACTTTTACAAGCGAGACCAGGAGCAACATGGCGCATTTAGCAGACGACGCAATCGGCGACCGGCTGATGGACCGACGTTTCGGAAATTACCTGCGGGCCGCAACTGCCAATTAGGAGTCCAAACCATATCAAAGTGCCGGTGCGTGCCAGAACCGGCCGCACTTTCACTCCAGCGATGCACGGTCCATCAGCAACAAACACGAATATATTCCCCCCTCGGTTTTATAAGAAAACAGAATTCTAACACATAATTTGGTTAATTTTGTTGTTTTTTTTCTAAGCGAACCCCTCAAAGGGAGTTTTTTTTTAAACATCTAAGGAATCCCCCGGGATGATAAGAAAGTAAATGAAGCAGTCTTTTGAATAATCCAATTGAATGCTTTAAAAGCAGTGGCACTATTGGAAGCAGGAAAAAAGATCAATAAAGTGATTCCGTTTGATGTGCGCTCAATATCAGTGGGAGGAAGGGAAACGCACAGCCCACGAGAGGGATCATCTGCTTCTGCGACGCGACTGCGGATGCGCGACTGCACATGCCATCCCCGAACAAGAAGGTGTTCGAGAAAAAGACGCGGGCTCCAATTTATACAAAGTTTTTCAAAAAAAAAAAAAAAAAAAAAAAAAAACGGCTGCAATTTATTCAAAGCGAAAAAAGTCTATTCAGCAGGAGGACAAAACAAACACCTAAGCAATAAAGCTGGAGCGAGAGCGAGAGAGATTTTAATGCTGATTAGTTAAACGCAAGTAAGTCAAGGACATCCCTTGCTGAGGCTGAGTTATCGCGCCCGAGGACCACTCCGAACGGGTCCCTGAAACCAAAAGCTGAGCGGACAGGATTTCGTTTGTTCTGTTTGGGGGGCTGAAACGCAAGAGTCCGACGCAGGCGGCCACACGCATCATCCCGTGCACCTTCCTCCCCCTCCCTCTCCCTCCCACTTCACCCGCCCATCCCCCACCCACAGATCCCCCCCTATGGGATGCTGCGAAGGCGGAAGCGAAGCGCCGTGCCACTTACTTTGATTTGTCTGCTCTGCAGGCCCTTTGTAGATTCGCAACTGCTGATCCTCTCTCCTCTCGTCCACCTCTGCTTCACCAGCTCGCCTCGAAACTCATTTTCTGTGGGATCAAAGTCGGGGAGGGACACGTGGCGGAGAGGTCGGGGTGCGGGGTGAGGGGGAGAAGACTTTATTAAGACAGTATCAGTGGAAGAGCGATGAAGAAATGAACATGGGGATCAAGTAGGATGATGGTGGACGGAGCCGGAGGAACCTCTCATGCTGAGACCAGCGCTTTCCTGGCACCGTCCTTAACTAGGGTCCCAGCTGGAACAGCACACTCTGCCATTAGAATCAATCAAATCTGCGCATTTTTATTGTCCCTTTAGTAGTTTCAAGTGTATGAAAAAGGGTGAGGGCAGGGGGAACCGAGGCACTAAATAATGAATCATCCATAAATCAAGTTTTTTTTTCCCCCCTCTTCACCATAATGATCAAACATATCAGCCCCAGAATAAAGAGCACGGGAAAGATGGAGAAAAGGTTCTCCTATCAGGTTATCAACCAAACACATTAAGAAACAGCGTTAAAAAATTCTCTTACATCATTCATCTGCTATAAAGCCAAACGCGCACCAGTAAAACTATCCCAGCCAACGTGGTAGACGGAATTAAGAGTCTCCAGCTACTACGGTATTAGTGTTGGCAAACGGAGCTCCATCCCTCATTTAGGGGCCCATCAATAATCTCCGAAGTGACAGAAAATTAATTTGAAGTAACATACATTGCCACATTTTCCCCACTCACTGAGACATGATTTAACAGAAAACCTGAAGTTCCAGAGCCAGGGAGCACATGCGGTGGGCCATCCATGCGCGGAGGGAGCAAGTTCATTTGAGAGAGGACCGCACTTACCAGCAAAGAGCTCACGGCGATGTATAATAAGCCGCCCACACCTGTCTCAGCCAGCGTCTTTCACTTCGGCGGATGTTTACCGTTTACTGCAAAAAACACGGCGCGCTACGGTTCGCGCTTTCCAAGAACCTCCGAACAACCCCGTCACGCGCTCCTCGGCCTCCAATCTGGTTAATTTCCCGAGAGCGAGTCCCTCTCCGTGACCTCCATCTGTCTCTCCCTCGGCACGCGCGCAGAAACCTGCAGCCGCAGCCTCCAGATGGGAGCGCGAGCAGCAAATCTAAACAAGCGCACCTCGCGCTCTGGAAGGGAAATCAACAAACTCCCTCCTTCTCCTCAGCCGCCCCCCACTCCGCCACCCTCTCCCCACCCCCCCTCCGCTCCCCTCTGTCTTCCTCCGTCTCCCCTTCTGACGAGGATAAGGCACACCCTCGCTCAGTTTAAATGTCTCGAAAGCAAATCTATTGCTTTTATTTTTGCTCTGCTTACGGTGCCCTGAAATGTGTGTACACGTTGAGGAGGCCTTGACGTCGTTGTGGCTGATTGTGGCATGCTGGGTAGTAAAGAGGAGCTCTGGCTTGACGATACGGCATCTCATGCAAAACACAGGCCAAGATCTGCCCCTCACCCCAACCATAATAAATGGCTGCATAGTAAACGGCTACATATATTTAGGAGGAAGGAGAAAACTAACTTAACAACATCATTTTTTTATTGTGAATGAAAAAATGGAAGCATAGACAGGTTTTCTCTTTGTTTTCAACAGCAGCTGAAAGTTGGAGCTCTAATACTTTGACCTCACAATGCCTCTATGAACTAAATTCTATTAATGCTGAAAATGTGATAAATTATGAAAAAATAATCTCATTAAGTGTTGGGTAATTGACGACTTAAGGCCACGCAGAAATTTTCTTCGGAATTTTTTCCTGTTTCTTTAAAGTTTGGCGTTAAAATATAGCGCACGCCACTGCAACTCAAGAGACTGAGAAGAAACTTGACTTTAAGCACGGAGAAAAGCCAGATCGAGACCACAATCTCAAGAAAAAGTGTAAAATGAACCCTGAGAAGAACGACACATTTTAACACGTGTTTTATTACCTGCTCATGTAGACGTGTGACTAAATGTGTAAAGTAAATCTGAGGCCGACTTAGAATCTTCTCAAAGGATGTAAACAGCACAAGCTCTCTTACAATTTCACTAGTAATAAAAGTGGCAATGCCAACATTGAATGTTTTAAGCACAACTTAATTGAAGTTTTATCCGTTGCAAACAAAGCCACGTTTTATGGATGCTGCTGGTAACCTTTAAAAGAGTTCCAATCACTCTAGTTTGATATGTTTAGAATGCAGAATGAAGGGCTGTTTTGTCTTTAAAGTTTCTCTTTATGTTTCTCAGACAAAGTGTCCCTCTGTATGAGCCTAAACGGGAAATAAGAATTCTACAATGTCGCAGTGCAAAATAACCTCACTATACTTTAAGATTCTGTAAGGCTAGTCAGAAAGTGGCTACCATGAAAGTATACAGTATATTTTGCTTTACATCAAAACAAAAAAGCTGAAAAAGAAATCAAATAGGCGTACAGAAAAAAGCACTAAGGCGGGCAATTTAAAATATTCCAGTGCTGCAAACCAGACAAACCAAGTTAGTCATTATGGCATAAATCATGTTTCACAGAACACAGGATTTTGAAAACGAACAGTGCGTCACAACACAATGCCTCAGAGACGCCGCACAAAAACACGATATTGCTGGCAGAGGGATGCAAGAGGCCAAACCGACCACTTATATATTTACTGGGCATACAATAATAATAATAATAATAATAATAATAATAATAATAATAATAATAATAATGAGAATAAGAGGAAGAAACAGAAATAGCATTTAAGTGAGAATACTGTGGGAACATGATAAGCGAGGTACATGTAAACAAAGGGCCTGTGAGAAGGGATGAAGGAGCAGAGACAGAGAGACAGAGACAGAGGGAGACAGAGACAGAGAGACAGAGAGAGAGAGAGAGAGAGACAGAGGGAGGGATAGAGACAGAGAGAGACAGAGACAGAGAGACAGGGTGCGAGGCGCCGGACAGAGGGCTGCGACCCAGTGTACATGGGAGCGCTGCTCTACCATCCCAGGAAGTGCTGCATCTTCCGCTCACAACCTCACGAGTGGCTGACATCTTTTTTTTTTTTTTCAATGCAGAACATCAAATGATGCCCCCCCCCCCCTCCCCCCGTTCGGCATCACCACCACCAACACCACCACAGCCCATGTACTGACTGTACGTGCGGTCGCTCTCCATAGTGCTGGAGTTGTGCGTGAGCACCGCCGCTGAAGCCTCTTTATAGGGGGCTCTCGCGTTGAAAAGTGTGTTGGGCAAAAAAAAAAAAAAAAAAAGAAAAAGGCAGAAAGAAGGACGGAGGAAACAGAAAAAAAAAAAAAGGCATCAGTAAAAGGCGGACTGTTTGTCTGGCACCAACACCGATTTTTACGGGCGTTTCGCAGCTCTTCGCGCGCACCCGGCCGCTCGCTACGATTCGACTGCCGGCGAAAATGCGCGTTTTTTAACGTCGAAAAAAAAGAGGGAGTGTGAGCGCTCGCGGCTCGCGTGTCGTGTCACACACACACACACACACACACACACACACACACACACCATGGCATGACAGACAGGAGGGCTGATGACAACACGCAGGCGAGTCCTCGGAGCGCCATGGCCGGCTGCCCCGCTACTTTTGACACTCCTGTCGCCGCGCACCTCCGCTCCGTACACAATAGAAGTACAGTACCCAGAGCAGCACATTTTAAACAACAAGCAGTCCGGAACTCCTAAAGCAGTTCTTCTGCCGTCTTTTTCATTGTGTCCGCGAACGGAGAAGCGCTCAGCGCTGCGTCTCCGATCATAATAATAGGAAACGTGTCATTTATGTTTATTATGTTTATTAATCTGCGCCAAAAAGCATGTGGGAATTGCTTTGTCTACATGCGGCTCGCTGCAAGAGGCTTAAACGAAAAAGTGTACTTAATTATACTTCATTTTTATTCAGACGTGCGTCGCGAATCGGAAAGAAAACAAGTGTGTCAGGAACTTGAGCTTCGTAACAGTTAAGCGATTCCAAACCTGGCAGCGTTTACGAAACCGGTATATGTAATGATTTATGTAACTGTTTTTGTTTCGCTTTTTGTTTTTTTTTTTTCCTTCTATAAAAGACAAAAGACGGGCTTGGAGCCCGTCGAGACATGCGTGCTCACTGAAATCTGACAAAAACAAGAAAAACTCGACTGAAAATACAAACGCGGCCCGTAACCGATGCAAAATAATGACGAAAAAAAAAAAAAAATAGGAATGCGATAATGGGAATACCTGAGAAGGAATATTTCTCTCGGAAGCGTCGTCCTGTCGCAAATCACAAATGCGAGTATCCTCGTCTTTATTTCAGCAACTTCGATTTGAAGTCAAAAAGCACGTCCGCAATATCCCAGCTAAAACAATAATAATAATAATTATTATCCACTAGCGTCCCGATATGGGCTGAATCGAAGTGAGAGCGATACTGGGGCTCTTCTCCGCCTTCTGGAGATCGCAGCTCTCTTAACGGGGCCTCAAATGCGACTTGTTTGTAAGCATAAAAAACATGGCTTCATTTGCCTTTTGTCAGCGAGAAAATGCAATATTGACTTACCTTTCCCTCACGAGCCATTGTCCCCCCCCACCCCCCACCCCCCCCCCGCCTGCGCGTGACATCACGGAAAGCTGTAGTAAAACCCACAGCACAGCATCATATGGGCTGGGCTACGGGCACCCCCCACAATGACTCAAAGAGAAGCCCTATATTCCCCTCGCGCACACACACACACACACACACACCTCTTATGACCTTTGTGGAGCATTTAAACTAGGCTGCTTGGATTTTGGGGACTAATAGATGTTTCAAAGCCACATCCTCCCAACTGTGATGGTTCACTCCCCCGCTGTCACAGATCCTTTACCCAGTAACCCAGGTTTGATTTTTTTTTTTTATGCCTGTATTCAGGAAAGGATGAATTTTAAGGCAAATCTGTAAGGGAGCTACCATGATCGGTGTCTGATCCATTAAACCACCGGAGAAATCAGATGCTCAAATATCCAAAAGCAGCTCAGGCTAAAAGCCAGAGGTGGCATAATTCGGGATAAGTGATTAATTTTTAAAAACCCCTACCCCCCCCCTCCCTTCTGCGAAAGCTTGCACATATCACAACTGTCACTTGAACCCCCCCTAGAATCCCCCCAAAGTGGTATTGTCCAATAATTCACACAATGAACAATTTACCGGCGCAGAAGTGATGTATGCTGCACCGTAACACACTTACCCCGATCTGAATTCGTGTAGAAATGACGTGTTTTTGTGGGAAAGGGGTTTAAACAACAAGAATAAAGTGAATAAACACATAGAGAGTCAATATGGCAAAGGACCACATCAATTCCCCCGAATGAAAGTGTAGGGGATTAGGTAGCTGTGTTTAAACGTTTTAGTAATTTAACTTGACACTTCTATTTTAATTTTCCTTTTACTTGTGTAATTGAAAAAAAAAAGTAAAAATAAAATGTATTGCCTTCCTGTATAGTATCGGTGCACACAGCACAGGCAGGTGAGAGAAATGCTTTTATACTGCACAAGAAGCCAAACGCAAAAAAAATAAACCCCATACATCTGAAAAAAAAAAAAAATAAGAAAATCGGTATTACTTTGACTTAACTTCCAGCTTCCAACAAATAAACACATATTAACGGAAACTTTGAAATTCTCCCAAACACATAGCACCGTTTCCTTTTGTTGTCTCCCAGCCATTAGAGAAAATGACAACCATTCATTACAAGCCATTTGAGAATATTCTCCACAAATGCCATCCTTTATCTGGTGCCACCACACCGTGCATGCATGGAATATTCAAAAGCCAACCTTCGCCTTTCAGAAATTCTATTAAATCCTTATCTCCTTGCAGCAGGCATTTTTGCACTCCTTTTGTTATTCATTCAAGCTAAAATCAATCATTGATGTCCACGGCGCATCAGTGTGATTTCGGTTGCGCTACACACTCTCCGCAAAGCCGCAACGCAGCAACACAACAGGGCGCAGCAACACGCTCCACAGCACCTGCTATATAGACAAAAGTACACATGGTGTCAAAAAGTGAAGTGTGAACATGCTTTCACACATACAGTGGTAAAACCAGGAGCCAATTGAACTTAACCTCACACAGCAGTCCTCATGCTGGATTCAGAACCATGGAGAGCACCACGGTCACTATAGCAGGAGGAGTCATAAAGCACTAATTGCTTTTGTTCAAATATCAAACAGGTCATTTTAACTGAACGGCTTCTCCCACGTGTTTTCCACACACCTCAGCAATCCAGAGACCACCTCGGGGACGCCTGTCCCTCCCAGGACCCTCACACGCGTGCGGCCGCACTCTCCTCCACATCCGCCCGGTGCGCTCGTAACTCAAGGCTGAGGCTCTCGCTCGAATCCCGCCCCACTGTAAAGTAATTACGCGCATGTAATTCGAGTCTTAATGAGAGGGCACAGCGGATTACTGTAAATAAGCATATGACGCGCGTTTCCTATAATTTAGATAATACAGCAAATCAGCTAAGTATAAACTTAATAAAGATGCAAATTTGCCTAATGAGAAAAAAGTAGGCATAGTGAAAATAACGGAAAAGACTTTTTCTGCCGTAGTGGTGAGCAGTTGCATAGAACAGCCCAAAAGTTTTTGCATATTTAATGAGAGAGGGCTTCTTCGGTTACCAGCTGGGACACTTCTGTTCCGGGATCATTCTTAAAGGCTGCCTGCAGATGGGTCGCCTACAATCAGCACTGTGGCTATATTGTGACGGACTGGACCATATAAATATTGCATAGGATGGCAGCTGAGCGAATGAGGAGAGGAAGCCCTGCCCTTCAAAGTCCCTCGACAGATGGAACAAACTGACAGAATAAAAAAAAAAAAACTTTTAATAACCTTGCGGTTGGCATTGTCCCCACAGCATCAGGACGCAAGTACCAGAAGGCACAAACTTTCCTTTGTTTGTTCATGTTCACTTCCAAGAAGAGGTTCAGACCCCACCCCCCCCCCCCCCCGCCCCGCACATTATGAGTATCGTGTTAAAGAAAAATAACACTAGAAGCTGGGCATGCATGACATTGCCGCACACACAGAATGACTGCTATTAAGGGCCATACTTATTTTTAGGAATGAAAAAAGCACAATAACATAAAAAAAATCCAGTATAAAAACTTTACCAGAAAACTTGTGAAAACTCAAAATTCAGCTCAAACCAGATTCGAACTCAAATCAAAAATCAGAAACCAACTGATTCAACAAGTGGGACTGATTGCGAACGAACGGTCATAAGAAGTAAAAATCCTCCCAAATTCAAATTATAGCAGCAAAAGGAAGGAGGCAAACGCGTCACAATACAATGTGTGCTTAATTTTATATCTCCATAAAATGATTAAACACATTTAGTACGCAATACAATTTGCAACAATACAGAAAAGTTAAAGAGAGACTGAGGGAAGCTGTCACGCCGTAAGAAGTTCTGATGTTTAAATCATTTCTCCGGCGTCGACAGCAGCGTAACGTTCTACCGCGAAGCAGAGAATTTAACTGCACTTTAAGCCAGTAAAAAAGTAGCACCAACCTAAGAAAGTTCCGCACAGCTTCATGTTTGCGCCCTTCTTTCCTCCACGCACGACCATCAGGTGCGGAGAAGTTAACTTCATTCTTGGAAGAGTTGAATCCACGAGAGTCCAACTTTATTTGCGCGCGGGGGAGGGAATGAAGGCTGCCGCGGGCTCCGCACGTCGCTCTCCCATCGACCAATCAGGAGCCGCCGTCGCATAGCTGTAGCCAATCAGGGCAAAGGATTCGCCGGACTTCCCTCAACAATGGCCATTGAAGAGGGACACAAAAGGACGCGAGTTATCCAACGCGAGGCAGAGCGCGAGGCCGTCTAGCCATTGTTTCACTTTTTCCGTCTTCATCTGCTCTTTTGTGTAACTCCTCCATCAACAAAAAGTTGGCATATTTATAGTATTTATTGTACGTATCTATATTTAGTATCAATTCAAAGTAACACGCGCCTCTAAGTTTTAAGAAGTTTTAAAATTAACTTTGAACGATATAACTTATTTTTGTTACTGATGATTGTAGACATGAAAACAATCAGTGTTTATAAAATGAAGGTATATTATCATGAGTATCTTTGATCTGAAGCTCTTAAGAAGACCATTATACTATATATTTTGTATTATAGTGAATTATTGGGGAGCAATATGCAAATTCCCCTTGTACTGTCTGTACATTTGTAGATAGCAATGTACTTTAATAATTTTTTCCAATCTTACTGGAACTTCAGAAAATATGTTCTTTATTATTGCAGTCGGAGGAGGTCATAAATGCTGTTTCTATCATTTTTTTTTACCTAATTGATAAGCAAAAGATGGTATACATTTGAAAAGACAACATCTTTTATAAATTATATGGTTTCATTTCTCAGCTTCAATACATTTTAGTGAACTTGGAAATGTTTTATTAGAGGGACAGAAGCTTTTTGGTATTTTTTCTTTTTAAAAATCAGAAGTTCCCTTGTGTGACCTAAAATAAACAAAAAGGCTGAAATCTGATTATGATCTTGAAAGCAGCGATTTAGATTAGGCCACATATATATTATAAGGCCATTGAAGGCCAGTCCAGGCCACTGAAACACCTGGAACGTCCAACTGTTGTTTACATGCCGCAATTTTGTTAAATCAGCTCTGAGAATTGTGTTTTCAATGTGTTTTCAAAATCAACTTGAGGGCATTTGGTTCTACTAATTTTGGCCTTCGGGGGCATGGTGGTGCAGCGGGTTTGGCTAGGTCCTGCTCTCTGGTGGGTGTGGGGTTCGAATCCTGCTTGGAGTGCCTTGTGACAAACTGGCGTCCCATCCTGGGTGTGTCCCCCTCCTTCTCCAGCCTTGTGCCCTGCATTGCTGGGTTAGGCTCTGGCTCACTGTGACCCTACTCAGGATAAGTGGTTTCAGACTGTGTGTGTGTGTGTGCAAGAAATTTTCCGATAAAGATAAATGGCTGTGGCATGTATAAGTGAAAAATAATCTTTTTTTACTGTTGAACCTGGGGATATTTTGCATTAAGACAATGTTATGCATTATGCACTTGCATTGACGTAGACTGGACCAAGTTTACCCTCAAGCCGCCTGACTCTGCTGTTGTCCTGAAGTAGTAGATAAAAATAAGTAATAAATAAATCACTGCCACATAGAGTGAAAATGTGTTGGGATTGCTGGCTGAAATCAAGGCTCACCCCCTGCGAGCCTGAGTTTCTATTGCTGCTGGTGACTGAAGTGAGTTGTGATCCTCCTGTCCCGGGGCGTTCCACATGGCTGTGCAGTCCGCAGCAACATAGGAGAACCCCGACATATTTTTCTGCCCTGAAGCTGTTAGCTCCGCTGCTGCACTATCCATCACCGAAGCCTTGCCAATTGCCCATGGGGCAGCACTCATGAAACCTGGCAGTCACATGTATATTGCAAGTTTTTCAAGTTAATAAGAAATCGTAGGTACATCTACCAACATCCCGTGTTATATGCAGAAGCCCTATTTCAATGTTACTGCTACAAATGCTTATTGTTATTATTTATACCTTTTAGTCAGCTCTGAAAGAAATTGACAACACTTAATTCTTGTCATTTAAATGTTGTTGTACCAGACAAATTTTCGGTGTTTTATCGACACGTTGTCTGTATCTAAAGCTCTTATTCGGTCGTGAAATGCACTTCTGTTTACTTTGACTTGTTCGTTGCTTAGCGTCTGCTAAATTGGTAAATGTAAGTGCAAATGTGGGTTCATTTGTTGCTGATGATTCCATGGTCTCGTGATAAAAAGGTCCAATCTCGGGAAAACAAACACACAATTTTCTGTGCTTTTTATGCAAGACTAAGTGAGAAATCAGAAATAACAGTTTGAACATTATTTCCAGAAAAACATTTTTTTTGTTTTTTTTTTTTTTGTTTTTTTTTCTCCTGAATTTCCGCAATCCACTCTAAGACGCAATATCAAAGTGAATGCGGGCTAGGCCTCTGAAGATGCATTAGAGAAAACTAAGCTAACAGTCTCGTCTTCCGTGGCCACGGGGTGTGGAAGATGACACTTATTCACAACTCTGGATGTGCGGTAAAATTTTCCGAAGCTCCGGAGAATGTGGCAAAAGGGACCACATTTCCATTTGCGAAAAACAGAGAGGAAGGAGGTCTCCGACACTTCGCTTGCAGTTTTTCAGCCGTCTGCTGCTCTCCCGCTCTGCCCCTCTGAGCTGCGGCTGATGAAATAATTTTGCCAGTATATGTTTCCCAACGGCGCACCTTTTTCGGCCTGTGTCGGGACCTTACTCTTGGAACAAGTTTGGAGCTATGCTCCTTGGTAACAGATGGCCTGTTGGACAATGATGGCTCTGCTGGGGCGTCTCAAAGCCCCATGCTTGTTGCCATGGTGAAAAAAAGGGGAAGAACACGTAATGGATTCAGTGCTTATTAAATTTGCTTTCTCTGTGTGCTCACAGTGAATGGCTCTCACTTGAAAAGAGTCCTGGCCTTGCATGTGCCTCTGGAAGGTTTTATCTAAAAATCCCAGACGCCCTCTCGTCTTATTGGGGAGCACCGGCCACTTGTTAACCTATTAACTTTATGCTCCCCCATGAAAGGACCTTCAGATATCTCCTAACCCATCTATCCCGGCTATACATTAGGACAAGCACCAATACTGTGACAAGTCCAACAGACGTCTGGGAATAAACCAACAGAAAACTCAAAAATGGAACACAGTGCCTGAATTACAATGATTCATACATCTGCATTATGCTCATGCTAATGAGTTCGTGCCACGTTATATACAGGTATTATAAATACAGGTTAAACAATTTCAAGAAACAAATGTGTCATTGTAATTCAAAGTAATGGAAATTCCATTAGGCTATTGTAATATATACAGTATATACTTGTATATATATGTATATATAAAATTCATGTGTCATAGGTACAGGTGTTGACAAATAATAACGACTCAAAAATCTGCTGTGCTCTGGGGCAGCGGTCTCACAGATGGGGTGCTTTACAGACTCGCCCTGCTTGTCCAGAGAGAACAATCCCTGATGACTTTATTACAGCCCTGTCGAACTGCGGTAGAGCGTTGCGCTATTAGACGTGAACTGGGGGGGGAGAAAGAGTTTACCTCCTTTATGTGCCACCCGAGCCCAGCTATCTGGCAAAAAAAAAAGCAGCGTCTTAGAAACAGCACGTGTAATTATTAGCTTAACAAATTGAACGAAGGACACTTAAGAAAACGTGGCGCGTGGTGCCTGAAAAGGAACATTAAACAACATGGGGATTTTTTTTTTTTTTTCAGTCAAAAAAACATGACTCATTTCCATCCAGTTCCAGCAAAGGAAGCAAGTTTAGTTATTAGCTGAGCTGTTAAACTGTTGATGAATTATAAAGCATATAAAATAGTGGCACAAACAAGGCAAAGTAAAAAACAGTTAAATAATGTAGTTTCAATAATAATAGAAAGAAAACAACAGAAAATCGTATTTTTATAAATGTTGTCATTTCTGCTGTGAGTGGTAATATAATAATAATAATAATAATAATAATAATGCCACCAGTAATAAGAATATTTCCATACGTAGTACAATAATAATCATAATAACGATAATGATATTGGCGGTACTAGCAGCGAGCACACAGAGTGGAGGAGAGGGAGACATAACGGAGAGTGAACTCGGACGCCGTTCTTGCCCCTGGCCTTCACGTGCTCCCATGCGCAGTTTGGCATTTCTGCACACTGTAGCAAACACAGACCGGTTCGGTCGAGGTGCCAGGCTCGATGAACGTCATCACCGGACTCTCGCTGATGGATCTGCGGCCCCGCCGGGCGAGCCCTGCCAAAAGGCATCTTGTCTCTGTCGGCCCCGCGGCCGGGCCTAGCAGGACGGAAGCCTCCTCCCTCTGCCAGTCCTGCCCAACCCCCCCCTTCCCCTTCCCCTTCCCCTTCCTCCATCCCCCCACGACTCCTAACCGCGACTCCCCACCTCCACCTCTCCCGCCCGTGCACCCTCCCTTGAAACACACACACACACACACACACACACACACACACACGCACGCACTCATACTCACAGAGACACACACAGTGAAGAAGCAGGCTGGGTAAATACATGGCCTGAGCAGCAGTAAATACAGGCAGCACTCCACAAACAAGGCCTGATTACAATGACAAAGGCCACCACACTTGTGGGCGGAGCCCGCAGTAATTTGGGGCTGCAGGGGCCACTGAGTGAGTGGCATTTTTAATGGGCTTTGTCTGTGAAAGGGAGGCCTAGGCTTCTGTGGCCAGCTGTCACTGTGCGAGATATCAGCCTGACGCACTTACAGCCCATTTTCCCCTGTTTTCACCATTATTTGGTGGACATTAAAAGAAAGAAGGCAAAGCAGCAAATGACATAATCAATTGAAAAAATCAATAAAAAAATACTTTAATTAGATAAATGGCTACGCAGTAATATAATTATTGCTTCTCAGCTGATTCTTTTATCCTAAGGATAGTAAACAAAGTTTCTATGCGACTCAAAACTATTTACCCATTTACACAGCAGAGCTGTTTTTATGCAGAATTATTTGTACTGGAGCAATTTAGGCCAAGTACCGTACTGGAGGGTAATACAGCAGGAGGTGGGATTTGGATCCGGATCCTTTGATTGCAAGAATTTGGCTCAAACGACTATGCCACCTACTGTTTCAATAAAAATAATAAAATCCAATATTAAATTTATTTTGAGAAAACATATCGGTACAGTTCACTAAAGGTAAAATTCATGCAGCATCTGTAAAATACAGTGTTAGAGACCGATAAAGAGAACTTAGCTAAGCAAAGAAGCATTCATCCCTCCCTCCCTCCCTCCCTCCATCCATCCATCCATCCATCCATCCATCCATCCATTATCAACAACAGCTTGCCCGAGCGGGGTCGCGGCAAGCCGGAGCCTTACCAGGACGGGATACCAGTCCGTCGCAAGGCACCCCAAGCAGGACTCGAACCCCAGACCCACCACACAGCAGGCACCGGCTGAACCCGTTCCGAAGAAGCATACAGTATATATTTATATTATGTATTTCTCACTTTGAATTCTTTCCTTTGTTCAGAGTATTACTCCTAAGGAGGTAATACATGCTACCAGATAATTATTAATTTTTTGTTCGGCTGATACATTTACGCAAAGCAAATTACACTATTTGTTCCATTTATACGCCGGGGTATTTTCGCTGGAGCAATTCACGGTAAGTACCTTGCTCAAGGGTACTACAGCAATAGTGGGAAGCGGAGCTGAAAGCAGCAGCCGTCAGGTGACAATTGAGGGTCTTTAATCAAAATGAAAAGAAGTTTAACTGTAAAGGCAGAATTTCTCATTTCTGTGCTAAAGGCTAATTTCAGGCCTGACATGCACATGCAAGACTAAACATACCCACGTTCCCTATGAAACTTTTCAGCTGTCACGGAAAAGTTAATTCAGATGCTGGCGCTCTTTGCAGCGGGCCTCGCTTTTAAATGGACCTTCTTTCACCTAATCTCTTTGACACGGCAGTTGAGCTCCTAATTCCTGGAAAATTAGCTCAGCAGATGTTCCGGTGCATAGGTGGCTTGTTTGAAGAATGCGCGACACAAGTCCGATCAGGGGTCGCTCGCCTACACCTCTCCGCCGTGTCGCGAACACAGCGCCCGCTCCCCCCATCCCTACGACGGCGCTTTCGCTCGTCAGCCCACGTCCATCACCTCGCCCACCCCTGCGTGTCCCTCTGCAGGAAGCTGAGGAGCGGAGGCCAACCCGCCTCCACCGCGGGGCCCTCGGGTCACAGCTCCCGCATAATCTCCCGCCATGTGTTCCTCTTGTTTTACTCCGGATTATAAACTGTAAAGGAGAAAGTGGAAAAAAAAATGGGTGGGAAGTGTGTGTCTGAGTGAGTGTGCGTGGCGGTGGTGGTGGCGGTAGTGCCGGCGGGGGGAGGTGGCCCAAAATCTAAAAGTGCCCCAAATATGAATGGCAATTGAGGCACCACCTGGGATGGAGGAGCTTCCAGACTCCAGTCAGCGCAGACTAATGGCTGCACATTTTTGGGTGGCCGCACATGTCCCTGTTACCATGGTCAGGGGAGCCTCCCCTCATCTGATCGGAGAGGGGGATTTTGGGAGACATCTGTATGCAAATCACATTATGGTATAGAGAAATGCGGAGTGGCCTGCGTAGGGGTGTGTGGTATCAGTAGAGCACACATGGGTATGTTGGAGTTGTGCTCGCAGAGATAGCTGCTCAAGATCATTTTAAACACTCCGAAAAGGTTATTACGCATGACCGTTTAGCATCACTGACTGTTTTAATAACCGCCGTGCTGAAATATTGCTGACCCTTCCTAAAAGTTGTCACCTTATTCATACCGATAATCCGAAACAGGGTTCATTTATTGCCTGCGGACACTTACGAGGAATATTTTCTTCCTGAGTATTTGACCCATCTCTTGCATCTGAGCAAAACAAAGAAGGGAACGGTGACTGAAAAGGTGTAAATGGTTCTGTGGCAAAGGAAAAATAATAAAAATGGACTAATGTGTCCGACTATAAGTTGCTCTAAACGAAAAGAAGAGTTTTACGTAGGAGGCTGCCGCTCACATTTACATTTACAGATACGCTACTTATGCTGGGTCACTCGTCCGTACATCAGCGGAACACACTTCAGCACCACGGTTCTGCTTCCAGCTATCGGTGGCAATGGATGATGGGTAATTGATGCAGTCACAACAACGATGAGAGGGCGACATCACGCTGCGAGGCGGGTCCGCCAGGGAGCCCCTTAGAGTCCGACGCACGGAGGCCTCGGCGTGTCCTGAAACGCAGACCCCCCGATCCCCTGGGGGATGTCGGTCGCGGATGCTCCCCCCCCACCCCACCCCACGGGGTCCCCTCGGCAGCACCTCGCGCGGCAGCACTCCGGAGCGCCGCGCAAGGCCCTCTTCCCCGCACCGCCCAGTTCCAACTGGCTCCCCTCCAGTTTAAACAGAAGGCCCCCCAAAAAAGAGGAGTTGGGCCATGAATAATTCATGGCACCCTGTAATGAAGCGAGTACACTCTTTAAAGTGTTTCTTGTGTAATGGAGTTCCAGAGACAGAGCTATCATTTTCTCTTAATGGTGTTTTCCGTGCCGGTCGCTGTGTCCCACCCCCTCTGCAGCGCCCAACCCGGCAGTGATAACCACACATTACCAGCACTATGTGGAGGGCGATTACCAACAGCTGCCGGAGTTTTGTTGCAGCAAAGTGCCCAATTTTCTCCCCGGCATTTAAACAACAGAATGCCTTGTAAAAAAAAAAAAAAAAACTCAGCCACTCCTTCATATGTGTGCAGAGTGTGCTGTTGCTATTCAGGGACGTGCACGTGTTGTTGAGGAACCATCAGGGCTCCTCGTGCCCATCTTGAAGCACCTGGGGGAGTTGAGACTATACTTTATCAACTTCAGGTGCTGAAAACTCATGCAACATACACCACAGCGCTTGCACCGTCATGGTTCAGCTGCTCGCTCTGTGCATCTTCTTTTGGGGTGGAATAATGCCATATTTAAGGGTTAGCACTGATGCTTCACAGCCCTCGTGCATGGGTTCAGATGCAGGTTTCTAATCTGGCTCAGTCAGCATGTTCTCTCAGTATCTATGTTAGTTTCAACTGCGTGCTCTGGTTTCCTCCCACAGTCCAGACATGTTTCAGGTGGACTGGTGACTTTAAATTGCCCATTATGTGTGTGTGTCAGCTAAATAAGGCAGTCCCCAGGTTATGAATGTCCAACCTGTACATTTACATTTATTCACTTAGCTAATGCTTCTCTCCAAGGCAACTTACAATGTTTAGGTTATAATTACTTATCCATTAATACAGCTTGGTAATTTTACTGGAGCAATTAAGGATAAGTACCTTGCTCAAAGGTACTACAGCCAGAGGTGGGGATCAAACGTGCAATCTTTGAATCCAAAGACAGCAACGGTAACCACCACACTATGCTACCAGCTGTCTTGTAGTTAGGAATCGTCCCTCGTAAAGCTTGTTAAATACAATTAAAGCCCATTACATACAATGATTCGTAATAACAAACTTCTGTGTTACATCTTCTGTGTTACTGTATTTGGCTTAAATTTTTTGTGTTTTTACCCTCGTAACCATGGCACCAAAGCGTAAATGAGATGCAAGTGATGTTGATGCATCAAAGAAAAGGAAAACGATCACAACTGAAACTAAAGTGGAAATAATAAAGCGATCGGAAAAAGGTGAAACGCCAGCGAACATTGGAAAAGCATTAAGCTACAGTCGGTCAATGATCAGGACAATTTTAAAGGACAAAGCGAAAAAAATGGAGCATCAAGCTCTGTCCTGATCTCTCTCTTTATTATAAACACTGTAGTAACATTTATTATTATCTCTTTCTATGTTTCTTTTATAAATACTGTAGTTACACTTATCATTATTGTTATCATTATTATCATTATGTCATTACATTGTGTTATTATTATTACTATTATTATTATTATTATTATTATTAAAGATGTTTATGTGTATTCGGAAATGTTTCTTTCATGTTTTTATGCATAGAAGGGTGCACGATATACTATATCCTAAGACAGACATTTGACTAAGTGACGTTAGACACGAACCGTATCTAACTGTTCCGACTTACAGACAAATCTGACTTAAAGACAGACTTAGGAACGGAACTCGTTCGTAATCTGGGGACCGCCCATACTAGATAAAAGGGTCTGAAATGAATCGATGTAAAAGTGAACGCTTTTTAGGAAACACCAACAGCCGCGCATCACCTTTGCTCCACTTCCTCCGTGTTCACAGAGAGCGAAGTCGAATCTCCCTTCTTAGCTTCCAAAGGACAGGTCGCGTGACCTGAAGCACACACACCTCTCCTTCCGCAGAGAGACAGATGGCACACAGTGTTTGCTCAGGGTTACAGGGTTCACTAAAAGATGTTTGGCAAACATTTAAAAAACATGCCACAGGAATGAACAACACAGAAGCCACCATATGTTAATTTACCTTCATTTAAGCAATTCTACAATTCCAGATGTGTCTGTTTAACATAAACCAGTAGTTTTGGTTTTATGAAATCAATCATTTCATTTATAATCATTGGAAAGAAAGCATCTGACAACAACAAATGATGAATTTTTTTTTCCTTTCCTTTAAATTTGCATAAAAATACCTTAAATTTGGGGGGTGCAGTGGATTGGACCAGGTCCTGCTCTCCGGTGGATCTAGGGTTCGAGTCCCGCTTGGGGTGCCTTGCGACGGACTGGCATCCCATCCTAGGTGTGTCCCTCCCCCCCGGCCCTTCGCCCTGTGTTGCCGGGTTAGGCTCCGGCTCCCCGCGACCCCGTATGGGACAAGCAGTTTCAGATGATGTGTGTGTATGTTTGCAATTTTCAGTGACATGTTTCTGGAGGAGCAGCACAGTTCTTCCTCTTCAAAGTTCACAATGCAGACAGCATTTCTAGGGGACTCTCTCGTTCGCTCTCTTCAAAGTCAAAACGTATCAGAAAATATGAAGATGCAAAGGAAATAGTCGGCATGTAGGAAAACAGGCAATGACACAGAAAAGAAGTGCGTGAGATCACAGCTAAAACACTTCCTCTGCACACAACAAATAGTCAATATGTAGATTTATTTGTCTAAATATGTCACAAACAGCTTTCAGCTCTTCATGTCGCTTCTGTCTCTTTTTTCCTCATATTTAAATTTTCCTTCTTTGCAGCTTCAATAGCGTGTTCTTAAAATGTACAGTATTTAGGTTACTTTTGACATGTTGTTCCAGGCACCGTCCTGGCAGCATTTCACTGTTGCCGTGGATTTCCGTGACAGTCGGAACTTTCTTGCAGCGCTGCGGAATATTGTGACAGTGCTTTCCGTGCAGTTATTTCTGTCCCCCCGCAGCCAGTCCGCCTCACCGTGGCATTTACGGCTATGAAATGCGACCAGACATGATGCGAATGTGGAGCTCGTCTTGGGCTCTTGGTCGTCTCAGGTCAGCGCACAAAGCGCCAAAGTGGCAGGAGTGCGACATGCGGCTGCTCACCGCGGTGAAAATGAAACTGCTGCCCGGAATCTTGAAAAAAACGCTGGCGGTCGAGATGGAAAGCGGTGAAGATCAAAATCGTGGCACCAGAAAGCTGTCTTTTACATGTATGTATTTAGCTGACGCTTTTCTCCAAAGTGACTTACAGCTACTGTGTTCACCCCTTTATACACTAGGGTAAGTTTTCTAGGAATGATTTAAGGTCACTACCTTGCTTAAGGGAGGGGGGTGCGGTGGCGCGGTGGCGTGCGGTGGGTTGGGCCAGGTCCTGCTCTCCGGTGGGTCTCCGGTTCGAGTCCCGCTTGGGGTGCCTTGCTATGGACTGGCGTCCCGTCCTGGGTGCGTCCCCTCCCCTTCCAGCCTTACGCCCTGTGTTGCAGAGTTAGGCTCCGGCTCCCCGCGACCCCGTACGGGACAAGCAGTTGAGACCTTGCTTAAGGATGCTATAGCAAGAGGTGGGATTGACCCCTTGGACTGACACCCTAACCCAAGGCACTGGCTCTAACCACTATGCCCCCTGCTCAGCTGTGTCTGATGGACTGCAAAAAAGCCATGATGTTTTCAAGGCCTTGTCAGCACACGTGAAGCCAGGTGGACAGGTGAGCTGCGCGTACATGTGAGAGGTGCCCCTGTGTGTATGCAGGGTGCCGGGGAGAGGGCCCGGAAGGACCTCTTGTATGAGAGTAATCGTGCACGCGCGTGTGTGTGTGTGTGTGTGTGTGTGTGTGTGTTTGCTTACGCCCGTGTGCAGCACCTGCCGTCTGCCGCTCGCTGGTGGCGCTGGGGCCATATGCTGCTGGAAGAATGCGGCAAAGTTATCTTTTCTCCCCCAGGCGCAGAAAAGAGTTTTCAACAAGTTTCTGAGAAAACAAACCGTCGAGCAGAGGACAAAGACCTGCGCTGCACCTGCTGGTGTCTTTGTTGGGCCTTCAGGCAACCAAACACTGCCCTTTACACATTAACCCCACTCCCAGAGAACAAAAGTAGTGCCAGACCCGCCCCCAAAACCTACAGTTCCTTCCTCGTACACCTCGCAACCTGACAAAATTCACATGTAGAGTTTAACTGCACAGCAACTAAAGGCTCAACTCTGTTACTTTTACACTATATACTTAGGTATGTATGTATGTATCTGTCTAGATTTGCTTTTTTGCTCCCATCTGGCCTTTAGGTGCACTGTGCCAAAGCACCTTCTTGGGATGAAATGCTACTTGTGGTCCAGGCACTTTTTTGTCCCTTATTGTTCCACTTTGATTTCTATCTATCTATCTATCTATCCACCTGGATATTTATTTATTGATTTATTTATTTATTTAACTTCTTTTTTTTTTTAAAAAAAAAGAGCAGTACTGGGTCAGAGCAACATAGAGGCAAACACAGCATGCCAAGGAATTTCAAATATCTAAATAAAACTCATTTACGGTGTAAATGTTCATGCACCGTAACTTCATGAGCATCACCAGATGAAGCCTTTGTTCAGCCACAACTCTGGCATTGTTTTTGTTTGCTCGTGTATCATAATATTATTGAAAAAAAAAAATTGATAGGAGGGTATCAGGATTTATCTATCCTGTGTTTTATGCACCTACCTGAACGAAGAACCTCGGTGCAGCAAGTGGTAGGGAACAAACTAGGTTTGCTTGAGACTTTCATGTCTGCAGCTATGTCTCCTTCTCTCAATGTAATGCATAAATTGTACTTTTGCTGAAATGTACGTCGCTTTGGACAAAAGCGTCCGCTAAATGAATAAATGTAAATGTACCTACGGAAACAAAGAACAGGGAGGGACAATATTTTACAGAAGCGATCATGTCGGTTTTAGAAGGGTGTCCAGACATTCCGGAATTCACCTGAACTGTCGTGCGCCTCAAACGCTAATTTTCAACGTCAAACACTTTGGACGTTCGCTTCTTTATAGAGGGAACCTCAGGTGTGGACTGTAACGACTGTGTGACTTCCACGTGCAGAGTTCGGCAGACAAGCCGCGCGGCGTCCAACTGTTCAGCTGTGCGCGTTACTTTTACCGTGTATGTGTTTTTATCTAAGCCTTAGTCTAGATACCCATAACATCTCTCTCAAGTACAACAGATCTCTGTCTCTCATTTGCATTTAGAGCGATGTTTGTGTTCTAGGTCACACGCAAAAATCTGCCCTTGAGAACATTTGTTCACTCTTTAGAGATAAATATTCTCACATGTACTATGAAAGGGCAGCATGTAGTGCGGCACTTAAAGCACAGTGCTCGGAACCCGAGGCACATGCAATTCACTCCCAGATGCATTCCTTGCTTTTAATATATATATATATATATATTTTTTTTTTCTTGCAGCAGAAAAGCACATTTCTAAATCAAACTTCAGTATTCCTCAAGAAACAGAGCGGGAGCGACGTAGAGTGTTTGCGTGTAACTGTGTGTGTTCTTGCATTAAGGGGGGGTGGTATAAAGGATCGTATAAATACACAGGGGTACTTAATATTCCAGGCAGCGCTGCTCAAGTCTGTCAGGTACACTCACAGCGATCTGAACTGGCAATATTGAAACTTTGACGGCCTGAAACGTACACGCTCGCATGTGCATGCAAATGAAAGGAACGTGAAGGAAATGACACCGTCTTTTTTTCTCTCTTCCCATCACGGCTTTGAACGCGTTACAAAAGAAGATGGGGGAGGCACGTAAGAGGCAAAATTGTACTGTACACATCTAGTCAGTCACTGGGAAGGAAAGAAGAAAAATATATGAAATATGAACGTTGCCAAACTCATCTTCTTTTCTCTATTAATAGGACCGGTGCTTTTAGACTGTTCTTCGTGGAAACGGGAGAGTTTAACCATCCACCCTCGGCAGACCTGCGCAGAGAGCAGGTTCATTAGAAATGCATCCTTTTCATACCACCGAACAATAAATAATAACATAGTAACAGCGCCCAAGTTTGTTGCACAGTTTTTTTTTTTTGTTCCGATCTATTAATACAGCTGCGGCAGAGGTCCAATAGAGAAGGAAAAGATTGGCTGCCAGCTATAATTTTGAGGGAAAAAAAAAAAAAACAAGTCAAAAGAATGACATAACAAAAGAAGCACTGGGGGAAAAATTAAAATGGAACAATAAAGGACAAAAAGGATTCATTACTGCAGAGTAAAGGCCAGATGAGAGCAAAAAGGGCACACCGGGCTAATCCCGCCATAATGACCACTCACCCATTGACCTGGTGTCCAGAAAAAAGCACGGTGCCAAAGCACCTTCTCGGGATGAAACGCTACTTGTGCTCCAGGCACTTTCACTTTCATAAGCATTCAAACTCTCGCACGCTGATGTTTCAGTGAGCGGTTGCCTCTTTTAACCTGAGCCTGCGCTTCATGCATTTCATTTGTTTACAAATAACTGGTAAATTAGGGAAAAAAGGGAGAGCGCACTCAAGAATACCGGAACAAATACTTTCATTGTACTGCACAGATGTGTTTAGCCAAGAAGCCTTCCTCATCGTGCGTATACGTGTCGTAAAGAGTGACACGGTATATACAGTCTATAGACCACGTGATGTGTTATAGCGCCATTGTTCTCGGAACGACATCTTAAATGATAACCATGACACACACATGCTGGCCGAAGCCGCGTATCCCGAGCGGGGTCGCGGTGAGCCGGAGCCTAAACCGGCAACGCAAGGTGCAGGGGGAGGGGACGCACCCAGGACGGGACACCGGTCCATCGCAAAGGACCCCAAGCGGGACTCGAACCCCAGACCTCCCAGCCGGCTCAACCCGCTGCGCCTCCACACCCCGCTCTACCATAACACAGGGGAAGCCAAAATAATATGAGGGTTAAGAGTACAAGAGGGGGCGTGGGGGTGCAGCATGTTTGGCCGGGGCCTGCTCCGTGATGGGTCTGGGGTTCGAGCCCTGCGGTGGCCCGGTGCATGTCCCCTCCCTCCTCACTCGCACCCCCACACCCCAGGCTGCCGGACTAGGCTCCGGCTCACTGCGACCCCACTTGGGACAAGCGGTTGTGGACTGTGTGAGTACAAGTAACAATTACCAAAATAATAGGTAGCGGCAACAATCATTTACTTGACACTTTTCTCTAAGGCAACTTACAGTGTCAAGGTTATAGTTACAAACTTACCCATTTACACAGCTAGGTAATTTTTCACTAGAGCAATTGAGGGCTAGTACCTTGGTCAAGGGTATTACAGCCAGACATGGGGATTGAACCTCCAAACTTTGGGTCTAGAGCCACTAGCACTAACCACTACACTATCAGCTGTCCCAACCAAAAAAAAAAAAAGCCCAAACCAGTGACAATAGGCACATCATAAAATATTGATAAGAAAACACAGAAGATCCATCGGTGAGAAGGTGGATCAAGAAAAAGGTAACAAAAAACACGTTAGGAGAAACAACGCAGGAACACGTGCTCACTGAGACCGTTTGGGAATAAAAAGTGAATATACCACGCTTCCCTGCGTAACAGACGTATGACCCAAAAGGAGAAACATACAAAGGCAAAAAGCATGAACGCTTTTAATGAAAATAAATATTCACCACATGAGAAAGTGGACGGTCACGTTACACATGCGGTGCCCGTTATAATAGTTCTACGACGAGTGGCTTACGGCCCTCGCTTGCAGATGCTCGGCGAGCGCAGAGGCTGAATGCCACACGACCTGCTCCCCAGCAGACAGCTAAATGTCAATGACATGTAAACAGGCGAGGCGGCCTGGCCCAGCTCCGTGTGTCTCCGTCATAACCGCGGCCGTAATTAATAACAAACACTACGCCTTCACCTTCACCTTTAAACGCTCCGGCATCACTGTCAGTCTTTCAGCCTCCCTCTGTCTTCCGTGCATCGTTGTGCTGCCTTTTATTTCATCGTCTTATTCAATCGCTCAAAAATGTTTGCAAAGAATGGTTAAAAGACATTTTTCAATCTTCTCATGGGAGACAGTACTGTTCTTTCTGATGCTGCTGGTTCCAATACTTGGAAATTTACGGACTGAATCCGAGTGGTAAAATTAAGAAGCTCCGTTCATTACCTCCAAGTCATTATTGTTTATTAGACACATTTTCCAAAGACCCTTATAACATTTAGCCACTTTAAATTATTTACTCATTTATGCAGCTGGTTAACTTTTACTGTACCAGTTCAGGGTAGGATTAGCAGTACTGCAGCAGGAGAGGGATTTGAACCGAGGTCCCTTCAGTGCAAAGAGACAGTTCTAGTCATTACACCACCTGCTGGCCTTCATACACACTCAGTCACTCCCACTAAGAGCAACTTAAGTGAAGAGCCCACCTGACACACACATCTTTAGACAAGAACATACGGAGAGAGTGCCATCTCCAGTCAGATCTGGGTTCGAACCCATGTCAAAGCCCACAGCCGAAGAGCTGCAAAGCACTGAGGCGTAACAAAAAGCATGTTGTGCAGACCTCAGGCTTTGCTCATGACTCTAGGAATGCAGAAGCAGAGCAGTGTGTCTTCACCCTGTGTGTAGAGCTTATAATGTGTTCCCCCACGGAAAGCAACTGCTGAGCGTGGATGTAACCCTTCCAGTCCATCATTAGTGTTGTCGCAGTTACGAAGTGGGGAGAACAAATTGCCGCCTATCTCACTTAGAACATAGCTGGTTTCCCTATCCTCACATTAAAATATGAATATATAGCTCCGCAGTTCTTAATAACTGCCGAGCTCTTTCCAAAGCGGCGACTTTTACACTGTTACTTCAGCACTTCCACCCTGTGCAAACACCTCACTCATCCTGGACTCACTGTAAATATGATGAAGCTGCCACGCTGCGATGGAGGAACACACGCGGCAAAGCAAAGGCCTACATTCAAACCCTGGCAGGAAGTACTTTATGAAAACCACAGCGATATTAGATGTGCTGCTTGAATGGGTACTTTCCCCAAAATTTCCTATGTGTGTGTGTGTGTGTGTGTGTGTGTGTGTGTGTGTGTGAGATCTGCAGCATCCCTGTAGACAATAGTCTCATGCTGTGATTTATGTGCTGAATTTATGGGTGTGTATTGCATGTCTATATGAAGGAATATTACATAAACATGGGAACATGTGAACATATGATCATATGAGCATAATATGTCATATAGATGTATATCATATGTAGATGTTGTATATATGTAATATGTCATATGAACATACGATCACAAGAACGCATCCAAAAGCACGTGGTGCACACATGCATACGTGCACACACAGGCACAGGCACTCAACTTCTTTCCCTGCCGTTAGACGCTCGCAAAGTTTGGATCGCGGGGCGCCGCTGATCCGCACGCCGGCCGTGTCTTTGGCGCAGAACAAGAGAAGAGGAAGGGGCCACAAAGGGAGGCGGGGGTGGCTTTCCTCCTCAAGACGAAGGCCGCCCGAGGCCGGGGAGCCCAGGAGGAGGACCTGGGGAAGGAGCGTGCGTCTGGCTGCACGGAGCCCTGGCCCTTTGTGATGTGCTCCAGCCTGGGCCCATTATCCCGGACAGCTGCTCGCAGCGCTGCCTGCTGCTCGGAAAGGACCCAGAGAGCCGAGGGTAATTTATTTACTTCACACAATTGTCTGTTTGAACAGGCTCCAGGAAAGTATGTGTGTTGGGGGGGGGGGGGTGGGGGGGGAGGGTGTGTGTCGGGGAGGTGTGCATTAGATGTGGGAGTGTGTGTGTGTGTGTGTGTGTGTGTGGAGGTGATGGCGGCGAAGGGGGTGGTGGTTGCGCTTGTAGACAACAGCAGAAAGGACATTAGCGGGGCCTCCTCGCAAAGCCTGATCTTATAAACAGGATTAGTAGCGTGCCAACAAATACATAGAAGGACAATTAAGCAGAAACGGCGCGAGCGATTTCATTGTTCTACCTCATTTTTAACGTGCAAATAACTTCCTTGATTAATCATTCATGGGAGCTTCTTCGGACTCGTACGGTGAAGCGCTGCGATGCACTTAGGCGCTGCTTTGTTCGGTCTGCGGGTATCTGTGCATATGAAATCTATGACAGATAGTTCTGTTATGCTGATCGCTCAGCGCCCCTCCCCTTCCCCACCCCCATGTCCACGAGCGGTGTAAAGCACGGCACACGGAGGTCGCGCTCTGGCCCAGCAGGTAGGGTCGAGGTTGAAGCCCGGGCAAAGGTCAGCCTCAATAGTTACCCTCTGACCCCAGCCGTGCACAGACCTCACTTCCCTAATTTTTATATCCCGAGGGCGGAACCAAACATGTTCCGGGGGGCCGAAAGACCCCCGGCTGCGTTACCGGACCTCCCGCTCGTCCCGCTTCTGCTTTGTGTTGCTTCCTGGGAGATGGTGACAATGCACTGGGAATGCTTTACACTGATTGTACCTTCTTGTTTCATCTTTAGAGGCAATTAGCTTTGACAGGCCATATAAAAGGGCAAGAAGAGAACAAGACAAGACTTAAACTTTACAGGGACTTATTAATAGCATTTGTACATTTCTTTATGTTTCAGGTTGTCGAAAGGGAGTAAACAAACGCACTGATTTTCAACAGATTTTATTGATGCTATTTCACAGACTCTTTTCTCCGCAGCAAAATACTTGATTGCCTCTTACAATCATGTATCTGGGTAATTTTTACCTGTATCACTTTAGAGTTAGGACCTTGCTAAGGGTACTACAGCAAAAGGTGGGATTCGAACCAATGTTGTTTGGGCGCAAGGGAGCATCTCTGAGCCCCACACTACACTACCCACTTCTTAAAGCAAGCCACAGCAAGGCTTCGCTAGTTCGCGCAACGGTGAAAACAATAGCGCATTTGTTCAGAACGTATTTGTCTACAACTGCCCCACGAAACAAAGTAATTTACACGCTCCTCGCAGTATACTCCACTGAAATAATTGCCGTAGTAATGAGCAGGTACGGAGGTTTTAGCATTTTGTGAATGAATCCGACAGGGAGGTGGAATAAGCTGCTTGCATTAGTCACACCGTCTCTGTTGGCCTCGGAGCTCTTCGCTCTCCTTTCAGAGCCATCTGCCAGCAAACAGGCACCTGTGGAATCTCATTTCATCACAGGTGAGCAGTGAATCAAAGGGAAGTTTGCTCTCGGCAGAAACTCCTCCACGCTTTCTCGGTTGCGGATGCGTAATCGCCGACGCCTTCGTTCGCGCCCGTCTTTTCTGCTCCGTCTTTGTAAAGATGAACTATTTCCCTCGCAGCTCTCCGCTGCTTATTCATCGCGATCCACACCCGTGCATTTACAAACAATCGGGCGCCGCTCTGTTTTATTTATTCCTGTACAGGTGTTTATACTGGCTCCTGAGCGATTATTTCATTTGCCCTCGTTCTGATTGGTTGCAGGGCGATGTGCGCACTGCACTTGGTTTCCATGGAAACCACAAACATCACACACTTGCAATTCCATATAGAATAATAACCAACCCAATGCATCAGTGGATACAAGGTATCCATGGATTGATACGTTGTCAAAGTGTTATTATTTTGACAAAGCCATAAATATTCAAAATGGCATAATAATGGTTTGCTCTGACATATTATTCCTTAATATTATGACAGCAGGCAAAACAGCAAAAATGAGACGGAGGCTCGTGAAACAGACACGGAATAACAAAGAGGTGAGGAAAAAGTATCTTGAAGGTAAAAGTGAGCATTTAAGGAACGTCAAAGACAGTTGGCGAGTTTCAAGGTAGCCGAGTAAACAGTGACATGAAATAACAATGGAGGATTTTGCTTTTGGCAAAGGGGGGGGCAATTTGTTTACCCTGTTCTAAAGCACAAGTTAATCACTGCGAAAGCGAGCGGGGCCAAGCGTTATATACGTAGGGTTTGTTCATTTCTCAACTGCAGTCGATGGGGCCGAGGTAGATTTTCACACCTTCCCCGACTACATCACCCGAAATATAAACAGACGAAATTCATCACGCCGCACAGCCTGCATTGCTTATGTTTGCTCTCCATCGTGAGATTGGATAACAGAGTGGTACCCTGGGAAGGAACGCGTCGCTCATTTATCATGATATTTCCCCCCCGTTCTGTAGATGATAATCGGCTGCGGGATATATCGAGCCTCCTGTTCCGCGATGACAAGAGGGGAGCGCGATGTGCAGACCTCGAGACGTCTCGCGGGGGGACGAGGATACGTAGAAGCGGGCAACAATGCCCACCAGCTCTGACCCCCTGCAAAGGATGTGTCCTGCTGACATACTGTATTTCTGCATATTTTATATGGAGGAGGTGCGGTCTTTACTCGTACGGATAATGGTAACTGGAACGGTTGAACAGCGTCAGATTTTGACTTTGCTATAACGTCAGGAAGAGCAACAAAGTTGCCACGTTAGATGAAACCCCCCCCCCCCACCCCTCCGCTCCCAGCCCCCGGTCAACTTTCCCCCGACCCTTCATATATAGAATAGCATTTCTAGACATATCATTTTCGGAATCGGCTTGGGTATGAGGTGCGGGGTATGCATGAGCGGGCAGAATCAACCTTGCAAATTAATTTGGAGAGGTGTAATGAGAATCTGCGCTCCACACCGGCCCAATTTCACACAAGCATTATTACGATAAAATAAACCCCCACCCTAATCGAGGAATCGCCAAGGTCAGCCGCCACGCGGCCTAATGGAAGATGACAGGTGAAAAGCGCCGCTGCGGACTTTCCCATTAGAGCTGCATTTTCAGGATGTGACTTTGAGGGGACGGATAAACACTTTTAGCTTGGCAGGGAATACTGGAGTCTCTAAGTTGTGCTCGGTGTAATACACACATTTAATGAAAAAAATACGTTGGAAGCAAGCTTCACCTGGCTGAATTTCACATGACCCAAATAACTTGCAAGGCTTGCACGTATTTGCTGCAAACACACACGCGGAACCGCATACATCTGAAATGAAACACGGCTCCGTAACGAGCCTACAAATGGGCGGGTGCCCTAAACGTCGATCCGCAAAGTAACCGGTCACAGTTATGAGCCAAATGCATTCCCAGCTCACGCCCTGATAATAGCGCGGGTGCCTAAGCACCCCTGGGCTGCGCCTTGGGATGCGGTTTGGAATCCGGCTCAGTCCGTGCGGAGTTCGCGTGCTTCTTGCCCCGTTCGAGCGGGTGCCCTCCAAGCGCTCTGGTTTCCTCTCACACTCAAAAGGCAAATGTCTCGGGTGAATCGGTGACTCCGAAATGCCTCAGCGTGTGCACGATTGTCTGGGTTACATTACCCTGCAGCGTGGACGGGTGGGTAAAGAAGCTTATTCTGGCGTATCTAGCGTTCTGTTCGGAAGTCTAAGTTGCCTTTTACAAAGGCGTCAGATAAACGCTCATTAAAACGACAATAATATTATACGGAAAACTTGGGAACTGGGTAAAAATCTGGACGAAAGCTATTATTCCATTAAGAATACGTATCTCTAAAGTTACAGTATATCTCTTATAGGTGAAAAAGGTATTTTTTTTTCTCATCGAAAACATTTCGTTCTACGTCTTCCATTATACTAAGCAATGAGCCATGTGTTGTTCCTACAGCTCATGTGTGCTCTCCAGGAGAAACACACGCTTACAGGTTTGGCCGCGCTTCCGCGGGACGGCATTCGTCGGTTCCCAGGGAACGACACCAGATGCTCCGTTTCTCCCATCAAATCGCTTCGCAGGTTTCAAATAGGCATCGGGGAGCACAATGCTCCGGAGTCGTTCTTTTGTTCCATCCCCGAGCGCGTCCCGCGCAGTTTGTTTGAACGTCCCGCGGTAACGTGGCAGAGATTGTTTACCGAGACCTTCAGCTGGCTCGAGAGCAGCCCGAGAACACATTGTTTTAGCCTATTTGAACATTTTATTAATCGCGTTTTTAAGTGTTTGCGCACACGCGGAGCTGCAGGCCGTGCGGCGGTTAAGGAAACAGACTTTTAACCTGAGGGTTGCTGCTTTAAGTCCTGGGAGGGGCCCTGCTTTTGTACTGAGCAAGGTAGCTACACAGAATTGCTGCAGCAAAGAAATGAATGAGTAAATAAGTATTAAAAAAATACCATGCTGTATAAATGGGTAAAATTGTTGTACGTTGCTTAATATACAAAAAAAATTCCCCCGATTCTGTGCGTTGGCTTGCAGAAAACTGTAAAACTGTCAGCTAAAAGAATAAATTATTACCAATGGTATATAGTATGCAACACCACAACAACAACAATTATAATTATTATTATTGCCACCATGACTCTAGAAGGACTAAGTGAGCTATATGGATGGATTATTATTATTATCTCACACACACACACATTTCTGAAACTGCTTTTCCCGAGCGGGGTCACGGTGAGATGGAACCTAACCTGGCAACACAAGGCTGGAGGGGGAGGGGACACGCCCAGGACGGGACGCCAGTCCATCGCAGGGCACACCAAGCGGGACTCGAACCCCAGACCCACCAGAGAGCAGGACCCAGCAAAACCCGCTGTGCCACCATGCCCCCTTACATTATTATTATTATTATTATTATTGTATGTTATATAATCACATATGTTAAAATATATTATGTATTTATATATTATACATTACTTGTTGAGAAGCTCAACCGAGAACAGGCAATGAAAAGAAGGACCTGCTAATAAGTTCAGAAATGATACAAACATAATAAATGAGCCATGTGTTTCTGCGTTTTATTTAAACTGAACTTACGTGTTTTATTTTTGCGCATACGTTTAATAGTTTCTTTTTTTCTGGATTTCCTGGCAGCGGATGGCAATGGATGGTAAGCGTGTGCCGCGATCGGGTGACCAGCCGCTCGATAAGGGCAGAGCGCATTAGGAGCGGGGAAAGGCGTGCGAAGAGCAGCGGGGACCAGCTGGCAAGGGGAATAGGATTCTGGTCCTGCCGTCACGGTCATTATTCGGGCAGGCCGTATGTCTCACAGAGGACACCAGGAATAACCGTGCGCCGTACACCGAGGGCATCGGCCTACCTGACCTGACTTGGAACGCGGCGCGACGCTCTGCTCTTTTCCTAATCTCCTAAACAGCTGGTAAATCTGTGCCGGGCCGATTCGCAAAGGTGGAGAACCAGGCCCGCCGGCGGGATGGAAGTGTCATCCCAGGCGGAGGGACCTGCCAAACCCCAGGTCCGACTCGAGCAAGATGCTCCAGGAAGTTCTCCGCATGGTGCCGCGCCGCGCGCCATCCTGCCATCCCCGTCCCCGTAAATCCCGCTTGCTCAATATGTTACTCGCGTTGAGGGAATCGACTTTCGCGTGAAACGGCAACTATTTTCCTTTCGCTCTCGGCAGGGAATCTTGTTTATTTCGAAGACCCGGAAAAGGTCTTTGTGTGTTCAAACAGAATATGAACTCAAATTATAAAATGCACGGTTGGCTAAGCATCTGTTTTCAGGATTATATGTTTGATTTGATTTAGTATTCCTTCTTGGCAGCCTACCACTCTATTTTCATAAGGTAAAAATACATTAACTTACATAATCACATAATCATATTAAAGGCTGCGTGTGTATACAGTACATCTCTCTCAAATGACTTTGCCCAATAAATCAAGTTAATCATAAAGTCAAGGCAATCATGACTGCGGCGTACGTCCCAACAGCCTAACAATCTTATTAAAGGAACTGATGTTATCGCAAACAAAACTGTACATTCATTAAGCATTAATTTGGAGCATAAAATGAGATTTATATTCCCAATGCAAAAACAAAGAACTCGACGCCGAGACAACCAGAAGTAACACAATAAAATGAAATGGGGCTGCCTCATTTATTGCTGATGTCAGAGATGAAGGTTATTGATCTGAGATCGCAGCGCGTTGTCCCGGAGCGCACATACCTGCGGATGCTCTCCGGAACACGGCAGCACAAAGAGCTAACCATGAATTAGTCAACGGTGCGCTGTACATCAACTTCTTGGTATTCAGAAGCAGCCCCTTTCAATTTGCGTACGCACATCGCATCAGTTTCCTCCGTCGGTGAGTTTCCTTGACATGCGAGGACTTTTACTGACATTCAGCTGCGCGGACGACTCACTGAAATGATGATACGCTTGCCCCGAGAAAGTGTTTTATTACGCATTCATTTACAATTCGGTTTATTTAACACAACCGGGAAATAGTTGTTCCTTGTTGTAACAGAAAGTGACAGTCAATCAGTCCGAATGCTTGGAGTATTCACAGCGTTCGTGAATGGTACTTACCGGCTGCGTTTTAAACGTCACAATTAATTAATTCCATGCAGCGCCATTGTCAGGACCCTTTTTCCAGTAAGAAGAGGGTCAATGGGAGATCATTGCATCTGGAGAGAGGTGCACAACCGTGGCACGTTCCCCGGTGGAGAAAAGCAGTCAGTTCTGTACGGTTCCATTTCCGCAGCTGATGCCAAGAAGCCAGGAGGAAAGATCACTTTTTGGCTGTTTGACAACAGCCGAAAAAACAAACAGGAAACAAACAGAAGAGCATTAAGTGCCTATTAAAAGTCTTGAAACTCCATCCGCCATCAACAGTAAACACTGGTCTAGCTGAGGCTCGTGGCGGTTTGGAGCCTATCCTGGAAGCATAGGGTTGGAGTCAGGGTGCACCCTGAATGGGACACCAGGGCATTGTAAAGAAATCGCACGCTCATTCACTCACACACCCAAACTTTGGGCATCTTCGATTCCCCAGTTCACCTGAAACATGTCTTTGGACTGTGGGAGGAAACCAGAGCACCAAAAGGAAACCCATGCAAACTCCACGCAGACTGAGCACGATTCAAACCCAGGTCCAAACTCGGAGTCAAGGAGCAACAAGGGTCCAACTGTACCCTCTGAACCACCCTGCTACTCAGTGTTTGGCACTAGTACACTTTACCACATTCTACCACCTAAAAATACTGTTGAAATGCATTAAAGTAGGGCTTTCTAACATAAACAACATACTCTACACCTAAAAATAAAGTTTTTTCAACACCGAGATAGTACTCGCATGGACAGTAACCTTCACGTGGCCTTAATTTGAGACTCTTACTTATCTGTAATCTAACATCCCATAATTGCCCATCAGTCCTTAAAATATTGACTCCAGTCCCCGCAATGAGGAGCACGGTTGGGGGGGGAGGGGGTGGGCAGCAGCATTTTAATTTCTTTGCTCTTCAAAAATCATTTCAGTAGGCTTTAACTTTAATGACTGTTAGTTATGGTAATGTTTCTATTTATTTAAATTAGAAATAATCTAATTTTGCATTTGGTTAAAGCGCATTTAAGCTTGTCTGACAAGGAATTTAAATTACTTAATGTGCATGACAGAGACATAGCCAATCTTATATTGCTGTATAATAACAACAACAATCTGTGCGGTCTGGAACATTTTCCTTCAAATATCAAACGTGTTCATGTGAAATGCTGGCAAACTTAAAAATATAAAAATCCTCTGATATGTAAACTATTTATCACCAGTAGAAATTAGAAGGTGAGTTTAAAATACGGTCGGGTTCTAATGTTTTTTTTTTTCTTTCTCATGCTTCATCGTTAAGTTTGTGCCATTTCATTTAATGCGAGACATTAATTAACTGGTACTGTGAGAACGCTGATCTGAACCAGCTTTGTTATAACACCATGATATCGAAATCATGCCATCCGGCCTCCGTGCGCACGCATGTAAGAATCCTTAAGGAATACCACGCTTTGCGAGTTTTACATTTGAAGATTACAGAAAAAAAATGTTATAGTTTTAACCCATTTAAAGTCATGATCTGTGTTGATGGGATGTTCGAGAATAACACACGTCTTACACACCAAGAGCCTGGTAATGAGTTTAAATTCGTAACCGCATCGAGCTGCAGCCGAGCGGCCTTTCAAAGTTTGGGAACGCGGCGCTCTGTTGAGGATGCTGCCGTTTGAAAGCAGCGGCTCTCTGCAACACAGCAGCAAAGCTGGAGGGAAAAATAAAACAGTCACTTCTGCTGTTTTCTGAGCTCCTTCATGGGATGAAAGTTAAAAAAAAAAAAAAATGCTGCATTTACTTCATTGTGTCTGGTTTTATTTAATGATCTAATTAGCAGTTATACACTGCAGCTGTCTGTACACTAATTGTGTTTGTATGCTCTCCTCATAGGATGTCCCTGTTAGAGGAGACTGAATTTAATGGAGTAAATTAAAGTGGCTAGAACAAGGGGAATGAGGAGCAAGAAAAAAAAGGAGTATTAAAAAAAAAAAAAAACACCCTTTTTTAAGTCAAACTGAGCTGGTTTTAAACAGCCTTGTTATTCGGTCATTGCGAAAAAAATAATGCAATTATTATATAATACTGCATATAATGCAATTAAATGAAACAAATGTATATTATAGGCAAACTCTACTGTAAGACTCCTGCAAGAGAGGCTACGGATCTTCCCACGGCACAGATTTCGACCCTGCAAATCATGGACAGAAGGGGAGGAAAGTGAAAGATAAGAGGTATAGAAAGCGCCTCCCCCGTCCACCCGCGCCACACCACCCCGTCCGTCCCTGCGCTACGTCCTCCAGGCCCTTAGCAGAGGATGTGGCAAGAGATCTGATAAATCTCAACGACACTGAGCTAAACCCATTAGGCCTCCCGAAAGACCTCCCGACAGGCCGGTAGAAACAGCGGCGAAGTTTGCAACAATAGGGTCTCCTAATTAGCGGACCGCTCCTAAATGGCATATGTTCGAGACGGGCCGAGGGAGATAGAAGTGAGCGGGCTAAGCACAAAGACAACGGTATCTGTTTACCGTAGTGACGTGCAGATGGAGAACTATTCTGCAGGTGAGACCAGCTGTGCCGCCACTTAAGACGTGGACGATACCCGAATCTTGCTGGAACGGCAGGGTGATGACAAGGAGAGCGCTCCCCCGGAAAGAAAGTGGTCCATTATACCGGAATGAAGACGAGCAGCTGCAGAGGGACGCGCGGGGGGGGGGGGGGGGGACGATCAGTGTTCTTTACATTGTCCACGCTGACACACACTCCGTACTCTAATCTTGAGCCTTCGTCTGGAAGGAGGAGCAGTTTTCCGCTCGCTCAAATCTAAAAATGTGACACCATCTCTTGCTAAGAAATAACTTTTACATAAGCAGAAAACGGTTCGGTTATTCACCAAAAATGTGGAATGCATCGATAAGAGATAAATTCCCGCCGTGCACAAAAGGGAACATAAAGACAGTTATCGAATGTAAGAAAGAGTGAAAAATAAGAACATTATACTATACTGCGGTGCCACAGCTGGTTGCATAGTGCTTAGAGCTGCTGCCTTTGGACCCAAAGGTTGCAGGATTGAATCCCCCCTCCAGCAAGGTACTTACCCGAAATTGCTGCGGTAAAATTACCCAGCTGTATAAGTGCATAAATAATTTTACGTGTCTTAATATTGTAAGTTGCTTTGCGGAAAAGCATCGGCTAAACGAATAAATGCGAAAGCATAATGATTTTGGGGCATCGGGTGGCGTGTTGTTTAAAAAACACTGCCTTGCACCTCGAAGGTCTCTGGTTTAAATCCAGCTCCTGCTATGTTACCCCTGAGCAAGGTCGTAGCCCGAAACGACACGGTAAAAATTACCCAGCTGTTTAAATGGGTAAATTGCTGCAAATAGCTTAGTGTTCAAATCTAAAAATGTAAGTTGCTTGGAGAAAAGCATGAGCTAAATAAATTATATATATATATATATACACACACACACACACACACACACACACACACATATATTTTTCTGCTCTCTACAGAGTGTCAGCTGCACTCTGTGTTTGAGGCAGACTGGGTGACCTCTAGCCTGGAGTCAGGTTGGCAAATTTTCCCAGAGTGCCAGGCGCCCCGCTTCAAATGAACTCTCATCGTTGGCGGAAGGGCCGCGCGGGAGCTGCGGTCCCGCTCCACGCATCCGCACCCGCGTCCGGGCGGAAGGGGGAGCGGCGCGGCCCCGCCGCTCCTACCCAGGGTCCCCGGTCCAAGCCCGTCCGTCGCAGCGGTTCAGAGGCCAGACGGCCGCGCCCGGCTCCCTTCCCTCGGGCTCCGTCTAATCTGATCTAATTACAGAAGTTACCCTTCTCCCACTCAGCAGGAAGAGCCAGATTAGCTCCATGCCATATGGCACGTCAGTGAAACTAACCGTTAGTTACAGTCCAACCACTTTGCTTGGAAAGTTCATGAAAGGAAGATTTTTTTCTTTTATTAAATTTTAAGGGGGAGGGGCCTGTTCGTCGGGGAGGGATGGCGATGTTATTAAATTCTTTTGTTGGGCCTGCTTGTTATTCACTTCCTGGCAAGGAATGAGCATTTGGCCCCCGTTAGCACTCCTCCCCGCTCCCGTCTCCGTGCTCCCGAACAGGTATCGGCCAAGGTTGCGTCCAGCGCGGAGCGGAAGAGAGCTTCGCTTGAAAACTCGAGGAAAGACAAAAGGGAAAAGAAGCGACAACTGTGCGAATTACAATTATACTCGATTCCGAAACGATGTAGTCGTTTTCAGGTGAAAAAATAGACACGAATTAAAAAAAAAGAAGAGAAGCGGCGGACGATGAACGGGACGTCGAGACGAATGCGCCGTTGACGGGAACGTCTCGCAAGCCGGCAAACTTTTCCGAGCGGCCTCGCGCGGAAACCAGCCGCGACCTCGCTCCGAAAGCTGCATCTCCGCCGTTAAATAACGATTAATCAGAAAGAGCCACTTTCTCCATCTTTTGAAGTTTACACAACAGAGCGTGCAGTATGACATTTTAAATGTCACGCACATTTGATGTCTATCTTTGGTGATGAGCTCCAGGTAAGGAGTGCGATGGGGAAGGCCCGGATTGTAAAAATGATTAAAAAGAAGGGCTTCTGTAAGCATAACTCCGGCGTGGTAAAGGCCAGGGACGCACCGCTTCCTCCTGGCTGGACGCCGGAGCATACGCACACGCACACACACCCCATCCGTACCGGCTTGACAGGCAGGTGAAGCGAGCTCTCCAAATCAAGGCTGCATAAGCGTCCCTCATACCTCCGGGTAATTAGATGAAATGTGAATTCTGAGCGAAGCCAGGGGAACCGAGCCACGGACACAAACACGGCTCATTATCGGGCAGAGACACTCGCGCCGTCCGCCTCCCTGCGCCAGATGGAGGGCCGGGCATGCCGCGGCGGGCCCGAGGTACCAATTTACACGAAAAGGCATTCGGCGGAAGCTCATCTCGCCTCGCGACGCCCGCGTCGGCCCCTTTGTTTCCGTCCCCGGCCCGTTTGTTTCGAGGACGGCGGCGTATTGAAATCGCGCGAGTCGTTCGGGGCCGAGTCGCGAGAGACGGCGAGAGAAAGGCTCTTCCGCGAACGGCGGGGCGGCGGGATCCCCGCGCAGGTGAAGCGGGCCCGCTCCGAGGCACCGGGGGAGAGCCGGAAGAGCCGGAGCGGTCGCCGGCAGAGCCGTTCCGAAAACGCGCGGCGGCTTTCGCGCATGCACGCGCGATGCGTGGGGGAATCGCAGGTAAACGTCGCTCTTTCTTCTCCGCAGCTGTCGGGAGAAATGGCCGCTCCGAAAGTCACGAGACGTATTATTAGGTGAGGGGGAGAGCGGAGCGGCAGAGGAGGGAGAAAGCACTCAAACCCGCAGCGTTCCTGCCCCATTGTGGGGACCAGCAGCCTTAGCCAGTGCTCTTTGTCATCCCGCGACAGGCTGGTGCGCCGCTATTTACATGCTAATGTCCGCTCTCGTCCCTTTGTCCTGCGCCGCCGCCACTTTATCGCACATGTGCTCGCGGCGCTAATGAAGCGCGGCCTTCCTTCTGCTCGCTTTTCAGCGGGACGGGGAGCGCGGCGGGCCGGTCTGGGCCGCGGCGCCGAGAAGGACGTGCCCGCAGGACTCGGAGCGGACTCTCTTTCCCCGGGTGCCAGCCGCGGTGTCAACGACGGCCGCGGCCGCGTGTGAAAACAGGCCTTTGGGGCTGGTGGGAACCAGGGTGACGCCATGTGTCCTCCCGCAAAAAGGAGTCATTATTTATCGTTAATAATGAAGCTGCTCCTAGGCGTTTTAGCACCTATTTCTTAAAACCGCCCTTCGAGAAAGAGCAACTGCCAGATGGATGGGCTTCTAAAGCGGATCGGTTTATACCGTTGCTGAATGGAACTTAAGGTGAAAAGCTAAGAATGTGCCAAAACGAGGTGAAAAAAAGAAAAAAAAACTATGCAAAACTCAAGAAGTACTTTTCCAGATGCCGCGTCTTTGAAGGTACCATTGAAAAATGCGCTGTTCTGAATTTGTGCGGTTGAAAAGTTTGTGGGCACTTTCCCTCCTCAAGAAATGAAAAAGATGCAATGTGTGGGTCCTGCTACTCTGGTAATGATGTAAAGACACACCTCGAGTGCAGCACTTCTGCCCTGCGCTCAACAGCTATGCTCCTGCAAAGTGCGGATCAGCTGACGCTCCGCTGGAGGGACACGCGGCCGACCGTCGTCCCTCCCTTCCTCCTCTCCGGGGTTTGTACGTTCACAACGGAGCGGCATTCGTGCGCCGGCAGGCCTCCCATTCACAAATTCCCAGTTCTCTCACTTCCCCCAGACCGAGACGCCGGGGAGGGCCGGGGAGGGGGGTGGCGGAGAGGGCGCACCGGGGGCCGAGCCGGGCCACCGATGGCAGCAGCTCTGCTGTTGTCCCCAGGTCCGTGGGGGGAAGCACAGACGGGCCTCAGTGGTCCCAGTCCACGGGGGGCCTGTTTGAACACAGGAGGCCGGGCAGGATTAAGAAAGCGTTATTCCTGCACTACATGCACAAAAGACTTTTTTTTTAAAATTTTAACAACAAGAACGTATGAAAGGGAAAAGGCCCAAAAGGGTGGAGCCAAACTGCTCTCCTCTCAAGTCTAATTCGAACCCGGTGCAGTGAGCAAACCCAGCGAGTGCTGTGCTTATCCACAAAGTCATAGGAGAGAGGAGTTTCAGAGTCATGGAGACACAAGGGCGTAAGTGGCGATTATGAGTTATTTCATGACATGCAGTAGCGCAAGGTATGGTGGTGCTGTGAAAAAGTATTTGCCCCCACTTCAACCTTCTCTAGTGCAGCAGCTGTTTTGACATTTTATTTGATGAGACGGAGGTGGAAGTGCCAGGTAGTTGACTCTGACCCTTTTCTGTCCACTCGCTCGGTTTCTTTTAAGTAAGAGAAACGGTTTTCCAGCACCTTCTTCAACCCCCACACACACCTGTGGGATGCAAACACAGCGGAGAAATGTACAAGTTCTCGCATGCTGAGCTGGACTCAAACCCGTACCCGTCGACCAACTCAGAAAGTGCGGAACAGCAGCTTTATCAACTGTGCCACTTCATCCCCCCACAAGAAAAGGTGTGAAAATTAACTGCCCTCCAACTTTACTCAGCCTGATTAAGGGGTTAAATACAGTCAGCTGTTCAGACACAATCAGACCTGATTTTATCCACCGCTGTCCAGTTTAATTTTACACCACTTACACCCGGACCAGAAAAGTTGAAGTTGGCAAAACAGAGACTCGTTGAGTCGCATCACGCCGCGCTCAGAGGACATTTCCAAAGACCCCTGGAGAAAAGTTGCTGAGGCCTTTCAGTCTGGACTGATTTACACAACTGCAGTATGTCTAAGGCTCTGGGCCTCAGTGGAACCCCGGTCAGAGCCGTACTCATCAAATAAAGACCATTTGGAACAGCGGTGGACCTGAGCTGCCAAAACCTCTCTCCCAACCAATGTCAACAACTGCTTGTTCCAAGCGGAGCCCATCTCGAAAACACAGGGCGCCAGGCTGAAGGGGGGGACACCCTGGACGGGACGCCAGTCCGTTGCAAGGCACCCCAAGCAGGACTCAAACCCCAAACCCGCCACACGGTGGGCACCGGCCAAACCTGCTGCGACCCCTCTCCTAGCAGGGTGTAAAAATCATCAGTAAGTTTGAAAACCCATCTAGCAGCAGATATCTTTTATTTCAGCTTATGATTCCACAATTGGACAGACACCAAGACCAGGACAACTTGACATTAGTGAAGGAACCGTGAATTCCTTCATGTACTGGAACATTCTCAAGCAGAATGTCAGGCCATCAATCCATGAGATGAACCTCCAGTATAGCTGGTCATGCAACACGACAGTGATTCCAAACACAGAAGCAGGTCAACATGACAATGACATAAAAAAAATGAAAGGCTGTGGAATGGGGCAGTCCAAATCCAGATCTACAAACATCTTATTGCGGTGTTGCAGCAAGACCCAAAGTACCTGAATACCTGCAAATATTGCTGAGCGAAAGCTGCTCTCCACGGAGGAGAGGGCCAAAATTCCTCCGCAACAATGTGACACCTGGTCAACAACCAGAGAGTGATTAGTTGCAGTTGTTGCAGCGAAAGGTGGTGCAAGCAGTTATTGACTCTGAAGGAACAAATACCTTTTCATACCTGTGAGTACACATTTTATTATCAACAAAAAAACAATACATTTGGCCGGTGTTTTTCTCCAAAGCAGCTGATGATTATTTACATTCATTTAGCAGATGCTTTTCTCCAAAGCGACTTCCAACGAGTGTTATCATCCCACACACCTTATTCACCGCGGTGACTTACACTGCTAGATACACTACTTACACTGGGTCACTCATCCAATCATCAGCGGAACACACTCTCTCTCTCTGTCACTCACACACTATGGGTGAACCTGAACAGCATGTCTTTGGACTGTGGGAGGAAACCAGAGCACCCGGAGGAAACCCACGGAGACACGGTAAGAACACGCAAACTCCACACAGACTGAGGGGGCAGCAAATACAGTACTTTTTCACAGCACTGTGTTCTGAAGATGCTGAGCAACACACCAGTGACCTGGAGACACTTGGCACACCTGCTACTCGCGAGAAATGCCCCAGTGTTTCCTCACCTGCAACACACCAGAGTACGGCGGTACTTTGCGACGGCACAATAATCTGTTCCAAATCACAGCTGGGTGAAACACGATGACAATCTGCTGGGCTTTTCGAGTGTCCTCAATACTCAAAGACTGCATGTGTTACACAACAAGAGTAACACACTGACCTAAAAATTACCCCGAAACCACTCTGCACTCTATTACTCAGTGCTTTTTCATAAAGCTGATAAAGTTTTCATTAAAAAAAAAAAAAAAACTTTACAATGCAGAAGCTACGACAAGAAACTGCCACACAGCCTTAATAAAACAGTTATTACTACAGAGCAGCAGGTGTCGTAGCGGTTAGTGCTGTCACCTTGTAATTGAGGGACCCTGGTTTGAACCCCACCTCCCGCAGTAGTACCCTAGAGCACGGTATCTACCTTGAAACAGTGCAGTAAAAATGAGACTGCTGTTTTGCTGGGTAAATCAGTGTAAGTTGCCGAACAGACAAACCTAGAGCTGTAATTTTCTTTGCAGAAAAGTGATATTATAACCCATGTTATGGCTGAACAGTTTGCGATCGGTCTGTAACTTTTTCTACCGATGAAATGCAGAAGTGGATGGCGGAAGGCAGCTGTCATGCGGCCGACGCCGGACGCTCGGCTCTGCCGACTGCGCGCTACGCCGCAGACAGGCCGCTCGCTTCCTGGGGGCTCTCGAGCAGTATCTAGGTCATCATCTGCTAATTCCGCCCCAGACATTTCTGACAGTCGGGTCGAGTAATGAAGAATGAGATTCCCACCGGTGCACAGTGAGACCCGGGAAACATGAGGCTGGGATGTAGAACGAGCTCTTACGGCCCGGGTGAGACATTGACACTGGGACCGGGTGCCGAGCGGAGGCACGAGGGCAATCCTGCAAGGGCACTAACATTTAAATTTATTTACATTTATTTATTTAGCCGACACTTTTCTCCAAAGCGACTTCCGATGAACTCTTTGTAGTGTTATCATCCCGTACACCTTATTCACCGCAGTGACTTACACTGCTAGATACGCTACTTACACTGGGTCACTCATCCATACATCAGTGGAACACACTCTCTCTCTGTCACTCACACACTATGGGAGAACCTGAACAGTATGTCTTTGGACTGTGGGAGGAAACCAGAGCAACTGGAAGAAACCCACACAGACACGAGGAGAACATGCAACCTCCACACAGATGGAACCCATCTCCTCTCACCCACCCAGTTCTGATACTTCCCCCACTTAAGGGTCCGGGGCACCGCTGTCTCACAGCACTGTCACTTCCACCCGCCTCCAGGGGGACAAACTGGGACAGGCAGCGTGCCAGAAAAAGGGGGCACATTTCACAGTCCGGCGGGGGACTTTATCGTGAATTATGTGAAAATAACAGGGGCTTTTTCCACGTTCTGATCTTATTTTGCACATCATCAGCACAAAAATGACAAAACCTGCGTTTTGTTTCAGCGGCCTGCCGAGAAGCGAAGGTGCGCACGAAAACGGCCTCTTCTTCAGCGCGCAGAAACACATCGATAGGACAAAAAACAACAGCCTTCCGCCGAAGCCTACATGGCATGTGCCACATACAATTCCACACTTCATTTCAGATCCAAGCGCGCTGCCCTCCGCCCCGCACCTCCCGACGGTGAATTTCCACTCTTCCTCCCTTTTCCCCCCTCTCAAAGTCATCTGCTCACTAAGCAGTAAGCAATATTAAGACCTGCACGACAAAATGAAAGTATACAAATGATTTGTGGCAACTGGGTCCCGGCGGCGGAGGGAGATAATGTCAGTTTCACCTTGTACTTCTGCATCAGTCCGTAATGATAATTTTTTCCCATTTTCACAGCAAATTTGTTTCAACGGCGCTGTCACCGAGGCGCTCACCTCGGCGAGAAAACGCATTTGCACGGTGACCTTTTTCTGATCCAATCTCGCTGATGAATCCTAATGAAGGATTTAATAAAATCACAGTTTACAATCTGTCTCTGTGTTAAAGCGTGCAATCCAATTCAAAACAACCCGGCTCTGCATTTCCAATATCCTCGCGGCCCCCGTCGGCCCCCGTCGGCCCCCGTCGGCCCCCCTCCAAAAATAAACAACTTGCTCTTCAAAGGCAGGGACCTTAAAAATTGGCCCAATTGGATTGGGTTTGTCTGGGTCATTCCTTCCAGCCGCACTCTAATGCCACCATTTGTCACATTTATTTGATCTTTAATGAATGTTCAGTCAACTAATATCAATTTTGGCACGAGTCTAAACCGCAGCCGCCCCTCCCCAGCCCTTCTCCCCCGAAATCACGCTTGGAAATCTTTTGTTTCATTCTCGCCGAAGCCGAATTGAATGACCCCTCCTATGGCCCGTCGTCAACCTTATTTGTTCCCACCTTCATTCGAGGGAGGTTCTGCGGTTCCGCACCTGGAGGATGGCGGATGGGGGGGGCTGTGGACCGGTCAGCTAATTTCCTGTTTATCTTGATACCGCCGCTGCTGCCGCTGCACAACTCGAAAGAGCCCGACGTTCAATCGCATTTTATACAGCATCCTCGCTCGCACGGCTTCCTTAGGCTCCTCGGCATCACATCCGCACGGTCCAGCAGGATCCAGCAAATGTTAGGGACCTTTTGCGGCAAAACCTTTAGTACCTATTGCTCTTTGTTACCGTTGAGTCGTACGCTGTTTAGTCGCTCGTGCTTTGCAGGAAAGCATCTTCCAAATGCGTGAGTGTGATGGGCACGTGGACAGTCTGGGCCCCTACGGAGCAAAGGGTGAGGTGTCAAGGGGAGGACACCTGCCATTGGAGCCACTGCGTATCGCTGCGTTTCCGCAGCGTTCGCAAGCCGGTCGTCACAAGGGGGCGAAGCGGCGGGACCCCAGTCAGGCGCCGCAGACGCGGGGAACCACGACGTTAACCCCTTGTCGTACAGGTGACGCGGAGGTGGACAGACACACAAGTTCCGGCAGGGCCTCTGCCGTTGGAATTTCAACCGGGGTTTGCAGGTGATGAAAAGTGTCCGACCGAGTCGCTTCCTGCGTGCGTCTGATCCCGGGCAGGTCTGCGCGCGGAAGCACGGCCTTTGTCCGGCTTTGAATGCGAGGATTCGCACAAATACACGCGTGCACGCATCTGCGCGTGCTGAGGCGTCATTGCACGGGCCGGGCACGTGGAGGCTTACAAAAATAGCGACACTCCATTCTGCACCTACTGAGTCTCAGCTTGAGTGGCTGCATTCACAGCTCCCTGTGTTCCAAAAGCTCATTTATCTGTTTTCCTTATCAGCCTTTCAACCATGCAGCCTTTAGTATTTTCTTACAGCGCCACCTGCTGGTGGAGAGGAAGACAACAGGCTGAGGCAGCCCCATACTATTTGTGCGCCACATATCAAGGAGATAATGTGTATATATGTGTATGTATATATTGTGTGTTATATATATATATACATTTTTATCATATACACATAATGTTATAATGTATATATAAGGATTCAACGTCCTTTAAAAAAATTAAGCATTGAAATGTTACATTTATTTCATCTTTTTTTCGTAACTTCTGTTAAAAATGAATAGTTTTCCAGGTGTATTTCTTCAATGTGTAAATAAAAACTTGCTTTGTCCACGCTGTCCATTTTCACTGACTCCTCTAGGTAGGTACGTAGGTAGATAGAAAGGTGTTGATTTTCAAGAAAAAGCTTTGATGTCTTTGCACATGATCTGTGACTGAAATATGCTTTCTCAAAAGTGATGCATTTTTTTTTATAGTGCTTATATTAAAAAAAAAAAAATGACATAACATACAAATGTGAAATGTTGGGGGATGATAACCTTAGAAAAACTGAATAAACATATACTGACCTTTCAAATGCTCCCACATTTGAAAAGAGGGTTGTGCTTTTTTTCCCACTACATCTTCCTTACAACAGTCCAGCATTTATAATACAACGGGCCCTGTCGCACGTTCCCATGACCTCCCGGTCTCACATAAATGTACAAAACACATACATACATAATTTGACTGAAATGAGATTTTATGGCATTTTTCAGGAAAATCTCATTTAAAGATGACCTGCATAGGCTACAGCCCATTCAGAGAACCCTAAGTGTGACGGAGGGGTGACGGAGGGGTGGCGTTACTTAAGGGAGACTTATTGCACCGAAATTCACTTCACTGATCTTCTGCAAACCGAATTAAACATACAAGAAAAAATCTGACAAAGCACCTTTTGGAACTGGAGCTCTTTACTAGTTTACAAAAAATGCATCTGCTTTGTGCACCGTTCAACACATTGTATCTCTAGTATTGTTGTGGATGAATGGCATTGAGGGACCGACATCGCCGACGCGAAAAGGACCCCGGAATCCTGATACTGCAGCTGAGTGGCAGAGCCGTTTGTGAGTGTATTTCGTTAGATTCTGTGTGATTCAGAAAAATGTCTTCTGTAAATAGTTGTGTAAACTTGTTCAGTCTTTTTTCTATACTATATGTTTGTATGGCACCTAGTATATGGTGTATAGGAAGAGTCTGCTCTTTCCTGGAATGTGTGTGTTTGAGTGTGTGTGTGTGTGTGTGTGTGTGTGTGTCTGCGTACCTCAGCAGAAGGGATGCGATGAACAGCATGTGAACGCAACAGCTGTGCCACAAATCAAAAACCATTTACTTGTGACAGAGTCATTAGATGCTGCTCATGTTGTAAAGCCTAATGCACATTCTCAGATATGAGCCTTCATTTACTTGCATAATTCAGTCTATGGCGCCAAATCTCTTCCAGCGCGTATGGCCATGTACCATTCGGAGAAAGAAAATAGAATTGCGCACGGGGTGTGGGGGAGGGGCGGGCGGGTGGGAGTGTGTACGCGCGCGAGCGTTCGTGTATCAGCGTTGTTGCCGACCCTCCAACAGATGGCTCACCTTATTATGCAAAGCTTTATTATCCCTTAATAATAACACTAAAGATTTTAATCTACTGAAAAACTTTTAATTTGGGCTTTGGTTAATCCACCCTGCTGCAAACATCATAAAAGGAAACAGAAAGCAACCAAGGTCATTTCACTGATGTGAAGATCTTTTTAAATATGAAATATGTATTAGGAAAAAAAAAAGCATTGAGTAGTTGCTCCTCATGCTGAAAAAAAATATTAAAAGCTGTAAATATTCACAGTTTTACTGCAATTACAGGACACTCCTTTATAGCACAACTTCATACATATACACACACACACACACACACACGCATCATCTGAACCGCTTGTCCAGCATGGGATTGCGGGGAGCCAGAGCCTAACCCGGCAACACAGGGTGTAAGGCTGGATGGGGAGGGGACACACCCAGGATGGGACGCCAGTCCATCGCAAGGCACCCCAAGCGGGACTCGAACCCCAGACCTACCGGAGAGCAGGTTCCGGTCCAACCCAGTGCACCACCCCACCACCATGCCCCCCCTCCTCAGACGTTACATATATAGTTTATAAAGCAGCCAGTCAACCGATCATAGGCGTTTATTCAAGGCAGCAAATCCTCTCACACTGATATTGATATTTCAGAGATATGTAATTTTTTTGTCCCACAACCTGATTTACACAACGCAAGTTAATTACGAACATTTTCAGACTGGAGCAGCCCCGGAGAGCGCAACATAACTGATGTTCAGCTGCCCTGGGGTCACAGCACACACAGCCCCCCCCTCACCTCCCCCCCCCACAGCAGACTGACACCCACATCAAACGCATTTCATGGTTTGTGAGAGGAAAGGGAGTTCTTACAGATATTGTCATCATCCTCGGTTATTACCCAGAAAGCAATGAAAACGAAATAAAAAAGTGAAGAAAAAAGAAATAAAGAAAGAAAGAAAGAAGCTGGAATGACAGGCAAGCTGTCTTCCATGCAGTATTCTGCTCCCCGGTATTCAGAAGGTGTGAGTCGCATTAATAATGGAACGCACCAGAAAGAAGAATGACCTTCAAAAATGGCTTTAATATAAAAACGCGCGCTAAACTATGCAGAAAGAGGAAAGAAAAGAAAAATTTTCCGCCTCCCACACCTGCTCTGCTGTAACAGACCCTGAGCGCAGGATCAATAGGTCACAGGAGACACGTTTCACCAGCTCGACTCTGTAAACACACCCAAGCGTCAGACATTTACGCAGACGCCCTTACCTTTTTCCGAGAACTCCTGGTCCTCCATGGCGAAACTTGCTCGTCAGTCCCTGCGCCATGAACGAGCATGAGATGGGGCCATTGACCTCTGACCTCACATCCGCTCGCATCACCAGCTGCTCTGCAAAGAGACATGGTTCACACAATGCAGAGCAACATGTCCCGGTACACCTGTAGGCAAAGGTGAATATTCCAAGGATGACTCCAGTAGGTGTAAGACACACACACCATCTGGAACCGCTTGTCCCATACGGGGTCGCGGGGAGCCGGAGCCTAACCCGGCAACACAGGGCGTAAGGCTGGAGGGGGGAAGGGACATCCCCCAGGACGGGACGTCAGTCCATCGCAAGGCACCCCAAGCAGGACTTGAACCCGAGACCCACCAGAGAACAGGACCCAGGCTAACCCACTACACCCCCCGTGCCACCGTAGGTGTAAGAGCTTATCAAAAAGAAAAACCTTGTTTTATCTTGAGGTTGTGTTCATCTCTTCGAAAGCATCATTTCAGTGAGCCGTTTTTATACAAAGCGAGCGACAGCACATTCAGTCGTATCCGCAGACACGCCCGCCACCAGTTCCTAACCCTGGTCTTACACACATCCTAAGCTGAAGGTCCCTAACTTTTGACCATGATGCAACTGTTGAAAAAACCCAATAGTAAAAACATGCACATATTGTTACGGCCTTTTTTTTTTTTTGACATTTGATTGGCACATAAGAATTCCAAAGTGAATAAACGGACACCGTATCTCTCGGCGGCAAGGACTTACCCTTCTGTCCTGAGCTCCGTTTTTTAACGCTCGGGGCGCGGTTTCAGCCGCTCCTTCAGCTCCAGAAACGAAACGGAGAGGTCGCTCCGCGTCCGCGTGTAACATGGCACCCGCGCTTCGGCGAAGGCCCATCTGCGTCTGCTAGGCAGAGGTTCATCGTCGCCCAAGACGGCTGGCTGAGAGCATGGCTGCTGCGCTGCAGCAACAATGGCCTGCTTTCAGGGCAGAGGAACGCGAGGGAAGGGGGTCAGAAAAACCAAAAAACATGGCCAGGGGGCAAACATGCATTTCGCTGCGCAGGAATTCCCACCCCTAACCCGACATGAGCCCAGCATTCTGTACCTGGGTGCGCTGGGTATATAGAAGCCTCTAGAAGCACCCACACCCTCCTGTTGAAACACAAGCGTTCAGCCAAGAACAGCGGGTGACAGACCAAGAAACACATGCTGACATTCAAATGGTGGAAAATATGTTATTTTCTAATAGCGCATCTGTTTGAGCATCTAACTACTCTGAATAGCAAGTGGGCACAGAAAAAGGAACAAGTTGAGCAGGCCAAGCCGAGCTTGATCACGAATAGGATCGTGCGGGAAAACTCGATCAAAAATACGTTTTCCGATGATAAAAAGCTCGACAATTATCATAAGGTTAAATCTACGCCGAAATTCCATTTCTCGCCAAAAATATGCCGAGAGGTCTTGGAATAACTGCCGAAAGACCGTCACTCCAGACCGAGGACAAAGGGTTACTATAGCTGTGCTTCGGGAAGCCCCGGGGCACCAGAAAATAGATTCTTCAGCTCATCAAGGGAGCTACTCAGCGGCTGGTCTTGTGACCGCTCCACCAGCTGGGCTCTCGACCGTGGCCGCCGAAGGAGCAAAACCGTACGCGAGGCGGATCACAAGACTCGCTTCGGCAACAAAGCTTGAGAGAGTTTCCGGAAGTTCCCAGAACTTTTTTCGGAATATCAAAACTCAGCGCACGGAGCAAAAAAGAAAAGAAAAATCATACTTCACTGCATCTTTTTCAATTTTCTCCTGAATTTGCATCCTCTCCAGCAAACTGACAAATATACCTAACACCATGAAACTACGGGCATAATGTATTTTCTACACACATTTAAAAGGCATGCTATATGCTTAGCAGGAGTGGGGTTCGAGCCCAGGTGAGGGTGTAACGAGTTTGCTTGTTTCTCCCTGTGTTTGCACCCCCAGGCCATGCATAGAGGAAGACAGCAGCAAAAAAAAAACTTCTGCTGCTCCCTTATCTTGGAATGACGCGAGCGATCGCTATGAGTTGGACTCGACTCGGTGGCGCTTCCATCCATATATACACGCAAGGGTAACTTTTTAATTGGCATATTTGCGGATATGTTTTGAATTATCCTCATATACAGCATATATACAGTTGTGCGAGGAAGAGTGGATAAAATTCCTGCACAGCGATGTCAAGGACCGATGCTCACTTTTCGGAAGAGTCCGGTCGCAGCCGTCGCGGCTCAAAGTGCTGCAACCATTTTTGAAGCATAAGGTGCAATTATGTTTACACAGTGGCAGTCTGCATTGGATAACTTTGTTAAATAAAAGAAATGTTAAAAGTAAAAATAAAAAAAAAAAAAAAAAACACAAAAACACTCAGGTGTCTTTAATCTAATAGTTGATTTTGGATGAAGACCTGAAAACATTATGTGAAAAATGTGCAATAATTGAGTAAATCAGGGAAGGTGCAAATGCTTTTTCATGGCATTGTGAAGATGGAAAAAAAATACTTGGGGCAAAAAAAAAATATGAATCGCCAAATAAAACATTTAATTGCTGACTTACTGCAAGACTGGATGATGGCCTCGGATCATACGTGCAGCATGTGTGGTATCTTGTCAAAAGACCGATACGTAACATTTATTTTCCTAAGGCCCGCTAAGATTTTTGTCATCTTACTCAGTTTTCTCAGCCGGCTGAAGAGCACCGAAGAGTCTGATGAAAATAAGAGATTAATAAAAAATACATTTCGGACCGCCAACGCAGGCTGGTAATTTCGGATGCAGGTCATGAAATTCTTATATGTGAGTAAATGAAAATGTGCTAAAGTATCTGAAGCAGGCGATTATACAGTAATTGCAATCAGCAGCCAGTTTTGATAAACAAGAACGAAATAAGGAGTTTTTTCACTGGATGAAATACGAAATCTATTATAAACAACTGCGCAGCCTGACACTTAGGGCTCCGTATACTAATCAAATTAAATGTGGAGTTAAAAAAGCGTCAGCAGTGCGACATAAGCTCACATTTTCGGAGAAAGGCTTATTTTCTTCTGGAAAATAATTAAGACATGAAGAAACGAGGAAACCTAAAGACTTTGCTTGATTGTCAGTTAACATTTGCCAGCTTGTTTAATCTGACAAGGGGGAAAAACACGTAATGTCAGAGTTGTAACCGTTCAATAGGAGAAGCAGAATAGATAGTTCAGTCATACGCTTTGCACATAGAGGCAACGACAGAAAATGCGCAAACGAACATCAGCATATTCTGAGAAAAACTGCTGCTTTGACTTTTATAGTTTCCAACCAGAAAAGCATGAGGTGCCAGACAAAAAAGTGTGGAAGCTGCTTATGGAGAGCTGTCCGCCGCTGCTGTCTTTCGTCTCATTTTACAGGTGCGTGAAGAGTCACGAATTTAGCCTTCGTGAAAGTTTCCCGAACGTGAGCTCGTACATAATAGTCTGCAGAAAAACGATATTTTTCATCCTTTCATGGCTGAATAAAGCTGAAGGTATTTAAGAGGGGGGGGAGGCGCAGTGGGTTGGACCGGGTCCTGCTCCCCAGTGGGTCTGGGGTTCGAGTCCCGCTTGGGATGCTTTGCGACGGACTGGCGTCCCGTCCTGGGTGCGTCCCCTCCCCCTCCGGCCTTACGCCCTGAGTTGCCGGGTTAGGCTCTGTGACCCCGTGTGGGACAAGCGGTTCAGAAAGTGTGTGTGTGTGTATGTAAGAGGAGAAAATGCAGGGAGAATGTATATTGTGTTCTGTTCTCCTGTGACATCAGCTGTTCTGACTCAGTACCATCACTTGTTTAACTGAGCTGCAGAGACTAACGGTTAAAGCACGGCACAGCGATTAAAAACCATGGAGCGGGAGTGGAACACCATGTGGACCGAGAGGCTGGCACCCCCCCCCGACATGCACACGCCTCCGTACTGCTGTACTGCTCACCTGGCCTACGTACCTGTCAGAAGTGTGAGTTCACTTGCTGGAAACTAGCTTGTTTTCCTAAGGCAGTTGGTGAACAAGTCAGATCAGAAAATGAGGTGCAATGTCTTCTCGACTGTTCTGGAGCAGTTTATAGAAATGTAAGACATTGCGCTGCTTCGCTTCTGCTCCCCCGTCCAGTTTTTCCCATACAAGGAATGTGCAGGTGTACTCAAACTTTTGACTGGCACTGCACGTGCGCTATGGCAAAGGCAGGATCGTCTACATGGCTGACACAATATAATCTTTCCCACTCATTACTGTCGTCCTCCTCTCTTTTTTTCAACCCCCTCTTCCGCTCCCTACTTATAGTATTATTATGTACTCCTACTTTACTCTTATTTATTTATTATTAGTTACTCTATTTATTATTTTATCCTTTTTGTTAAATGACAAAATACTGCATAATATTATATAGGTTATGTAACTGAATATTATGTAGGGATGGCTGGTAGTGTAGTGGTTGGAGCTGCTGCCTTGGGACCCAAAGGTTGTAGGTTCAACCCCTATTTCTAGCTGTAGTCCCCTTGAGCAAGGTATTTACCCTAAATTGTTCCAGTGAAATTACCCCATTCTCTAAATAGGTAAATACCTTAACATTGTAAGTTGCTTTAGAGAAAAGTGTCAGGTAAATGATACTATATGCTGTTGATGAAATAATAATATGGGGTGCGGTGGCGCAGTGGGTTGGACCACAGTCCTGCTGTCCAGTGGGTCTGGGGTTCAAGTCCCGCTTGGGGTGCCTTGTGACGGACTGGCGTCCCGTCCTGGGTGTGTTCCCTCCCCCTCTGGCCTTACGCCCCTGTGTTCCCGGGTAGGCTCCAGTTCCCCATGACCCCGTATGGGACAAGCGGTTCTGAAAATGTGTGTGAAATAATAATATTAGATAATCAAGAAATAATGACAGGTGAACTGGGGACCCATTGTGGTTTTTCCTTGCATTTTTTTTTTTAACATTGTTGCTTTGTAGCTGAGGGAAAAATGCTAATTTTGCACTGCCAAAAAAACTGTGCTATAATCCTGAAGTTTTATCCTAAGGCCTGTAATTGTGTTGCTCTTGATGCTAAAGGTTTACCCTCCGTCACCTTTGGGCCAGTCCTTCTCTTCCAGCTTGTCTCCGTATCACCACTCGGGGTCACCCGTCCACTTCTGGGCCGCGCCTCCGCTCCTCTGCGCTCCCGCTCCCTAATGATGCACCCGTCTACACGCCAGAATGGACGTGCGGATAAGAGCCGACGCCCGAGAAGGTCGGCCTCCTCCGTCCCGACGATAATCCATCAGGAGAGCGCGACAGTTGGAACTGAACCCAGAAGAACCTGCTCAATTTCAGAAGTGTACGGGAAGATTTGTCGAAAGTCTGGCAGGAAGATGTGGCAGGATTTTGAATTACTTTCTGTGACTAATGGTATTCAGAGTGTCACCGGTACAGGATGCTGGCAAGACCTGAACACAGTGACAGTCATCGGATATCAGCAGGAGCTACTGGAAGGATAGGAAAAGTGCTTTACACTAACACTAGCAAGTTATGTAAATGCTCAATCATTCAGTATAGATAATCAGTAGGGACGGGGTGGTCTAGAGTCTAGCCCAGAAAAACAGGGTGTGAGGAGAAGCACATCATGTAAACTTAGTGGCGAAAAAAAGTGCATTTTGCACTTAATATATTGTGCATTTCTATATCATATTGTATATATACATGTATTATATATCATTATATACTATACACACACATACACACATTTTCAGAACCGCTCATCCCATACGGGGTCACGGGGAACCGGAGCCTAACCCGGCAACACAGGGCGTAAGGCCGGAGGGGGAGGGGACACACCCAGGACGGGACGCCAGTCCGTCGCAAGGCACCCCAAGCGGGACCCGAACCCCAGACCCACCGGAGAGCAGGACTGTGGTCCAACCCACTGCGCCACCGCACCCCCTCATTATATACTATACTGTACTGTAATTTAAAAATTTAATTTTTTTAAAAATGTTATTTAAATGTAAAAAATTAAATCAAATTTGATATTATACTGTAATTTAATAGCGACACTATATTATATGTACAGTGTATATGAATATTTACATTTATTTATTTATCAGATGCTTTTCTCCGAAGCGACTTCCAATGAACTCTATGTAGTGTTACCAGCCCACACACCTTATTCACCGTGGTGACTTACACTGCTAGATACACTACTTAACAATGGGTCACTCATCCATACATGAGTGGAACACACTCTCTCTGTCACTCACACACTAGGGGTGAAGCTGCCCAGCATGTCTTTCGACTGTGGGAGGAAACCAGAGCACCCTGAGGAAACCCACTCAGACACAGGGAGAACATGCAAACTCCCTACAGACTGAGTTGCGATTGAACCCATGTCCTCCTGCACCATCCAGGTGCTGTGAGATAGCAGCACTACTTGCTGTGCCACCTTGCCACCCTTCCACCTTGTATTATATTGAATATTTGTGTCTTTGTTTATATGTATATTTTACATGCTTGTCTTAATCCCAGAAATATAAACCAGTATCAGCCATTAAAATTAACAGAGACAACTTGTTTCAAGTGCTGCAGCACTTTTTGCGGCCGCACGATGTATCTGTGTATATAATTAATAATGGTAAGTTGAATTCACGCAGGATATGACTGCAGATACATAAGAGGAGACGGCAAAAAAAAAAAAACATGTTCCAAGATATCAGGACAGGCTCCTCTAAATTGCCAATAGTGTGTGAACGTCTTTGAGTGTGGCTGCTCTCGCAACGAACCAGGGTCCTGTCCTGCGTCACACTCTGTGCTTCCACAATGGGCTCCAGACCACCGTGACCCTGCACGGGACAGGTTTTATCACTAGTGATTGTGAGTGAGATATCAGAATAGTGTCACAATACGTGATGGTGCGCTCCTCTACAGCACATTACAGCAAATCGGTGATGTGTGACGGCCTTCTTAAGACACACACTGTAACGAAACAAAGTATATAAACTAAACAGAAACACGAAGCTCTGATTATTTCCATTAGTCCAGGGTAGTGATTTAATTGTGATCTAGACACCCGTTCAAACTAACCTGTAACAGCGGTGTCACAGCTCATCAGGTATGTAGAAATAGTAGCGGGGGGGTCGTGTTCCCCATCGAACCCGAGCCCTACACGGCCGAGCTCCGATGCCGGGCCTGCGGCTCCAGTGGGCTGTTTGCACGCGTTCCCAGCAGAGAGCAGTGTTGCTCAGGAGGAGCGGCTCCGCGCCACGGAGAAAGTCACTGCGGGCTCAGCGCAGCCGTGCAGACACGCTTGTCGCATGTGACGCTCGTACAAAAGTGTCACGCTGACCCCCCCCCCAGCGCATCGCATCTGGTGCGGAGCCCAGAAACAATGCTAATTGAGACAGGGTTCACACTCTCGCTGATCATGTCATTTGAGATGAATCACACTCTCCCTGTGAGACTTCTGTAAGTACCACAGAGCCTTTAACAGAATGTCCCCATCAGATTAGAAGGGTTAGCCACCCTTTTCCCTGGGGTATACCGTGGGAAAACGAACAAACATGTCCTGGGATGGGATGTGCTCCAGAAACACCATGCAGAACTCCTGAGACAAGCCGTCCCTTCAGCAGACGTTTCTTAAGGACACATTTCACATTTTAAAAAGTTTACGCCTACTAACTTTCTCTGATTTACACTCGATTATTTACTGATTTTACAAGTTCAGCACAACACTCAAAATTAACCAGGCAGCAGGGGGTGTAGTGGTTACAACTATCAACTTATGCGGGAAGGACCTAGAATCTATCGATGCAGTAGTACCCTCGAGCAAGGCGCACACACACACACACACACACACACACACACACACACACACACACACACACACACACAACATCTGAAACCGCTTGTCCCATACGGGGTCGCGGCGAGCCAGAGCCTAATCCGGCAACACAGGGCGTAAGGCTGGAGGGGGAGGGGACACACCCAGGATGGGACTCCAGTCCGTCACAGGGCACCCCAAGCAGGACTTGAAGCCCAGACCCACCCGAGAGCAGGACCCAGTCCAGCTCACTGCGCCACTGCGCCACTGCACCACCGCACACCCCTTCAAGCAAGGTACTTACACTGAATTGATATAGTAAAAATTACCCTGTTGTGTAACTGGTAAATCATTTCAAGAAACTTAGTTTACAAACCTAACACAGTAAGCCGCCTTGGAGAAATGTGTGAGTTAAATGAATGAACAGCAATGAATATTAACAAACCTCAACAGCTTCTAGTTTGTTAGACTCACTCCAATGTGGAGTATCGGAGGTTAATATACATCTTATTTTTTCCATAAAAAAAGTTATACAACATCAGTCAATTCCTATGAGCAACTGGGCAAAAAAAAAAAAAAATCAAATTTAAACAAAAAAGTGTAAAAATACAATTTTATGTATTAAAAAAGTCCTGCATTTTTGTGACTTATAAGTCTCTTTCGTCCCACACATCTTTTAATGTGCCTGGACATATCATGAATGATATCGTCTGGAGTGGAGTGCCTCAAAACACCCAGTGACCCCAGGTTTCATCACTGACGACGTGTGAACGTGTGACTTATAAATAAAGGAAGATTAAAACGGGCTTTAGTTAAAAAAATGCAGTCCATAAATGTGTTCCACACAAATGTAACAATATAATGCAACATTTTAGCTTTCATACTGCTTTTTTCATCTATAATGCCATTGACTTTAATTTCCATAATTCACAAAATGAATGACTGCATCTGGCAACAAACAGAATAGAGAAGCCGCACTTGATAAAAATGGGAATGAAACGAAAACATCGGCCGCGTGTCTCTATGGCAAAGTGATCTGACCTACGAGGGAACGGCGTCCTCTGTTAGTTAGGCGTTTGGCCGTGACCCAAAGCCAATGATTCATCAACGCTATTGTTAATAATGTAGTGTAGCATAAACATGTTTGTCAACACATTAGTTCTGGAGCACCAACAGCACCAGTTGAGCTGTGAGGTGTCTCGCAGCGCCGCATACTGGTTAGATCACTCATTTCTGGCAGAAAACTCAATTTATGCGAAAGATGTACGAAGTAGCACGAAACATGGGCAGCAGGTGGCGCAGTGGCTAGAGCCCTCACCTTGCAGCCCAACGATCTGAGTTTGAGTCCCAAATCCTGCTGTCTCACCCTGAACCGATACAAAAAGAAAGCCCTACTGTGTAAGTGAGTAAATCATTGTGGGTAGCATAGGACAGAAACCAAACATGGTAAGTCACCTTGGAGAAAGATGTCAGCAGAATAAAATAAATGAAAATAATGCGAGAAACACAAATAACTGGATGGTCTGGAGGTTTGGCGATCTTCTATTCGAGCATGAATTCAAGACAGCGAAAAAAGTTTTAAAAAAAATCCAGATGCTCCGATGTTTTACTAAATCTGACAGACTTGTCACTTTCAACCCTTGGACGCAACACTGTGAACCTAATGCTTTTCAGCCTGCTTAGATACGTCCCGCACGAAATCCGCAGGATCTGCTCCATCTCACAACAAACTTCACCCAACTACTTGTCCAGGCCATGGCGACATCCCACCTGCGCTACTGCAGCTCTCTCCTGTCTGGCCTTCCGGCCTCTGCCATGAAACCTGTACAGCTGATATAGAACGCTGCTGCACAACTTGTGTTTGACCTGAGCAAACGCTCCTCTACACTTCTATTCGTGCCTTCAACCTATAGCTGCCCAGATCTGCTATCAGATGTCTATAAGACCAGATCGCTTGCTGCACCTTAACCAGACTGGTATGGCCCAGCGGTTCATGTTTAATAATTTTTTGACTACACATTTTCGAATAATGGGTAAACCTTCACGGGGGGTGCGGTGGCACGGTGGGTTTGACCGGGTCCTGCTGTCTGGCGGGTCTGGGGTTAAAGTCCCGCTTGGGGTGCCTTGCAATGGACTGGCATCCCATCCTGGGTGTGTCTCCTCCTCCTCCTGTCTTATGGCCCGTGTTGTTGGGTTAGGTTCTGGTTTGCCCTGTCCCTGCCTGGGACAAGTGGCTCCAGTCAATGTGTGTGTGTAAACCCTCACGTAACTACTCGTGTGATGTATACTGGTTCATCTGGTGGAATGTGACAAACTGACTCTACTCTAGAATCATGTGTCTGCGTTCAAATCTCTTCTTCTTTTGATGTAATGCGCTCATTTTTTTCTCTGACGTGTACTTCACTTTGCAGACAAGCGTCTGCTAAATGAATAAATGCAAATGTAAAAGTATCGGTCTTCATGATGTAAAGAGACACGAAAATAAATAATGTGTCGACGCAAATCGTAAAACTATATTAAATACTTTTTTCCTGTTTATTGTGTGCGTATAATGTATAATTATGGACAATATTTAATTTCCTATGAGAGTGAATTCAAAGATCTTTGTAATTTCGTGTTTGCAGGTACTTTCTTATCTAATTTCATCTTTACTCGAGCACAAGTGTGAAATGTGTTGATTAAACTTGGTTTTATATTCCGTGAGAGAGCTGTGGAGCACAGTTATTCAAACTTCTTAATCATAATATTGAAATGAAATATACTGCAATAATTGTTATCAGTATTTGTCTATATATTTACCAACTGTGCATGCAGAACAAATGTATTCTTGAAATAAATTAAATGCTTTTTCAAGAGTAATTAGAAAGCGGTGCACAACCGCCTAAGCAGACTACACAGCTACGTGTGAAAGATGACTTGGAGGAGTTTTGTAAATTTTATTTTGGGAAAAAAATTGGCCTCCTTGCTGGTTCGATCATTGGGACTTGGTGCTGAGCGGGACAGTGCCGTTCCCGCAGTCAGCAGGGTAAACGGCATCAGCCAGAAGAACACCTTCACTGTTCCAAGGTCATAAGTCTATGGAATACGGGAGCGATGCGTGAGCTTCCCTGTAGGCAGTCAACTCATTTTGGACATGTGCGAGGTATACACTTATGCCATTTAAATATATATTATCACCATGTTCAGAAAATTGTGGAATGTAATGGAAAATACTGGAGATCATCCAAGCCCTAGAAAAATTGTGAAGGGACAAGAAAAAAATAAAGGGCTTCATTTAATGTGCTTAATGAATTATACATGCCCCTCTCACATTCCTCCTGAGTCCCATGAACATTTCGTGCCATATATTTTAATATTTTTTCCATATATTTAATAAGATGTGAATATCAATACAGGAGTTTCTGCAAAAAAATACTCAAAAAAATATAGCATTAAGCAAATCCTTAAAGGTATTCTGTTGTTGTTTTTGGCAAATCTCATTTCCTAATTGTAAATCATCACTACCAGTTCACTTAAGTGTGGTACCAAAACTAATGACAGCACCCTGGTATATAGTTCTGTAGAATTAGAACCACCGAATATTAATGAGTAAACTTTGCTCCAAACAAATAATATGGAAATTTAAAAATGTCAGGTTGCTGAAAATCTGTTTCTTTCTAATAAACGGATATAGCTGAAAATTTTAACTGCATTCTGGGCCAAACTTTTGACGTACTCTATAATATATACCACCCGAATGATTCCAGGCTGTAGATGAGGGGAGGGGACCTCTTTCAAAGTCTACACTAAATCAACCCAGACTCAGAGCCTTAATGGGTGACCTGACAGTAACAACTACATCAGTGCCAGTGCCTGAAGGCAGACCCTACAGGACTTGGAGAAGCTCACACCCAGGACATGGATGAGCAGCAGGTTGGGTCGTGGTCAGCGATGTTCACCTAAAGGCTGATGGTTAAAGCCTGGTTCCCTTCTCGCACTGCAGTACCCTTCAGCGGGTCATTTATGATGGATCTAGTGAGAATCTCCAGCTGTGAAAATGTGTCAAATGCTGTGTCACCTTGATTAAAAAAACAGATCAAACAATATGAAGGTTTAATTCAGCAAAGATATGAGCGCTAATGAACAAAAGTAGCCTGAGAGTGACACACAAATCCAGTCCGTCATGGAGATGCCAGTGAAAGGCCTGGGCAAGACGTTGAACTGGAGCTTGAGGGACGCAGCTGCTATAGGGGCAACCGACCAGGAGCTGGGAAAAGTCAGAGCTGGCTGTAAAAATCCACATGGTGGCCTCCCGCATCTATAATGTCCCACTGACAGGAAGGATTTGCAACTATTTATGCACGGACTGATGTCTCTACAGCTGTCTGCGAGCATAAGAGAGTTTGAGCAACATCACTTTCAACAAGCCGAAGAACAAGATCTCTATTGCCAGCATAAATAAAGAGTTCATGGATGATAGCAAAAATGAGGTGCCACAGCTCGGGAACTGTAAAGGTCCTAATATCTGCTTGGCAGGCATTGGAATAAGGGCAGAATGGAAGTTCAAGCACAGGTTGCATATGAGCTTTCTGAATTTCGGCTGAGGCACGGTGTCCTTTTGTGTCAGTGGCTTTGGGCCTCGCTTCCTTCTCAGCCATTTATTACAAGCCCCAAGGCAAAGACAGGCGGAAAGCAGTCCAAGAGGGGTGGCAAGGATGCATCGCCCAGGAGACTGGAGCAGCTGATGGGCCATAAGATCTCTTATGCCAAACTTTGGCAGGAGCAGACCGTGATTTAGTTTATGACTCAGGCAACCTCTACCCTATCCAATTCTTCATCAGGTACTTTATGCCCAAGGATGCTGGAGCAAAATCTCAGCCAAAAGTCCTTCCAGAAGGCTGTTATGAAGGTTACATGGTCAGGTGCTGAAAGTCACAGAGAAACTCAGGTAAAGTGATGTGAACAACGGTAGGTGCCACACCCAGAGAGTGAAGCCATTGTGCTTGTCAGAGACGGAGAGCAGCAGTGGCCAAAGCTCAAGTCATCAACAGGTTTCCTGGCAACAGCACAAGTCTGGCAGCTAAGTTCATGTTCCCCCATTCCATCACAGCAACTGTTTTAAAGCCAGACATTTTATTGCTGTCTGAAATATCTGAGTAGATGATTGTGCTGAACTACCTGTTCCCTGGGAAGATTAGATGGAGGAGGCCATCAAAAGGAAGTGTCAAGTACCAGGACAGGAAAATCAGTGGTGGAAGATATGGAGTGAGACTGCTCAGGTGAGCTGCTGAGAAGTTTCAAGGCTTGAAAAATCATTGGGGCCACAAGGCTGTGCAGGAGGAGTGCCATCACAAGCACCACACAGGTCACAGATAGGGTTTTTAGAATGCTGTGGACCAAGGTGAGAAACCCTTGGGTGGCAATGCTATTTGACACATTTTTGACATAGGTAGATATCAGCTTGGTCACTCTCATGAGGGAGTGTACTGCTGCAAGGGCAGAAATAGCTATTGGGATCAGGTTAAATTACTGCTGATTAGCCCAGGTGCATGGTTTTGTTTAACGTAAAATGCAAAGCACCCTGCATTTGAGTGGTGTTCAGGTGGGTAGTCATCATCAGTGCATCGTCAATCCATAAACAGTATGATCACCGGCTGTTGTGTATGGACGCATGCACATGAAATTCATCATCGCCATCATCACATCATCGTCATCGTCATCCCAGTGACAGCTTATCGACAGTATGATACTGCTAGGGGATCCACGCTATCGTTCCATTAATAACCTACGAGCCATTGGCCATTAAGTAAGAAGTGAGTAATAAGTAACGAGTGAGTGAGAACTGGGTCTACATTTATGTATTTAACAGACGCTTTTCTCCAAGTGACTTTCAATGAACTCTATGTAGTGTTACCAGCCCACACACCTTATTCACCGTGGTGACTTACACTGCTAGATACACTACTTACACTGGGTCACTCATCCATACAGCAGTGGAACACACTCTCTTTCTCACTCACACACTCTGGGGAACCTGAACAGCATGTCTTTGGACTGTGGGAGGAAACCAGAGCACCCGGAAGAAACCCACTCAGACACGGGGTGAACATGCAAACTCCATACCAGAAGCCTGAATACGTAATGTGTTTTCTGCCTGATTCTTCGTAGAATAATTTTAGGCTAAGGAAATAACTAATTATTTGTCCTAAGTGGGATGTGTAATTACACTGTTAGTAATTACTCGGAAAAATAAAAAAAAAATGGTCTTGCTTTGATGAGGAATATAATAAGCATAAGTAAAATTACATAGTATAAGTACAATATAATTATTAGCACTCTTTATAATTGAGTGAAATGCTTTTTTTTTTTTTTTTAAATGTCACACACAGCTGACAAAAAATTCTGCCAGACTTACATGGGGGTGGATAAAATAAGCAAAACAATGAAAAAAGGACCCCAACTTTGGAGGAACAAAATCACAATTACAAAGGCAGCTGCAAAGGTGAGTCATAAGTTTAACGTCAATTGCTGATATTTGTCAGCATTCAAAAAAGTTTGACAGTCGACACTTTATGTGACTTTCTAAAGCGCTGAGTAGAAGTTTGTGGAGAGAAGGTATTTTTATGTTCAGTAAATCTGAATCAGTTTTAATTTTAATGAACTTAAAAATATGAGCTAATAAGTAGCAAAAAGTTAGACAGTAAGTTAATTAGTTAATTTAATTAGTGAAATAATACATTTATTTATTCATTCATTCATTTATTCATTTAGTGGATGCTTTTCCCCAAAGCGATGTACATCTCAGCGAATACAATGTGTGCTTTACATCAGGAGAAAGAGACATAGTTGCAGACGTGTGATTCTTAAGTAAACTTAGTTTGTTTCTTTCCACTATATGCACCAATGTTCATCGCACGAGCGGGTGCATAAAACTCAGTATAAATGATTCCTGATCATCATCCAACAATTTTTTTTTTTTAAAAATAAAAGTACACAAACACTTACATACAATACAGGAGTAGCAGCTATGTAAAGGCATATATTAAAGGCTTATTTGAGACAATAAGTGTGTGTCTACCACACCGATGAACGACTTAGGGAAGAATGAAGAGTGGAGAATCCCACTGTGCACAGCTCACCAGGCAGGATTCGTGTGACGCCGTTCCGCAAGGATCTGGAGGAGATCTGAAGACAAAGGTTGGTCAGACTCCTTAGCTTCATATTCATATATAGTATGGTGGTTCCAAAGAATTTTTATCCTTGATGGACAAGTGGTTAAGGTGTTAAGGTGATCCAGTGGGGGTTCCCCACACAACACGGGTGAGTGAATATGGGTGAGCGACTGCGTGTATGTGTGTGTGTGTGCGTGGCCACCCTGCAATGGGCTGGTGTCCCGTCCAGGGTGTCCCCCTACAGCCTTGGCCCAATGCTTCCGTGGTTTGCTCCAGACAACCGTGACCCTACTCAGGACAAGTGACTGCTGAAACTGGATGGATGGATGTTTCTAACGTTTTGAACACCCCGTGAATCAATAAGCATTTGTGAGGGAAAGAGAAGTACACCACTCATCCTAGTGACAACCTAAATCTCCATGGAAACAACTTTGACTTGTAGTCGTGCCAAGTGGAGTACGCATGGAGATTTGTGTGTTCATTACGAACCCTTCCATAAACGGAGGGCTGCTCGTGACTCCGAAGCGGGTGGAGAAAGTGGATCTTCCAGTTTTAAAGACAGTGGTGTGGCCTTTAAATGTGTCCCCACAGAGCATGAATGTCAACAGCAGTAACAAGTTGCTGTAATTATTTAATTTTTGCTTGTGCTCGGTCCAGATTGTAGCAATTCAAACTGTTTAAATATTAATCTTTTAGCGTGAATGTGAAGGGCTCAGCTGATTTCTTTTTTAAATCACAAAGGCTGCAATTTCTGAAATGCAAAGTTGATGGGAATAGAGGAGCAGTACTGAGAGATAATGTGATTTGAGCCATGAAGTAATGAGATATTTTCCCTCTGCTTTCCTTTCCTGGGTTGCTGAAGAAAATGACTAAACTTTACAACGTCTCGAGCTGAATGCGGACCAGAGACGGAACTCTGCTCCGTTCTTCTGCTGATTCCCATTTATTTGCTTGCATAGCTCATGTTGGTTTTGTAGCTCATTTCATGCATGTCTTGGAGAAGAAATAAAGTATTAGAATTGGTCACAATGTCTCCTGACTGGCCTTGAGCAAAAAATCAGACCTTACATCAAGAGAATCACGGTGTCATTAAGCATCACACACAATTACTTATTATTTATCTGTTCATAAAGGATATGCAAAACATTGTATCGAATTAAGGGGGACGTGGTGGGGCAGTGGTTTGGACCCGGTCCTGCTCTCCAGTGGGTCTGAGGTTCGAGTTCCGCTCGGGGTGCCTTGCGATGGACTGGCGTCCTGTCCTGGGTGTGTCCCCTCCCCCTCTGGCCTTATGCCCTGTGTTGCTGGGTAAGCTCTGGTTCCCTGCGACCCCGTATGGGACAAGCGGTTCAGAAAAGAAAAAAAATGTATCAAATTACACATTTGGTTGTGCTTTTCATTGGTAGACGTATACAGAAGCTTGTGTGGTACCATAATGGGCAGGATGGTAGCACAGCAAGTAGTGCTGCTGTCTCACAGCGCCTTGGTGGTGCAAAAGAACATGGGTTTGATCCCTGCTCGGTCTATGTGAAATTTGCATGTGCTCCCTGTGTCTACATGGATTTCCTGTGGGTGCTCTGGTCTCCTCCCATAGTCCAAAGACATGCTGGGCAGCTTCACCCCTAGTGTGTGAGTGACAGAGAGAGTGTGTTCCACTCATGTATGGATGAGTGACCCATTGTTAAGTAGTGTATCTAGCAGTGTAAGTCACCACGGTGAATTAGGTGTGTGGGCTGATAACACTACGCAGAGTTAATTTGGAGAAAAGTATCTGCTAAGTGAATAAATGTAAATAACAGAATGCAAATGAAGCTCTTCTGCTCGTGACATTTCAGAATGAATTGCAGGAGTCTTTCATACATGCATTTCTTTCTTCTGATTTTCCGTAGTTTCTAGAAACGTACCTTGGCCTTAAGACACTTTGTCATCTTCATTTCAGCATTTGATTCCCATTCAATACACAGCTGAGTGGTTTATTTGTGGACGAGATGCCATCTCCAGTGACAAAACGTGTGCAAATAAACCACTTAACCCTGCGCGTGCCTAAGACTCAAACTAATTCTCTGGTCGACTGACCTTCTCTCTTCTTTCTGAGTGAAGCTGCTGATGCTGCTGTCTAACAGCTGTTATGGGTTGTAACTATCTACGTCTTCCTTCCTATTTCCTTTTCCCCTGGGCCTCAGAACATCCCCTGCATGAGACCGATGTGCTGATCTACTGGAAGTCAACAGCTACCCCTGTGTGGCATGTCCACAAACCTCCATTGAACCTGATCACACAACGGGGTCAAACAAAAGCGACGCTACTTCACACCCTACTTGTGCAATGTCATCATGTCCTGGACAGTTGCTCTTTTCTTCTTGCTGTCTCCTCTTTCAAAAACTTATGATGAACGAATATGGACGATATCCTCCGTATTCACCCGTCATTATTTTACCGATCCGAGCTTTGCGTCACTTTGTACCTCGAAGAGCCATATAGAGGAGAAAAAAACTGAACTGGACCGAATTGAATTCAGCTCAATCAAAAGTGTACCTGTACTATGCTGTACGAAGAAAATGGCCAAGTAGGATGTGTAGGAAGTTTTATATTGCTTGTGCTTTGGCAGAAAAAGAAAACAGTGCTGAGTGTGGGCAGACTTAAATGAGCCAGAATTGGCGAGCGACGATGTTGCTGCAGATATTGTTGCCGCGGGGCACAAAGACCATAAAAGTTCCAATAACCAAACTATCTTACGCATTCTTTATGTCAAATTTGAGTCAAATTTGTACTCCAATAAAACAAAAGTTCCACCTCTAGTTTCAGTTTATTTGTTCTTTTACTTTTGTATTGGCTTAACAAAAACTGTTCATAAGGTACTAGATCTCAGGTCGCTCACTTAGTTCACCTTATAAGATGTAAAGGGTCGCCATGTCTACCCTCAGCTACGTACGTCTGAAATGTGTCGGATAATTTGATAACGAAGCACACGTTGGAAAGGTTGCCGCTTCAGGTGATGAATTTTTTTATCGTGCCGTTTTTAAAGTTAAGTGTTGTCATCCAGTACATTCACAGTATCTGGTCGATAGGTGTTTGTGCGGGAACAGTATGTCCTGAAATAAATGAAGAATTATTTAATATGCTATGGCTTTATCGAGGGAGTTCCGATTTCAGTTTTCCACATTTTCATGCAGCTTTCTTCCAGGTGCCCTGGTTTCCTTTCACCTTCCAAAGACATGCTATTTGGCCACATTAGTGACTTTAGTCTGCTTCCAAGAGTCATTTCATGGATGGATGAAATAAAGTGTGCTACAGTGATACAAAGTCTACAGCTCACATGGTGGTCTTTTTTTTAATTATGTCATTTGTTAGATATAATTATACAGAAGACACCTGGTATTTGACAAAGTCAGATTTTCTCTTTGAACTTATTGATATTACTTATATTTGCAATAAGGAAAGTCTATTTCATTTTATTATTGTGTATTTATTTATCTGATTACCTCCTCCAAGCATCTTACGTTGTTAAGTTGCTCATAACTATTTACACATTTGAATAGCTGGGTCATTTTTACTTCAGCAATTCACAAACACCATGGTAAGTACTGTACTGGGAGCAAATTCGACCCTTTGAGTTCTACGCAGCAGCGTTACCATCTACTCTGCCTGCTACCCCGATTTTATTGCCACCCTTTCCTGCTTTCAGCGAAGTGGGCAACCAGCTGCCTCGGATGACTGTGTGCCTAAAACCCACTTTCTGGCCATGGTCCATGAGCACCATTTCCTGATTTTTTGACAGTGTGGGTTGGATCCCATCTGTCAAGACTTGTCCAACTGACAGCGCTCCGTGCCTCAATTGGGAGGCTCGTGACTTTGCCAGAATGGAATGACTTGGGCCGCAGTCAGTAGGCAGGGAGATGGTGGAACCATGGAACAGGTTGGGCTCCACGTGATGGACAGCTCCACAATGACATCCACATGCAAATTCCCACAGATAATGAAAATGAGTTGCCTCTCATTAAGATGCTAATCAAGGACTTTGAGAAGGGGGAGAGAAGACTGGGGGAAGCGCAACCCTCCCCTCCCTCACTTTTGTGAGCATTTCGTTGACAGATACTGTGTGTTTTGTTTTTCTGCTTGTTTTGTTTTGTTGCCCTGTTGAGTTTTCTGGCTTCTTTATTTAGGACGCCTTCAATAAAGGAGTTATATAATCATTTTTCTTGACTTTCTATTAACAAAAGACCCTTTGTTTGAAATTATGCTATTGTGTTGGAAACCTTGCTATCCACTTCATATCTAGCCTCAAAAACAGAGAATAAAGAGGTACGGCTTCAGTGTTTAAGACGAAAACGATTCATTTTCCATTTTGAACAGAATTAATTTTAAACAGCAATGATTTTTAAATGGTTTTATTGCTCATTCACACACACACATTTTCTGAACCGCTTGCCCCATATGGGGTCGCGGGGAGCCAGAGCCTAACCCGGAAACTCAGGGCGTAGGGCTGGAGGGGGAGGGGACACACCCAGGACGAGACGCCAGTCTCTCGCAAGGCACCCCAAGGGGTACCCGAACCCCAGACCCGCCGGAGAGCAGTACCCGGTCCAACCCCCTGCGCCACCACACCCCCCTATTGCTCATTCAGCATCAGTTATATATTTCATTCGCTGACTATCAAAATCCACTTGTCTTATCCATGGTCATGGTGATCCGGGGCCTATTCCTTAAAAATGGGGCACTAAGATAACAGGGTAGCAGTCCATTATAGAGTAATCACACACACCACACACAACATCTGAACCGCTTGTCCCACACGGGGTTGCGGGGAGCCGGAGCCTAACCCGACAACACAGGGCGCAAGGCTGGAGGGGGAGGGGACACACCTAGGATAGGACGCCAGTCTGTCGCAAGGCACCCCAAGCGGGACTCAGACCCCAGACCCACCGGAGAGCAGGACCTGGTCCAACCCACTGCGCCACCGCACCACCGCACCCTCCCATCTATAGAGTAATCATCTTGCCTTTTTAGTTGACATTTTGCTGTCAGAATGAAAACAGCTGAGTAACAAACAGAAAATTACTTCTTTTACCGCTACACCCCAACCAGACCTCTTTGCTCATCTACTTCTGCCTGCTTGATGGCCCGCACACAAATGGTAAAAGTCGGAGGTTCTCAGTTCTGGCTCCGTTGTGGTGGAATGACCTCCCCTTTCAATCAGAACTGCTCAATCTCTGTCCACATTCAGGAAGGGTCTGAAAACTCACCTCTTCCGGACTCACTAAACCCATGATATCTCCAGCTCATATAAGGTGTAAATGTTCATGCACCAAAACTTTATGATCATGCCCAGATAAGCCTTTACACAGCTACTACTCCTGTATTGTATGTAAATGTTTATGTACCTTAAAAAAAAATGTAGGAAGGTGATCAGGATTAGTCTTTTCTTAATTTTATGCACCTACTCGTGCGATGAACAACAATGCATAAAGTGGAAAGAAACTTACTTAAGAATCACACGTCTGCAACTATGTCTCTCTTTCTCCTAATGTAATGTACGCATTGTATTTTCTGTGAGATGTATCTTGCTTTGGAGAAAAAGATCTGCTAATGAAAAAATGTAAATATAAATTTTTTACAATTTAGCACATGATAAGGTATCTTCTAATATTAAATATACTGGCATTCTTCTTCTTCTTCTTTTTCTTCTTCTTATTATTATTATAAATAATAAAGAGATCCAGAGTGTGTTACACTTTTTATTCTACTTCATGGTAAAACAATGAAACCATTACTACTTCATCTCCACTGAGCATAGGGAGTACCATGCTGGAGTCTGATGGTCAAGCTACACACACACACAGACACACACACACACTTTCTGAACCGCTTGTCCCATACAGGGTTGCGGGGAACCAGAGCCTACCCGGCAACACAGGGCGTAAGGCTGGAGGGGGGAGGGGACACACCCAGGACGGGACGCCAGTCCGTCACAAGGCACCCCAAGCGGGACTCGAACCCCAGACCCACTGGAGAGTAGGACCTGGTCCAACCCACTGCGCCACTGTGCCCCCCGCATAGTCAAGTTATTGTATGAATTGTAGTTTAGTGTTGGAATCCTGTTGAACAAACTCATAATGGGACCTAGATAAAAATAAACCTTTAACAAATAGAAAGGTAGTCTGTTGATGTCCAATTGTGATTCTCTATATGGACTCCAGCGCTGAAGAAAGAACAAATTTGTAAACATGGCCACATCTTAAGTTCAAACACACTTCTCACCCTTTCTGATTAATTTAGAGCTAGAAATCAGGCATTTATGCTCCCAAACAACACTTCGTTCCCTGTAATTTGAGGATGTCATCTTTTTTCCAAACTGTGCATCTTCCAGTAATTTGATTAAAACTGCCAATTATACACAATCGCCACAAAAATGTCCATGATTAAATAAAAGAATTATGCACACTTCAAGATGTGTAATTTACCAACCTTAACCTCTTTGTAGGCAGTGAGTTATGTGGACAAAATACAGAGAGTTTACTAAGTCCTTCTGAAAGCACATAGTTCTGTATGTCAAAGGGATGAACTCTACAGTTGAGTAAAATTTTAATGAGATCAATTATTGAGAAGGTGAAGGTTAGCAGACAGAGTGATGTTGCAATACAATTCGAAAAGGGAGACGCTTTCTGGATTCTTCTAATATGAATGGAATTATTGCATTTCATTTTTTTATGAATGAGAAGTATCTGCAAAAATGTTTCGTGTGTCATAAATACCTTCTGTATAAGTCTGACATTGTAAGTAACCTTGAACAAAAGCGCCAGCAAAATAATAATTATAGCTGTATTAATGCTTGTTTCAATGATATGCTAAAGTTGATGTGATATTTGACATGATGAAGTGGTGACTGATTTATCAGCGCGTAGCATTGCTAATGCTTACAGGCATCTTTTATTCAAATCAGTGAAGGAATAAACCTTTATTAATCCCAGAGTGAAATTCACTTTGGTTGCAGCAACATGCAATGTACAACATACAATGACACCAGCCAACCAACGTCTACAACCGCTTGTCCCGAGTGCAGTAACGACGAGCTGGAGCCTAGCCTGGCAACACAGGGTGCGACGCCAAAGGGACACACCCTGGACGGGACGCCAGTCCGCCACAAGGCACCCCAAGCAGAGCTCGAACCCAAAACCCACCACGCCACCGCACCCACCCTTTTTTAAGATGATGACTCCAACTAGCCACCCATCCATCATCTACAACCGCTTGTCCCGAGTGGGGTCGTGGCAAGCCAGAGCCTTACCCGGCAACACATTGCGTAAGGTCGAAGGGGGAGGGGGGACATCCAGGAGGGGATGCCAGCCGGTCTCAAGGCACCCCAAGCAGAGCTTGGACCCCTGGCCCACGACACAGCGGGCAGCAACCAAACCCGCCGCACCACCACACCCCCTACATAGACACATGCTATGTAAATACATCCCCATGTAAGTAACTGAGCATGTAAAATAGGGAGAAAAATAGCATTATCTCATTTAACAAACATGCTTTTGCAAAGCGACTTCCATTGAACTCTATGTAGTGTTATCAGCTCACGCATCTTATTCACCAAGGTGACTTACACTGCTAGATACACTACTTACACTGAGTTACTCATCCATACATTTTATATATACAGTATATGTCAACGTTACTTGATAGCCATATGTATACTGTGCTTATTGTCCTATTATTTCACCAAAAAATAACCAGTTTTACAACATCACATATGATGCTTAATCATGCTTTATAAAGCACTGGAAGTCGGCTAGTGTATTTTCACCTTGGTTTCTACTTGGCAGCGATTATGGAGCTTCTTGAGGGCTGAGGGTGGCTATCCAGAAATGTTTTATCCTCATCAGTTACAGCAGGGCACTCTGATTACTGGGGGAACATTTTTTCGTCTTTCAGAAAGTGTCACGGGTGGCCACTACAGCGTGAGCTCTCCTGCAGGTCTCTTTCTCCCACCTTGTGTCTGTGCGGTGTTCTCATTATTAGCACTTCGTTCTCTTTTGCTCGCATTTTCGTCCATTATTTCGTACTGTTTTCTCTCACTTTGCTCTCCACGTCATGCGTCCTGTGCGCTCTGCTTCTTTGCAGGTCCTTCTGTCCTGCCCTTGTTCCTGTTACCATTAGAATGACATTAAAATCATTAAAAATGACATTATTTGGGAATACCTCCAGGGGTGTTTCTGGGTGGCAGCTGCTCCACTGACCTTCCTTTTCTTTTCTGATCTCCCCTCTTTTAAAAAGGTGTCTCCGCTTTTTATTCCTCTACCTCCTTCATCCTTAAAATCATGAAAAGCGTCAATTGATCAAGCATGCATGAAACTAGTCTTGCCAACAAATCTTGTTTCCAGCAAATGAAATGATGACCATGGGAGGAAACCAGAGCAAACAAAAAGATTTGTTCCTCATACACAGAATATGCAAATTCTCAGTATATTTGAATGAATTTACGAATGGATAAATTAACTGTACCCTTGAATGTTCACTTGGAGTCTCCAAATTTGAATTGGAAAGAACAATGAAACAATCAAACTAAGAAATTACTTTGCTTTCATATCAGACCGTCTTTCGTCTACAAATCAGAAAGCAGCAGTAAATTGAATGGAGGGGGACAATGCCATGTTTAGAAATGACAACACCAGTTGTGTACTGCTGAAGAGATGTCTAATGAAATAGATTGGAATGGAGAGTAATTACATGGACTGACATATACAAAAATCTGTGTCGGATTTCCTGTACAGCCTGGAGAATTACTGAATGTGAAGATTCATTAAACAGATTGGAGAGCACTTACTGGGCTGGTGTTCCTTTAGTTTGTTGCTGGATATTGCATCACACCCTACACTTTCATGATAGGCTCTGGACCACTGGGACTGTGCATTGGACAAGTGGTGATCAATAACTGATGGATTGAAGAACTGAATGAACAAATGAACGAATGAAAGCATATTCTGTTAAACGCAGTGCTTTTATTGTGTACTACATCTGTTAGCACCTTTACCGTAGTGTTACAACAAACCCTGGGGACCTCGCGCACCATATTTCTCACCTGTCTGTATGCTCTCAGGTGTCTCCAGTGTTGCATATTACCACCACCTCTTTTATTCATAGACGCAACACCTCCACCAGCATGCTCTGCCCCGACGGTGACCGATATCCCAATAAGTCCAGGTCTGCTCTCCGGTGTGACCTTTACGGTCCTTCCGTAGGTTTCTATTATTATAAACCTTTACATATTTTGTCACACTGCCCCCATCCCCAACCTTTACACACCTGTCAGCCGCCGTGGAGCCAGATTCCCCGACTTCATTCTCCGATCACATGAAACGGAAGCGCCCGTCTGGTGACCGTGGATATTTGAGCCACATGTACATGTGTGCATTCTGGGAGGCCACCTGGCTTTTAAACAGGCATTTAGTTCCAGTGTGAACTAGACACAAGATTCTAGACACAGGCCATTCAAAGAGGAACGGGGGACAAAAATAATAATTAGCTTTTTTTCTTGGTTTTGATTGACTACGGAGCATTGACAATATATCTTTTCCAAATCAGAGTAAGCTATTCCATATCGATAAAAAATGTGTATCAGTTTCAAAAAATACATTTTGACTGGTCATCCTTGACCTACGTGATTTGTTCTAATACAACGTATGAGTATGGGTGATGCACCTTTGCTTGGGTAGGCTTTTGCAGTCCTGTTTTCCACATAACAAATTCACCCAGATCTCTGCCTCTCCCCTAGCAACGGGATATAGCTGTCGCACCGCCGCACTCTGACGCAAGTTGTTGACTTTGCCTAAGCACGGCTAATGGCTCAAGACAGCAAACAAAGGAGGATCGCCTCCACTAAACATCTTCTCTCCTCTGCTGGGGTCGGGGGGGTGGAACACCATTTGCCTTTTTTTTTAAAAGCACCGCAGGGACCGAAATTGGCGTCTTAACTTATTCCTCCAAACCAAGTTCTCGACTCGGGTGCGCTCAGAAAGCGAACCGTTCACGTATTAATTTCGCAGGTCTCCCTTTAATCCTAAGCGAATGTGACTGTGACCTTTTTAAAGTCCACTCGTCTGGTGTTTGCGCTCAGTGCCGTTTCGCCGAAGCCCAACAAAACCTTGACTGAGCAGGATTTAATTAGCAAACGTGACCTTCCTGATGAGTATAGTGTGTACTTAAACATTTTTGCTCCAGCCTTTGGCCAGCATGAGAAGGACATGAATACTGAATGAGACAAAGAGGTTGCAAAGACAGGCTCTTACAATCCATTATTCGATCGTTACAGCGCCCGCATTTGCCATGCAGTACTAATACTTTCTTGTTTTCGTTAACTGAAGGACCTTGTCTCACTAGCTAGATTATGGAAATAATATCAAGAACTCATAACTATATAGAAAGTGATGTGGCCGTCGCTCATCGCTCCGTGCTATTTGGTACTTCATGGAGATTGGTGGCTGATACTAGTTCACAGTTAATCTGCATTTGTAGTCACCCTGATATTGGTTCTGCCCTCTTCAATATTTGGAGATTTCGGCAGAAACTGCCAGATGAAATGTACCACATCTGCCAACTTTGCTAACATGCGTTGGGAAATTATGGCTGAAGGATTTAGTAATTATTAAGCTGAGGGACATGTAAGATGTCACACATTTGTAGGCTGGGAAGTGGAACATCTGATCCCATCCTGATGATTATGCTGGAATGCAGTGGGGGATGGCAGGTGATGGGAGAAACAGAAACCGTACAAAAACACCATTTTAATTACACACATCATCTGAAACTGCTCATCCCATACAGGGTTGCAGGAGCCTAACCTGGCAACACAGGAGGAGGGGACACACCCAGGACAGGATGCCAGTCCGTCATAAGGAGCCCAAGGGGGACTTGAACCCCAGACCCACCAGAGAGCAGGACCTGGTCCAACCCACTGTGCCACCGCGCTCCCCTTTCTTTGACAGATCGACCAAATAAATAAATATTTGCAATCTACATGGATGTCTCCAAGATGTTCATGAATTTGGGTCCAACCCACTGAGCCACTGTGCCACCGCACCCCCCTTCTATTTTAATTAATAAAATACAATATATTAAGTTCAGGGGGGCGCGGTGGCGCAGTGGGTTGGTCTGGGTCCTGCCCTCCGGTGGGTCTGGGGTTCGAATCCTGCTTGGGGTGCCTTACGACGGACTGTCCCATCCTGGGTGTGTCCCCTCCCCCTCCAACCTTACGCCCTGTGTTGCCGGGTTAGGCTCCGGTTCCCCGTGACCCCATATGGGACAAGCGGTTCAGATATTAAGTTCAAAACCTCATTGATCACCCTAGAAATTCATTTTCGGCTAAGAAAAAATGTACAGTATAGAACAATATGTAAATATGTGATTTATGGATGCACATCTTATGTTTAACATATTGTCCGGAGTACATTTGTAAATTATTACCACCTGACAAAACATTACAGATTACATCAGAGTTTGGAAACTGGAGAAGTTTGCATTGTGGTTTAACAAAACTGAATCTGGTTTGGTGAGTCAGCTTTGTCTCAGTGAATGTGTGTGTGTGTGTGTGTGTGTGTGTGTGTGTGTGTGTGTTAGAGATTATCAAGGGATTAATGCCAGAAGTTGCCCCCTTAATGCTGTGATTATCTGTAGGCAAACACAGAGAACAACCACAATCTCTGATGTGGAGAAAATGGCAGCAAAGTGACAGCAAAGCAGGCTATTCGGTGAATTTCCAGAGCAGTTGTATTTTTATGGTCTTGTTAGGCCACAAAGAAATGTTTTCACACAGTTTTTTGTGTCTTTCAACTGAATCTGGCAGACCTTTTTATTGATGGTAATTTGTCAGACTGTTGTTCCACACTCGCTTTCGTTAACTGCTGATCCAAATCAGGGTTTTGGCAGTCGGGAGCCTATCCCAGAGGCACGGGGTGCTTGGCTATCCAGTCCATTGCAGGGTGGCCACATGCATACAGGGTCACACACTAAGGGCAATTTAGATTATTAATTTCTCTGGGAACACATATCTTTTGATTGTGTGAGGAAACCAGAGCACCCAGAGGAAAGCCATGAGAACATGAAAACTCCAGACAGACTGAGCTGAATTCGAACCTAGACCGGGAACAGTGAGGGAAAAGTGTTACCCTTTGTGCCACCATGCTGCTTTTTTAGTTTAATGATATCAAATGGGTAGGGGGGTGCTGTGGCGCAGTGGGTTGGACCGGGTCCTGCTCTTCTGTGGGTCTGCGGTTCGAGTCCCGCTTGGGGTGCCTTGCGACAGACTGGCGTGCCGTCCTGGGTGTGTCCCTTCCCTCTCTGGCCTTACGCCCTGTGTTGCCAGGTAGCCTCCGGCTCCCCCGTGACCCCGTATGGGACAAGCGGTTCTGAAAATGTGTGTGTGTGTGTGTGTGTGTGTGATATCAAATGGAAAAAATCCATTTGCTCAATAAGTGACCACAGTAAGGTGGTCCGTAGCAGAACAGTTATCGCTGCTGACTTCCCTTTGGCCCAAAGTCTGAATCCACGTTGTTCCATCTGTAGAACTCTTGTTTAAGCTGCTTACTTTAAATTGCTGGAGTAAAAAGTACTCTGCTGAATAAATGGATAAATCAGTATAAGTCGACTCGCAGTATAAATTGCTTTGGAGGAAAAAAAGCTAATTAACTAGAAATCTTACATTTCAAGGTCTGAATTTAAAGTGAAAATGTTAAAAAATAAAAGTGAACTAACAATTTAGCCTGAGAAGAAAAAGATGTTCTTTTTGCGGAGAAGAGAAATGGTGCTGGAGGACAAGTTTAAATGATCTGGGATTTCCTTCACACTGTCCACACAACTTTTGTTGAACGTGGGATTATCTAAAATCCCCCTGCTTCCCCCATGTGGACCCCTGGGTGACTTATTAGTATGCAGGCTGGCTGGAGGCAGCCTTCCTTTGTTATAAATCTGATGGGCGTTTGCTTGCGTGTGTGTGTTCGTGTGTATGCATGTGCGTGCAATAACATCACCAGATGGGTGGGTGGGGTCACGAACATCTATCTGACTTTGTTTTACTGTTCTTAATGTCTTTTAATGGCCCCCCCTCCCCGACGAAAACTCACTTCCCTGCGTCATAGTACTCGCCATGGAAACGGAGATAAGCAGTTTTATTTTTTATTTTTAATTTCCCCCCCAAATAATTCCTCTCTGCTCCAGCAAAGAACGATTAGCTTTCCTCAGCTGAAGAGTTACGCAAAATTGTTGCTGTATTGAATTTTTAAAATATAACTGGGAATTAACATGTTGCTGGCTATCCATCTATTAGACAACTTAGCGCGTATTTAAGTGAAAGGACTTTATTCCACTTCTAAGGTTTTGTTATAGTCCTTTTCCAAATTAACTTTGTAGTCATGGTGATACACAATGTGAGGCTGGGGGAAGTGGGGGCCGTGGTCATGGAATATCATAATATATTCAGACCGCCTGAGGTGTGTGTCAGACAATAGTTGCATCACTTGTGACAGCAGCTTATTATTATTTTGATTATAGGGGCAGCAGGTAGTGTAGGGTTGAGGACAGCAATCTGCAACCTGAGGTGTGCTGGAACAAACCCTGAATCACTGCTGCTGGTGTTGTACCCTTGAACAAAGTACATACCCTGAGGTGTAAATGTGCGTCACCCTGTACTTTGGATAAATGTTCCAGGTAAGTAGCCTTATGTAATAATTAATTTCATTATTATATTTCTCTGACGCTTTGCTCCAAAGCAAATTTATTCACCTCTTTACACAGCTAGGTAAATTATGATAAGTACGTTGCCGAAAGGTATTACAGCTGGGATCAAATCTTCAGCTTTTGGATCCAAAGGCAACAACACTAACCACCATGCTACCAGTACTAATCCCTTATGTTACCTAGTTTGCTAGTTAGTCCCTATAACTAGTTAGTTGACACTTATCCAGACAACTTTGAATTTTCCTAATTTGTACAGATGGGTGAAGCAAAAACAAAAGCCAAAAAAAAGTATAATAAAATTCTGAGCTGCAGAAAAGTGTGTGAGCACAATTCTCCACAGCAGGGGGTGCAACGGTTGGCACTGGTGTCTTGTAATGCAATGGCTTCTGGTTTGAATCCCGCTACACTGATGGAGTGAAAATGATCCAGCTTGTACAAATGGGTGCATAATTATAAGGTTGTACATCTGCTATTGTGTTTCACCTGGGACACAGTTCTCAACTAAATAAGGATTAATAACAATACATATTATGAACAAAGGCTGCATTGTAATACAGGCTTTCAAAAACAAATTCGCTGCATATTTATGGAAGGTAATGAAGAAGAAGGCAGATTCTAGCATGCAATCATGGTTTTGTTTTCTTTTTTCTAAGCAAATGTGGAGGCAGAAAACAGAATGGAGCTGTAAGGACTAGCAAGCAGCCGGAGGAGCCCTGATTAGTCTCATGTTTATTCATCTGTCAAACTCCTGCTTTACGCTCAACTTCTGGAAATGGAGAACACTAAAGTTTGCATGAGTCTGGGTTTATATTGGGAGACTGGCTAGAAAGAATTGGATCACTGGTGAGCAAGAAAGCATTTGTTCAGTGCTTCGGTGGCCCTTATTTAGTTTATTGGCAAAAAAAAAAAACCCTACATAGTTCATTCCATATACATGGTGCACCAATAGTTTGTTTTCAAGTTCCCTTCTGCAAGTAGCATCAACATAAGGGTGTATACACAGCAGCAGGGGCAGCATAATTGTTAGAGCTGCCACCTTTAGACCACAAGGTTGCTGGTTTGAATCCTGCCTCCAGCTGTTGTACCCTAGAGCAAGATACCCTGAAAGTGCTCCAGTAGTATTACTTGTATATATGGGAAAATTATTGTAAGTAAATTAACATCAAAAGTTGCTTTGTAGAAAAGTGTTCTGTAAATGTAAAAACTGGATATGCACAACTTGAACAGTTAAAGCAAAAAAAAAAAAATAGAAAGCTCCACCCCTTTTGTCTAATAGACCAACTGCAAATAGTAACCTAAAGATTTTACAGGGACATAATGGTTGGGTTTTGCATGGTAACTATCCAGTTACATTCCATGCTATGGTTCTTCAAGTCAGTTTGCATGTAACACATCATTAGATTGCTAAATTCATTGGGTAATTCATTTATTATCAATAACCACATGTTCAGTGCAAGATTTTGTACAGAGCCTATCCTGGAAGCATGAGGACTGAGAGAGGACACACAAACACACACATACACACACACACACACACACACACACACACACACACACACACACATGCACAGACTCTCCAGTCAGTTTATAGTCACCACTTCATCCACCTACAATATCCACAGCACTTTACTCAATATTTTTGCAAACATAAAAGTGAATAGTAACTGCACTAAAGCTTGTTGGTTTCATTACACACACTGTGATTGTTTTTGTAATGTCCCATAAGCAGGTTATGAAACAAACTGAAGCAGTTCAATAGTCGAATACCTAGTTTATCAAAGACATGATTCCATGTCTCTATGAAAAAAAAAAAAAAATTATAACACCTATCTCGAGGTTTGTATGTTTTCGAAGATGTAACAGCAACAATAAATGCAAAAGTAACAACGAAAACAAAAAACCTCAAAACAAAGTCATTGACTGCGAGGAATTCCATAAGATATAAAAGCCTCTTGAAGAAAATCTGTGTCCGGAGAAAGGTAAATGCACTGTGAAGCGAGTAAAACTGTTAAACCTTAAAATGACAGCAGCATTGCTTTTTATTCTTTACTGAACCCATAATTTGTAGAAGCTTCATTCTTATATTTTGCACCACTTTTTGTTTCAAAACTATGAGTCTGCTGTAGCCCTTGAGATGTTATGAGTTTGGAATTACAGCTGGCGATGGTGTGGTGTTGGACATACTTGAGCAGATAAGCGAACGTGTACCTGCCACGATTGCAGAAGTCGTTCGGAAATGAGTCGCAGAAGGTATTTCATGGCTTATTCTTTCTCTAAACAGTTTCAGCACGAAGGACTGTGGCTTGGGGACCAGGTTGTCTGAATCTAGAAAGACCAATTCATTTGTAAAAATGTTGTTAAATATCCTGACCTCTTCTATGCTGTTACAGTACAACTGATGTTCCATATTTATGTCAAGCAATATTAACCACTGACACCGAGTAGAAACAAGGAATTAAATAATCAATTGCATCCTCCAGAAGAAAGCTCCAAGTCTTTATATGCTCTCTGAACAATAAGATACATATATGATCTTAATACAAGCTGACTTTAATGCGCCACGACACACATGGCACCGACTCGTACGTCAGCTTGCTGGGTAAATTTTTAATTATTGTTACACAACTAAATTCCACTCAGCATTTTTTTTAAAACCAGGATAGTTATTGTCACGAGTTGTTAAGAACACATCAGCGATACAATGTCACACTGACAATCACACATTTCTTTGACTGTGCTGAATGAGATTCGGCAGTCAACCTTTGCGCTTTCAGATAAAAATATTAGAATGAAATCAAGCGCAAATAAGAACTAGGTCACAGAATCATTGTGTCTCCAAAAGAATAGAGAATGTAATAAAGTTTTCCAAAGCTCTTCGACAAGAATATTTCAGCAGAATATTTTAATCTTAATCAGCTCCCCCCAACAACATGATATTTTTTTTTTCTGGATTCATCAAGCCAGATTTTTTTCTTTATGTAAAATTGTGAATTTCCCTCTGCTTACCAGAGAGCGCAGTTCTAATCATTTCTAACATGCCCAGCACTCAGACATATGAATAATACAAGCATCCTTCAGAAAAATGTCAGAGCACTATAGACTGTAGATAGAAGGCAGTAATGTGGAGGTAACAGACTAAAAGCACTTCATACTCCCAATTCAGGTGAACACCATGTCTATGGAATTAAAAACACAAAACGCTGCATTTTTGGCTGACTGCATTTGACTTAGAGACGTGAAATATTTTGCTCAGAGAGTCCTTGGAAGGTTGGCTGTGCACAGAATAATGTGTGTTTCTTTTTGGAGACCAGTACCAGCTATGGCAGTGCACCTCACAACTGTCTCTGCCTCATTTCTCTTAGAGCAACAGCCACCTCACCTCACCGCCCACTTTATTCTGATTTGTTTAATATCCTTCTTTTACATTTTAATTTGGCTTCACTGCTACTTTATGACACAAGCTTTGTGAAGTTTTCTTGCGTCTTGTTCCAGCTCTCCAAGCAGTCTGCAGTCAAGCCTAGGTCCAAAAATTATTTATGTGCTACCTTTTCATATACCTTCCTTGCATAATAAAGAGAAGATGGCATGCATGTTGAAACAACATCAGAGGACCTCTGTTCACCTTGCAAATGAAATCATTTCTTTTCTTCTCCTTGCACAACCTCAGACAACTTTGACATCTTTCGGTGGCATGTGGCTCTGACCCTGTTGTCTGCTCCCCAGACACGGAAAACAAACGACAGATGAGGATTTCAAAGCCACACTGCTCTAAGACCCCCAGGGAAGGAGGAAATGAATTGGAGATGTGGAGAAGGTAGCAGTCGAAACGCCAGCAGGCATTAAGACAGCAGAGAGCTGCTTCCTGAACAGACCATGGAAGGAGAAGTCAACCAGCCGTTGGGTGATTCCCTCTGACAGCTATTGCATGTGCTTCACTCTGGAAAAGGTGAAGACAGAAACAAAAGATCATTGGGCAGAGTTTCAAAATGTTACTCATCTCCATCAATGTCCGCATTTCCTTTCAGCTCCTAATAGAATTTCCATTTCTACCTTAACTTTTCGCCCCACCGGGCTTGTCATGTGAAGAGTCCTTCCTCTTGATTGAACTCCGAGTCTGTGGGTGGTCAGCGTTTCAGATGTGATCTGAACACAGAGCTCCACTGTACTTCCAAATGGCCAACATCCTATTATAAATGTATACAAAGCAGTCATGTGCCTCACTTCACCTCGCTAATTACCATGAATTAAGTCAATGCACAGTGCACACTGTTATGCTCCAAGTTTAAAATTCAAATGTGGCTAAAGTGGGGATGCTGCCAGTTAGAGTTCAGTAATAAAAGGATTTGGCTGGAGGTGAGGGCCACAGCATCTTCATCCCCTCTTTCAACCTTCCTCTAAGGCAGGAGTGCCTGGCCACAGTCATTACGGTGAACCGGTCTGAGGGCTACATGGGTAAAAATCATAATGAGTGACATACTGAACCTTATGTGTCTAAACTGAAGAATTATTATTGTGTCTTATACGTGTCTAACTATAAGTGTACTGCTGAATAATTCAAAGTGCTGCGATGGACTGGCGTCCCCTTTAGGGTGTGCCCCCCACCCCTTGAGCCTTGCGCCCAATGTCTCCAAGATAGGCTCTGGCTTGCTTGGATTTTTGTTTTTCAAATAAGCATTATGGTAAGCAAATATCTGACTATTTTTATCTCTCAGTCGGAAGATTTCCACTGAAGGTTATGGAGAAATTCTGCTAAAATTATAAGAGTAAGCGAACCCCTATTTCATAACAAATGGAGAGCATTCACAGCTTGCCGTCGTTTTTATACTGTAAACTATTTCCACTTGCCTCTGTATCTTTATTCATCCCTCTTAATTCAAATTACAATACTAAAAGACACTAAATCTCTGATTGCTTCATTATGCACCTTGGTAACTGAATTACAATTCATAGTACAATTCATACGCTTCAAAATCCACTCCATTCAAACATTCACACCTTAATCCCTAAATAAATATTAACTTCCCCTACAGAAGTTCTGCAGTCTATCATCTTGGGGCACTGACATCAGGCAAGACCTCCAAGCTAAAATAGAGGTGCACCAAGCATTCCTATTCGGCACCTGCTGTCATCCAATTATTGAATTTAAAAATAGGAGCAATCATGCAAGTGCCACTTAATCGGGTGAAAGAGAAAATATCATATATACATTTTCTTTTAGATGCAACCAAGTAATATGCTGAAAACTCGCTTGCTAACAAGTTGAGGTCATTGTTTCTAGTTCTCTCTGTAACTATAGCAACAACAAATGGTATCATAAAGTACATAATTAGAAGAAATATAAAGTTCAGCATCTTTTTTTGCTTTTCCCAAAAACTAAATTACAATATTAAAATTATTCAGGAGCTGGCATGGCATTCATATGCTTGCTATCATGTTTGTCATTAGGGTATTTAAGTTTTAAAAGCTTGGTGGTGGAGATTGATCGTGGTGTCAGCATTCCAAGATATGTCCTCTTTTCTCATTTGATTGCACAGCCACCCCCTCCTGAATCATGAATGCCGTCTTGCGTTAATTTCAGATTTTGGTTTTTTCCAAGAGTTTCTGAACACCTTCAGGGAGGCACTCAAGCTGAGAAGCACGGGCTTATAAACCATCTGTCATTAAGACAAACATTTGCATTATGTCAGTAATCTTTACAACTGTTTCATTGTCTTCTTCCAAACATTGAAGATCACAGCTTTAAAGGTAAGCAACTATTACAACTAGAGTTGACCAAATTAAAGCTCAGCATCTGAAGAAGTGTAGAAAAAGTGACATGCATATAAATCCGATATTCTTTGCTGAAAATGAAATCCGTCTTTACGTATCTCAGGCCTGTAAGAGTTTCTTATCGGAAACTATTTTAATCGAGAATGGTACAAACACCGGTATTTTCTGGCTGTCTCCACCCGTCATGCAGAGAAGTCTATTTCTGTAAGCATCTCTTAATTGTATTTGCTTCCTAACTGTGATGAATGAACGTGTTGAGCAGCACTTGCAACAGGTTATTTGGCAGTTTATGTGTAGTTCTGCAGGTATAAAAAATACAAATGATCAATGGGGAGGAGGGGGTCTTTAGCCCTTTCAGATTCTACGTATTCAACATAACACGCTTTTGAAAAACACCTATTTTTGCTCCACACACTCAATGCCAGCCTAAAGTGAAGTCTAATGGTTTTTTCCTCTTATTTGTAGTGATTATGTATTATTACGTTCTACCTAGGATATCCAAATGGAGTGATGTACACAGAATCATTTTATTATGAAAATATCATAGGACGTAAGAGATGTTTTGGTAGAGAAGTTCAGAGTAAAGGGCGGCACGGTGGGGCAGCAGCTAGTGCTGGGGGCTAACAGATTATGGGCTGTGGTTCAGATGTTGGTCTGTGTGCAGCTTGCATGGGTTTGACTGATGTGCTCTGATGTGATTCCTCCCACATTTCAGAGACATATTCTTCAAGTCAACTGGTGGCCCTAAACTGCCTGCGACATGTGTGTGTCTGTGTGTCTTAAATCCTGGAGTCCCCATCAAAATGATCCAAACCAGACCTGTGAATTGCTAAGGCTGTCCCTGCATCAGACAGGCAGGTACTTATGATGATGAATGGATGACTCAGTCTAATCTCCTTCATCAACTATTTTAGGTGAATATTACAGCCAAATCTAGGATGAGTATATGGTATTAAGGTTTTTTTTTAGACTATTTCTTTCTCTACATGCCTTCTTGAATAGTACATGCCTGTCAAGGTAGTATGAGTTACAAATAGGGCAAAAAGGCAGACTACAGCTTGCTATTTCAGTGTATTCTTTTTAATTTCTACACATAACAACAGAAGGCGCAATTGCGTTTATATGAATTAACAAGTAGCTCAAGAAGACATTTAGCTAATTAAGAAATGATGAAAAGGAAATTATTTCAAGCCTATTTCACCTGGTGATCGGCACTGGATGTATTTTTCCAACAGCTTCATACCACCTATATTTCTTATACACCTGCTCTGAGACCGAGAACAATACTACAGGTGTTCATTGTCACATCTGATTATTGATCAAAATCACACCGAAGAACTTCGCTCAACTTTTTAGCGTTAGGTGACTAATACAATTTTTAAGTACTCATCTAATACCTTTAGTCTGTTATTTGTACATTTCCAGGTAAACTGTTAGATTTACAGCACAAGGGAAAAATACACATTTTATTTTTATCCTCTAACAAATACATAAAAAGCAAAACAGAACATGGTGAAACAGTCTTTTGGCATTAATGTATCGACTGGGTGTTTCTGTCTATCTTTCAAAGTCATCTTTGGTTCATGAATCCAAAACCGGTCTGAACACACAGAATCCCATTTGTCGTAATTGCGGTCAGGGATCTTCGAAAAACCGCTCCGCTCACAACCCAGAATGTAAACATCTGTCTTGTTATAGGAAATGGTAACATTGTACAACCAGTTCCTGTCAAACCACAACATGCGTCATCCCCTAGTATTATGAATATTTAATACCCTTAGTTTCCCATATCTGTGTAAGCTTTACATTTATTTTTTTGCATGATTTATATGATAAGGGGACACGGGAAGAAAAAAAAGCCACAGACATCGTGGCTCCACCATCAATAAATGTTCATCTCACTTTGATTTCTGCAAAAATCACACCGAATCCATGATTTGTGGTGCGTTTTAAAGAGCGTTATTGTTTTTCTGACAATATCCATTTATCAGCCTTTAATTTTTCTACATGTTTTTGTACATTCAGCTGTTGTGCACTGCTAAATTAGCTCTGCAAATCCAACCACAGGCTACGTTTTAAATGCCTTCCAAAAGGGAAATTCATATAATAAAGAGAGACATCTATTCAAAGCGCAAAAATAAAAGCTATTCGGTGAAAAAAGCATTTTTGTTTCATCTACAATGAATATTAAAACAACTTTCTTTACATATGAGTAGATGTTTGCTTCTTACTGATCTGTGACAGTTGACAGTCAGCTTTCTTCCCTGTATGCAACGTCAACTGCCGAATCTTAAAGTGCATCTCTGAAAAAAAGAGTCCTTTAAGAAACAGGCTTTAAAAAAAGAATACATCACTGTCCACAGAGGCCAGCTCATTTTGTGCCTGTTGTTCCTGTGGAATATTATTAATAGTCGTCAGTTGCCAACGAAGCAAACACATCAAAGAGCAGACAGACCGTCATCTTGTCAGAGTAATCAATTTAATAAGCTCCTGGAGTATTAGTTATCTTCGGCTGCTGTGTGGGCATTTAAACTTTCTATGAAAATACAACGAGAAAAACATGTTTTTGTTGACTGACTAAATAAATTCTTCTGAGATCTCTCCGCGCCAAGACGTGAGTAATTATTTCTTTGACCGTCTCCATTTCCCTTTGCTTTAATGGTTGTGTAAGCTATATTAACAATGTCTTTGAGGACTTTATTTGATTTTGAGTTAGACAGTAAAGCAATCACACAATCTTTGAATTTAAGCCCTTTTGACAGAATGGCAGCAATGTCTTCAGCCCGTTGTCAGACCTCCTGACTGCTGGAACACCTATGTTCGCCCTACTGTCTATCCTGACAAGTGATTTCGATAAACTCAGAGCACGGGAACAGCAAAGTGTCTTCATCACTTTGTTGGCTGTAAATTTTCAAAGATGCTGCTACAGAATTAGACAGGTTGAAAAGAAGATCAATGTTAATATCACATTTCAGAACCGCTTGTCCCATACCAGTTAAGAAGAAATAGAACTGAAGACCTGCAAAAGACAAACGAAGTTCACCTTCTTGCATAATTCGTATCAAGATACAAAAGAAGGGTATTACAGTAAGGGTCATAGATCAGAAAAGCGGTCAAGGCAGTAGAGGAGCAATTAGAGCTCCTCTGCTGCCAGGAGCCAATGGATGCCAACAGTTAGGGGTTTCAACACCACTTTCCTCTTGGACTCTTATGGCAGATGTAATTACTAACTACGGAAGTTCAGAGATGTCAGGATGACTGATTACAAAAAGTCACCCCTGTGAACTCAATAATGCGAGGCTACCTAAAGGTAATGAAAAAAGCAGAAAGGAAATGTGTGACTGGGTCTAAAGTTAGGGAAGAAACGCTTTTCGGATACCCCTAGATCTGCTTGACTCACATTGTTATCGAAAACAGAGGTCACTGTAGCAAACCAGCAGCAGTTCATCAAGTGTGTGGAAATACTTCACTAAAGATGAAGCCGGTGCTACTGTCACTTGCAAAGCTTGCAAGTCTGTCCTGATGTACAACAAAAGTACAAGTGCAACGCACACTCAGAGGATGATCCAAAACGGTCCGTGTACGATGCGTTCACTTGTTTTTTGATTCCAAATTGAAAAACAAAATGCGAATTACGATGCCTTCATTCTTTTTTTTGTTTTAAAAATGAAAAACAAATAATGAATTTACTAGCAGAGAAAATAGAAAAACTGGTTTTTATTGTTTCTGAACACAAACACAGAAGAAAAGGACTTGTTTTTTAATTTTCTCTTTTCGCTTAATCATACAGTAGGGGGCACGGTGGCACAGCGGGCTTGGCCGGGTCCTGCTCTCTGGCAGGTCTGGGGCTCAAGTCCCGCTTGGGGTGCCTTGCAACAGACTGGTGTCCCATCCTAGGTGTGTCCCCTCCCCCTCCAGCCTTGCTCCCTGTGTTACCGGGTTAGGGACCGGCTTGCTGAAACCCTGCTCTGGACAAGCGTTTCAGACAGTGTGTGTGCGTGTATTTAATCATACAAAGTGCAGAAATCAAAATCTCACAATACCACATATGTTGAATGCCCTAAAGTGTGCAACATTTCCAGTCTAATAGCATGGTGAGTAATACTATGGTCTCACAGCACCTGGGTGGTACAAGAGGATGTGGGTTTGATCCCTGCTCAGTCTGTGCAGAGTTTCCATGTTCTCCCTGTGTCTGTGTGGGTTTCCTGCAGGTACTCTGGTTTCCTCCCACAGTCCAAAGACATGCTGTTCAGGTTCCCCCATAGTGTGTGAGTGTGTTCCACTGATGTATGGATGAGTGACCCAGTGTAAGTAGTATATCTAGAAGTGTAAGTCACCTTGGTGAATAAGGTGTGTGGGCTGATAACACTACACAGAGTTTGTTGGAAATTGGAGAAAAGCATCTGCTAAGTAAATGAATAAATGCAATTTGTTTGCAGGTAGTTTGAAAGTCTCTTTGACTTTATCAAAACAGGGATAGACATGGATGGAGGCCTGCTCATCTCTCCTGGTGGGAATGGTCTATTCTCCCTCTCCACCTGCATGACCTGTCCTCCTTTGAATTGTATTCTGTCTCTATCACAGCCCCAATCACTCTCGTTATGGCTGTTCTTTATTGCCCTCCTGGTCCTTCCAGCCACTTCCAGCCACTTCCTGGATGACCTCAAGATCTTGTTGAGCTCTCTCCCAGGGGACAACACTCCGTTGATTCTCTGGGGTGACTTCAAACTGCATGTCGAGGACATACATGCAACTGGCCTTTTGTCGCTCCTGCAGCCCTTCCAACTCTTCCTGTCCCAGTCTCCTGCAACTCACAGAGCTAGCAGTCTCACACAATCACAAAGCAGTGATACTAATGTTTTCCTCTGCCCTATCTTCCTATCTTGACTCTTTCTGTTCCCTAACTTCTAGACCAGCACACCTCAGTTCCACCCCATGGCTGACTGATAGATTACATGCCAACAGCACCAAACTCCAGGCTGCAAAATGACGACGGCAAAAATGCAAGACTTGCATGGACCTGGATGTCTACAAAAAACTTTTAACTACTTCTCACTCTGCTGTCTCAGCTAAAACAGCCTTCTTCCACAACAAAATAGGATCTGCGACTGTAAAACCACAGACTCTTTGACACCTTCTCATCTCTACTCTGTCCTCTGCTGCCTCCTCCTCTGTCTTCTCTCACCGATGATGACTTCACTTTGTTTTTCAGAGACAAAGGCAACGCAATCACTAAGTTCTCGGCATCTCCTTGCCCTATTCTGGTTGGACCTTCGTGCGAAGTCACGCTGTCCAAATTCAAACCTCTGTCAGAAAATGACATCTCCAACCTCCTGCTGTCACACAGAGCCACCACCTGTTTGCCAGATCCGATCCCTTCGACACTTGAACAGACCATGTCCCACAACGCTCCACCTTCATCCCCACGATCATTAACTCCTCGCTTTCCTCTGGCTGTTTTCCATCTGCCTTCAAAACTCTCCTGATTTCACCTCTGGTAAAGAAATCTTCTCTGGATCCGAAATTAGTCCAAACTACAGGCTAGTCTCCCTCCTCCCTTTTCTGTCAAAAATTCTAGAACCGGTGGCCTGTGATCAACTATCTTGATTCCTCACTTGGAACATCTCCTCGACAGATATCAATTTGGATTCAAAGTTGGTCACTCCACCAAGACAGCATTCCTGGCAGAGTCTGATGCTCTTGAGTCAGCTAGAGTGGTGTCCCTCTCCTTAGTCCTCATCCTCCTTTACCTGTCTGCAGCATTTGACACTGTCAACGACTGGATTCTACTCTCTTCTCTTGATCAGCTTGGCATCAAAGGAACGGCACTAAACTGGTTTGAGTTCTACTAATCAGACAGATGCTATCAAGCGGTTTGGCAGTACTCCCGTTGTCCTCTGCCTCTCTCAACTGGTGTCCCACAGGGCTCAGTACTGGGTCCTCTGCTCTTCTTAATCTACACCTCTTCCCTCAGCCCTGTCATCACCTCACATGGATTCAACTGCCACTACCATGCCAACGATACCCAGCTTTTTCTCTCATTTCTACCTGGAGCATCAGACATTTCAGCATGCATTGCTATCTCTGCTTAGATGTCTGATCACCACCTAGAACCCAACCTCGCCAAAACACAGATCCTTCACCTCCCAGCTGGACTCTCTTCCTGTCGTGAACTCTGTTAAACTGGACAACTCACTGAGTTTGCCTACCTCCTCGGCTAAGAGTCGGGGAGTATAGACTCAAGTCTATCTTTCTCTCAGCATAATAAAACCACAATCTGGACCTTCAGATACATCCTGCACAACCTCCGCAGGATCCGTCCTTATCTCACAACAGACTCTGCGCCCCACCTGGACTACTGCAACTCTCTCCTGTCTGGCCTCCCAGCTACTGCCACCAAACCTCTACAGTTGATACAGAATGCTGCTGCACAAGTTGTGTTTGACTTGTCGAAGTGTTCCTACGTTTCTCCCTTCCTCGTCTCTCTGTGTTGGCTTCTTGTAGCTGTCCAGATCAAATTTAAGACCCCGGTAATGGCATGCCAGAGCATCAATGGAACAGCTCTCAGTTATCTACAAAACTTGACCATCTGCTACACCCCAATCAGACTGCTATGCTCCATCACATCTGCCCCCTTGGTGGTCCCACGCACAAAAGGTAAAGCATGGAGGTTCTCAATTCTGGCTCCGTTGTGGTGAAACAACCACCCCCTCTCTCAGAACTGCTGAGTCTCTGTCAACATTTAAAAAGGGTCTTAAAACTCCACTCTTCTGGATTCACTTCGACCGTGCCACACATTGATCACCTTGAGCGAGCTCCTTTAGTCAACAAATTCTCCATGGGGCAAAAAAGAGACACCTCTAGCTCTTCAATGCAGTGAAGTGGGAAGTGCATTGGGCATGACTGATGACTTATTCTTCTAGTAGCTAGAACTTGTAAATTCTGAGTTTTTTAGTCACTTTAGTTTCTTTTGCTGCCATTTGTTTTTATTTTTGTTAGTATAACAGTGCACCTTACGTGTCATTTTGAGTGGCTTTATGCAAATTTCCTTGAAGTGATAAACAAAGGATTGCCCGATTTTATTAGATACATAGCTGCTTATAGAACTGAGTCAGAAAGAAATCATAAGCATAAGGATTTAATAAGAAATCAAAGTAAGAAAAAATGAGAATGGCAGCAGGAGTAAAACAGGGCTTGTAATGAGGAAACAATGCTGAGATTGTAGACAGGGGGTGCGGTGGGTTGGGCCAGGTCCTGCTCTCCAGTGGGTCTGGGGTTTGAGTCCCACTTGGGGTGCCTTGCGATGGACTGGTGTCCTGTCCTGGGTGTGTCCCTTCCCCCTTACGCTCTGTGTTGCCGGGTAGGCTCCGGTTCCCCGCGACCCCGTATTGGATAAGCGGTTCAGAAAATGTGTGTGTGTTGGTTTGACTTTTCAGTTTGGTGAAGTTTTTTTAATATTTGGTGAAAGTGAAACTATGTTTTGTTCGCCATGTTCTGCAATGGTATGAACAACCATCTCTTGAGTTCCATGTGTCAGATTAGTCTGCATATTAGGCGACAGCTTTTGAGGAATAAATGAATGCTATGTTGCAAATGTAGTTTTTTGTGATGTTCCATATTCTGAGAGGGTAATATCACTGTTAGATAGGTTCAAGAGTAGTAGAACATGAACAGTGGAATAAAATCAAATATTTTCATGACCTGCCCAATCACCAGATTTATTCAACATTGAATAGTCTTTCCATTGTTTTTTCTCAGGAAGAACTGGAGGTTTTCCTCGTTCAAAGCAACATGGATGGGTCCTTTAGTCCCTTAAAGCCGTCCTCCTGAAATTTGGCTCATTATGCTTGTCATACTGTATTACATGCAAATTGGTACATTCAAAATTAGGACTATTCAGGAACTGCGAGTGAGTGAAAGAATTTCTTTTACCCAAAAAGGTTTTCTAGCAGAGTTCAGCTTGTTTTTTAAGTTGAAAATTGATGTTCTCCTTTTGTTGCTTGTTCCAGGAAAATGGTGCTTCAGTGTCTTGACTGATTAATATCAAGCAAGATGCAAACTAATGTTTTGCAATCTTTTTATTTCTTTATTTTTGTTTGCCTGTACCTGCTTTAGTCACTAACCCTTTTTCAAACAGGAATTCTTGAAATGAAACTCAAGATCTATTAAAAGGAAACAAAGAATGGGATAAGAGAAATAACATTTCTGTCCGTAGATGAAATGGCAATCATAAAAATCACTTCCGAATAAAACCTTTTTGACAAAAGATGAATCAGTTCAAATAACCATCATATCTCAAAGGAAATAAAACAGTTGTTATTTTTGATGACAAGTTGGGGATTTTGACGTTTTTAATTTCCTCAACCTTTTGTGTGTCCATATTGGCCCACAGTAGCCTGTAACACATGAATGAGTAAATGTCTAGATGAAACAAGGGGACAGAGAGCCAGAACTGTGGGCTGTTCATCTGCTCTGTAAACCTTTGCTACCAAATTACAAAGAGGAACATTTTTTTCCTGCTTAATGAAACCAGACATGACAATACTGCACCTTAAGCATATATTTGGTTCTTCATTTATTAATAAAATTAATAACTTTTCTGTATCCAGAGCAAATAGTTCCTAACAGGTAAAATTACACACACTATATTTCTTTAAAGTAAAAATACGGCTTATAACTTTAAACTTTATAAAGTTAGAAATGTGGATTTTATTTTACATTAGCTTTAAACTATAGTATACACTGACAAAAAGATGTAGTTCACCATTTCAAGGAAATGATTTAACCCAGTGGCGCAGTGGGTTGGACCACAGTCCTGCTTTGTGGTGGGCCTGGGGTTCGAGTCCTGGTTGGGGTGCCTTGTGACGGCCTGGCGTCCCATCCTGGGTGTATCTCCGGCCTTATGCCCTGTGTTACCGGGTAGGCTCCGTGACCCTGTATGGGACAAGTGGTTCTGAAAGTGTGTGTGTGATTTAACCCAGTTCAATATCTAACAAAAATGATTCTGATTGGGTAATTGGAAAATTAAGATTTTATGTGCCTGCAATCCATTCTGCCACACAGATGTACAATGTTTGCAGTTTTAAAACTTTTACATGTATTCAGATGCTTTTCTCCAAAGAGATGAGCATCTTATAGAAAATACAATGTGTGCATCACATTAGCAGAAAGACAGACTTAGGTGCAAACACATGATTCTAGAGTGAAGTTAGTTTGTTTCTTTCCACCACATGAATCAATGTTCATCACAGGAGTACTTGCATAAAACTTTATCTGAAAAGCATATAGTTGTATTTTTTAAGACACTAGCTTGAAAGAACGAAACTATATCATTTCTTTTGTGTTCCATCTGAGTCCTGTGTTTAAAGCTACAGTTAGAATACTGTAACGACCCACGTTACTGTGTGTTTGGGCAGGAAGATTTGTTTATTTTAAATAGCTGAATTGTGGGTAAATTGTAAATAACACGTTCAACCACTGGGGGCACTTCTGGGGCAAATTATGGGTGACCGTGTTTGTCAGTGGGAATAAACAGAGAGCCTGGGGAGCTAAGCAGGGTGGTAAGGCTGGGTTGAGGCACAGGTCCTTGAGGAACTGGGGTCCTCAGAACGAAAGCATTCTTTCCCTATGTGCCGGTCTTCAAATAAACATTCATTAGGAACGCTGTCTGTGGGTCCTTCTTCGCCCCCATCCAAACCCAGAGCACCACGTGCCACAGTACTGAACCTTACATTGTCCTTCTAAAGTATTTAGTGAAAAAATATATACAATAAGTGGACTTAACTTTTACACTCCTTTTCCAATAACAAATCTTTGCTGATTTGCTCAAAGGGTGTCTTAATCATGCTCTCTTTAAATTTTACTTTTTCTTAACATCCTATGCTTGCCCTTGCCAGCTACCAATTCTGTACATTATATTAACTTGACCGTTAAGAATTTAGCTTATTGTTTCTTGCCAGGCAATGTATAATTTAACCTCTTAAAATCAAAGTCTTTCCAGTTCAGATTTTATCTTCACCAGTCTTCACAAGCAAAGTCTATTCTTTTCTGCAATGTTGCTGTTTAATCAGAATTAATCTAAAATTTGAGTTTAATCCTCAGAAAGTCACAGGCACAGCATGATCTAATACCATTGACACCATTTTTAAAAAATGTATTTTTTCACACCTTAATTCGAAAATAATGAACTTTCAAAGTCGTAAGCACAAAATATTGCATTTCAATAAAATTTTCTGGGTTGACGTGCAAGTTTTTCCACCAGGCACTAATAAAGCTAAAAATAACATTTTTTTGATTTTAGACAGTTATAATTGTATAAATGTTTTTTTGAGCCACTTCCCCACCATACTTTCGTAAATATACGTTAGTCTGATGAATTGTAATCCATCTATAAATGAAGCTATAAATGACTCAGACAAAAGATTCAGTCTGAGATACAGATAATGCTTTCTCTGAATAGCCATATTCACTATTGTTGTATTTGTGAAATTTGTGGCAGCTGGCCATGCCTGTTCTCCATTTGGGCTGCTGCGGTGACCATTAATTAGCCCCTCTGGGGAGAATAGAGATAACCTTGAATGAGCCTCATAAGAGTCCCAAATGATTTTCCCCACCTTCCTGCTCATTTGCAACTGCACAATTCAAAGGCCACTTGCACAAAAGAAATTTTTATCCTGAACCTCCCAAGACTCATGTGATGAAAATATGTGTTTTTTCACATTTCAGTTTTAGTCGATCTTGATAGGGAATAAATCAGCACTGTGGACTATTACTTCTGTCACAAATCTATAATATGGCAATGTGTTCCCCTGCATAACCCACATTAAAGCATAAACTCAAGTTACCAAGAAATGTTATTTCTACAAAAATTGAATGGTTTTTCAGAAACATGTCTATCATAAGAGTATGTCCTAGTGTCAGAAATGTGTCTACAGTGCCGTGAAAATTTGTCCCCTTTCAGAGCTCCTGACTGAAAACATCCAGGTCTTATCCAACACCAACTGGAAATGTATGAATTACCTGCTCACTAGTTAAATCAAGCCCAGTAAAGTGATTATTAGAGTGACCTGATTGGACATACCTGGGCTTGATTACAGCCAGCCCTACTCAATAAACCACATTAGTTGGACCTTTACCATCAGAGTCAAGTTGCCAGCACAAAAATATAAACAAGCACATTGTGCCATGGCCAAAGGGAATTCCTGATCATAAAAAAAAAAAAAAAAAAAAAATGTTGCTATCTGTCAGTCTGGAAAGGGTTGCAAAGCAGTTTGTAAGGCTTTGGGACTCTGCTGAATCACATTGAGAGAGTCAATCTAATAATCTCCAGATAGAGAGCACTTGGAACAGTAGTGATTCTTCCAAGGAGTGGCTGGTATGCTAAGACTTTTGCAGGAGTACAGTGTAAAATTATACAGGAAGTTGCAAAGAATCATAAAAAAAACATCCAAAAAGCTGCAGGCCTTTTTGCTGCAGTTATGGTCAATGTCCATGACTCCACAATCATAAAGGCACTTGGCAAAATGGGTGTTATGGGAGAGTACCAAGACTGAAATCACAGCTAACCAAGAAGATAAATATTAGTCTCTCTTTTGCCAAGAAGCACCTGGACAATTCCCAAGCCTTTTGGGAGAATTTTCTATGCACAGATTAACGAATATTGGAATCCATTAACGGGTCCCATTATGTCTGACATAAAGCAACCACATCATGCAAGATTCAAAAATGGTGGTGGTAGTGTGATGATCTGGGGTAATTTACTGCCTCAGGACCTGGATGACTTGCAAGTTGAAAGAACCGTGAATTCTGCTCCATTTCAGAAGATTCTTAATGATAATGTCCATTTATCCGTCCAAGGTTAAGGGCATGTGTGCTTAGAATAGGGTTAGAGTGTCCGAAAATGAGGACCTGCGTACGTGACTAAACGTGACTGGTATGTTGTGATAAAAGGATGTTTTTTGTGCCTACACCTACAGACAAGCTTGGGGTAGAAGTAACAACCCTACCCCTGTGTGTATAAACATCTGCCTGCTTGCCTGCCTCAGTGTGACTCTCCCAGATATATATATATATACATATATAGTATACACACACACACACACACACACACACACACACACACACACACACACACAGTGGCTGAAGCCGCTTGTCCCGAGGAGGGCCGCGGCGAGCCGGAGCCTAACCCGGCAACACAGGGCGCAAGGCTGGAGGGGGAGGGGACACACCCAGGACGGGACGCCAGTCCATCGCAAGCCACCCCAAGCGAGACTTGAACCCGAGACCCACCAGGTGCCCTTTATCTAATAATAGAGTTTGACTGAAGACCTGAAAACATTGTGACAATATTTGCAATACAGAAAATCAAAGGTAAATACTTTTTCCACAGTATTTGAGCAGTTAATGATAATTTCTGTGGCATACTCCTTTTTACCCTCTGTAATAGACATAAGCTTCAAGAAAATGATTACTAGAGCTGCAACCTTACCCTTTTCCGTCAACAGTTTAAGACCTTATTTTTCAAAGTGCATCAGCGCTCATAGATTTCTGAAAGCCTCGTTTTCTCACCATTACGTTTACCTGATGCTTTTCTCCAAAGCGACTAATGATGTTTAACTATCTACAACTATTTACGCAGTTACACAGCTGGGCAGTTTTACTAGGGTTACAATATAGGGTAAGTACTTTGCTCAAGAGTACTACAGCTAGAAATTAAATTTCAACCTACAAGCTTTGATTGTACAGTACCAGCTGCCCTGCAACATGACAAGGACTTAATTATCAGTGTTAGATATTTAATCATGTTCATACTTTCATACCTGTCTATTTCTGTAACGCATTCCTTATGGTTATTAAAGTAAATTTTAATTTTTTTTTTTTTTTAAATTGATGTGCCCATTCTGTATATTGCTGTTTACGCTTTTTCTATTGATTTGCAATTACTGTGTAAACTGATTTTGGATTAACTAAATGAAATGCAAATGCAAAATGTAATTTGCCGTAAAATCTACACTCTGCCCAAAAAACCAGGAATATTAACCTTAATTAAATGAGTGAACAATGGTGTCCCAAAAAGTTAATACTAGCTCCTGGCCGAAATTACACAAATTGTAGAGGTCCACTTTTTAAAGTGTGATCAGAGTTGTGAGTTCAGAACCCTAAGGAGCTGTGCCGTAGACAGGAATGGCTATAGGCACTATGGGAGGTAATATTTCAGGAATGTTTTTCAGGAAGTGTTCTTTTGTGGCAAAACACAGCAGGAACTACAACAACATCTGAATTCAACTGCAACAAATTGAGAATAAAAGACAACCAATGTGCCTAAGATACAAGTGAGATAAACTTAGTCATTACATATTCTAGGTATTATGATGGTATCATAATAGAAACTTAATTTTAGCAATATAAGTAGACATGAAGTTATAGACAAAAGACAGAATTAAGCAGGAGCTAAGAGACACCCCAGCAATTTATGGGATAAATTCTATTGATGTCACATCTTTTATGTAGAGTCATACCATTATCTTTAGTTTTCTTTTAGACTTTTATTACCTGAGCTCTTTGATAGAGTGATACTCTTTCATTGCATACAGGACTTTCTGACATCATGATATTCCAATCTTGCCTCAAGAGACTAGAGCAAAATACTCATTGGAACGCAATGAACTCTCTACTGTCACATTATGTTCTCTCATTATTTTTACACTAAACTTATTGCAGGTGCTTTTGCAATGGTATAATTGATATGGAAGGTCACTAAAATGTAAACAATCATCACAATGAAGCAATTCATCTTCAGATTTGTCATATTCATTGTATGAATGAATGTGTATTCTCGTTGTCTTCAGTTCTGATGAAATTTCATTTGTGGGAACAAGAAACCTCATTTGCTGCTGTTTGTACTGTAGCTGCCAGACTGCAAGCCATTACTGACTAATATGCAAACACTATTAACTTCTTTAAAAGATTTTTGTTAAATATAAAATCAGTACTCAAAATATCTGGGAAAAAGTTTTTTTTTTTGGCAGCTGATAAAATGCTTAGTTTAATTATATGGCCAAAGAGTGTCTTTAAGCAGGGGAAAATTTGCATTTCATTAAATGTATATATTTTTATCATATTCAATGTATAAATTGACACTATTAAATGATATTTAGATTACTTTTGTTTTCTTTCACTCAGAAGCACCCTTATTAACTTCACCCATTTAGCCCACCTTCCAATTAACTCTCAGATGTGACTGACACCAGTCATTTCATACAATGAATGATGAATACTCTCCTACTCCTAATTTATATTCACCTTCATCAGATTAGCATGTGCAGAATTACAAGCCATTTAAAATCAAGAGTGAAAAATTATATTTATCAAACCAAGAACAGAAGAGCAAGGAGGGGAAAAGCACTTTAAATCTTGGAGAGGGCACCATTACAGGTATAACTGGATTAATTTATTCTGTTACCACAAGGTTTTACAACCCTGTAAACTGCTTTATTAGTCTTAATGATTCTGTTCTTTGATGCATTCATGTCTAGGTTCCCCTATAGCTGGCAATAACAACTCAGCAGTGATTACTTTCAGTCTGAACTGCAATCACGGCCTGAGAGGCTAGAAAAAATGTAGTAAAGGGCATCAAGCATGTTCCATTGAAGCCCAGTGAAAGACACTGAAAACATCACCTTCAGAAATTACCATACACTTTTCCAATGTCACCAAGCAACCAGATGCACGATTATTCAAACATGGTGCAACAGCCAGTTCTGAACATTGTTCCCAAAGAGAATGTTATATTTTCACATTTTAATTTTGTGTGTACATCTCTAAATGGTAACAGATAAAGGCAAGACCAGGGATTAACAGTGTTTTGTCAGACAGAGGATGAAAGGCTTAGAGCAGTCCATACACTAGTCAACAGTCTGAGTAATTGGTTCTTACTACTGGTGTAAAAACCCATGTGGATTTATAACTGATTAATGCCAGTGGTGTCGGTTGACTATAGCAACGGAGGCCGAAGACATGTACTTGTAAAATAATCAGCGCTCAGCATTTCATTTTACTTGCTCTCATTACTGAAAAATGAGCCTCCGAGAAGCCCTTTAATTCAATGCATTGAATAAGCACTTGCTAATAATTTTGTTTAGAAGTTACTATTGCATAAATAGTTACTTGCCAGCATTCATCATCGGTTGATGTGCACATTAAATATTTCTATGCATGCGTACTTTAAAGGTCCACGGTTTCAGCCTCCTGTTGTGGTTTTTTCTGCCTCTGGTTAATGCACATGGTTAAAGAGGGAAAGTACAAGAATCAGAATATTTCTTGTTCGCCGACTGTGTTTTGTCATCTACAGATATAATACTCCTAATTTCCACTATATTTCAGAAAAAAGTAAGGCACAGGCTAGACGTGGTTGTTGAAACACATACATGAAACACATATCTGGACCTACAATGGACTGGTGACATGTCCAGGGTATTCCCTGCCTAGTTTGGTACCCTATACATCTGGAATAGGGTCCAGACTGCCATGACCCTGAATTAAGGCAAGCAACTATATATCAACAGTAAATGATTGAAAAAGATTTAGATTTAACAGCATGCATTTCTTTTACTTATACCTATGTTGTATTGTATTAAAAAAAAACACTTCTTTATATCAATACTTTCCATCTTTTACATTTATTCATTTAGCTGATGCTTTTCCCCAAAGCAACTGATAAAAACAGCTCACCTCTGTGTGACAGATGAACTATTCAGCACTATTGTTAGTTCATCTTGTTACTGATTATATTACCGTTTTGTACAACTTGCACTTTACTGTTGCACTACATACTGTTTTAATTTATTTAATATACTTTTTATTCTTTTATTTTTCCAACAGTATACATAATTGCACATATATTTTTATCTTGTATTTTTAACTTGTATTTTTCCACTTGTTTTATATGTTTTTTAAATATATATTGCAAGTATTTATCTGACTTGTGTTCTGCTGCTGTAACATAATAATTTCCCTTGTGGGATCAATAAAGTATATCTATCTATCTATCTATCTATCTATCTATCTATCTATAATGTCAAGGCACTTCCGATTATTTACCCATCTATACAACTGGGTAATTTTTACTGGAGCAATTTATGGTAAATATCTTGCTTAAGGGTACTATATTCAGAGGTGAGAACTGAACCTGTGAGCTTCAGGCCCCAAAGCAGTAGCTCCAGCTACTACATTACTAGATATCCATTTTTCAAGCAAAATTTTCTACTTTGCTCCTACCAAGGTGAATTACTGAGACAAGAATGGACACCAGGTGTGGCCAAAAAAGACAATGAAAGATTATTTCAAAAATCCAAGGTTTTGGATGTTTTTTTAGTTTTAGTTTAGTTTTATGATTGAATACGAGAGGCAGGTTTACTGTATTTTGGCGTTGTGTCTCCCATATTTTAAAGCAAATGTGAAATTTATCTATATGTGTATGTATGTAAGTATATAGGAAAGAATAACATGGGTTCTTGAAATGTTCTCAAAAATGCTGCAAAAAGCATTTCTGTCTTGTTCTGCAAGGAACTGAATTCAGAAGACTACTTTAAAAACCATGTTCTTCCAAACGTAATACTTTCCCCAGGTGATGTCTGATCATTGAGTGGGAACAGTATTTTGTTTGTGAGTGTGAATGCAATGAGCTCACTGCCAAGATCTATTTTGACAAAGAATGGATGTGAATGCAGAGTAAAACCAAAGACCTGGAAGCTGGAAAGCCTGCCTTGTTATTACTTTTAAATGTAGAGAACATTTTAATATACTGGCTCAATTTATTTATGCTTTTTTAAGAGGATGGCTGCATACATAACTGACAGTTTGACCTTATATTTTCAGCTCATATTTCATGGAATAGATTTTGGAAACTAGCGTAGTCACTCATCTCAAGATATACCAAAAATTACTTGGGATTTCAAATTGAAATACAGCAGTATATTAGCACTTCAGCTGCAGCTGATCATTTTAATTCCAATGGCATATAAAAAAAAGTACACACACACACTTTCGGAACCACTTGTCTCAGAGAACCAGAGCCAACCCAGTAACACAGGGCATAAGGCCAGAGGGGGAGGGGACACACCCAGGACGGGACGCCAGTCTGTCACAAGGCACCCCAAGCGGGACTTGAACCCCAGACCTACCGGAGAACAGAACTGTGGTCCAACTCACCGCGCCACCGCACCCCCATATAAAAAAAAAAGCACTTGATAGTAAAATAATTGTTGATAAAATCAAATCAATCCAGGCAGAACATTTATTGTGACATGGAAATATCATTGTAGTAATCCCACAGCAGAGAGTGCGGTGGCGCAGTGGCGCAGTGAGTTGGACCACAATCCTGCTCTCCGGTGGGTCTGGGGTTCAAGTCCTGCTTGGGGTGCCTTGTGACGGACTGGCGTCCTGTCCTGGGTGTGTCCCCTCCCCCTCCGGCCTTGCCTCCTGTGTTACCGGGTTGGCTCTGGTTCCCTATGATCCTATATGGGACAAGCGGTTCTGAAAATGTGTGTGTGTAATCCTGCAGTTTCATTAACTGTAATATTTTTAAATTCTATGAGCATATTTTGGGGGGTGTGGTGAGCTTGCCTGGGTCTTGCTCATTGGTGGGTCTGGGGTTCGAGTCCTGCTTGGGGTGCCTTGCGACGGACTGGTGTCCCGTCCTGGGTGTGTCCTCTCCCCCTCCAGCCCTACGCCCTGTGCTGCCGGGTTAGGCTCTGGTTAGCTGAGACCCTGCTTGGGACAAGTGGTTTCAGCTAATGTGTAAATGTATTTTTTGTGTGTAGAAAGAAAAGTTCACAGTTTTAATTCTTGGCACACTTTCACCAGCATCCAGTGACTGGTATGTACACCATTTTGTGCATTTTCCATTCTGTCATAGATACCTAAAATGTATTTTTATTTGTCTATAAATTTTCCTTTCTCTATTAGAAAACTACACATACATACACATTGTCTGAAACCACTTGCCCCATGCAGGGTCAGGGGGAGCTGGAGCCTAACCTGGCAACACAGGGCGTAAAGTTGGAGGGAGAGGGGACACACCCGGTACAGGACACCAGTCTGTCGCAAAGCGCCCCAAGCGAGACTTGAACCCCACACCCACTGGAGAGCAGGACCCGGTCAAACCCACTGCACCACCACACCTCTCTCTTATTATTAACAAGAACAGTGATCACTGACTGACAGACATTTTCAGCTATTGGTGCAGAATTTACAGTTAACATTATTTGAGTGTGAATCAATCATAGGTTAATACTTTACAATTCCCCATGTGCTCCTTTACAAAAATGTTAAATTAGCCAATGGAAGAAAAAGTAAGGTAATGAAGAGTTACATAACACAAGAAAGGAAAAAAAGAAAAAAATCGATTTTACTAGCTGCTGAATTATTAAAAGACCAATTATGGGCTAATTGTGTGATTTAGTATGGGGAGAGAAATGGCTGCTAATGCTCTGCTTGTGCAACTCTCCTGTGAGTCATATCCTGAAATTAAGCATAATTCAGAGCAAGAGCACAAAATGTGGGTACCCTTTTTTCATTTTAATGGCTCTACAGTCTTCAAAACACATCAGTGCACTCAAATCACTGCTTGTTGCTCGTGATGTGGTCAAACCAATCAACTCGAAAATACTGCTCTTACATAAGGATGCCTTTTACACAGCGCATTAAAAGCGGCAACCATGAACGGCTGCTGTTTCAGCCTCAGCCTTTTTTCAGCAGTGCCCTTAACAATGTTAAGGCCACAGATCTACACTTTGCAACTCACTTAAGAGGGTTATTCGGGATTTTAATATTTATTAATATGCTTGCTTGACCTTGGCAAACGATGCATTTGAAATTTGTCCGTCAGCGATATTTTTTTCATAAAGGGATGTCCTTCACGCAGGAAAGTATTCCATGCTATGCTCTAATGTGCATTACGAGTGTATCTGTCCATGGATATAAGTATGACCCGAGTATGAGGGCTGGCAGAGGATATGTCTGTCTATCTTGGAAAAAGATTTCCGAGGCAGCAGCTGTGTTTCTCAGTCCCCAGGACAAGCAAATGAGAGATGACACATCATGTGAGTCCTCCATAGTAGACAACCAGCATTAGTAATGACCAGTGGGACAATGGCCTTTGGAGGGAGGAAAGATGTGGAAAGCCTCCATCGCTGTCTCCCTCCAACAGTCATCACGCTGTTCCAGTGCTGATGAGGGATATAACTTGCCTTGTGGGTTATGGTGCTCTGAGCATTCGTGCGTCAAGCATTGGCAGATGGAGGAGCCATTTGTTGGAGTGTAAAAAAAAAAAAATATCCAACCGCTTGCTGCCTGAGAACACTGAGGGGAAGGCACATACATGATGAACACAATGCACATAAGAATAAGCAACCAAAGACTCTTTTACATGATTTGAATTAATCTGCTGGCTTGATTCTGGTTATCTTTTCAAAGGATGCACCATGCTGAAACAGCAAACCCTCTAACTTAGGAGACATTTGTTATGTATATAATGAATGAGTCATAAACTGTCCAGTGCAGAATGAGAGTTAATATAAATGGAAGCTAGAAAGAACTTGACATGGGTATAATGTATTCCAATACACTGACACACTTAGCGGTAAATCAGTGACTGATCAGAACCAATAAACAACCCGGCGCGGTGTGCATACAACAGCCAGCCCTGGCTGCAGACGCTTTACTATGTACTTGCAAAGACAAATATGCAAATAAGATAATCCTCATTCACCGTGTTGTCTCACTCATCATTGCACCCATTGTTGTGGTCCTGTAATCACTGCGTCCCTTTTCATTGCAGTTAACATTTTTTACTTTTTTTTTAAAACAGCGCCCCTCAGTCTCAATTAGGCGCTCCATTCAATAAGCCTCATTTACATAGAAAATATCCACTTAAATGCAAAAATGCATATGTAGAAAGCAAGTTGAATGTTTATGAACATCAAAGGTGCAATGGGCCACTTTTGCACCTGTTCTTTCTCAAAGGAAAGAAAGGAAAATTTAAAAAAAATGAAACCATAAACTTTTTTTTTTCCCACCATTTACTTTGCATTTCACTGTTCTGTTTGTAATTTTCATTTTACTTTTGAAACACTACATCACTTTTTTCCATCAAAAAATAGGTGCAAAGTTATAAACTGGGGCTAATGTGTGGTAAATTTGGCCCATTGTAGTATATGTGTATTTGCAGTAATGTGTTTTCCGGCACTTTTTCCACTGTACTTGATTGTATACCTCTGCTATAATATTTTGTACCGCTGTGATGTTGTTGCTATTGTAAAGTCCAGTAGTATTTGTGTGTGCCTGTTCCTTAAGTTCTTTTGGTAACTAGGAATCTTGTATAATAATAAATCCAGTTCTACAGAAAGAAAATGTTGTCTCAAAAAACGCAGCCACTGAATAATGGAATCTACAAAAAGTAAATCATGTTTCAGTCTTGGATATCTCAAAGTGTTTATTTTCTCTAAGTACTTAAAAATCAACTATTAAATAAGTCCATAGACCTCTGAAGTTTTTGCGATATGGGGTCTAACATCTGGACAAATGGTACCTCTTACCAAATTGGGCTATCAGGGAACAAATAGTGCAGATATGCTGACATTACCACAATACAAAAATAGAATAAATGGAGAAGAACATCATTTGTGCAACAATTATAGAACCAGATTGCTAACAAAACTGTAAACATGTAGACCATAACCTTTGAATACATCATGCATAGCAAAAACTTCCCCTAAAAATCGGAAAAAAAAAAAAATCTAGTCATCTCATTTCATACCTTCCAGCCAGTCAGAGATTCTGTCTGTCTGACATTTTTTCCAAACCTTTTTTGTAAGTGCAAGAATAGAGTCGTTTTGAGAAGAGTGTCCTGCTGGTTACTTTACGTGATCCCCAAAGACTAAGCTTAGTCTTCCCCATACTCACAGGATTATTGTAATTACTGTTTTCACTCAAAAAGGCTATTTGGAGGAGTGGATTATACCTAGAGCACAAAACAGATGTCTCTACCAGTGAGTCCAAGGCTCCTTATGAATGTGGATAAAATGACTTGTTGACCATACCTTGAATCTGCATTCACCATGACTATGACCACATATGAGATTTTGAATTATAGTTCAGGTGCTCACTGTACTACCCCTATTGATTCAAAAGGATCCAGCTCCTACAGAGGTCCACTTGTTGGGGGGGGTCTTGCCCCCACCTTGAGATACTGAAAGGAATGTTGTTAAAAAGTGGATAACATCACCATGGCCTCCTTCTGATATGTGGATTAGCACCAATTAAAGAGTTTACTGGGCCAACAGGCCACTTGACCACTTTTTGCAGGTCATAACATCAGTGTTCAAAACCAACCTCGCTTATTAATGTCACAGTTCAAATGCACGGTCCATCTGCTCATTCCCTTTACCATGCTCCACATGTCTTTTACTGTGTTTTACACATCTATACTGGTATGACACAAACTACATCACCTTGTAGATCTTGAGAGGCCACAGTGAAAATGTACAATGCCGGACACCTCTTCCAAATCATTCTCAGAGAAAACTGATAGCCTTGTACCCATATTACTCTATCAAATATTACTGCACCATATAGTTGTAACAATGGCTTTCTCACATTTATGATTTTTAACACATTATGCTTCCCCTTTAAGAAAAGCAATACATCATTAACCATTTTGTATTACATTTCAGTTCTCTGTCATTAATTTTTAATCTGTAAAATACAGTTCCTTTCAAACACAACGATGGATAGATAAATAAAGTTATGAAACAATACAGCCATGGTGTCCAGTCATTCTCTATGAGAATCATGAAGCCTCATCTCATTAATCACGAATTCATGAATCAAATACAGTACATCGTCTGAATAGGAACTAACATTGCAGGAGCAAGTGTGAACCAGCGTGCAGGCTACGTTCCACTTAGCAGCCGATTTAAAACGGCGAGGGAAAAACCGTTTTGTTTGCTGTTCAAATGCTTACTTTAGCCAGCTGTGTCCTGGCACACAGTGAAATCCGGTACACTCAGAGGTTCTCGCAAACAATGCACAAGTATGCCAGAAAGGACATGCTGTTCAGGTTCCCCCATAGTGTGTGAGAGACGGAGAGAGTGTGTGTGTGTGTGTGTTCCACTGATGTATGGATGAGTGACCCAGTGTATCTAGCAGTGTAAGTCACCACGGTGAATAAGGTGTGTGGGCTCATAACACTACACAGAGTTCATTGGAAGTTGCTTTGGAGAAAAGCATCTGCTAAGTAAACAAATAAATGTAATTCGTTTGCAGGTAGTTTGAAAGCGTCTTTGACTTTATCAGAACAGGTTTAGATATGGATGCATCTAGTTTGTTTGCCAACGTGTAATTTACGTTGTGTGGCCTAATAGTTTGCCTGAAGCAGATAAATTTTGATAAGGGTTAAAAATGTTACTTTCCCAGAGTTGTATGGTATTTATGTAACTTACTGATTTCAGGTTCATATTAATAGGTACCAGACTGATGCTAATCTCATTTAGATTTCAAACTGTTCACTTACTGTATGTTATTTCTTGGTTTACTACCAGGCAATTTCAGTCACTCTTCATAAGTAACAACCTTAACATCTGTGCTACTGACTGAAAGACTGAACATCATGACATGCATTCTAACATCAATGCAAACTTTATGCATCTTTTTTAAGCATTTAGTGTGGAGCTGGAACAATTTTACATTTATTCCTTTTTTTTCCATACATACCTACAATAATTTACCATTTCTATAACAGTCTTTTTTTGCTACATTAATTCAGCATGAGGACATTGTTCAAGGTTATTATATGAGGAGGCAGAATTCAAACCTAGGTCCTCTGAGTGCAAGGTAGTGACTATAACCAGTACGCCATCTGCTGCCTTTGCCTTTTACAGCTCCCTGTAGGAATGGAACAGGGGACCACGAGGGGGCAGACTGCTAGTAACCTAGCAATCCTGGCATGCATGTCTCCAGTTGTGTAGCCAGGACTAGCTTTAAACAGAATCCTGCAATGAGCAGTGCAGAATTCAGAAGGTCATCAGAGTCTACAGAAAGTATTGTTTATGCCTAAGCATCTGGGTCTCAGTCTAATCTATCTCCAAGCCTTACAGGTCCAAACTCCATTACCAGTTCTATATAAAAGTCCTAGTCATTGTATTCCTCGCAATTAGGTTGGTCATCATTTCACCATATCTTTATCAAAAGCATTGAGAACTATTATAAGTAAACTGCACTGGGGGCCTTCACTGGTGTTACCATTATACATACATTTATTTATTTAGCAAACTCTTTTCTCCCAAGTGACTACTAATGAACTCTGTGTAATGTTATGAGCCCACACACCTTATTCACCAAGGTGATTTACACTGCTAGATACACTAGGTCACTCATCCATACATCAGTGGAACACATTCTCTTTCTGTCACTCACACACTACAGGGGAACCTGAACAGCATGTCTTTGGACTGTGGAAGGAAACCAGAGCACCTGGAGGAAACCCACACAGGCATGGGGAGAACATGCAAACTCCATACAGACTGAGCAGGGATCAAACCCACGTCTTCTCGCACCACCCAGGGACTGCGAGACAACCACACTACTTGTTGTGCCACTGTGCCACCCTATTGGCATTATGCTTTGAGTTTGTTACACACACATTTTCAGAACCGCTTGTCCCATACGGGGTTGCGGGGAACCGGAGCTTACCCGGTAACACAGGGCGTAAGGCCAGAGGGGGAGGGGACACACCCAGTCCATCACAAGGCACCCCAAGCGGGACTCGAACCCCAGACCCACCCAAGAGCAGGACCGTAGTCCAACCCACTGCGCCACCACACCCCCTCTTGAGCTTGTTATATATAACAAATTTCTTATTTTTTAGAAAACGTATGGTTGAAATTACATATATAATGTAAAGTATAATGTATTTACAAAACCTACAAACATATGTAGGTTTCTGCATGGTACATGTGTGAAGAAAAGGAGCTTGTGAACCGGATATGTTGTACCACGTCGTTAAAGTCTTCAGCATTAAATGTCATAATTCCCTTCCAAACAGCGTTTGTGCATTTATATCAAACCTCGCATAACATGACAAATTTACTGTTTTCCTCCTCTTTTGTCAATGGCTGTAACGCAATGAGGGATGAGAGCAAAGTAGGAGCTGAACAACTTTTCCATGCTTCTATAACTATATTTTTTGAAAATCTGACTGCATTTCATGAAACATTAAAATTCAGCACCAAGAAGCAAACATATATTTCATGTTCTGATTCCAAAAGGTATGTCCACACAGATAAATCTAAGAACATTTTTTACTGAGAAAATGATCCTGTCTGGAATGATGAATCCACTCCTTAGAAAAACCGAAGCCACATGTGCTAAAAATGATTTCAGAGGCCTGTGAAACCCAAACTATGGAATGCAGCAGCAAGTAGGAGAAAAAAGTAAAGATGCATCTCTACCAGTGTGTGGTGGACAGAACATGGCCTCAGGGCAATAGTTACTGACAGCTGAATGGGTGACCAGACATGGTTGCTTAGAAACACGAGGACTGAAGCATTGCACCATCACTTCGCACCTTTGAATAACTCCACCTGTGCCTCTTCATTTAAACGAGGTGCTTCACAAGAAAACTGCATGAAGCTATATTCATATCACTTGTACTGGGAAAATAAATGTACCATCTCCTGCTTCTTTCAGTCATAACAGAAAATTTTATAAATAAACAGACACTGGAGCACTTAAAAAAAAAAAACAGCATTCAAATTTTTATGCCAGGCTTTTTTAGCACAAAATTATCCTTGAACTGTCCTTGAACCAACAATTCAGTGATGTTGAATTCAAGAGCAATGTGTAACGCACACTATAAAGTACCACTTTCATTTACATTAGAAAAGATGGAGGATATCTAACACAGCATAACACTTACAAAGCACGCATAATTACATAATGGGAAAAGATGAATTATGAGGCAATAATTATTTTGGCATTTGTGAAGAAAGGGCAGCGGGAATATTAAAGGCGTGCAGAAGGGACCTCACCCTTCACATCCCACTGCGGGGGGGGATCGTTACTCTATTCCCTGCCGCTGGCATTTTGAAATCAACGCCGAGCTCTGCATGTGGCAAACATGTACCAGGTACTAATCAAAACGGATCTGGCGCTAAATAAGGAGAGGGTGGGTAGGAATCCTGATGGCTGGATAAGGCTTTTAATGATGTCCATCTAACAGATGCGCACGCTCACACAGACACACGCACACATAATCTGTAGGGGAGGGCTATGGCACAGAACTGTGCCCACGCCACTGCTAACAAATTGGAAGAGGCAGTTTGGAGGAACCTTTCTGTCTGTCTGAAGTGACGCAGCTCTCTTTCTTCTCCACCAGACAACAAAGCTTTCATCGGTCTAAAATAACTGTGCCATGAGCAAAACGGTGGAAATCAGTTGCACCTTAAGTTAGTTTCAGTGGCAGCAGTCTATCAATGGCGATAGGAAGAGTAATATAGCATTACTAACTTGATATAAATAGATGCATCATATTAAGTATTACTGTCACAGTAGAAAATTGTGTAGAGGAAATGCCCAAAAGAGCATAAATTGAGATTTCTTTAGTAACCTTTGCTATAAAAAAAAAAAAAAAAAGGACAAAAACAATTTTCCCTTCCGTTGTCCACTGCAATTGCATTCCCCTGCAAAGGATGCCAGAAAAAAAATAATAAAAACAGAAAGAGAAACAGAAACGAAAGCAGTCTATCTTTCTTTCCCCCTTCTCTCGCTCTGTGTGACAGTAAGGTTGGTGTCACAACATTCGTACATCCACAGACTAGGCATTGTCTCCAAAACAGTCCCACCGAGTTCACACATGAAATAAAGATTAAATAGCACTTTAAAAAAAGTGTGATTCACTGATGCAACTCTTAGAATGAGGCAGAATCAGATTTAAAATGCTTAATCTGAGGATTTCATCTTTTTCAGGAATTTTCAGTTTTATTTTTAATCAATTGGATAAACCATAGCAGGGCTAAGCCTTTATACCGGGAAACGGCCGTCAGTTTCCTGCATGTCTATCTGCCGCTGCCGGAAGTTTGACATGCGAATGGGTGACCAGGGAGTACGCAGACACATCAACGTCGACATGGGGAACAGCACTGACTGCACAAAAGGTAAAAACATATGGAGCGTGGGCTGGATATGTCCCACCAAAGGGATGCTTTGGGCCCTCAAAATGAATTAGTGATAATATGAAAGGGAAACCACTGTCACCAAAGTGACAAAGTTGCAGTTGACAAGGATCAGACCCAACAAAAGCCATTTCCCTTGCAATTCCAATGTAAAAAAAAAAACAGTACCATACAGCCATAACTAATGAAAAATTCATATTCTTATTTTTATATTGTAGCAAGTCAGTACAAAAGATCAATAATATTTCTATACTTGTTTTCCTGTGTTCTACACTATTTACGGTGCTTTCAGTACACAAGAGGAACCACAGCACTGCTCCTGTAACTTATAGTTCCCTACAAGGAAATAAGCCCAATATGACTGTCAAAAATTCTGTATCGCTTGACCCCCACATCTGCATAAAATGTTATACATTTAACTGAGGCTTTTCTCCACAGTGATTTAAAGTGTTAAGGTTACAATTGTTTACCCATCTGGGGAATTTTACTGGAGCAATTTAGAGTAAATCAAGGGTACAACAGCCAGATGTGGGGAATCGAACCTGTGACCTTTAGATCCAAAGGCAGTAGCGCTAAGTTAGGTCAGCTACTGCCTGTCCCAGATTTATCATGCCATGCTTGGTTAAAGCTGAGACAGAAGCTTGAAAATAATAATTTAAAAAAATAAAAAAGAAAAAAAACACTAATTTATGGCACAAGGATTTGACTGAACTGCATCACTACATGTTAAACTCTTAAGCACAACAGCCTTCATATGCAATCAAAGGTATAATTAAGGCATGACTGGGGGAGATATATTTAACCTCCCTTCTTAAATCAGTGTACCCAAGATTCATTTTTTCTTTGTTTCCAGCTGAAAAACTGAATTTGTGCTTTTCTAAACCTGTACATTTTGTAGTTTAATAATCCTCAGATGCAATACTGCTGCCCATTTCTTTGTATCTATGCCCCCACTGAGGATTTAGACACTTGTTCTGATTATGGCTATATTTACCCACAAACTTGCATTCCATTTGTGTGTGTGTGATATGTTGAATTTCAAATCACTCATTTTGTAATCTCAGAACCCCCTTAGGAATTCTTTTGGTCATATGGAAATTTCTGTACTCCAGTTCTTTTCAGTGGGAATGACTGCAAACAAATTATTACAGATTGACTCCTCTACCAGTAACTCTGTTCTCTTGTCAGCATTAAAGGGGTTTATCCTATTTTTTATTTTTAATTTACCAGCGAGCCACAGCTGTACAATATTACATTTTATTTTTGTTTTTTTTTTTTTTAATGTCACAGTAACAAAGATATAGTCTGCATACTGTAATTTGTCTGGGTCGAAACTGTGAATCTGTTTCTCATCACAGCAGAAGAGAACATCCAACCACAATGACAACTAAATTTAAACATAAAACTAGCAGGGATTATTCCAGGCTTTTCACCATTTCGTGTCATTATTTCTACACATTTAAGCAACACCACAGTTAAATCTGAACAGTGTTGGTAGGCAGAGCACTGACTAGAGATATTTCCTTCCATGTGGAGTGCCCAGGTTCAGATCCCTGCTCCTGTCGCAAAGCTCTTCAATGTACTTGCTTTTAACTGATACCGCAAAAAAATTACCTAATTATATGAATGGCTAAATAATTGTGCGTAGCTGCTATCCAAATCTTGCACCGTAGAAAAGTATCAGGTAAATTAATTAATATTAAAGTAAAGAAATACACTATTTAGAAGTTTTAGAATTGTGTTAGAAATGAAACAAAAACAAGAACAAATAATTCAGCAATCCTGAATGTTCTAATGACAGTCCACACTTAAATTCCATTAAAAAACTACCATATGATCTGGAAACCACAATCCCCTCCATCTCACCAGCAAAGTTGAAACAAGCTCATATGGACAAATGGACACACACACTTTCTGAACCGCTTGTCCCCTACGGGATCGTGGGGAACCGGAGCCTAACCCGGCAACTCAGGGCGTAAGGCTGGAGGGGGAGGGGACGCCAGTCCGTTACAAGGCACCCCAAGCAGGACTTGAACCCCAGACCTACTGGAGGGCAGGACCTGGTCCAACCCGCTGCGCCACCGCTGCGCCCCCTGGATGAATGGACAAAAATTCCAAAATATCTATAGCCAAAAAACAGCTATCCACAAAGATGCAGAGCAGCAATTGCTACTAAATGCTCAGCTGCACAGCACTAATATGTCAATGAGGGAAGGGCCTGGAATAGTAATAGAAATGGAGAGAATTTATAAACTCAATAAATGTGTTGAATTTATTAATGAAGAAATGTATCCAGGCATTCAAATTTTATGGTGTGACAAATTGTGAAAGGGTTTGGGGATACTTTGAATCCTTTCTGAAGGTATTGCCTTTATTTTTCAGAATTTCTGATGTTGTCCTTGGGTTTACTTATAATACAACACAAGTTTTACAGAATATTAGGAAAAAAATCCTGTTTAAACAATGACACTAAAGACCCATAAAGGGGTGATGGGTGTGATGTTTAATCTGTTTTACAGTAAGAAAAAACATGTTCATTATGATCAGTTTTAAATCTTAACTGAAAGGCAAATTTTCACTTATGCATCACATGTTCCCAGAGTTATGTATCAGTTCTTTTTTTGCTGAAAGCCTTTTAGGAGTGATAAAAGGACACATAAAAAAGAAAATATAACTGTATGGTCATATTAAGTCCAGTTAAAAGTAGCAATTCAAGATTTTGAATTAACCTTTAAATTTCCTTAGGGGAGTTAAAATGAAAGTTTTGAAAATATAATTTAGACAACTCATATTGATCAGTGAAACAACTTTTCTTATGCACAAGGGTTTAGATGTCCTAGATAATGTCGAGTCACATTTTGGTATTACAAAGAGCTCCTATCTGTCAAAATCAATAAAAGAGGGAAAAGATGAAGTATCTTGTTTTCTTTTGCTATGTGGATATGTGTGATGTCATATTAAAGCACACTGCATAAGGAAAAAAAATTATGTAAACTGAATTAATAGATTAACTGAATTAATAGATAAATGTACTATAAGTCAAATGTCTCTTGCTTCAAACTTGAGAACATAACTTTTTTGGCATTATAAGAAATCTACTCCAAGGATTTTTTTTTAAGATAGGAATGTAATGAATTTCTGGAAAATAGTTATAATACTGTCCTGGGTTTTTGAAAACAGAAAATGCCCTTAGATTCTGTCTCAGCTTCATTTACATTTTTATGGTTTGAGATTTTGACTCACTCTGCCACAAAGCATACCATTTACAAGAAAAGTAGAAAATCTCTGGTTTTAACCAATACTGTATGTACTGCACAAAAATAGAGATTTATTTTAAAAGACTGCGTCAATACTACATAATGGCTACCAGTCAAGAAAGGAACAATAACTGAAAAGAAGGCTGATGACAATGAACTGGCAATATGACACTTCAGGTACGTTTCAATTTATCAGAAGGCTGCCATTTCCCTTAGTCCCTTAAGAAGTCTCAGAAAACCTTGTGTTGGCTAACCATTAAAATATTACTGTTTCACATTGAAAAAAACACAAGAGGAAAAACAATAGACTATAATGGGTTTACATGGGTATGCGTATGCTGGCAATTGTTTCACTACTGGGTTCAAGTGTTGAAAATCAAGAAAGAAAAAATACTTATGACTGGTATATATACCGATCAGCCAAAACATTAAAACCACTGGCAGATAAAGTGAATAACATTGATTATCTCGTTACAATTGCACCTCTCAAGGGGTGGGATATATTAGGCAGCAAGTGAACAGTCAGTTCTTGACTTTGATGTGTTGGAAGCAGGAAAAAAATGAGCAAGCATAAGGATCTGAGTGACTTTGACAAGGGCCAAATTGTGATGGCTAGACAACTGGGTCAGAGCATCTCCAAAACAGCAGGTCTTGTGGGGTGTTCCCGGTATGTAGTGGTTAGTACCTACCAAAAGTGGTCCAAGAAAGGGCAACCGGTGAACCAGCGACAGGGTCATGGGCACCCAAGGTTTATTGATCGACGGGTCAGAGCTGTTTTGGCAGCATGAGGAAGACCTACACAATATTAGACAGATGGTTTTAATGTTGTGGCTGATCGGTGCATATATTTTAAATGTAAGAAATTCAGCACAGCTTGTTTAATAGCACCATTTTGCTGGTACACATTACTCATCTTTATAGAAATAACACTAAATGAGTAATATACACAGATAAACATACTAATGAAGTAGCTTATGAAGCTGACAGACTCGGAGATACTAGGGTCTCAGATGGATTTTCAGAACCTTCAATGTTGGAAGGGAATCAGCAGTTCTGAGGGAGAGCAGTTACTTCAACCTCACCAGGACCAAAGTAAGAACTAGTAGGTTTTCAATTTACATTTAACTCATGCTTTTCTCCAAAGCAACATTAAGCTACTTTACAATTATTTACCCATTTATACAGTTATGTAATTTTACTGGAGCAATCTAGGATTTGCACCTTCCTCAAGAGTACTACAGCCAGAGATGAGATTTGAACCCACAGCGTTTGAGTCTAAAAGCAGCATGTCCACCTCCTATGCTACCAGCTGCTCAATTACAAGCCTCTTATATCCTGGTGCAGATCCAATGATCATCCTGCAGGTTGTCACCAGAGTCTTGAACTTGATATTACCAACAACAGGAAGCCAATGGAAAAAGAGGAGAGACCCAAGGAAACATTTTGGTTGAAACAAAACTCATGTTGTAGCATCCTGGATCATTTGGAGATGCTTGATGGCAGAGGGAACTGTAGTAGTCCAGGTGGGATATCACCAGCTCAGACCAAGAACAGTGGAGTGTGTGAAAAACAATAGATTAGAGTTTAACATGGAAGACAGGGCATGAAACATGGTAAATTAGCAAGTGCCACAGAGAGCTAAACTCAGTTAATTGGATTTAGAGGCTAGAGTACTAACCAATACAACCTGGAACCCAACACTGAAGGCTACCAATAGTGGAGACCTAATGTATGGTCTTCAGCCTGTGACAGACTAAGCTGTCTAAGCATGAAGACTTGCAGACCCTTCTAGAAACATACAACAATTCTCACCACACTGGTAACAAAATTACAACATTGTGTTTGTGGGTACACACACAAACATGGCATTAGGCCATGCTTCTACTATTAATTCACACACACATTTTCAGAACCGCTTGTCCCATATGGGGTCGCGGGGAACCAGAGCCTACCCGGCAACACAGGGCGCAAGGCCGGAAGGGGACACACCCAGGACGGGACGCCAGTCCGTCGCAAGGCACCCCAAGTGGGACTCGAACCCCAGACCCACCAGAAAGCAGGACTGTGGTCCAACCCACTGCGCCACCACACCCCCACTATTAATTCATTGTTCCATTATTCAGGTTAAAAAAAATAAATAAATAAATAAATAAATAAATTAATTAATAAACGTTATGTGTCAAATGAATGTCTACATGTATTGTGTTTTTGTTGTTTTTCTTTATCTTATTCTACAAGTATTTTTTGGTATGGCTATGACATCTAATCTTGTTTTCAATATGGTATGAGGGATGGAGCTTGTGGCATATAAGTTGGCCCTGAGTGCAGAGAGGAGATGAGAGAGCGTAAAAAGGTGAGGTATTGGTATTAAAGGTGTGTAGTTGTTCAATGTGTTATCTGTTTCGACTTATAAATCGTGTGTGCTTTGTACGAGAACATTAAACTTTCTCAGTAGCACTGTACTTCTGTGTCTTCGCCATCTGAGAAATCAGTGAACCTAGTGCTCTCTCTTTTCTGCAACACCAAGGAATATGGGTGTGACAATATAGTAACAAATTGTCTGAATAACATTATCTTTAATATTGTGGAAAAAGACAAAAGATAATATCATGCTCCCCCTTGCCCATGATATGCTTTTAAGATTAAGAATCTTTTATTCATGCAACAAGGTAATAAGCATTATGGGCAAACACTATAATAATAATAATAATTAATGGCCTGTACAAACATGGGTCAGGGAATAAAGCCACAGCAGGGAAAAAATGGAAGGCTGGCTCATGGCACTACTGCCATACCATCAGTCCCCACATCTCATATATATCTTCAGCATCATTTTGCACACTGGAGCAGCACTGCTTTATCTCCAGCAGACTGATGAATTACAGTTATCTGATACACACATATTTTCAGAACCGCTTGTCCCAGACGGGGTCGCGGGGAACCGGAGCCTACCCGGTAACACAGGGTGTAAGGCTGGAGGGGGAAGGGGACACACCCAGGACGGGACACCAGTCCGCCGCAAGGCACCCCAAGCGGGATTTGAACCCCAGACCCACTGGAGAGCAGGACTGTGGTCCAACCCACTGCATCACCGCACCCCCGTTATCTGATACTTTTCTCCAAAAAACTTGCAATGTTAAGCTACCTACAACTATTAACTTTTTTAATACAGCTGGGTAACTTTACCAGAGCAATTTAGGGTAAGCACATTGCTCAAGGCTACTACAGCAGTAGGTGAGATTTAAACCAGCAACCTTTACATCTATAGGCAGCCATGCTAACCACGTTTACCAGCTGCCCTGTGTTATTTTAGCTACCTGTAATTGCAGGAGTCATTTGTCCTTCACTGAAACAATTTTCAGTAATAACAATAATGTCAGATACTTTATTATAGAACTTTATTCAAATAAAAACCTTGCTTTAGTATCATACTAAACTAAAATGAGACTGGCATGAATTGTTTTTTATATAAAATTTACAGAGGCATGAAAAAAAAATCAAAGCAGTTAATGTACGTATTAAGACATGACTTGAAAGCTGAAATTAAACGTGCTGGGGAGCTGCCAGATGGTGAAGCACTGCAGAGCATTCAGAGACAAGGAACATGGGGAGAAAAGCCCTTCTTTCCCTCTGGGTTTGGTGCCCTGCATACCAAAGGCACAGTATGGCATTACAAAACACATTGCTTGATCTATGTCTGCAAGAAACATTCTGCTGGGAAGCATCATTCAAGGCAGACAGAGCCAGTCTATTTTACAGTAAATCAAATTTAAGTTCCCTTAAAAATAACAGGATAGATATTTGCAGATCTGTCTGTATTAAGAAGAACTGAGTGAATGATGAACGATTTCATTTATCCCGAAGGGAACGGCACGAAGTTGTTGAAGTTGTTCTGCTCGTAGTGTAGCGGTTAGAGTTGCTGACTTTCAACCGAAAAGTTACTGGGTTGAATCTTACCTACTGCTGTAGTACCCTTGAGTAAGGTATTTACCCTAAATTGCTCCACTAAAATTACTCGGCTATAAGTGGGTAAATTATTGTAAGAATCTTAATGTTGTAAGTTGCTACCACCAATTTACTTAATGTTGTATATCAACGAGGACACCGAGATGAGTATTACAGTCATTCATCCTGCACACCATTAATCCATCAATACTCACCAAACACGTCTAAACCTTGGATGCTACCAGATCGCATAATTCTGGAGCTTTTTTAGCACGCTTATTTTTCCAGCCTAACACCTATAGGGAGATCACGAAGGGGGTTCTGAAGCCCTCATCTTCACTCTATGGAAGAGCGGTTTTTAGCAGATGTTTCATCCAAAGCAATTTACAATGCCTGATATACTGCATTAATGTGCTTGTAAGGGTCTATCAATGCATGTATGAATAGAGCAAAAGAATTTTTCTCTCACACGCACACACACAGGGACTCGGTCACCTCAGAGTCTCCGTCCAGGCCTCCTGAGACACATGTCCTGGACTTGTGGCAGGAAACCAGAGCTCCTGGAGCGACAAGTTCTGACACGGCAAAATGATCAAATTGAAAGACATTCTACAGCGCCGAGAGCAGCGACCCTCAACAGAAAACTTTTCAAAGAAAAAATAAAACTGCACTGCATTTCTTTGCCATATTTTATCCTTCACAAATAACCTTGAAATATGGAGGAGAAATGGGTGCTTTGTGTACACATAAAAAAAACACATGACTCTTTGGAGACGAACCCTTCTTGTCAGTGTCTTGGAATGTTTCATCCTCACTAGTTCCAGCTTTTTGTAGAATTAATGTTTTTCATTATGTTGTCTAATGAGCTACTGTGTGTCGTGTTGCTCCCCTCGGTATGATTCACTTAGCGAAACTGCCTTTTGTCTACTCAGAAAATAACAATCCTGAACGCTTAAATCGACAAGAAAGGCTTTCGCTGTTTTTAATTGTGTCGCATCGAGGGGGTCAGTAAATTATTTAAAGCGCAGCCGTAATTATGAGCAATTTAATTTTTCGTTCAACCCAACGGGAACTTGCTAGAAGCTCCCCGTGAAGGCGGGAAGTTCAGGAAGAGCTCGTGACGTCCGACGTGCTGCCACCTGGAGGCGAAACCTGCTGCGAACAGACATGAACAGACATGAACGCTGCTTTCCGTAGTTTGTGAGTCTCTAAAGCACCCTTGTGAGCAGAGTGGAGTAAATGAACGTTTTTTTAAACATTTTCATACATCTTGCGTTACCATGGCGTAAATTTCAGTTTGTTTTTTTTTTTTTTTTTAAACGCCCAAACTGTCTGTACATAAACATATATATATAATTTACACGCGCGCCGGCATAACTCACGCGCCAAGTCCTACTGGCCTGGTGACGTCACCCGCCCGCGCGCCGCTCTTTAACTGCTCGCGGAGCGCGCGAGTCGCGCGCTGTTCGCGGTCGGTGGCGGAGGAGGGGGCATCGGACGGCGCTCGCGCAGTGGTAAGAACGCGCTCCTCTTTTAAGCACGCGCTCCGTGACAGTTGTGCGGTTGTCACGCATTTCCTTTATTCCATTGCATCCTAATAGTACATTGTTTAATTGTACATTTGATTTGTTTTTTTTTTTTTTCCGCAAAGAAAAGATACATTTTTTCTCCAGGCGGTTGCACCTGTAAAACGTGGATAATAATTAATTTTGCAAACGAAACCATACACTGTGTGTGCCTGCCGATCGATGCACATGATCATGATGATCGCATATCATGCATAAGCGTTGCAAAAGTAATTACAAAGTGCGTGGAAATGACGATTGGATGAATATGAAAAGTTTGCTTAAATAGTGTAGAAAAGTGGTTTAATTCCCGCTCGTTGATTGCGCACATATTTTCGTGTTCTGTTCCTCAGATCTTCTTGTGATGTGAAACCCCGCCGTAAAACAGATTCATTTTTGGAACAGCAAAACAGGAGAAACGTGGAAGTCAAAAAGACTGATGAGGAAATAAATTAAACACACGATACGCAATTATTTTTTATTTGAGCAGACGAAGATAAAATAGTGGGGCTATACCCAACACAAGACAGACATGGAGAATATATCTGATGTGTTGGACTCCCCCAACCGAACCCACTCTAACTGCTCCTCTCCAGACCAGTTCTTGCTCCACCCGGAGTTCTACGTGGTCCTGCCCATTATCTACTCTGTCATCTGCGCTGTGGGTCTCACGGGCAACACAGCCGTCATCTACGTCATCCTCAAAGCCCCCAAAATGAAGACAGTCACCAACATGTTCATCCTCAATTTGGCCATCGCCGATGACTTGTTCACCTTGGTCCTTCCCATCAGCATCGCCGAGCTCCTTCTGCGGTACTGGCCGTTCGGAGAGGTTCTCTGCAAAGTCATCCTCTCCATTGATCACTACAACATCTTCTCAAGCATCTACTTCCTCACCGTGATGAGTGTGGACCGCTACCTGGTGGTGCTGGCGACGGTGAGGTCCAAGCGGATGCCGTTTCGAACGTACAGAGCGGCCAGGACTGTGAGCCTGTGCGTGTGGCTCCTGGTCATCCTCATCGTGATGCCCTTCACCGTGTTTGCGGGGGTCTATACTAGTCCGGAGCACATGGGGAGAAAGACATGCGTGCTCAGCTTCCCCTATCCGGAAAGTTTGTGGTTTAAAGCCAGCCGGATCTACACGCTCATCCTGGGCTTCGCCATCCCCGTGTCCACCATCTGCATCCTCTACACGATGATGCTCTACAAATTGAGGAACATGAGGCTGAACTCCAATGCCAAAGCGCTGGACAAAGCCAAAAAGAAGGTGACGGTGATGGTGTTCATTGTGTTGGCTGTGTGTCTCTTCTGCTGGACCCCATTCCACCTGAGCACCATCGTGGCCCTCAACACCGACCTGAGGATGACTCCCTTCTTGATCGGCGTCTCCTACTTTATCACCAGCCTGAGCTATGCCAACTCCTGCCTGAACCCGTTCCTCTACGCCTTCTTGGACGACAGCTTCCGAAAGGCATTCAGGAAGATGCTGGAGTGCAGACCTGCCTGAACCTTGGACCAAGGAGCATGTCCTCAGAGACTGAAGTGCCCTTCTCCTCTTAACCACTCATAATTCTCAAAGTTAATGCTAAAGTATTGATTACATTAGGTGAATGTATAAAGTGTAAATCTTCTTCATTCATTTGGTCTGATTGTAGGTCCCGCCGGGAGAGCACACACACACACACACACACACACACACACACACACACAGATGTAAGAGATGTAATGGGGAAAAAGTCAAAATGGAAATAAAATCACATGTATAGTAACATAAAGCAGTATAAATGGCCAGCACACATGCCTGTATTTATGTTTCTGCTCCACAACGTGGATCAGTTATTGTTCTTGTGATGCTGCCTCAGATTAAAAAGTGATGTGTCTTTTATTTTAGTAATTTGTACTATTGAAAGGCTCCCGTAATAGGGTAATCTCATTTAATGGACTGTGTTTATGTTTCCTCTGCAGTTACGATGAAGATTTTATTAAAAAAAAAGTATTGTGTTTACAACAATTTTAGTTGGAGTTTACGTTTCACATTTAAATAAATAAAGCTCCATATATTTGAAAAATAATCTTCACATAAAATACAAGTGCACCATAAACACCATGTCTCAGACTAATATGTTACATTATTTTTATAGGTGTGCTTAAAATAAATAAAACAAATATGACTGTTGTTGTGTTTTGATTCTTTCTCAGAAATCTAATCTCTTTCAGAATAATTTAAAATGGGGGAGGGGGGGTGATGGCAGAAACTAGAAAGGAAATGAAAGCAAATTCATGAACATCTTGGAGACATCCATGTAGACTGCAAATATTTCTTTATTTGGTCGGTCTGCCAACAAAAGGGGAGCGCGGTGGTGCGTTGGGTTGGACCGGATCCTGCTCTCTGGTGGGTCTGGGGTTCAAGTCCTGCTTGGGGTGCTTTGCAATGGATTGACATCCCGTCCTGGGTGTGACCCCACCCCTCCAGCCTTTCGCCCTCTGTTGCCAGGATAGGTTCTGGCTTCCAGTGCCCCCATATGGGACGAGCGGTTCAGACAGTGTGTGTGTGTGTGTGTGTGTGTGTGTGTGTGTGTGTGTTTCTGTCAAAGACATTTAATTCATGTACTCAGCTGGACTTTACTTCCTCTGTAAGGGGGTTATGTGACTCTGGATATTACTTGCCTGTGAACTGCTAAGGTGCAAAGTAGAATAATGAGAAATTGTTAAATCACAGTAGTGCATGCCATGCTTGACACTTAGTATATAAAAGAACTGGAGGATAATAGTAAAGTTAGAACTAGAATAAATAACATAGTGCAGACAAAAGACGACACAATAATGAAGACTTAACACATAATTGCAGCCTTGCCCTCTTTCGCTCATGCAGCGGATACTAAAATCTTTAAAGTAATGAAAACAGCCAATATTTGGGCCACATTCAATTCACGCTTAACTTGCAACGCGTGTTTTATTTTTTTCTCGACTAACTTCTGTGCCCATCCAGAGAAGGCAGCCTCTCCTTTATGCAGGTCAGGGATTAATGTTGCAGGACTGAGGCTTTAGCATCGCCACGGGCGATATTTTTTAATTTACTGTCATTTACTCTTCCGCCCTTTCTCTTGGTCAAACTTCGCACCCATGTGGTATCTTCTTGTCTTGCCAAAAAGCCATCGCCGGGAGCTCCTTGGTGTGTCGCTCCACACAGTTATCTGACTCACCTTTGCTAAGTGATGAGCTTAACCTCCATATTTGCCTCTTTTAATATGCGGTCATGGCATTTGGGCATGATTATGTGCTGACATCATTTGGGTGTCTATGGATTCACAGTTTTTTAATGTCGGGTACTTTGGAAGTATACTAATATAACCCAGCGTGGGCCAATGGGAGCGGCGCTGTACCCTTGCAGCTAATACAATACTTTGCAGATGGTGTTTTATGTCCCTGCTTAAGCAAAATGCTATTCAGTGCCGTGTCCCCACCAATAATCCAGAATCACTTTGAGCTTCACTGGGTAGACTCGTTGTGTCCCTGCTCTTTACTGCTTATACAGGGTAATTTATGAGTTTGGGTGGCTTGCACAATATTGCTTCTGCCCGTAGGCAACAGGGTAAGCCGTATAATTGTTATTGATTGCTTCACTGCAAATAAAATCACCAGCTTTGATATACGACCTTTTGTCAGGGATAACACACTGTTAAAGAGCTTAGATATGATTCCCGGATTGATTCCTGGATCATTTTTCCCATCAAAAGCTTCTGAAGGCTTAAAACCCCTGACACTTTTTAGGACTTCACAAAACTCATAAGTCAGTTACTAAACAATCATGTGATTATTTCATAATCGGGGACAGGCGGAAACAACATCTGAAGAAGAATTGTAAGTTTAACTGATAGCTGACTGCAGGTAATTAGAAATTGTGTGTTTACTTCACCATCGAAGGAGATACGTTCAAGTCCTTCATCCTGCTGTAGTACCCTTGATCAAGGTACTTACCCTGAAATTTACCGAGCTCGTTAAAGGCTAAATCATTATAAGCAGTTTAGTGTATAAACCAAACATTGAAAGCTGCTTTGGAAAGAAGGGTCAATTAAAAGAATAGTTAGAAGAGTTTTTCAAAGTACTGGAAAGCTCCTAGTGTAGAGGTATCGCAATGATTGAAAGTTTTATATTTTGCACAAGTCCCAGCAAGAGCTACGCTTACCATACCACGCAAAAGACCCAGAGCTCCAACGGTATGAACCCTGGGCCTTTTGCATGACTTTGATGACCAACATTTTCCAGAATGTGCCTCCAGAGCGTGGCTGATTGTGACAGATGCCATTCTTCGTTCTCCATGCATGAACACCCTCTCCAGTCTCTCCACTGTGAGCACAAACAATACTGTCATATATGGACTGTACTTTGTCAGAGCACCACTGTCACCTGGTGAGGGTGACTGGGAGTTCAGCAGATGATGTGGAAGTGTGATCACAGATGAGCTCATGGTGGCAGCTACACTTAATTGGCAATGTTCCAGCGTAGGCGTTAAGGCTCCAGCTGCAGCAAAGATGTTGACAGCATCATCGCTGTATCATGGGTGGCCGTGCGCCTGGAATTCGTTGCTTTTTCTGGTTTGCACTGAAGGATTACTTGTAACAGTTTATTGAAATATGTAAGAGCTGAAACTGAGAAATCACTGCAAACTTAATAGTGGGACAGAAGTCATCTATCCATAACCACTTGTCAAATGCGGGGCTATAGTGGTCTGGAGCCCATTGTGGAATCATAGGGATTGAGGTAGGTAGGGTACACCCTGGACAAAATGCCAGTCCATCACAGGGCAACCTCTTTCTGTCTCTCTCTCTCTTACACACACAATAAGGGCAATTTAGAATCGTCAGTTAATCTGAAACTCTGTGGACTATGAGAGGAAATTAGAGCACCCAGAGGAAGCCCACATAACACGGGGAGGATATGAAAATTACACACACGTTGCATTATATTCAAACCCATATCGGAACACACAGCCCAGGAACTGTGAAACACCAGTGGTACCTGCTGCACCATTGTGCCACCCAGGATGCAAACCGTACTTGTCAAGTGCAGATCTCAGATAAAACCGCAGTGCAGGTGAAAGCGCAAGTTTCAGAGTAAACAGTTACCGAGGTTATGACATCTAAGATTAATTTAAGAAACACTGAAAACACACAGTGTACACAGAGAAATCAGCTCTGCTAAATCAACTTTGAAAGAGTTCATTTTAAGTCCGAGGGACCAAATGAATGCTCTCAGTCTTGATACATCACCTCCAATTCCACAGTGTATTATATATTGCAGTGTTTCTAAATTGCACACAGTATGTCTTCTTTCAGGACATTTTTATGGATAATTTAATATTGGATGTTTAAATCACAAGTAGAAACATTCCAGGTAACATTTTATGGGAATGGAGGGCTGTCAAGCAGCCAAAATCTTTTGAGTTGTGTGCTCTTTTGTGAACAGCTGTCAGTAACAAAATGCTACGGGCTGAACTTGTTAAAGTCAAGACATCAAATAAAGCAAACACATGGAAAGCAAAAATGTGAATTATTCGCAACACCATCAGGATTATATTTTGAAACAAAATACAGAAATATAACAAAAAGACACATGCCGATCGATCCATCCATCCATCCATCCATCCATCCATCCATCCATCCATCCATGTTTCATTTCTGTTGTGCCTGCTCTCATAATGCCATTGTGCAGTATTACTGTCCTTTTCAGCCACGGTAAAGCAGTGTCCTACTGTGTGAAGAGATGATTATATGATGTACATCACAGCAGGCATCCTACAAACTAAACAGAAGCAGAGTTGTGATTAGGGCTGCTCTAAATATCACTCCTGCTGAGCTGTATTCATGGCTAAATCGCTGTGAAGTCGCCACGGACAAAGGCATCCGCTAAATAAACAAAGGTAATAAGAATTCTTTATTAAAAAAAGATGCTTGTTGCTTCATTCACTGTGTTCAGTACAGGTCCCGAAGGTCATTATTTCACTGCCCAGTTACCGCAAACACTGTGTTTAAGGGCCGTTTGAGAGATTGAAAGAAAATCTCACACCACGAACACCATAGTTAGGTACCTCACAATGTGGCGATGTGGAATTTCCATCCGTTGTCGACAACCGCTTGTGCTGAGTAGGGTCGCGGCGAGCCTGAACCTTACCCAGCAAAACAGTGGGCAAAGCCAAATGGGGAGGGGACACACCCAGGGCAGGACACCACTCCATTGCAAGGCACCCCAAGCAGGGCTCAAACCCCAGAGCCACCACACAACAGGCACTGGCTGAACATGCCACACCACCATGGCCCTCTCATGTGGAATTTGTGAGGCATGGTGGTGCAGCAGGCTTGACTAAGTCCAGGGTTTGAGTCCCATTTGGTGTGCCTTGTGACAGACTGGCATCCCATTCTGGGTGTGTCCCCCCCTCCATGCCCTGTGTTGGCAGGTTAGGCTCTGGTTTGCTGCAACTCTCCTTGGGACAAGCAGCTTCAGCTAATACATGCAAAATTTCACTTTGTAATCTTAGGTGCCTACACAGAAGCTTTTCTAGAATGTTTTGGTCTCTAGATGAATATCCATTATATCCCTTCTTTAGTTTCTCTTTTTTAGAGGTGGTTCAAATCAGTCTGATGACATAGATTCCTATTGCCATTTTCAGTTGTGTTTTTTTCCTTCAAATTATTCTTCTCTGATAAATTGCACACTGCTAGTCTCACTTATTACACTGAAAGAACATGATTTACATTTTTTCATTTAGCCGATACTTTTCTCCAAAGCAACTTACAGTGTTGAGGTTACAATTATTTACCCATTTACACAGCTGGGTAATTTCACTGGAGCAATTTAGGGTAAATACCTTGCTCAAGGGTACCACAGCCAGATGTGAGGCTTAGATTTGCAACCTTTGGGTCTAAAGGCAACAGCTTTAACCACTATGCTACCAGCTGGCCTGATTTTGAAACACCAAGAGGTTTAGAAATACAATTACACAAATGTAGTTATATTTCTTTTTTAAATGGTTGGCCTATTGTGGAGGACCAGTTTCATTTCCACGGTAAAACTGTGTTGTCCATCAATACTAGCAGTCATCTGAACCAATTAAAATGGACTTTAATATTTCACACATGGCCAGTCAAAGCACTGCTTAGGAAATTTGTGTTCCATTCACCAGTAATATAGCTGAAACTTGTGTGTGTGTGTGTGTGTGTGTGTGTGTGTGTATTCAGAACCATCTGATATTTTCTGTGGCCTGTAGTAAAATGCCCAGAAATACCATAGGCTACCCATTCACTGACATGTAGAAATGATTTATTGTCACTGATGTAATTTTTCTCACAGCGCTTTTGATTTTGTCATTTTTTATAAGATTTTTACACACACACACACACACACACACACACACACACACACACACACGCACACACACACTCTTATTCCAAGCAGGGGGTTATAGCAAGCCAGAGCCTAACCCAGCAACACAGGGTGTAAGGCTGGAGGGGGAAGGGACACACCCAGGACAGGACACCAGTCCATTGCAAGGCGCCCCACCAGGACTCAAACCCCAGACCCACCAGGGAGCAGGCACAGGCCAAGCCCACCCCACCATAAGATTTACATTTACATTTATTTTTTTAGCAGATGCTTCACTCCAAAGCGACTTCCAATGAACTCCCTGTAGTGTTATCAGCCCACACACCTTATTCACCAAGGTGACTTACACTGCTAGATACACTGCTTACACTGGGTCACAAGATCTCTCCTTTGTTCATAGTTATCACTGCATCACAAATACCATGCAGTTCTAATGGAACCTATTTTTCTAGTTTTACACCAATTGTTTTTTTTTTTTTTTTTTTGATCTGGATGCAGACGTAGACACCTTTAACTGCATTATATGGGATTAATAGTTTATCTATCTTTATTTTAATCACAGTTGAAATAAACTTTTAAAAATATATATAAGTGCAACAATACCATCATTTTGAGAAAAGTCCTCTCATTGTTTACATCATCCCCACAGAGTAAAACTTTGTTTTCCCATACTCCCAGGATTAAAAAGATGTATTTTATTGTAGGCTGTTCTGTGCACTATTTGGAATGGACCTTAGAAAGCGGAATGATATCAGAATGATATTAAGCAACATTTACAATGTGACCCTTTTAGCTTGCTGAGATTTACCATACTCTCTCTGTGTTTAGGTGGGAGGTGGTCACTTGGGTGTCTCTCGTCCCAGTGAATGAGTTTGGACACCAGGGGGCAGTAGCTGTCTGCAGGATTCAACCCACTCCAGAAAATACACACCGTCCAACACACGCTTCCTAGATCAACTCATCGGTCATCCACGAGTACATGCGATGATCAGGCCCATCGCTAGTGGAGCCAATGGCGGTGACCATTCTCCTTCCCAGACCTTCATTCAGAGGGCCCACACTCACTGAGGGAGACCACACAGACTCCAGCAGGATTTGAAATATTTTATTGAAAGGGGGGCCAGGCAGAGAAATATCCTTTCAGGGCACCAAGAATTCTTAGCTACACCCCAACAGTGACTCATAACTGGTGTCATCAGAACATCATATGGACAAATAGAGGAAATGTGGTGTTGCAGGAGGTGACGAATGCAATTCGGTCAATAATTACCCCGACCGGAGCAGTGAAAAAAATCTGCTCAGGATGGTTAAGGAACTGTGCAGCCGAAAGGTGTTGAGACCCTCTTTTGGAGCAACATTAGATGGCACTCTCTGCACTGGGGACTTGCTCCACCATCTCACTGATTGTAATGATTAGCTGGTTTCGATCTTATGAACAAACAGTTCTGGTGATTTATGAGCTGGGATTGATTTGCAATATCGTACCACTATGATTTTTGCAAAGCTTCCCAAATGAGCTTTGAAAAAATCCATGCAGTCTACACAGGTCTCTGTCCAAACAAGTCTATTTGGTGAAAACATTTTTTCAGTAAAAATTAGGAAGAAAATTTTCCTACAGCATGGTATAAACCGAGGTACTGGGAATAACAGGGGTGTAAAGGATTCCACAGTCTGTATCTTTATTTCTGTCTGTGATCACACTGAAAAATTCTTGATATAATATAATGATATAATTAATGTGTGATTTACATAAATTTGCAATAACAGTTAAAGTTTTATTCTTCATGAGGACCATAATTAGCATAAATGTATTACACAGAAAACTGATCACCTTCAGCAGGTCTGTGGGAAGGACGGGAAGGCAATCCTAAAGACAGAGATTCAACAGATTGGGTTTAAACAACGAGGCTGGATATCTTGCGTGTTTCTACTGCTAAAGTAGCAGTCACATTAGAATACAATGGCAAAAAAACTTTGCAAATATTACAATTTTTTTATAAACATATACTAAAAAAAAAACAAAAAATCTTTACCAATAACATCAGAAAAATAAATGTAACATATTTCCTGTATGTATTAGGAAGCACAGTGATATCAGCTGAACTGATGAGCTGCCAAAATAGCCTGAAACATTTCTGGCCCTCACAAATAACTGCAAATAACCCGACACACACTATTTTCCACCGTTCTACAGAACGGAGGAAAAGGTGGAATATCATGCCTCGGTGGGGAATTCATATTTGTTCTGTAGAGTCCCTTAGCAACAAAGCCATGGCTCCTGCTGATGAGCACAATTTTCCATCTTTTTCTTGCAAATATTTGACAAAAAATGTATTCCTTATCATTTTAACTTGCTTTAAAATGAACTTCACTGAAAAATATAAGCGTAGCATTATGAACTGATTATATATTTGCACCCGCTTTAATACATTCTGCTCAAAAGCAGCAGTACTGGAAGTAGTACATTTATTTAGCAGATGCTCTTCTCCAAAGTGACTTCCAATGAACCCTATGTAGTCTTGTGAGCCCACACACCTTATTCACCATGGTGACTTACACTGCTAGATGCACCAGGTCACTCATCCATACATCAGGGGAACACACCCTCTCTGTCACTCATACACTATGGGAACCTGAACAGCCTGTCTTTGGAGTGTGGGAGGAAACCAGAGCACCTGCAGGATTGTTACAACAGGTTTATAAAGCTCTATCTATCTATCTATCTATCTATCTATCTATCTATCTATCTACCTATCTATCTAGTCGTCCATCCGTCCATCTATCAATCTATTGCCCCATTTTTGTTAGACTTTAATTTTTTTTAATATTTGCAATAATAGGGTCACTTTATGAAGACTGTCCTACCACTCAATTTACACCGGTGTTTCTCAGTGCCAGTTGGTCTGATTTCATTACAGAACAGTGCGCCATACTGGAGCAAAGGCCACACCCCCGTGTCCTGGACTGACAGCTGTACGGGGGGGATCATTAAGAGGAAATGAGCACCAGGTGCGGCCATTTAGACCTAATGAGGACTCTCTTCAATAGGAGCCTGTGAGGCTGAGTGAAATGCGTGGTTCTGTTCCCTTCCTGGATTGAAGTGCACTTTCCACATCTGTTTTTGACCCGCAGAGGCCCTCCCCCTGCCACGTACCTGTTTTCCGTGGCTGATGGCTAATTTGATAGTTTGTTTCTTCACATTATTGATTTTGTAAAGCTGGAGTGTTAAAGCTGTGGCCCCCTGCGTAGTCACTCAGTGCACCAAACAAACCCTGGCGTGTTACACATTACAATGACTCATAACTTGAAAAACTAATCTCAGTATGAGTTTAAAATCAGCTAATATGCTGACAGGCACATATAAGGATGGAGATGCCCCTACCCCTACCAGAGACTCCCAGCTTGGCTTCAGGAAGTGATACCTGGACTTGCGTAGATATTTTACAGACTCATTGCTTTTTCAGTGAGTCACCCAGTGCTGGTGTTTCAGTGCTCACATTGTGTTTTGCTTGTGGGTTTACTAATGGGAGGAATCTAATTCTCATATATATAGTATATATATATATAGTATATATATTCTGTAAGGATAACAGACAACTTGCATGTGCAATATTTACCCACTCTGATTTATAGTAGGAACTGCAGCATACTTACTTTACTGTATTTTGTTTGTAATAAAAGCTATATTAAGTTGAATAAAGTAGAAATAGTTTAAAAAAGTAAAAAAATGAAAAATACAGTATTAACAGTAATATACAAATAGTGAGATGGTAGCAAGCACAGGCTGATAATGAGGTAAAGCATAATTACTAATGAGGAGACGATAAGAATAATTCATAATTGTGGTTATACTTGCAGTGAATGTAATTTACACAATTTGTACCATCTCAGCTGTTCAGGCTACACTGAGACCTGGTGAAATGAAAGCTCAGTTTATTAGGCAGAGGCTGGATTCAGAATTAAGAAGATTTAAAAAAGTTCAATTAAACTATGAAATAGCTGTTAACTGGACATCACATCTAACAGATAGGCAGTAAGAAACACTAAAGCTTGCAAGAGATCATGAGAATTATAAGATTCTAACAGTAATTTGCATACTAGTTACTAGCTAGTTGTGGTAGCAAAAAGTCTTGTATTAAACTATGTCTGTAACTCACTGCTGTGGAACTGTTGGCACTACATGATTTTTTTATGGCAATAATCTCAATCTTTGTATCATGGATGAGGTTTTATGTGGTTTCAAAACTGTTGTGAAAAAACAATCACAACATACAACAATATAATAAAAATAATAATAATAATATACGACATGTTATGCCATGTTGTATATTATAGCACAATATTATGTTCCTGGGCTCAAAAAATCTTAAGAAACTTGTAATAATGAGGTAGTAGCCTATGTCATTACTGAATACACATTCATAGTTCGTGGTCGTTAACAGCACAGTATTGACATGTCATAGTAGGGCTTATCTTTCCTTTGCAGTTTTTAGTCTTATTTGACGAGCAGGATCTATAAGAGAATGTTGATTGATTGCTGCATGAGTATTTATGCCAGTAGTGGACGTGCAGTGGTGCTTATCTCAACACGCAGACCCACATGTCCCGCTTAGAGCCTCAGAAGGAAGGTGTCGACTCCTGTCATTCACCTCACGGTCCAAACAAAGAGCAACCGTTTCGGCATACCTGAGCTTTGCATTCTCAGAATCATCTTAAGGTGCTTGAAATACAGTACAGATATTTATAAAACATATAAAACTGGTACTGAAATCAATGTATTGGCTCCTACTTCCAACCGATAAGGCGGTAAACGACATTACTCCGGCTTATTGTACCTCTGTGAGATTATTGATTCTTATATTACAAGATGGTGTCTTTGCTCATTGGTCCCGTCCTGGGTGCGTCCCTTCCTCCTCCAGCCTTGCGCCCTATGTTGCCGGGTCACGCTCCGGTTCGCCGCGACCCCGCTTGGGATAAGCTGTTTCGGACAATGTGTGCGTCTTTGTCCGATGCCTTTGTTCAGCGCTCTGTGTCGCTGTGTGAGAAGAGCGCTCGATAAAAAGAAATATAAATTTAAATTGATGTTGCTCAAATGCATGAAACATGCAAATCTAAGTAAAAAAAATAAAGAAATAAAAACAGCAACCATGTTGTGCAGCATGATGTATGTATTGTTGCTGAAGGTTAAGTGTAACATCAGTTACTATAGAACAAACCAGTAACTCACTGTCAGCAGCTGATAAAGTATTTGGAACTTTTTTGCTTGTAATGTGGAAAAAAGAGTTATTTGTTCTAGGAGATACGTAGGGAAACATTCATTAGAGGCTAAGACTTAGTATTTTTTTTTTTTTTTTATCTAAGGACCAGAAAGTTGTTTGTTGTGTTGCACTGCTAGTGTGCCTGTAGAGTTGATCATGATGAAAGGATAATACACACATTTTTTTTTTCAGATATTTTAACAGCATTTACATGCATTTACATTTATTCATTTATACCCTGTTGTTCGACAACAACACTACTCACTGCACCACTAGGCCGCATTTTCTAATGCTTTCTTGTGGAATTATATGCTTAGCAATTTAAACCCTTCAAGTGACTAATTATTTTCTTTACATATATTGAAGAATCATGTGTCTGCATCTAGATCTCGACATCTTGACATGTAATGCACTATGGTATTGTTTTCTGCTATGTACACTGCTTTGGAGCAAAGTGTCTGCTAACTGGATAAAGGTAATGTCAGTGTGGATAACCTTATGCCTTCAAGTCATCAAGTTGTGATGGTTTTTGAGAAATACAGGAGTTCCCTGACTGTAATCTTTCAACGCATGAGGCCTGAGTCCAAGAGTGAAATACACATCACCTGAATCGCTTATCCCATGCGGGGTCGCGAGGAGCCGGAGCCTACCCCAGCAACACAGGGTGTAAGGCTAGAGGGAGAGGGGTTGTACACGGGATGGGACGCCAGTCCATCACAAGGCAACCCACAGGGGACTCGAACCCCAGACCCACCGGAGAGCAGGACCAGGTCCAACCCACTGCACCACTGTGCCCCCTGGAGTAAAACACAGCATGGGAAAAAAATACTCCTTCGTGACCAGCCTAAAGGCTTAAAAAAATAAATTCTCTAGCTAAGTGACACTTGATTTCAGACAGCCATTGTTAGTCTTTCAATTATTTTTTATCATGCGTATTTTGATGTCCTCTTCTTATTGTGAGCAGTCAAGCAAAAAAATTGAAGGAATTTAACTGTGTCATGCCAGCTGGCATTTTCATATTGTTAACCATGAAGGATTTTAGTATCCTTTGTTCCATTACAGCATTAATAAATCCCAATTACCATCTAATACACACACACACACATTTTCAGAACCACGTGTCCCATACAGGGTCGCGGAGCCTACCTGGTAACACAGGGCGGAAGGCCAGAGGACACACCCAGAACGGGACACCAGTCCGTCGCAAGGCACCCCAAGCAGGACTCGAACCCCAGACCCAACGAAGAGCAGGACCCGGTTCAACCCACTGCCCCACCGCACCCCTGTCTATCCAATACGGTTAAATCAAAATATTGTGCACTATAATTGGAGAAAAGGGTTACAAACTGAAAAATCCAAATCAATAACTTCTGGTTCAACAGAAATGTGATTCATGTTAAGACTTCATTTGAGTCTGGAAACTAATTTTTGTAAGGCAGATTTTTTTAAAAATCAAATAACAGTGTGCTGGGAAATGTGTAAACCGACCTTAAACAGAAAGCTTTTTTGGAGCTAACAGTCTAGAAGGGTGATTAATTTTTTTCAGACGCAAACCATTTTGGCCCTTGTCTTGGCTTTCTCAAATTAGTGTCCATCTGCAAGCATGTGGTCAAGGCGCCCAGAGAGATAAATCAGGGAGCAGACCCTCCTGCCTTCCTACACGGCTGTCAAAATGTTCCCACTGCAGCAGGATTGGCCTGCTGGACCAACAGCACCAGGGATGATGCTGTCACCCTGATGAGTTGCATGACCTGAAACAATCAATTCCGGTGAAATGGAGTGACATGCTGGCAAACATCTCAGATGCATCTGCATAGTTCTTTTTTTGTCTTCAACCAACGTGGACCTGAGAGAACAATATGGGCAAAGCTTATCTTCATCGCTCAAAGCTAAAATTTTCCTATTTTTTCCCAGTAATTAGGATGTACAAAGCTTGGTGCACTTTGCTAGGATGGGGATGTGCGGGATCATTCACTCAAACATGAGTTTTGCTGCATTAATATAATGAGATCAGGTTGTATGAACAAGCACAATTCACATGAATCACTGCCATGGTTCATGAGGCTACAATCTCTAAGCCACATTCTTTGTAAGGTTATGCCTCATAATCACTGATGTCAGTTAAATTTATTTATTTAGCAGATGCTTTTCTCCAAAGCGACTTCCAATGAACTCTATGTAGTGTTACGAGCCCACACACCTTATTCACCATGGTGACTTACACTGCTAGATACATTACTTGCACTGGGTCACTCATCCATACATCAGTGGGACACACTCACACACTCTGGGGGATCCTGAACAGCATGTCTTTGGACTGTGTGAGGAAACCAGAGCATCTGGAGGAAACCCACACAGACACAGGGAGAACATGCAAACTCCACACAGACTGAGCGGAGATCGAACCCACGCCCTCTCGCACCACCCAGGCGCTGTGAGACAGCAGTGCTACTCGCTGTGCGCCAGCGGTAGTTTTGATGTGCTTTGTACATTAACGCTGTATCCTCAGTTTTCTGCATGGAAATACAGAGAAATCTGAATGAATCCAGCAACTGTCTCCCTGAAAGACATTCAAGAGCAAATAATTAACAAAATATAAAAACTAGGGGAGCTACAGGGAAATGCTTAGTGTGGATCCATTTGGGCTTGGTGAATGCTTGAGGGTTGGTTTGTGTCTGTAGATGAGTGAGATTGTTGAGTACCCTGCTGGAACATCTCTGACTGAAGGTAGGAGGTGATGGGAACATTGGTTGCTATGGTCAGTATATGCTGGTCATACTGTTGCTGAGGGTAGAAAGTGGTTTAATATCAAATTTCTAAATTATATTGGAAATAGTTACAATTATTTCAGTAGCTTTTGAGAATGCTGGTGTGCACTGGCTCCTCAGGTTATGAACAGCAGAGTTATGACCTAACTTGACCCTACCTGAGCTGATAGATGGTAGTAACCTGGGACCCCCTTAATTCAATTATCTTGAAAATTGCTTGCATATCAAGGCTGCTGATTATAAGTGTTGATAATTTTAAACGTGCTGGTAGGAAAAGTTGTACTGTTACCATGGTGACCAAAGTTGAAATGATGCAGAAAATTTAAAGTGGAGAGAAGATGAGAATGTTGCACTTCTCATGGGAAGAATTGGTCCTCAATCAAAATTAGGATTTGTGGTGGCAAAATATTTTATGTTCAGAATTTTAAACTAGTTCTAATTTTACTGCGACTCAAAATCAATGTAAGTATAAGAGAAAGAGTATTTATTAATTAGCTATATGGAAAGTAGGGGGACGTGGTGGTGCAGTGGGTTGGACCGGGTCCTGCTCTCTGGTGGGTCTGGGGTTTGAGTCCCGCTTGGGGTGCCTTGCGGTGGACTGGCGTCCCGTCCTGGGTGTGTCCCCTCTACCCTTACATCCTGTGTTGCCAGGTCAGGCTCTGGTTTGCTGCAACCCCGCTTGGGGCAAGCAGTTTCAGACTGTGTGTGTGTGTGTGTGTGTGTGTGTGTGTGTGTGTGTGTGTGTGTGTGTGTGTGATTTGTGATCTCAGCTGTGTTCATAAGTTTGTAATACACCAGTTATAGTTTGACTGGGAGTTCAGTGCCATCAAACAACTTTGTTGAGCCCATGAGACACTGGACTTCCAAGCCCTTGGTAAAGAATCTGAAATTTATTCAGCTTCATTACTTGAAGAGGCTTTGGAGAGCACACATGTATGGTTTGCATGTGTTAGAATTCCATCTCCAACGATGTGGAGGCAGAATCTTCAGTTCACCCTGAATGGACAAAATACAGGTTAGAACAGAGATGCAGGACTGCTTTAACACTTTTAGGCTGTGGAAGATCGAGAAAGATTTTTAAGCATGTTGAGCTGAAAACAGATTTCATACGTACACTAAAATGTGGCACAAACAGCACAAAATATTTAAGCAAATGGGGAGAGGGATTTTTAATGTTTTAATTTCCCATCTGCTAAATTTAAAAATATCTTCATTCAGCATTTGTTGATAGTAATGTGGAACCTGTTGGGAAGAGGGAGTCCAGCCTGCACAGCCCATGGGGATTGACTCAGACCTAGACACATACCACACAGGCCTCCTTTGCATGTTCGCTTAAATTATTGTGCGAACTGAATCATAACTACATTTACAGTGCTACAGTCAGTATGTTCTAAGGCTGACCACTGCATGGCAATGCTATGGTAGCAAGCATGTGTGTTACCTTTGGAAGTATAACGGGTGGCACAGCAAGTAGCCCTCCTGCCTTATGGCACTATGGTGGTGCCAGAGAACAGGGGTTCAATTCCCACTCAGCCTACATGGAGTTTGCATGTTCTCCCTGTGTCTGTGTAGGTTTCTTCTGGGTGCTCTGGTTTCCTCCCACAGTCCAAAGACATGCTGTTCAAGTTCCCCCGTAGCATGTGAGTGACAGAGAGAGTGTGTTCCACTGATGTATGGATGAGTGACCCAGTGTAAGTAGTGTATCTAGCAGTGTAAGTCACCATGGTGAATAAGGTGTGTGGGCTGATAACACTACATAGTATCCATTGTAAGTCGCTTTGGAGAAAAGCATGTGCTAAATAAATAAATGTAACAGGTCTTTCATAACCATAGCAGTGTCACACAGTGACCCATCTTGTATTTCATTGACTGTAGGTTTGAAATAGCAATGCTTCCATACTACAGCTCATGAGTTCATGATGCTGTGCTCCTTAATGGAAATCACCTGTCCACTTGAATATCATTTTTAGATTTTAGGAGGTATGAAAATCTTCCGGAAGACCCACACGCTCCAGAACCTAAACCCATAACCCAACAAACGAGAACTGGCAGCACTAGCCGCTGATCCACCATCCTAACTGGGGAACCCTTTTCTGAAGTATCTGTGTAGTGCTACCGTGGTTCTCTTCAGCCAGTCCATGGAAGCATCTTTTGCATTCTTTACAACTGCATTATGTTGCTCTGCTGCAGGTGATGTGTGCCGTGCAAGTAATTGCAGATCCTGCACATGAACGAGGCTTTAGAGATATCAGTTTCTTCTCTGACAGGCTTTTACTCAAATTATCACAGGCACCTTTTTTAAAGCCCGTATGGTTACGTTTATTTACACAGTGCCGCACAGGGTTGTCTCCTACAGCGCCTCTTTTGTAGACGCATCGATGAACTTCATGCAATGTGTGCTTTTCCAAGCATCTGCATGTGTTTGAATCCCTCACATCATTGTTACAAGAACATGTCCCCCATAATTTACCCCAATGCTTTATGAGAAGAATGTTCTTTACGTGACCCCGGCATTGCCCACATCACGTTGCCTTCCCATTTTCTTGTTTGCGGTGTACTGTAAGGGACCATGTCTCCTGCTGTGCACTCATAACTACTTCTCTTAGGTTTAGCCTTTATTTCTAGCTCATGATTCCACTCCATGGCAAAAATGGAAATCTCTGTTATTACAGTCGTAGGAATAGACTAAATGAGAAGTAATCATATATTCATGGATGAACACAGTGACATGATGTCTTTTGCAGTTGTTTTAGTCTTGCTGTAAGAGGCCTTAAAAGGCTCATGCTGTGACTGTACTATGGGTCATTACGCAGCCCTGATGGATTTTGGACCACCTACACAGAATCTCCTTTTTAAGGTGTGCAATACAAAGAAAAGCAGCAAAGCAACATAACCTTAAACACACATCCAGCAGCACATGTTTCATCATCATGCATAGTGACAACTGTACCTTCTTGCTTGTTTTTTTTTTTTTTTCCATGAAAATTACTATTCTTACTCCCAAACCGGTTTTTCATCAGCAGCTAAATCACAGAATGAGTTCTTCCATCATTGGCTGAGTCCTTTTTCTTTGTACACTCTAATAAACTGCAGTTAGCAGATTTTAAGTGATTCTGTTGCTATGACTCACATCATTTACCGCAAAAATAGTGCAGGCATGGTATTTCTAAAGGGGGGCATGGTGACGCAGGGGGTTTGGCCTGTGCCTGCTCTCTGGTGAGTCTGGGGTTTGAGTCCTGCTTGGGGTTCCCTGCAAAAGACTGGCGTCCCATCCTGGGTGTGTCTCCTCCTCCTCTGGCCTTGCACCCTGTGTTGCCGAGTTTGGCTCCGGCTCGCCGCGACCCCGCTTGGGACGAGCGGTTTCAGGGTGTGTGTAGGTGTGTGTGTGTGTGTGTGTGTGTGGTAATTCTATGCAGTGGTCAATGCATCTAAAGACATTAGGACAAGTTTTTTAGTTTCTTAATATTTAAACGATGTGTGCTAAGTCGTCTATTTTTGTTTTAAAATCATTTAATACGTTGTTGCATAAAGCTGCCGTTTCGAAGTCATGCGACAAGTTGTTTTCTTGTCCTGTTATCGCTTTAATCGTATCACTTAATTTTTTAAACGGGCCATAAAGGGATTCATTGTCTGTAAGGGGGAATTAAAAGATCCATTAAATGCAAATGCTCTTAGCTACGTACTGCAGTCTCTAGTCTGATACCTCATAATTCCTTGCTTACACGTTCACTCAAAGGTAACTTTCATAGATAACAAGTATTAGTTATGCTTTTACCCCAGTCCGTAGCATAGTATTTGACAATGGAAATGTTCACTGTATATTTAGTCTTTTACCCATTTTCCCAGAAAACTATTTACTAATGAAATATATGTTAAGGACACAACCAGGTGAAACCTAGTGAGTTTCAATCAGCAACATTCTGGCCAACATGTTAATCTCTGTGTCGCTTACTGTCTGTGTACAAGATCCATCGAATTTATATACTCATCACATTTTAATAATAAATATAGTTTCAAAGTACTTAAGCATTTTCTTTTACTATTTATTTTATTCAAACATTCATTCACTCATCACCCCCCCAAAGTTATGCAAGTCAAAAACAGAAGAAACTATGAAAGTCTCACTCTTGCATTTAAAAAAATACTGAAAAGGTCATTTACGTTCATTTTAAGTACATTCGTTGATTTCTGCAGTAGTCAAATGTGATTTCAAACAGTCACCTTCTGAAGTCATTGGTCTGGATTTCCGGGTATTTCGCAAAAAGGCAAATTTACTGAAATGGCAGCAAACACCTGTCAAAAGGGGTAAATTCAAAATTCTAAATGTTTCAAGCATGGTGATTGCCTGTGGCCTCAAGTGGCAAATGTTCATGTCATATGCTGAAAGTGTGAAGTTAAGTCAAAAAATATCTGCTACATATTTTTAGAAGGTAAAACATTATTGCAGATGCTTTTTGACGTTTGACTATCATACACATTGTTTCAAGGCTGCAAGAAATCCAGTATCTATTTTGTGCTATTCACTTAATGTTGTAGAGATGTGGAATAAAGTTGACATTTCACAAAGAATATCAATCTCTTTTTGTAATGATATTGTCTACAGATTTGATGCCAAAAAAAAAAAAATATGGAAGTTCCTCAGTCTGCTCACAGCAAAAGAACATAAATACCTAACTAAATTAATAACAATCATGGCATAATTCATATATCTTTCCAGCTTCCACTACATAAGAATGTACATTAATACAGAACAATTTATTTCAATATTAAAAAATTAGTAAAAACATGTTTTTATGCTCACATAAAAGTATTATTATAAAAGATATATTGGAACATAACATAGGGGGTGCGGTGACACAGTGGGTTGGACCGGGTCCTGCTCTCTAGTGGGTCTGGGGCTCGAGTCCCGCTTGGGGTGCCTTGTGATGGACTGGCGTCCCGTCCTGGATGTGTCCCCTCCCCCTCTAGCCTTATGCCCTGTGTTGCCAGGTGGAACATAACATCAATAATGGTGGAATCCTTAATCACACTGAAAAAAATGAACACATTTATGAATTCCAAATTCTTTCTGAAATACAGTGTATGGGAAAAAACCTATGTGGTGTAACAGGTGTCTGTGTCCTGCTGATTTACTCCCACACACACCCTTACACACTTTCCCAAGTCGCCCATTCACAGCTGCTCTTGCTGCCGCTCAAGGCATTTGGCATACGGCTCGAAGCTCGAGTGCACGGAGTTCAAACGTTGTGATTTAATTAATTCGGCTACCGTGGACATGATGCCACCATGGCACTCGGATGTTCACATTCGTACACTCGGGGCAATTTTGAATCATCGGTTCACCTGAAGCACACGGAGCCCACACAAACACCCGACAGGCTGAGCTAGGACTCGACCTGAACCCGTAACCCAAGAGCTGCGAAGTAACCACCCAACCCACAGCCCCACCGTCATCAGTTAATGTACCACATTAAAATATTCAGTGCGTGTGAAATGATAAATATTAACCCAAATAAATGTCACAGTCTCAACAAGCACTTCAGCATGCAAATCTAAAAGAGTGAAAATACCAGCACTATTTCCAGCGACTTCCCTGCAGAAACACGAGAAAGGAGCGACACTGTGCGAGGCACAAAAGTCCTCCACGCAAGGACACAGCTTCTAGGAAGCCATTTGGCCAAGCCAACTGCTGTACAATGTCAGCCAGTTCACTGTATGAATATCAAACAGATTCCATATTCAGGCAGTTCTTAACAACTGTCACTGCGTTCACTGGCTTCTCTTGGAGGATGATGAGAATCATCTAAAGCAATCCATAATATATGGCTTGTGATGAATTGCATTTCCATTGATTGTTCTAGAGATTATTATTTACCATGGTAAATTAGTGCAGTTTCATATTTTCCTTTAACATTCATATATTAAACTCGCACTTTCTCCAAAGCAGCTTAGAATTATTTACCCATTTGTACAGCTGTGTTATTTTTTTTTACTGGAGCAACTCAGGGTAAACACCTTGCTCAAGGGTACTATAGCTGGAGGTGAGACTCAAACCTGTAACCTTTAGGTACAAGGGCAACAGTTGTAACCATTACACTACCAGCTACTCTTCCATGTCAAGGTAAATAATATATATAGAACTATACACAGTATGTTATCCCTACAAAGTAACTATGAATGTAATTTCTTCAGAAAAAGTTGATATAGGTACATATGGCCGTTTTTTTTGTATATCGAAATGTACAGTTTATGAGTAATGAGTGAATGAAATTAGTACTCTAATTTATACATTCTGAGGAAAAAACGATCAAATTCCACTTTTGCACTTATTCACAATTTTTATGGCATTATTTTACTATTTTCCACATAGGTCTTCCATCTTCTTCTAACATTAGATGAACCCCATCTGTTCAAACATGGTATCTGAAGTACTGTGTTGAAAGAACAGCTTGATACGCGTAATAAATAAGAAAGAAAACCAGCAGCTACAAAACAGCGTTTTTTTCCACCAAAGTCGAGTGTAATTCGGAAAAAAAAGGCAAATCCCAAAGGATTAGCATTCCTTGTCTAGCTTCCCAACCTTTGATGTATTATTCATAGACTGGTTTGTATGTGTGCCACTGCTCTATTAGACTTAGTGAGCGCCTCAGTCCTATTGATCCATCCCTCTGGTGATTTATTTATGATTGAGTTTTCTTGGTTGAATTTAGGCTGAACTCGAAAGAAGTACAGCTACTTTCCAATTATTCCCTATCTAGAATAAACCTGATGGAATTATTGCTCTTGTTTTGCTCAGCCCTGTCGCACGAAGCCAAGAAAGAATCGGCACAATTAACATTTCGAAGAAAATAAAGAATTAAACCCAATTGTTTATATGAATCACACGACTAAGCACAGTACCTTTGTTGTTCTATAATTATTATTTTTTTTTGTTTGGAGCTTTTCACATTTTTCTCCCTCCTGCGTTCGAGCTGTAAAGTGTGTGATCAACACTTAATAATATTCCTTTTGACTGTTTAATGTCAATTGCCATATACAGTTAGAGAGTTTGTGAAAAATAACAGGAAAATACATTTCATCCCTTGTGATGACGTGATTTTTCTTTGGTTTAACATAGAAATGACGGCCGAGGGTAGAGGACAGCGCCGCGAGTCCCCTACATGCTGAGCTTTGTGTGGCTCAAGGTTGCCTTTTGAAATATGACAGAGTCATGAGATGACAAACCCAGCTCTGCCGCCTGGCAGTCTCTCAGCAGGGTCCATTCTCAAAGCCGCGTATCACTGCAGTCCTGTGAGAATATTATTTATTGAACAACACAAGGCATAAGACCTCTAGCCGTGCTCAATATTCCTTCATCCTCGGTTTCCTCCTGTGACGGATGTGCAGCGTGCATTTCAACTTGGTGTTCTTCAAAGTATGAAGCACTGTGAACTGGCCTGCCAAAATGTGAATATACAACATGTTAAATTTTCTAATCATGAAAATATTATGTTTGTGTGTAAGATTACAGCAGTCTTGAAATAAAAACCCAATACATGAATGACATTCTTTCTTTGTTGGTATGGAGAATTAACATTCCTCCATCAACATAAGATTTATTAGTGGTTATGCATGTGAAAACTACCTCATAATAAATGAAATACTAGATTTGCCACATTTTTTAAATTTAAAGCCATCTACAGTAAAAGTTAGTTATTATTATTATTATTATTATTATTATTATCATTATAGTATTTGTTATTCAGTTTATTTATCATTAAACCTTGAATATGTTTTTGCTCTTCGCTCCCTGTACATCTGGCTCCACAGAAATAAAGATAACGATTTAAAATTGAGACATAAGTAAAAGTCTGTTCCTTTAACTGGCTTATTTAATAGCATAAAATTTTGAAAATGCTTGCATTTTCTGTCATAAATGGACCTAACACGTGTCCAAATAATTTCCATTTTAAGTGGCTTTCTTCCTCCAATTTATTGAAGTTCCTTCAACTTTCTCCTGTAAAAATTGTTTAAATCAATGTGATATAATACTTCCTGCGCTGAAAGCACCGGAGTGAATGCTTTGAATGGCACAGCCGAAACTTTTGCACCTTCTTGAGAGCATTTTTAAATGCTAGTACAAGCAGCAGCAACTACATGGCCTTTGCAGTGACATTTGCGTCACTCGTCATTTACAGGACTGAAACACAGAGAGGAGCAAAGGCGCTTTCTTGAGTTGCCTCTTCACATCCAGACGTGCTCGGCTATTCTCCACTTTCAGAAAGTGGGGGCAGAATGCCTGTCTCTTTTTTGTGTCTCTCAAGTTTAATCATTGTAAATTGATAACAGCAATTTAAAATTGCCCATTATTAGATTTCTAATTCATTAGAAATTGAAAGAGGTTGAAAGGACCACTCCCTTAAATATGTTCGCCGAAGGAAAAAAAAAAATAATAAATTCCAGGGTGGTTACCTTAACCGGAATGCTCTGTACGATCGCACCACTTTTTGAGCAATTATGGCTTAAAATTCCATCCAATGCAAATCAAAAACACGTTTGAGCTTTGTGTTATTTTACATAAGCTGATGCATAACTTCAAAACGTCTTTTACATACAACGGCTATCCATCGTAAATTTGAGAATAAAGCCAACCAACAGGGATTCCACTTTTCTTGTGGTTACATAAGTCAGTGGGATTTCCTGGAATGTAACTGTTGTGAAATGAAGTAAGGTTACAGTATGTATTGCTTTAACTTTACTCTGGGTCTTTGGGTGATGAACATTTGTCTTACAAATTTTCCAAAAATGCGAACATAATGTTTTCTAGTCTCTTTGTTTTTATTTGTGTTGTTGTCGTCACTTGTTCATTTAAACTTTTTTTTTTTTTAGACAACCCAGCTTTCATTTTTCCACCCAGCCACTTGCCGGTGGTGTAGAACACCCATACATGGTAGTACTGTGTGACTGTATTCATTCAATCAACTTCCACAGTGTTTATAACTTCTATCTGGTGTTCCTGAGTTTTGCTGATCAAATAACAGGATGAGAAACATTGCACATATTTATGGAAAAAATTAACCCACAGTACGCATTTAATAGGAGGTAGAGTAGATTTAATTTGAATGTTGCTTAAAGTTAATAAAATATTCATGCAGTGTTTTTCCAGAACAGGCTCCAGAACAGTTACTCTACATAAGATGTGTGGTTGATGAAAATGTAACAGTGTCTCGCAGCAAATTTTTATTCATTATAGCTTTATCTGACATTTTTGCACAATCTAACCAATGGATAAATCAAGGGATATTTGTATTAGTAAGATTCTATTGATCGTGATCGATGAGTTACAAATACATGCCCGGTTCTAAGCGTGCTTGTAAACTGAGGACCCAGTGTGCAATCTTGTGTAATGACTTCTCTTGGTGAGTAACAGAAGGATAATTGTATTCTGTACATCTTTCCTGTGATTTATTAATGCTGAGACAAAATATACAGTACCATTACCCACTAATGTCTTCATTTCATTTTCTGAAATCCATCACATTTAATCAAATTAAGAAAAGTATACGTTATTCAGATCAATGTAACTTTGAAAGAAAATCAGATACAATCAAAGCTATATATATATTTCAACCTAATTAAACTAAAGGCTTAATCTGCAAAAGGGCTTTCAATTTATTAACTCTCTTATGTCTATTAAAAGCACCCTTATAATTAGAGAAAAGGTTGCATGATGATCTGAAGCCCTAAGATCATTTTGTTTTCAACGCTGACTTTCCTCGTTTTTGATCCAGCTGAGCTCTTAATTAATTATGCTTGACTGAGTTGTTGATTGAATGCATGATAGGATTCTGGTAACGTTAAGATGAACAAATTGAGGATATTAGAATTTTTCTATTTTAAAAACAGATTCATTTTCCTTACAGTGAGTAATACAGTGGTTAATCTTTGAATTATGCTTTTATGGTAAATAACTGATTGTTTAATTATTATTAGACTAACAAACAATGACGAGAGGGGTGCAGTGGCACAGTGGGTTGGACTGGGTCCTGCTTTCCGGTGGGTCTGGGGTTCGGGTCCCGCTCGGGGTGCCTTGTGATGGACTGGCGTCCCGTCCTGGGTGTGTCCCCTCCCCCTCCGGCCTAACGCCCTGTGTTGCCGGGTAGGCTCCGGTTCCCCGTGACCCTGTATGGGACAAGCGGTTCTGAAAATGTGTGTGTGTGTGTGTGTGTGGTAAATAACTGATTGTTTAATTATTATTAGACTAACAAACAATGACGAGAGGGGTGCAGTGGCACAGTGGGTTGGACTGGGTCCTGCTTTCCGGTGGGTCTGGGGTTCGGGTCCCGCTCGGGGTGCCTTGTGATGGACTGGCGTCCCGTCCTGGGTGTGTCCCCTCCCCCTCCAGCATTTCACCCCATGTTGCTGGGTTAGGCTCCGGGTCCCCGCGACCGCAAATGAGACAAGCAGTTTCAGATGATGTGTGTGTGTAACAAATAATGAGATTCAGCATAAATATATTAATTTTTAGTTAGCATTATCACTACTCAAAGTATGAATTAACTGAATTTTACTGATGCGCAAAGTCATAATTATTGGGGTAAATGGTAGTGGTACAAATTGCCCTATCAGTTTTCAGCAACGATTTAATTTCAGAGGGAAAAAGTATGTTGCATTTGTGGTTAATGCATTTGGCTCAACCGGCTTGTGAAGCAATTTTTCAGTTCAGTCAACAGTTATTCTCTGACAAATTAAATAAATGCACAGGTTGGAATGTAAACTAATATAATCAGGGCTCTGGGAAATAAAGCCTTAGACCAGTAGTTTTCCATCCCAGTGCTATGTATGCAGGCATTTGTTGCACCCAACATCTAAATTGTTTATTGAATGAATTCTAAATAATTTTGCACATTACACTGAGGACTCCGCTCTGTTTTTAATTGTGTAAAACCAAATTTGTGTCACTTAAGAAATACCTGTAACAACGAAAAATATCAGAAAAGTTGTTTCTTAATTTGTTCTTCAATTTCATGCCTCGTTTGAAATGAAGGCATATAGTGGTCATTTTTTTCAGTTGCGAATGTCGAAGGATTGAAGGACTGAAAGGATTAAAGGATTGAAAACCAAGGCCTTGGATGTACTGATTCTGTTCTTCACCACTCATTTCTCCAGAAGACTTAACATTCTGTGCCAAGATGTCTATTCCCAACTTATAGTGTAAAAATAAAGTTAAATATTCTTACATTTAGCATATTGAATTCTGGGCAAATCCATGTTCAAGGTAATACTGCTGTATAACACATTCAGGCGCTCAGTCACAAAAAGTAAATAACGCTGCACTTTCCTCCCATTTCGATGTTCTTAAACCTCAAAAAACTAGCGGGCCTATGCAATGATGGAGGTCAGAATAAAGCTCATAATGAACCATTCTTGTGCATGTAGGAAGAATGTCAGCAGAGCGTTTTAAAGCCGTGGGAAGAGAAGTTAGGAGGTACAAGTTCAGTGACTAGAATAAAAAACAGCTGTACTGATGATCTGAATTAACTTTGCCTTGCAGTTTTCACTTATATACTGTGGCATTTTGTAAAAAGAGAAGTCTTCTGCAAATAACAGACCTACAGCTCAATCCCCAGATGACTTGCGGCACAGAAAGAGCAGACATTGGAGGCAACCTGCCCTTCTCTGGAAGGAGCCTGTCTCAAGGAGCCCTTAAAAGCAACACCTGACAGATGGACGAATGGAAAGAGGACAAACGTCCTTGTTTCTTCTTCATTTTCCTTTCAACTATGCATGAATATGTGCGAATGTGAATTTTTAAATGCTTGCCTTTGTTCGTTGTTATTTTAAAAGTGTCATATGGTGACAGTTCCAACCAGCATGCAGAGGTAATAAAAAGGTAAGTGTAAACTTGAAAAGAATGGCGACATAATGACAAAAAATACACAAAAACGAGCACCGATCGCAAGAATGTCAGCTTTTTGATTGTTTAATTCATCCGCAGTAAACAAATATGTTTTGAAATGTATGCTTAATAAAATGCTTATAGAGGATCAACAAAATCTTGCTAAATAAATAAATACATAAATTATGAATATGTATAAATATTTATATACTAGTTGCAGCAACAGCCATTATGTATATTTTTCATCACCTATATTTTTTTTGGTGAGATTTGGCTTAGAAAGTTTCAACATTCAACGGTTTAGAAATGTAAACTGTCCTAATAATATAGAGCTCTCCCTGCATCGCACACATAAAGGATCAAAACATCACATGTACAGCGTTAAGATAAAATATACATTAGAAAGACAGTGATAATGTTTCGAAATTGCCAAAGCTATTTTTGAATTATACATATATACCAATATGACATTGCGCTACATTACTTTTGATCAGCAGTAGTGTTTTAAACTTTAATTTTTTTTGCCTAAAACACAATATAAAACAATGTGATACAAAATATCTGCTGTTTAACAGGACCACGGTAATGTACACAATCATATGCTATGTTCCTCAATCGAAAATGCTTTGTATTTTAAGTCTCCATGTTACACAGTCTGTTCATATCAATAATTTTAGGCAAAAGCAAGTATAATGATTCACCGAAAAGGACAATAACACTTTATCAATTATTTAAGTGACAGCGTAATATTTAAGGCAATGGAATTGATCTTTTTTCTTTCAAATTCGCTTAACACGTAAGGTAAACCAATAGATGTACGAATAAATAAGCAAGAGCATATCTACCCACTTAAAAAAAGAAAAAATATATCTTTAAGACTGATTAAAGCCCCTTTGTCCCAAATGGTGCATCACTGTCTGTGTCCAAATCCCCAAGCAGGCGTGTGTGGGGATACTCGTCATGCTAGAGCGCCGTGATCTGTGTGAGCTCCATGCTGGAGTTTCCTGGTTTCGGGAGCTCGGCACTGACCAACGGCAGCTCCACCCCTAGTCAGGTGGGGTTACTATTCCCGTCTGCCGCCTTGCAGTTGTACGCCACCTCCCGGGCGATGCTCCGCATACGGCCTGACTGCTGCGCGTCGAGCCGGAAGGACGACGGGTAGCAGAACTCACGGAAGCAGCGCTTGAAGTTCTCATCGAGGAAGGCGTAGAGAACCGGGTTGAGGCTGCTGTTAACGTAGCCGAGGGCAATGAAGAGGTGCATGAGGGCCACGGTGAACAGGCTCCCCGAGTTGACCCCCAGCGACTGAGCTAGGGCCATGATCTGGATGGGGGTCCAGCACACCACAAAGACCACGACCACCACCAGAACCATGCGGGTGATGCGCCGTAGGTTGCGGTCCTTCTCCTTGGAGCCGGACAGGATACGGACACTGCGGAGGCGCTTGACCATCAGGCTGTAGCAGATGCTGATGATCGCCACAGGGATGAGGAAGGAGAAGAGGAACACGCATGTACCGAACACCAGGTCCCAGTAGCTGCGTGGGTCCGGCAGCACCACAATGCATTCGATTCCTGTATGGGTCGACAGCCAGGCGAACCACATCGTTATTTATATCATTAACTATCCTAGCCTTACTCTGGGAGAGGAGACAAACAGTTAAATACAATCCAGCACACACAATCCAACACAAATGGGTAAACGACACTTTGAAATCTCAGAGCATTTGATGAAATGACAAATAGGAACATCTGACTTTGTGCCAGCGGGTGGTGTAATGATCAGAACGATTGCTTCTTGCACTCGAAGAACTAACACTTGAGCCCTACTCCTATTGTAGTATTATTGATCAAGTGACTTATTCTAAATTGATTATTAAATTACTACAGAAAGGGGATCAAAGGTTTGCCGGCTAGTATGGGAACTGACAAAGGTGAAAGGCTAAGGTGTTTATAGTCTGCGTCTCTATAGAAAGAAGTGAGAGGCACATCTTGAGTTTACCAAGAGAAAGTTCACTGTATGAGCAGGAGACAGTGTAGTGGCCTTGTCACCTGAAGCTTTATAACTTGAATTCCTTTTAAGCAGCACACTTGACGAATGTACTTACCCTCAGCTCCTGTAGTGAAATTTTCAATGGCAAAATGGCTCAAATTGGAATTTGCTTTGGGTAAAAAACATGATGGATGATCTGGAGTGGTTCGATTACCTAGACAAGCAGCGGAAGCGATGCACCTGAGATAATAGCAGCTTCTCTAGCACCATGTGGCTGAAGCATGAAACCTTGCTTTTGAAAACTACTCAAGGAACCTTTGTAGCCGGGAAATGCCACCTGGCAACATAAAGCGACTCACACTGTGAAAACAAGGCAAAAGGATGTCAGATTTAGAATAATCAGGGTGTATAAGGTAGCGGATGATCAGGCCGATGCAGCTAAGGGAGGGGTTTAAGAGCATGCTGGTCTAGGAAGTGGGAAAAAGAGACAAGTCCAAGAACAAAACCTGATTAGTAGCGGTATGCAAATGCTTGTACTGTTACAGCAGAACGAGGGGACTGTTAACAGCACAAGGGCTTGCATAAGTCCCATCCCCCCACCCGCATCCTGTCGGCGAAGGAGGAAATGCAAAGTAGTTATAAGAAAGCAGGTCTGAATTATATCCAGCCTGCAGCACAAGTAGTATTCGGTGATCCTTGCAGGCATCTGGTCCCCCATCGCTTTTCCAGCACTACAGAGAGATCAAACAATGCCAAAGCCTGAGGGAGCCTCTACTTACAGAGTGGAGCACATTAGTCACTGTCCTGGACACACAGCAGATTGGATCTAGTTAGGGAAGATATTCTGAAATAGCAGTCACAACAGCGGAGCTTTATCATTGACTCCATTTATATTCCACATATGCCTCTCTAAGGTAAAGTCGCTATGTCAGCTCTTATCAGTTCTCATCCGAAGGTCGTTCTGATCCGGGTCTCCCATACGTTCTGGTTTCAGAACACAAAAAGATGCAGACAAACTATATAGCCATCATCGTCTTCCTTGATAAGTACAGGACATATATCAGAAAATCACACAGTTAGGGTTCTTCCTCACAATTGCTTATATTGTGCATGGCATTCACACATATATATATATATTTTTAATTGTATAAAATATGAAGAGATCATATAATATTCTTTGAAAAATGCACCATTTCCAAATACGACACAAAAATTCGCTCAGCATAAACTAATTCTGTGCAATTAACACAAACAGCCATTTACTGTCTTTCAGGAAAAGCATAAGAGGAAATAAAAGGCCGAAATCTAAATACTTTTAGCTTCATGTTTTAATATTCACTAAACATCCAGGGATGCAAAGCTATTCATGTAGTTAGAGTTATTATATTTAGTGCCATGGTTATTAACTTTCAGTGTTTCAGCACATAATAATAATAATAATAATAATAATAATAATAATAATTTAATTTAATAAGTTTTTGCTCTATTCCACTCTTACCTTTGGAAAGGATTTGGTTGGGATGATACAAAACTGCACTTCTGTAAATAATTCTTTAAATTTTGCAGCAGCATTAGTTAGCTGTACTTTAGTACTTAAGGAGGAAAAAATTGCATTTTGAAGATAAATTAAAATTACAATGGAATGTATTTCTGCAAGGATTGAGCAGGTCAGTTTTACTCCCTTGCATTTGGCATCTTGCTCATCAAACATTTGTTGTGACTATAACAAAGTAATAAAAAAAGCTATAATATGCAAATATTCAAAATTCTTGCTTTCCACCCAACAGCCTGGTGTTCACATAGAACTGCAAAGATTTTTTTTTTCTTTTCTGTCCTATGAATAATACATATTCAGTAGGTATTCAGCTTCTCCACTGGCTTCTCAAGTGATTTTCTCAATATGCAACAAGTGAGGCTGCTAAAAGACTGAATCTTTTGTTGCATTTTAAAACAAATTGTGTTTTATAAAACACGGTAACCCTGCTGGCCAGGTCTGCAGCAGAATGGAGAGCAAAGAAACCAGTTTTAAAAACGTGATGGTGACGGGTTCATGTGAGACGTTTTTTTCTGTAACATGTAACATTAAATAAACAAATGCAATATTTAAAACTCTTTGACATCTGCAGCCATGAAACTGCTGCACAAAGAACTGGAAAAAAAGCCATCCCTTTTCAAGGTCCAGCACCTGGTGTTATGTGCTTATGCTTTACCATGATGTGGCTTTTGAAGACGTGTGAAATCACAGCATCTGCAAAGATAGATTCAAAGGCAAACATCTGTGAATTGCTTGGTTTCCTCAAAACCTCTCTTGTAAGCCTGTTTGGACGGAATACACTACAGCTGCCCGGCTATATGCAGGAGAAGGCCAGACTGGTGTTGGAGCTGTGGGAGTCATCACACCAGTTAATGCGGAGCACCAACTCCCAAGTATGAACACGGCGCAAGGGAAAAGCAGAGGAAGCAGTGAACCAGACCATCACTGGGTAGAAAAACCAGGAAGTAGTCAGATGAACTCAGTCGGGATAAACTAGCCTCGGATGGGGTTGGCACCCAAGCAGATGTCCTCGGCCTCCAGAAAGGAGAGGAAAGAGATGGTTGTCTCAGAATTTCCCACGATGGAGGAGGAACGGTGCAAACTCAAGGTCGTCTGGCTGCGTCAACAAGGCAGCTGGACAACTTGGGCGGATGTGATCAACAGAGCTATAAGCTGGGCTGAGATATGGAAGATGGAAGATGTCACAGGCCTGACTCAACTTTCTTGTTAGGTCCACCTACGACTCCCTCCAAAGCTCCAAAAACCTGTGTGAGTGGTACAGCTTTGAAGAAAAATTACCCCTCTGCAATTGCTTGCATTCATGGTAATCCTTGGGTGTCATCCATGCCGTGGTAGTCACTAGGTTCGATGATTGTTCCACATGGCCATATAAGAAGGTGCACCGAATGGTGCAAACAGAGCCCTGCCATGATGTTCCCGTATTCCAGGGTGATAATGCCCCTAGTCATGCCGCTGAACAAATTTAATGTCTTCTATGGCCTTCACAAGTCACCACATCTAAATATCATTTAACCTTTATCCCTTCAAGTTCTGGAGTGTAGATTTCCACCTCCTTCATTCCTCAAAGAACTGGAGGTTTTCCTTCTCAAAGAATGTAGCAGCATCCCATCAAACACAGTTCAGGACTTTTATGACAGCATTTCAAGAAGGACTGAAGTTGTTCACCATCTAAGTTATATACATTGATTACTTTATATTTATATAGAATATTAATATATTATTATGTGTTTCTTTTATTTTGTCCAAGCCCTGTATATTCCTGTATATTACATTTTATACTGCGGTAATATTTCCAAATATAAAGTAAATCCCAATGCTGGGATTCATACAGAATTGAAGGTAAGAAAATGACACTTAATATTTTTTTTGATATCGGCAATAACTGACCAATTAGCTGTACTGCTGTATTCGTAATTCATAAAAAAGTTAGTAAAGTAACTTAAGTTACTAAAGTAATTTAAAACATAAAAAGAATGCAGATACACTGTATATATTTGCCAGGATACACTTAAAACGCACATCAAGATTATTGCCTGAAAAACCCATTTTCAGACAATGTCTTGCCTTCATTTTGTGTAGCCTCTCAACAGTAAACAAACAGCACAATACCACATTTTGACATTCTGGGTTACAATTCCTAGTCTGCAACCTATTTTATTATGATGCTTTTGGAAATTTTCCCAATTAGTGCTATGATGAATTGTAACAAACAACATTAGCATTTTAAATGTTACAGAATGAACAAACAACATTAACTGTGCACAATATGATCATCGTGATTGCAGATCTCGGTGAAATTGCCCCAGTCATTTGCAAACTATGCTGAAGAGTGACACAATTATAGTACATAAATATTACATAAATATAACCATGTTGTCAACAACACGACAGAACATCTCTAGACTCATAATCCACTGTGTGCTGTGTGCCCTTTGTCAGTATTTGTTTGTTATATGACAAGCATTTAGTACTCTTTTCTGCAAAGCGACTTCCAATGAACTCTGTGTAGTGTTACCAGGCATGGTAACACTACATAGAGTTCACTGGAAGTCGCTTTGCAGAAAAGCGCCTGCTAAATAAATAAATGTAAATCTAATGTATTATTAGCTTACACATGGTAGTGTTTACAGTGACACTAATTTCATTGAATAATCATGCATTATAAGTGTTATGTAGCAGCATTGTGCATATTATCCATTTTGGGAGGAACTGAAAGGCAAGCCAGTCATCGCATATTTGTTTGGTTTAATCACTGATGTTTCTCCATCTTTGTTAGAGACGATTCATAAGCTATTAATTATGAGACAATAATGTACAATAATAGCCTTTCAGCACATAAATGATTTTTTTTTTTGTTTTAGCAGTATAAAATGAATGTTCGTTATGAGATATTTATATAAAGTAAGGTGTGTATTACACAGTGTGTTTGACATTGAGCCACGTTTACATAGTTTTGAGTGCATAGAATTTGAAAATTTGCGAGATATTGTGTCCATGGTGATATTAGTTTTCAAAATGTGAGGTTTATTTGAGAGCTGTGAGAAAAAGGAGTTGAGAAAAATTATGATGCAGAAACATTTTATATGACAGTACATGAAATTGTATGAATATATAAATTGTCCTAATTTATCAGTCTGAAAAAAATATCAATATCAAAATAATTTATGCTGAATTTCAGATGGACAAGGGTTAAAATACTGAAGGTTAGGATTAGATGTGCCTTATGTCTAGGGGTTATAGACTGCCTGTTTTAACTTCTTTCTGATGTATGTGGCAGGTCAGTGGCAGATACAGAAGTAATTGTTTACGTGAAACACAGAGGATCACATACCGTTGGCTTCTGTTTCCACGTCCCCCACCACCATGGCAGGCACCCCGATAGCTGAGGCGAGGATCCAGATGCAGATGTTGATGACCTTGGCTTTGTGAGGTGTGCGCATGTCTAGTGCCTTGACCGGGTGACACACGGCAATGTAGCGGTCCACACTCATCATGGTGAGGGTGAACGTGCTCGTGAACATGTTGTAGTAGTCGATAGAGATGACTATCTTGCACAAGATGTTTCCAAAGGGCCAGAAACCAAGGAAAACGTCGGTACCCTGGAAGGGTAGCGTGGCCAAGACCAGTGAGTCTGCCAATGCCAAATTGAAGATGTAAATGTTGGTAGCCGTCTTCATCTTTGTGTACCTGAGAAGAAAGACCACATCGAAACAGCAATTAATGATTATAAATCAGATCACTCAAAGTGTTGTACTTGAAGGTGTCACTCATTCCAGGTATCATAGTGTCAAAGTACCACAGTATCACATTACATCTTATGTTACTTTATTGTAAACTGTTTTGAACTGATTTTCAAAGGTCAAGTTAGCAATTTATGTACAGCTCATATATTCGTTCTTAATAGTGCATTTACCTTTAAGCTTACTATTTAATAGTAATGAAATCAAAAAATAACATCCAGACTAGGGAGTATTTAACTGCACATGATGTACCACTGTAAGTGGCTTTGGAGAAACATGTCAGCTAAATCATTAAAGAATTTAAAAAATTCAGTTTAATTTCTTTTGCACTTATTGGCCATTATTAGGTCACCTGACCTTTACAAAAAAACAACTTACCCCCCCCACAGTTAGTGAGTCATATGGTTGTAAAATAGTATATGAAACATGCATACAGGGTCAAGAGGTCGAGTTACATTCAGATGATCATTACAATGGACGAGATGTGTCGAAATTACTTTGAACATGACATGATCATTGGAACTGGTTCTCTTAGTGTGATTCTTGCAATACAGGGTCTAGAGTTTACTGAAAATGGTGGGATAAACAAACAAACATCCAGTCAGTGACAGTGGGTGAAAAAAGTCTTGCTGAAAAGAGAGGTCAGAGAAGAAAGGCCAGACTCATTAAAGCCACAAGTGCAAAAGCAACACCTCAACACAAGATCAGCGTGCAGAAAAGCATTTCTGATAGCCTAAATTGTCAAACCTTGAAGCAGATGGGCTACAGCAGCAGAAGACGACACCCGAGATCATCTCCTGAGAGCTCAAAACAAGAAGATGAGGTTGCAGTCGACATGCAGTCACCAAAACTGGACATATGAAGAGCTGACAAATGTTGCCTGTCAAATCCCAGTTTCTGTAGCAACATGCTGATGGCAGGGTCAGAAAGAGACATAAAAAGAATGAATTCACAGCGCCATCCTACCCATCTTATCTACACTGCAGACTGGCGGTGGTGGTGTAATGCTGTGGGGAATGTTTTCTCCATTGGCTGCCAGAAAGTTCAACATTATTGCTGACTAGGTGCCACTCCCTTCATGGCTAGTTCAGCCTTTCTCAGAGTTTTACTTTCCGCTGGAATGTGAATGCCACAAACATATATTATCTCAGGGTGGTTCTACAAATTTAACCATGTCTTTAACTCCTGGGGACTTCTACAGTTCGAACCTCTCAAGTCACTACATCATCTTTCTGGGATGAGGAAGAAAACAAATTTAGCAGAATTAATGTGCTGCCAAAAATCTGCTGAAGCAGTGTGAAGCTTTCAAGCTAGCACTGGCTAAAAAACCCCGTTGAGTTTCTCCAGAACCTTGTTCCTGAAATCGCGCTGTTTTGGAGGCAAAAAAAGGTACCAACCAATACAAGCTGGGTGTGGCTAATAAAGTGGTCAGTCAGTGTATGTGTCTGTGTATTGTCTAAATTTCAGATACACAGCAACCTGCATTATACATAGCAAAAATGTGTCTTGATCTGATGAAAACAACATAATTTATAGAATACAATAATTTTATCAGAAGTTTTACATGCACAAATCTGCGAAAATGCTATTCTGTGAAAATTCTTCACTTATTCAAGAATACGTTCTTGGCAATGCTTTATCAAGAGACTTCAAAATTACTTTCAACAAAGCAGGCAACAAAAAAAATTTCTTTCCTTACCTCAAAACTGCCTTTACATTTTTCTGGTAATTCTTCAGCATGAATTTACATAGATAAGAAGGGGGATGAATTTCCTATTCAAGCACTGAAAGCAAGTGAAGAAAGTACATGTATCTAACGAAGATGGGTGTACAGAGTCAGTCTGTTACCTTTAAATACTATATTTGCACTCTCTTAGGTAATAACCTCTCATTAGTAACAACCTCTTATTTCAATTTTCACAGAAAGAAAATTTCAATGCTCTCCAGTCTTTTGGGAGCTTTTGAAACCCTTGTCTCTTCAAAAAGTATAATTATTAGGTAATTATGCACCAAAGTTCTATTTTTATCTTTTATTTATTTATTTTCTGACTGATTATATAATGGGCACATTAGGCTTGTCACCATGGGCGTACTGGGGGAGGGAGGCAGACTACTAGAACTGCTTGGTTACTCCCCCTCAGCTAGATGTTCCCTTTGGGCTCTTCAGAAATTCCTTTTGATAGCATCTCATTACTCACGGCAAGACCCGCATCTCTGACTGTAATACCACCAGCAAAATCGTCACTCTCTGGCAAAATGTGCAGCGTTTTAAACAGCAGAGAAGCACCTTCATCGTTCTGCTTTTAATATCCGTAAAAGAATTTGAAAAGAAACCACGAGTGTGGATTGTTATGTTCTTGTAGCCTTAACGAAAAGACATGGATCAGTGAGTGTCATGAAACGCAGGCAATGTTTACTGTATTTCCACTTAATAAACATTTGTCAGTGCGGGGTCACCGTGGTTCAGAGCCTATCCCAGAAGCAGAGGGTGCGAGACAGGGTACGTCTTGGATAGAATGCGAGTTGTGTTTATTGTCGTTCATCCTAAACCATTCGGGAACTTCTTTTTTGCATATATTGAAAGTATATTAAAAGGGTTTGTTTTGCTTAGTCTGATGTAGTTCTAGTGTACTGAGGCCATAGATGACCTAGACTGAAGACTGCTGTGGTATTCCTGAAATTATTTTAAACGTTAATACATGTACATATTATAACGTTGACAAATGCGACATTTCAAAACAAAAGGAAAAACTATTTATCTACTCCTTCATGCACTTTGCATTCATTTTTTAAATCTCTGTGTTTTCAGCGCTAACAAAACAACCATGAGTAATGATGCAATTTAATCATCAATATTTTTGACATTTCATGTTTTCTGACTGCTTTAAAACAAACCAAAGCATTTATCAGCCGTACGGCACAGCCTAAGCAAAGGGAAGAAATTAACAGGATTTCATTTTCTGTATAACAGCAGTTGAAATATTAATAACATGCTTCAATTATTTATATAATGGGTGGATATTTGAAACACTGAAGAGAAGGCAGCTTAATTCACCAGAGACTAGTTTTTAAAATATATTTTTAATGGCTATATTGCAGGAAATGGACATAATGCCGGTTACGTGTTCTGAAGAGAGCTCGGCGGACAGAAAATCAATCTGCTGAAAAGAAGAAAACGATCTATTTGGTGGCTGCAGAAATCCAGCATCATCAATTTTCTTTTAAACCAGCCAGTTTTCAACTGTCTCTCTCCTGCAGTACACAGCAGTGTATGTGCGGCCACACAGAAAACACAACCCGTCTTCAAAAGATCATCAAGAAAAGTTTGATTTGTCTCCACGGTGTAGCTGTTGAACCATAATCTAAATTCTTTTTGTTGGACTTATGTGACCCAGGTTTATTATTCTTGCACACCCGGAGAGAAAACGTAAAGCATCGTTATGTTCCATACCAGGAGCTCCCGCAACGAATATGGGCTACAAAAATTGGCATTCGACCTCCATTATCATTCAGACAAATTTTGTGCAAGGGATTACATGACTGCTATGAAATGTTACAGTTCCTCACAATCTGCCAAGGTATGAAGTCCTAATACTGGGGACATTCAATGCGTGTGCTCCTTTCTCAGCGCTGGCTAGATTGTACTGTGCTCTGGTAAGAAGGTTTGAGTTTGGATCTACCGTGTCTTTGTGTAACGCTAATGTTGCCTAAATGCAAAGGTGGGCATCTCTCAAGCAGCAAGAAATTAATTTATGCAAAATATCAATGTGCATGATAAGCAGAAACTGAGAAAAGGTATTTTTTTCCATTCACCTTGCACATCCCAAAGGTTCCTTGTCATACAATGTGTGGAATGTGTATCATTAGAAGCGTCAAGCAGGGCAACATTTGAGACAGAGAAACAAAGGTGTAGAGGTGCAGGAAAAAAAAGAATAATTATTCTATTCATGAGTCAAGCAGTACGAACTTCTGGTGCGTTTCTGCTCTACAAAGATTACGTGCCTTCCCTCTCCCATTTGTAAAAGTTGTTAATTGCAAGTCGAGCTTTAATACCCTACAGTTGGAAGACACACACAAAGCTTGTCACATAGTTTCCCTAATGTGAAACAAAAAAACAACAGCTGTAAGAAGACCATTCATAACCAGAGGCGATGGTGACGTACGGAATCAGTTGTGCGAGAAGTAAAGCTCACGGGCTGCCAGGAGGCAGGGAAACCGGCTCTTTACTGCATAGACGGACTTACATCAGCATGTATGCTGAAAGACTACAAGGACTATGCAAAATTCTGGTCGTTTCTTAATGACATCTGACATATTTACCAGGGATAATCTGTTACTTCACCGCTTGTACCGCTGTAAGATTCAGTACTCTGCTTCCTAACAGTTCCAACAATTTGTCACCTCACATGTCACATGACCGCACTGTTAAGCGCTGAAACAGGTGTCTTCCAAGAGGACAAAATACCAAGTGCATTGGTGGGTTTTTCACACTTTCCTTCTGAGTCCTTAAAGAGTAAAATTATTTGAACTATTTGTGTTCACATTTATTTAGCAGATGCTTTTCTCCAAAGCAACTTACAATTGATACTATATAGTGTTATCAGCCCACACACCTTATTCACCATGGTGACTTACACTGCTAGATACACTACTTACACTGGGTCACTCATCCATACATCAGTGGATGACACTGTCTCTGTCACTCACACACTATGGGGGAAACCTGAACAGGATGCCTTTGGAGTGTGGGAGGAAACCAGAGCACCCAGCAGAAACCCACACAGACACAAAGAGAACATGTAAACTCCACACAGACTAAGCAGGAATCAAACCCACACCCACTGGTACCACCCAGGTGCTGTAAGACAGCAGCGCTACTCACTGTGCCACCGTGCTGCATATTTTAGGTTGCCTTTGTGTCCATTTCCTAACCGTATTATCTGCAGCTGTACATAAGTGTACATCTTTCTGCTTCGCGCAACAAAAAAGCTTGTTGATGATGTCGGGGGAGAAAAGGAGCAGAAATCTAAGGAACAAAAGAGAAATGAATATTGGCTACTTCTCACTGCTTACTGGTGGAAGGAAGAAAAAATAGATGCATAAAATAATTTAAAAAATACACCCAAAAGCAGTACATCTGCTGCCTAGCTTCCCTTATGTTCCACACATGGTTTTTTACGTGATTCATCAAAATAACTCAAAATTCATCTAGGTCTGTTTTAAATATTCTGTCATCACAGACATCATGAATACAGAAACTAAAAGATAAATCTCAAAAAAGATAAAAGGTAATTACATCGTTTTTAGCTTAGCTTAGGTTTTTTCTTCAGATCTGTATATTAAATAGAATGCCAGGACATATGGATATACCAACATATACCTAAAATCACACCTACCTGGGAAATTGTGCGTGCAACTATACCGCATTTAGTTTTAAACTATGGTGTTACATGACATAGTTACGAAACATAAATATTATATTAATTTATCTGTACTGTGGACACTGTCCCTGACATCTGGTTATTTCTGGGTGAATGAAACCCATACGATTGCTAAACAGGCACATGCTTAACTCATGGCTGATAACCTGTTCCACAAAATTAGCTCTAATTTCGTCTGACATTCCATTGAGGTGGGAAATTCTGCGAGGTCCATACGTGCCAGAGCTTTTGGAAAGAAAGAAGCAATCATTTGATCTGGACTTGTGCAGATGATGTGTGTGTGGCATAACTGGCAAGTGGAGTTTGGTAGTTTGACGTGTGTGTTAACGGCACTGCTAGAAGAATGTACACTATGGAAACCGTGCTGGAAATAGAGCCGTGTGTCTGTAGAGTTCTGACAAGTGTTTACAGTCTTCACAAAATGATTGCAAGCAAGGAAAAATGTGTTTGCAGCCGCGCACGCCGGAATGTGTTGTGGCTACGTCTCTCGTTGTGCGCGTAGCGCCACTCGCAGTGTGTGACCAGTTATGTAAAAGAAAATGAAGAATGAATGCAAGAAGACTTTGGTACGTTGCCTTTTTCTTTATGGCATTGCATTAACAGAAGTCTCGATAACACTGCAACAAATCTTGGAGCCGTTGTGTTTTTGTAATAATAATACATTTATCTGAGGCTTTCCCCCCAAAGGAATGTACAGTGTTAAGGCTATAATTATTATAGTTATTAACCAATTCATACAGCTGGATAATTTTACTAGAGCAATTTAGGGTAAGTACTTTGCTCAAGGGCATTGAAGCTAAAGTTGAGACTCGACCCCACAACCTTCGGATCTAAAGACAGTTACTTTAACCACTACACTACCAGTTGTTAACAACAACAAGAACACACACACACGCACTGAAACCGCTTGTTCTGAGTGGGGTTGTGGCAAATAATAATAATAATAATAATAATAATAATAATAATAATAATAATAATAATTATCACCCTGTGTTGCCAGGTTAGGCTCTGGCTCCCCGCAACCCCATATGGGACAAGCAGTTCAGACAATGTGTGTGTATTATTATTATTATTATTATTATTATTATTATTATTATGTTGTTGTTGTTGCTTCCATATAAGTTGTGCACCCATGATGCCCAGAACAGCAATTTCCACTGGTCACAGAGGAAAATACTGTCCCATGAACAACAACATCCTCCATTTGTTATGTGCATATGATCCCGTGTTGAAATGAGGAGGAAATACATGCTTGGGATTACATTAGTTTGCACATGACTAATAGGTTACAACCTGCCACTCATTAGCAGTCACCCTGGGAGCCTTAGAGACCTTCTAAACTCCCAACTAGACTGACAGCGATAATTATGACAGTATGGATGCATGGAGTTTCACATTAGACCCATCTGGTTCTAGTTGTGGAAATACACGTCCCTCAGTTTGCAACAGTATCCCGTTCTTTTCATTTGCACATTTGAATTGATGCCAATTATTATCATTCTAAAATACTAAAGCAGTTCATACTAATCATAATAATCAAATAAGTTAATTGTTGTTTTCATCACATGAAATGTAAATGAAACCAGAGGCTGTAGTAAAATAATATGGCAATGAGGATTTTTATTATGTCAAAATTGTTGTTTCATTGGAGGCATAAGTGCTGTCTTTGACCTTGTTACAGCTCTTTTCTAGTGTAATTTTAGAAAGCAGTTCTAATGCCAGACTCTAGTCCAATTGTACCCTTGAGCGTCCCACTGCATATGTAGTAACTAAGTATTACAATTAGCTCTTGCTTCTTACACTTCTCACTGTGACTTTCCCAAATAATACAAATCTTTGCACAGCATTCATTTCCATTAAGCTATAATTTGCAGGTCCAAGAAAATATAAGACTCATATGATCATTTAGCTAATGCTTTTCTCCGAAGCAACTTGCAATGTTGAACTACTTCCAATTATTTACCCGTTTATACAGCTAGACATTGTTTTTTTACTAGAACAATTGAAGGTAAATACCTTGCTCAAGGGTACTACAATTCAGACCTGTGACCTTTGCAACCTGACCACTACACTGGAAGCTGCCCCTTGTAATACGCTAATAGTCTCTGCCATACCATGAGAAATAATTGCAGATTGCTTGTAAACATATAGATAGGGTCACTGATATACTACACCAATACAGACCTGTCACCCTGACAAAGTGTCCCTATTTTTGGAAAGTGAGTTCTGAAAATTTCAACCCTGTACTTGATATTAAGGCCCTGTCACTTGAAATGAGTTGCATTCCCTCTTCTTTAGTGGATGGGAGTGATGTCTCCTGGTTTGATTATTGTACCAAAATATAGTTTTTTAAGAACACCTTTCTAATCATAAGAGATAAATTACAATTATAAAAGTACTTTTTTGTAACTTTTGATTTCTAGTTAAAATGCATCGCTCTGCGGGTCTAGCACCCTCTCTGCAGGTATAAAGTGTTTGACAGTTGAGACACGATCACAAGTAAGGATTGACGTATCTGCAGAACGACGTATTCTGGGGCACGATATAATGGAGACCATCTGGTCGTCTGAGACTTTGTAAATTATTGTCAAGTTGTAGCAGAGCGGAGCCAAGAGACTTGTTAGAACACTGGATGAGGAAAAGAGGATTTCTATCATATCTCACACTCTTTGTAGCCATATTAATCGTACCACTTTGTATCATAAGATACCCAGTGAAAATCGGAGAAGCCTATTTTACTTTCATGAATGAGTTAATATTAGATTATGTATACTCTGGTATATTTTAGGATGCTGAATTACATGTACATTAATAATGAACTGAACCCTTTGACATTGGCTGGTGGTCATTTTCACACTTTGGAATATTTACTGTACTGTTCTGTCCATGCAAGCATTCAGTTGGCAGTGAAATGCGACATTCAGCATAAACAGTCAAACATTTAAGATTTAAGACTGTTGCTATTTTTCAAGTGGTCTGAATTTAAACAGAAGCAGGATACGAAAAATATCCATGTCGAGGTGTCCTAAATGAGCAAAAATCTCTGACAAGCGGTACATCAGTCTCTAATACAGGATTACTGTTTGTGTGTGTGAGGGATTTACATTTCTCAAGAGTGCTCGAAGTTGAGACATTGTAGATTAAAGATTATACATACAGTGAAAAAAATGCAAGACGAAGAAGCGAAAGTGGTACGAAGGGTCAGAGGAAGTTGAAATTTTAATGACAGACACTGCATTGTGTCTCTATGGGGATTTCTAATCTCATCTGGGTTGTAGTTCTGTACACAGATCAGCACTGTTAATTCACAAACAATTACAGCCCTGCGACATCAACAAGAGATAAATATTTGTTGAATATATGGCCTCTGCACAAATCCCCTTCTGCTCACAGTGCTGCTTCAATAGTATACATAAAGGCCCTATGTATGACAGGTACGATGCAACACCTCATATTTAAGGCAGTTCCTTTCCATTATTCCATATCCCTGACAGCATGAAAAGCTTTCTGAGTTGAATAAATCGCAAGAAACACCAGCTGACAAATTTGTCTGAATTCATTTATCCTTGAGTCTTGGGGACATGAATGATTAAAGGCATTGGGATTAGAAGATGAATTCGCCAACTGAAAGGATAAGGACAAGAAATAAAAAATTTGATATAATGGAAAAGTCTTGAGGTCGGAACAAAAGAAGGCTATGAAGGAATTTCTTAATTGAAAAAAGAACAAAATTTCTGGAAAAATGTTTTATAAATGTTGCTGCATCTTCAGTATTAACTTCATCTTAGCTCATAATATTTAATATCACATTTTGAATGATTTCCAATGATTATTTAGACTTCATCTATAGTTAATTATATTTACATTTACATTTATTCATCTAGCAGATGCTTTTCTCCAAGGCAACATACATCTCATAGAAAATACAATGTGTATGTTAAATTAGGAGAAAGAGAGACGTAGTTGCAGACGTGTGATTCTTCAGTACAGTTAGGTTGTTTCTTTCTGCCATATGAACCAATGTACATCACGTGAGTAGCTGCATAAAGGTTTATGGGAATATCCAGGATTCCAAATCACCTTCCTAGTTTTTTTTGAGATAGATATATAACCATAGGGGGTGTGGTGGCGCAGTGGGTTGGACCACAGTCCTGCTCTCCGGTGGGTCTGGGGTTCGAGTCCTGCTTGGGGTGCCTTGCGACGGACTGGCGTCCTGTCCTGGGTGTGTCCCCTCCCCCTCCGGCCTTATGCCCTGTGTTACCGGGTAGGCTCCGGTTCCCCGCGACCCCGTATGGGACAAGCGGTTCTGAAACTGTGTGTGTATATAAACATTTACGTACAATACAGGAATAGCTGTGTAAAGGTTTATCCGGATATGATCTTAAAATCATGGCGCATGAACATTTACACCTTACGTGAACTTAAGAGATCATAGGCAAAGTGAGTCTGGAAGAGGTGAGTTTTCAGACTCTTTTTAAATGTGGATAGAGATTCAGCAGATCTGAGTAAGAGGGGGAGGTCATTCTATCACAACGGAGCCAGAACTCAGAACCTTTGTGCTTTACCTTTCGTGTGTGGGACCACCAAGCGGGCAGATGGGGAAGAGCGAAGAGGTCTGGATGGGGTGTAACGGATGATCAAGTATGTTAATTGAATAATCCCTATACGAACATAGTAAATTAAAGGCGTTTGCTAGAAGCACAGCAGAATAATTGCAATCATTTAAAACTGTTGATTCCACATTAACATTTGACAGGCTATAAACTCTGACAAACCCAATTTACCTTTATTGAACCCCATCAGCGAAGACATCAATTAAACTTAACCGCAACAGAAAGTAAAACAGCAACGATCTGCCTTTACAACTTAGACCAGTTCTTCATATGTTCTCAAGAATTAACACATTGATTTTGTAGCTGGTTTTCTGCAGTATTAGGACACTCTAAGTTCAGTGTTAAAATTAATTTTGATTTTTGAAGCTGTCGTTTGCTTGTGAACCGTTAATGCAGTTATAACAGTTATAACAGTACAGCATATAGTTTTAATGGTAACACTGCGCACATTTGTATGGCAGTGAGAGACTTTGCAGCAGCCATGTCCTTCACAGACGATGAGTGCGTAGAGATCTTCTCGTACAGCTCCATTTAGTCGGAGATGAGGGGAATTAGTTTTAAACGTCAGGTTGTCGCTGCGATCTATGTAGAGCAATAGCTGTAGAAACGACTGAAATTGGCTAGCCATCAAGTAAATGAAGCGTAAAAAACCTGGTATTTCACTTAAGCAAAAACCAGAATGGGCGAAGGGGGGATTGCTGTCCCGTCCCGCTCCGGTGAGAGCGCTATGACCCAGTCTCCGCTAGAGGTGGACCTGCTGGTGGTCGTGTTGAGGTCATCAGCTGCACGACTGGGTCTCCTTGGGAAGTAGCGAGGCTGTTTTTTGGGCGAACTCAAGGGGCAAATGCTGGCGGGAGCTGAGAGGACGCACTGTTGGCAGCCCATCTGGATGCTCAGCTGTGGCACCAGCGGGAGATTGCCATGGATGCCATCCAGCACCATGTAGGCTATGTACACTGAAGCTACTGTACATGCAGCAGGAGTTTAATTTCACCACATGTTCATGAGCCAACTGTGGGAGCTGTTAAACAGCCCCCTGTACGTTATTAATCGTTTCAGCATTGGGCGTGTAGAGATACAGTATCATCCCTTTTGCGATGGATCTTTGCTCAGTTTCATTGCTTTTTTTACAAAGCAACTCCTAAATTCTTTCCAGTTTCTCACTGCCATTCATATACTGATGTTCCCAACAGTGTGGAATAATGACATTTTTGTAACACAGACATACTTTGTGTTTGACCATAATCATCTGGCCATTGCACTGAAGTGTTATTAAGTATTATTTCATTATGTAAATCGACACAGTATGAGTCAGAAGACAGCGAGTAGGCACTACATGACAGCGTATTCCACGTACTGGGAATAAGGAGAGTGAATCGCAGTGCCGTACATGATGGGCCGTGACTGGCTCTTAATTCACACGTCGCTTTGACAGATCCTATCAGGCCGCTTTGCTTCTACACCTTATAAATTTGCATACTCCGAGAGCATGGGAATCAACAACTAGAATGTAAATGACAGAGAAGCTCGTTAATGTGCTGCTTGTAAATCTTGCAACGGCGGGTATTAACTGGAATTTGAGCAGAGCCCGATGACATTGTGTTCAAACACTCGGGCACAATCTTTCCGGGACATTCTCGCGATCGTAATTTCTCCGTCGCGGCGTTCCCTTTGGCGGAAGGGCCGATCTTGCCGCCCCATGCTAATGCCATCAATCTTGTCTTTTCATGTTACGCTGCTGAATTTGGCTCCACGCGGCATCTATTGACTGTGCTTTACAGGCCCCGGAGGACTGTCTGCATCGGTGTGCGACCGATAATCGAGAACCTGGTACGCTGCCGCTCGCAGCCGGGTCATCGGTCATGATGTTCAGGGGGCCGAGCCCCCGGTCTCACTCCGCCCAGCTCCCTCACACTGGGGTCTTTTCTTGACCCGCAGACTGTGCTTCGTATCCTGGATAATCTGTTCTTTCCCCTGACGTTCCTATTGTACCTTTTCAATACACTTTTTAATTTTCCCATTGGCCATGACAATGGGCCACAGTTCTCATCAGTCCTTTTTTCCAATCAAATGCATCATTTCATGTCTTCACTCCTTTTGATATTTTTCCAATCATTTTGGTGGTTGTTTCAGCTTCTTCTTTTAGTTATGTTTGTGGTGCACTGGACACCACTCATGGCTGTCTTCTTCTCTGTGGTTCCTGACAAACAGCTGCTCTGCAAATGCAGACCATAGTCACATGTTCCTTGGGTGGACTGTACTACATTTACATTTAGTCACTTAGCAGATGCTTTTCTTTAAAGCAACTTCCAATGAACTCTGTGTAGTGTTATGAGCCCACACACCTTATTCACCGTGGTGACTTACACTGCTAGATACACTACTTACACTGGGTCACTCATCCATACATCACTGGAACACACACACTCTTTCTCTGTCACTCACACACTATGGGGGAACCTGACCAGCATGTCTTTGGACTGTGGGAGGAAACCAGAGCACTTGGAGGAAACCCACACGGACACAGGGAGAACACGCAAACTCCACACAGACCGAGCAGGGATCAAACCCACATTCTCTCACACCACCCAGGCACTCTGAGACAGCAGCGCTACTCGCTGTGCCACCATGCCACCGAGACAGCTCCTTTCTGTTGTCATTAGAGTTAGGGTGCACATTAACATGAGGGAACACACCCACATTTGTGTGTTTCACCACGGCAGTAATTTCTGTCCACGCACCGTAGGATTATTCAGGGGTTCACATGTGAGAAACACACATCATCAGCTGGACTCCTGGAAATCTGCAAGTGGCAGGCACCGTGGTTTGGAGGAAAGACAGATCTTTACCTGACACAAACCGAAATTAAGACCAGTTTGAGAAATATACTACAGTGCTGACTCAGCGAGCGCTGCTTATCTGCCATTCCTCACACATGCCTGCAGCATTGGCCTTGTGTCAGTCTTGCAAACATTAGTCTGTGGAACCGACTGCTGGTTAATGTCCCATCCGCCACAGGTGAATACCACGAGTCTAAAGCCATAAAGCCATGTACTGCACCCTTTTCAATAAGTCAATCTGCGAAATGGCTCTAGATTAAATTAAGGACATTTATGATAATTTCTATTACTTGTAACAGGTCTTACCGGAAGCCGTTGTAATTAAGACTATATTTTATCCTTCATAAGCAGCATTTCCCTGTTGTATTTTGTCCACATAATGCAACTTCTATTAGAATCCCATTCCATCTCACAGAGTCATTTTTTGCATTCCAATTTGTGGGGTTGAGTTCACGGACTAATGTGCTCCTTACTGCCCCGATCATCCCCGAGATCACTCTGGCTAGACGGTCTGCCTAGTAACAAGGCAGCCGAAGTACCATAAAGAGTTGACTAAGAAATTTTTTCATAGAGTTTCATATTTTACATGTCATCTGTCAAAAATAAACATGCTGTTCATAAAATACACATTTCCTCCATGCTCTTTGGGTGGCTGTGTGTCATGAACTCATTACTTTCCCCATACAAAATATATAGCCAGGCTCCTAAATACTTGACATACCTGGAATAGTTGGAAAATCTGATCACTAGATAAAGAGGAGAAGAGGGGATGACTAACACTCCTAAAACTTAAGCAGTGATACATTAGAAAATATGACCAGTGGATGTGTATATAAGAACTGATCAGATAAGAGTAGAACAATAAAAAGAAAGTTTGCTGCTCTAGCAATTCTCATATTTACATAGTTTAAACTATGGACATAATTTAAACATATCTACACAGTTAAAATCTGAATTATATGCACAACTGCACTGAACTCTGCTGCTGAGGCTTAAAAATTTGACAATCTAGAAGGTTCTGAATAAAATCTAAATGTGGAAAAGGTAGATATTTGCTTGCAGCCCTAAAACTAACCAATTTATACGTTTCCAAGATATCTGTCAACTGACCTATGCAGTGAATACACTTTTACCTATATGAACTACTACATAAAAGCACAAAATGCAGCATGGTGAAATATAGGCGAAATACAGAAGTGCCTAATCCCAAGAAAAGAGAAAGAAAATTTTTTACCGCAGGTGAGTGGACCATAAAAGTCCCTTCAATTGCCTAACAATCTACACTTTCCGCCAGGTCTCACTGAGGGTTTTCTGCTGAATGACATGCACTAAGGCAACATGAAACTTAATTCAAAGCTAAGACAGATTGAAGGCAATATACAGTTCTGTTTCTAAATCACAGAGGTGAGGCCACACAATAGCTGAAATTATAGAACTACAGCTGGAATCAAATCAGGTTTTTTTTCATTTCTGATTCTTGAAAAATGTGTCCAGCTGAACCTACACCCATCCAGAGAAAGCCGCAGCGCACCAAAGTAGTGGTCACGTGAGCTCAGTGTTGCCTGTGAGCTACATGGCAAAGTGTCGACTGATCAGAGCCCACAGACGGAATTAAAGACATGGAATCGTAACCAGAAGGCTGCTGGTCCAAACCCAACTCCCTGGTCCTGCTGTAATACCACTGAACAAGCTATTTACCACATGAATTGCTCAATCAAAAACATCCAGCCATCTAAATAAGAGAAATACTCTACAGTTATTTATTTAGCAGGCACTTTTCTCCAAAGTGGTATCCAATGAGCTCTGTGTAGCGTTACCAGCCCGTACACCTCATTCACCAAGGTGACTTACACTGCTTAGATACACTTACACTGGGTCACTCATCCGCATATCAGTGGAACACACTCTCTCTGTCACTCACACAATATGGGTGACTTAGAGTCACCAATCCACCTGAACAGCATGTCTTTAGACTGTGGGAGGAAACCAGAGCACCTGCAGGAAACCCACGCAGACATGGCGAGAACATGCAAACTCCACACAGACTGAGCGGGAATCAAAACCACGTCCTTTCACACCACCCAGGTGCTGTGAAACAGCAGCGCTACTCACTGTGCCACCATGCCCAGTGGCAAGCTGTAAGTTGCTTTGGATAAAAGCATCAACTAAGTAATGTATTCATGATGAAAACCCACTCACATTATTATGGTATTATACTCACATTATATTCCCCATTTTCTGTCAACTTCAGACTACGTGCATAAAATGATAAAATAGTTTGTTACTCATAAAAAATTGCAGAGAAGGGTTATAATTGGGGGCGCGGGGGCGCGGTGGCGCAGTGGGTTGGGCCACAGTCCTGCTCTTGGGTGGGTCTGGGGTTCGAGTCCCGCTTGGGGTGCCTTGTGACGGACTGGTGTCCCGTCCTGGGTGTGTCCCCCGCCCCCTCTGGCCTTATGCCCTGTGTTGCCGAGTAGGCTCCGGTTCCCCGTATGGGACAAGCAGTTCTGAAAATGTGTATGTGTGGTTATAATTTTGTAATCCTTTTTGTGCTTGAGTACGCACCCGTCAATGCAGAGCACAGGGTTGGAAGGGAGGGGACGCACCCAGGGCAGGACACCAGTCTACTGGAAGGCACCCCAAGCAGGACTTGAACCCCAGACCCACCAGAGAGGAGGACCTGGCCGAGCCCGCTGGGCCACCACCCCCCCGTGCTTGAGTAGTATTGAATTTTTGATGTTTTCTATACATTTTCCACATAACAGGCCAAGATAATGTAACTTTTTGGTTAACGGATGGTTTGAAATATCTGTTAATGAAGCACCCAAAAACAAAACACTGATAAAAATGATACAAGGACAGGAAACGTTGTTTTCTAAGATTTTACTATAAAAACGGTTTTCATATCCAGAGGAAAAAAATCATAACAATTTGCTTCCGAGTAGTACAACATGGTGCACCTTTGATGGAGATGTTAAAAGTGTCCCCTACTGTAGGACCTCCACTTATGTGCTGATTGCTCTTTTCTCCCAATCAAACAGCTTACAGTGGGCCTTAATGTGCCCTCTCATTTTCAGCATATTTCAGCACCAAACTAAATATAAAACTAAATGTGAAGAATAAAACAATCCACTCACTAAATGTTTAAATAAATATTTATATTAAATATTCATAATAAAACAGAAACATGTGTTCTGGGTGAAACGTAGCCCACGTTCCAACATGTAACCAGACCTAGTTCAAATACAATATGTATTTATAGCTCTGAATTTTCACTTTAAAATCTGTGATTACAGTTTCCTGTCACAGGTTTCTGTTCCAATAACTTGATAATAGCTGTTTGGAAGATCAGTGATCATCCAAGGAGAAACTGGGGAAGAGAGGTCAATGGCCAGCCTTGTAATTAACGAATCCTTATACTGTATATTTCAGTTTATTTTAATTATAATATGTCAGATTTTTCCCTTATATTAGGGTAATTAATGGTTTACCATAAGATTGTCGCCTTTCAATAAATTATAGCAAGGGTATGTGTTGGGAATGAGCTGTCACCATGTTGTAAAACTGTCAGTTGTCTATCTAACCAGTATATGCATGGCTATATATCATACTGCTGAGAGACAAGGAGGTACAATGACAATAACTCTAGCTGGAATGTAATTTGAAGCAATATGACACCCCTAACAATGTGTCACTAGTTGACACGCATCTTAAATGACAGTGAGTATGTAAATGGCAATAAATCTGAGTTTCTCAATCTGGTTGCTGCAGACTTTTGCCAAAAATTTTGACAATTACATCGAGTAAAAGTTGGGTAAGGGAGGTAAAACTATGTGTGCAAAAATCAGTGCAACTGTGGTAAAAAACAAATTTTTACCGCAGAGAAATGTACACATTGTAAACAGAATGTGTGTGATGGTTGGACTGAGCGGAACAGAGCAGCGGTAAACCTTATGATGGATGCAAGATCATCATATGTTTTTTCCACTATGATTTTAAAACACAGTAAATATGGTTTTCCGTTCTAAGCAGCACTTCCAAAATTTTTGCATGAAAATCAACCGAAAATCTTGTCGAGAAAACACACTCTGAATGTGTCCAGGTGCATACAAAGCCTTTACTAACAAATAAGTGCTGTAGAAGGAGTTATCTAACATTTAAAATAAATTAATTAAAAAAAAAAAAAAAAAAAAAAAACTTCTATGGATTAAGTACTTTGGATCACATGCAAAATAACTGCATCTGTCTAGAATTAAATACTAGAGTAAACAATGAAAACAAAACAAATGTTCACCTTTTGAAAAGCTTGAGATTAAATGAGGACAATATTTATCTGTGTAAACAAAGTAATTGAATTTTCTGAAATGCACAGGGCTCGTGAATAACCGCTTGGATAACGGCAAGCGTCCTACCGAGAGGGCGGAAGGCCTGCGGGAATCAAGTGAGGAGCAGACAGTGTCTGAGCGGCAGAAGAAGCCCTATCAGACGTCCTTCACCTGGGCTCAGCACTTGAAGTTGCCATAGAGTAACGCGTCTGAGAGGACTGCACCCAAACCAGCAACTTCTGAAGAGTTCTCCAGTGATCGTGAGAATGACCACCCTGTGTCTCTTGCCGTGTGTTTGCTGGAAGTCTACGGGATCAACTTTTTGGCTACATTGACAGTCAGAAGCGAGAGTCCAGATGCTGGAAACTAGTTTGTTCTCTCAAAGCATTTCGTTACTATCTTAGAAGAAGTAAAGGAAGTGTCATGTCTTCAGTTCTTTGCAGCGCTTCCCAAAGATCTAAGACGCTTGTAAGTTCCTTTGCTTCCCCTTTTCTGCGCAATTCCTCTCGTACAGGTGTTGCCTAGGTTGCCCAAGTGTACTCACACCTTTTGACTGGTACTACATGTGGAACAGCTCAGTAAAACACAGTACAGGGCTGCTTTGACCAGGAAGTTGATGAACAGCTTCTCCCTCAACACTGCTTCTCTTACAGCTGCTGACACTCTACTCTTTCTCATGAGAGGTTGTGGACTGTATCAGTGTTCACAACTGTTGCTGAGCACATGTACATATATTCCAGCTTCCTCTCTTCCTGTACAGTGCCTATCCTGATCACATTACCATGTTTTTCTCCAATGCAACTTACACTTTTAAGGTTACAGTTATTATTACAGTTACAAACTTACAACTATTTACCCATTTATACAACAGGGATTTTTTTTTTTTTTTTTTTTTTTTTTACTGGAGCAATTGAGGGTAAGTACTTTGCTCAAGGGTGCTACAGCCAGAAGTGGGAATCAAACCTGCGACCTTGTTGGATCCAGAGGCAGTAGCTCTAACCGCTACACTACCGGCTACCTTTTTAGGTCTCACCACTGCTCACGGTCAGAAACCATTTGAAATCCTAATGTCTGTAAGATGCCACAACACAGCCTTTTAATGTCAGTGTTAAACTTGTGCATTTGTCTAAATGGCTCTCTAAACATTATTATTAATATATGATGAGGACTATAATTGTATTGATTTGTTCTTCTAACTTAAGTGTCTAAATGTGCTGAAAGCTATCACTTGAAGACATAACAAATGGAGTCAATTAAAAGAATAATCTTAAGAAAAGAGAAATATTGCTCTACAGAAACAGCACTTTTGCGTCTGGGTACACAGGCTGAGAATTACAGATTTTATCTTTAAATGCTGCTGTGCTTTTCCACCGATGTGCAGAAACAATGCGAAATCTCTAAATACCCAAAAGAGAACGAAAATCACTGTTAACAGTAGAAATACTAATTTTTCTTAATTGCAAATGGATGTCAAAGTTATCGGTTAGCGAAATTACAGTATTATTTAATACATTCAACAAGTAATTGTCAAAATCGGAAGAACTGGTAAAGTAATAGTATACATTACGGGTGTTTTTTATATATTATAATAAAATACGTCTTGGAAGCTTGTTGAAGATATACATTCAACCTAAGCTTGCTGCTGACATCATGGCAGCTGTGACTAAAGCAAGTCCTTGCTTTGGGATCGAAGCTTTGTCGACTGCATAAAATGTGCTATCTGACACCTAACAAGAGGACAAAAAAAAGTGCAGCTTGGACCAAAAGGTCAGACTTTTTCCATTGCCCATTAAATAATGTATGAAGAGCCACTTATGACAGTTGAAACCATACAAGCTCTCGTGGCTACTTCTCAGGCACTGATCATTACAGCACCAGGCAGACCACTCTGTTAAAAACCTGTCTTGAAGCATATAATGAGAGACATGTTAAAAGGGCACACTTGGGTTTTACTGATCCCCAAAAGAGGAGTTGAGCACGCGGTAATCCCAGCGATCAGCCATGTCTATGAGTAACAAAGGGAAGCCGAGCTTTATGTAAGAATTTTATTTATAGACTACTCTTCGGTGTATTCATGCGATGGATACTGCAGCATAAGTTACGCAATATGGAAATATACTTCATCTGCAACTCCCTGTTAATGATATTTACATTAACAAGACGAGTTAGACCAACAAACGTGAACTGAGAAGCAGTTTTTCACTTCACTTCCATATAACCGTGATCATTCTCCTTCAGTTTTAATTCACTGTACGTATACTGCATACTAAACTCATGCATGACACAGATAGGACCATAGAGTATATGCCTAAAGTGCTGAAACTGGCTGATTCACGAAGATCATTTTGACCGAATCAAAATTTGTGGCACTGCAATGATAACTGAAAGGGACCTGGATTGTGGTAAATTCTGAAGCCAAGGCACCCTCCTGTTTTAATCGCACTGAGATTTTCTGTTCATGGTACTTTTCCAAGATCTGCTCTGGAGACCTCATTGTTGCACTTCAGCATCAGTCATGTGTCACAACCACAATAAAGCTTCATTCATGGATTCCTCATAGCTATTCTAGAATTTGCGTTTTCCAACCTCCACCCCTCTGCCACCTTCTTGAGGAGCCGGAGAGAAATGTACTCCTTCGGCTCCCACCTGTGCCTGATCTCAACCACATGGACCACTCCCACAAGCGATGAAATATGCAACCTTCAGGGTCAGAGTCGTATTGATATGTTATGGTTCTACTTCAATAAATTGTTCAAATGGCAAGTCTTCATAGGTGACCTGGTAATTTCCTGACCGTATCTGGCGATAAATTCCGTGCGTGCAGAACCATTCACAAAGTGTCAGATTCTTTTAGTAACAATATTTATAGGGCTGTAAACTTCCGACTGCAAGGGAAGCAAAAAAAAATTGCCACAGGACTTTAAAAAAAAAAATAGGCTTCCCCTTTTAAAGAGAGAAATCTACATCTTTTCCGTCAAGTTCTCACTTTTTTTAATGCTCTGGTGGTGCATTGTAAGGTTAAAGCATTAATTTCATATTTTACTTTGAGCCCTAATTTTTGTTACATCTCATGTCCGGCGTAACGTTTTGGCACACATTCTTTTCAAAAAATAATTTTCTCCTCCTTGTTTGCCTTTTCTTTTCATTTCCCACATTAAGGCAGAAGCTAACGAATGAACACGTTATGTTTGTGCACTATTTTAGCCAAATGCAGTAAATAATGTTGGTCAAAAATGAATTTCATCAACTACCTATTTCATTCCATTTCATCATCTCCAGGGAAAAGAGAATAATGCGAGAGTCATTATTCTGACAAACCCTTGCGTCTTCATTTGGCATAGGGAAACGCTCGCTTTGTGTACACTTATTGCACTTCCTTCATTAAGAAAAAAATGACATAAGGGACAATCTTAAGTGAACTAATTAAGGTATTTTGTGCAGTCAGGCAGAAGAAAAAAGAGAGCTAATGTGTCTCGGAAAGGTCATTAAGACCCCAACACCTTCACTAACACCTCACCGACTGTCTCCAAGGGGTCTCTTTGACAGCACTGCCTTGATGACAGTAAAAGGTTGAAAAGCACTGTTATTCATGGAAGTCTTTAACATTCTTCGAGAGTCGTCTTTTGCTCGCTCTCCAGTACAGTCCTTTGCTGCCGTATATTAAATCATAGTTACATTTCACTGATGACATCTTTACGGCACCTCACGGGTATGATGCAAGATCCAGATGCCAGGAGATCTTTCCAAGGTCTCCTCTGCCAAAGTGAAATCCCCCACTGACAGCAGAGCAAGTGTTCTGTCTGAAACATGGAAGCATTGCTGTTTTTAGCATGTAAAAAAGCCCACTCTTCTGAAACGGATTTATTTGCTTTGTCCACAGAGCTCCATGTGTGCTCATAAAACCAGCTGTTAGGCCTGCTTTGTCATTAAAATTTTATGACATATTAGCCATCGACCCAAAAAAGATTAATTCCATCTTTCCTCTCAAATGCTCATCAGCTCATGCTCTCGACCGCAGGTGCTTTATTGGTGTTCAGAGATGAGCGCAACCATGTGTTACCATCTAGAGCAGAACACCAGGAAACACGTCTTTTTTTCTGGTTTTTACAGAGGAAAACTGAAAGATGTCAAATGCTTTCTTTTGCGGTGCCCCCTGGAGAGCAGCATGGTGGTGCAGCGGGAGATTCTGGTGCCTCGCAGAGAGTAACGTGTAGGTCTGGGTGTACAGAACTAATATTATCCCACTGTTCACACTTCAAGGACATGTGTCAGGAAAGGTGTAAATCACCTCTTTACCCTCTCCTACTCTGAAAACCACTAGAGCGATCATCTAGAGCTGAATTCAGCTGGAAGGCACTTACTCACCCTGTCTGAGGAACAGGGGGAAGAAATCAGCATCCATATTGAATTACTCAAATCTTCATGCAAATTTTTACAGGTTATTACATTACATTTATTCATTCAGCTGACGCTTTTCTCCAAAGCGACTTACAATGTTAAGCTACAGTATTTGCAATTATTGACTCATATTCATACACACACTTTCTGAACCGCTTGTCCCATACGGGGTTGCGGGGAACCGGAGCCTACCCGGCAACACAGGGCATAAGGCCGGAGGGGGAGGGGACACACCCAGGACGGGATGCCAGTCCGTCGCAAGGCACCCCAAGCGGGACTCGAACCCCAGACCCACCGGAGAGCAGGACCCATTCCAACCCACTGCGCCACCGCACCCCCCTTGACTCATATAATAAGCTATATTTTCATTTTGTGGAGCTATGTAGCACCTTTAGTACCAAGTACCTTGCTCAAGGGTACTACAGCTGTAGGTTGGATGACTAATATAGTTGACAGCAGATCACATTTTTCAGTACCCTAAGAGAGGTCCAAACACGGTCACGTGGAGGAAGCTGTAGAAAGCCATCTCCTTCAACAGCAGTGAAGGCTTCTTTATGAAGGTAGGACAAGTCCCCTGGGGCAGAACGGCTGACGCTGGAGCAGTCGCTGCGTGACCCAGCGCGGAGCACAGACTGACCGAGCGCAGCTTGTCCCAAACCCTTACTGCGTTACGCAGCACCGGGAGTCCGAGGCAAGTGCCCGGGGGGAACGTCTGTCTTACCGGTAACTTCCTTTTCCGGAAGGGTGCAGCCCAGGCTATGTCACCTTGTCGGTGTTCCTCTAAGGGCTGTATGTGAGGAGTGTCCTCCACATGCAACTGATCCCGTGTCCCTTTGCGCATCCTTCTGTATTCCTGGCTCCGTTTTAAGCTGTTGCCGTTGTTATTTTCGTGATCATTTAGCAGAAGGATTGCGCAAGGTTATGCTCGTCCAGCTTGCTCTCCGCACAAACACTGTCTTGTTCCCTGTCTTTTCCCCTGGGTGGTATTTTCCCTCTGACCTGACTTGTGGCTCGTTCCTCGGCAGGATGGCCCTCAGTGTTGTTTTTTTTTCGGGTATCTTTAATATAGCATGACGCAGGCCCAAATCCTTAGGGCTTGAGGCAGAGCAACCCGTGCCTCTGGTAATGATTATGGCATGTTTCCATTCTGCTTTGGAACAGAACAAAATGCTCTAACTGAGCCTGCCTTAAGGTGCCAAGTTTTTCGTTCACCCAGGGTTACGCATTCCCATTACGTGCAGTTCCGTCTGTAACCGCGACAGCAGAAGAAGCTCTGAGCCCACAGTGGAGCTGGATCGTTAGGTCTGGACCACTCTGAACTCTGCTGTGAAGCCAGAACAGCCCTGGATATGCTGGGCTCTGAGGATTTATGATCCTTTAGCAGACAAGAGGCTTCTGGTGGTCTGACAGAAGAGCCAAGGGAAACAGTGCCTGTAAGAACGCATGAATCAGGGAGATCTTCCTGCAACAGCATGGACGTGGAGGAGCGAAAGAGACCGATAGCTTATTATGGTAAAACAACTGGTCCACAAAAATGTGGACTCCGCAGACTGAATATTTCGAAGGGTGTGGATAAGGGCCAGAGGGCTTTTGACGTATTTTATTTTATGCAAGAAACTACAATTACAGAATGATAATCCTGGATCACGATTAATCATAAAAAAAATTTTCCTATAAACAGCAAGGCTGCACACAATGCCATCGTCTACTGAAAGTGGCTCAAGACTAATTCACACTTAGTAATTGTATGACAGGATATCACAAGATGCACAAGTTTTCTTTTCTACATAGCAACAGCAAAAAAAATGCACTCCTTGCCAAAAAATAAAATAATCTCCTCAGCAGCTGATCAAAAAAAAAATCTTATTTACATGGGTTGAAACCCAAGAACTGTGACTGTGACAAATTATTGATTGATATTTTCCAACTAGAGGTGCGCATGCTGCTCTTTAATTATACTGGGAAAAGTCAGCATGGACAGATGGAGAGTTCAGTCAAAAAAGGCAGACCAGTGAGGTTGTTCCTGTGAATTTAGGCACGACTTGCTAAGGCCGCAGAGCGACTGTGTCTTCGACGCTATCTATAGACCCGCTCCACTATTACGCATCAGCAGGAGGATCACAACAAAGGTGTCATTATTCACACCTGATGAGTGAACAGTTGGATTAGGATTTTTACCAGTATATGAACTGGTGTAAGGGGGTGCGGTGGTGCAGTGGGTTGGACTGCAGTCCTACTCTCTAGTGGGTCTGGGGTTCGAGTCCCGCTTGGGGTGCCTTATGATGGACTGGTGCCCCGTCCTGGGTGTGTCCCCTCCCCCTCTGGCCTTACGCCCTGTGTTACCGGGTAGGTTCTGGTTCCCCGCGACCCCGTATAGGACAGGCGGTTCTGAAAATGTGTGTGTGAACTGGTGTACATGAAGTGCAAACAATTTTTTGTAATTGTTTACATTATTTTTTTAATCGGCTGCTCATGCTACTGAGACAATCTCAGCAAAGCGAATGCAGAGCTTCCCCGTGATTTTCGGAAGCCTGAAGGTCTCCCTGGCTTGAATTTTAAAACATCCAGCAAGTTAAGCCCGACTGACATAAATTTGTTGGAAACATACCTTTGCTTAACTTCTGGTCGGCAACTTTGATTTTTGCAGAGAATATGCTGCTGTGTTTATGGCTGGGTGTACTAATTAATATCAAAGTTTTAAAGGCCAACAAACAAATTATTATTAATTTATTCCACAAACATTTTCTCCAAAGTGATTTATAAGGTTTGATTTGCATACTAAACTACTAACAATCATTTACCCATCTTCACCGCTGGGTCATTTTACTCTATCAGTTCAGGATAAGCACCATGACCTAGAGTACTACTGCTGGAGACAGGGTTCAACCCCGGATCTTTCAACTGTAATACAATGGTTCGAACCACTACGCCACCTGCTGCCCTTGAAAGTCTTGAGGAAGTATGTCTTTAGGATGATATGGAAAAAAGGAATGACCCCGGTACATATACTGTATTTGTTTTGTATTCTCAGATATTGTATGTACATTACCAGAAGTCACAGCTGCACAGCAGGATTTGACTCTGATGAAGTTTTTTGCAAAAAAAATCAAGATATATTTAGATATTTACTGAGAATTGAGTTTGCTTTCATGTGAGGGTAATACACACATACATTTACTGAACCGCTTGTCCCATACAGGGGTCACGGGGAAGCGGAGCCTAACCCAGCAACACAGGGAACAAGGCTGGAGGGGGAGGGGACACACCCAGGACGGGACTCCAGTCCATCGCAAGGCACCCCAAGCGGGACTCAAACCCCAGACCCACCGGAGAGCAGGACCCGGTCCAACCCACTACACCACCAAGGGTAATACAACACCAGTAAAATAACACTATGATTTATTAAACATAACAGGCAAGTTCACATGAACACGCACACGCATAAACGCAGTAGGTGCAGAGTGGCCATTTTTCCACTCAGACACAAAGAACACTGTTTGCCTCTTGTAGCACTAATTCAGTTCCACTTACAAAAGCACAGCATGGGTCTGTCTGCATAGCCTTCTTTCACATCTTACTTTCTTTTTCTCTCCAGAAATGGGTCATCATTATAGGAGGTACAAATTTAACTGTCTGAGTACAAACATTTATCACTTGCAAATGAGATTCCCAAAGAAAGTAATTACCTTTTGGCAACTATTTCCAAAATCCATAACCAGCACTTGTCAGAACACATAAATACATAGGATCACACATCTAAGTGTGTGTATGGTTGTTGTGTTTTTGTGTCTAGTTTTCTATGTAATAGCTGGAAAAAACTACAGTTCAAATTGTTGAAAAGAAAGATCATGAAGGCTATGATCAAGCTTGGGTATCTGAAAAAAAGGTAATACTTAGCCATTCAAAAAACATAATAGCATTGACCTGCCCAGAGTTCCTTTTTAAAATTCTGAACTTGTGGTTAATCAAGAATACAGAAACTCTGAGTGAAATAAAGGTCTGAACCTTCTAGGTAATGAGAAAGGGGTCCAAAGGATGGAAGCAAAATGACACCAGAAGTAGACAAAGCAACTGGATGCCATAAAAATAATTTTTAAAAAGGAAGCTCCCAGTGTATGATGGCTGTATTCGATGCACATTGGATTTCTGCATGGATGAACAAATGGAAACAACAATAAAAAAAGCAACAGTAAAAAGTAACTAACAGAAATACATCAGCATAAATCCATAAATTGCAAAAGGAAAAAAAGAGAACTGAGCTGATCCTCAAAAGAAAGTCAGATTTAGCAGACACCAAACAGGTTATTAAGATCTAAATCTTGGAGAGGGCCCAATGAGGAGTTCTAAAAATTAGAAAAACTATTATCGCCATATTGGTCTCATAAGTTGTTCTTCAAGGTATCTGCCAAAGGGCTCATTGCAGCAGTGACGGCTATAATAACAATAAAATTATAACTATATGACAGCATTATTGCTTTGTGTTTACTGAGCATCATTTATCGAGTTGAAGACTGTGTACATATAGGATATAAGTTTTTGTCTTCCAAAACACAATTATAAATTATCTGTATATGAAGGCTACTTTCTGTAACTGGTATAGAAACAAAAAACACGGTAAAGCCATGTTTACCATCATCTCTGCAGGACTAACTAACGGCCATGGTTAAGTGTCCGAGGTCATACCTAACTAGTCAGAAGACCTTTCTTTGGTCACTTCTTGCCTCTGCTGAAAACTTGAATTCTCCCCCCCCCACCACACACACACACACACACACACACACACACACACACACAGACAAAACAGCATGATGCTGTAGCGCAGGAGAGGTGCGCTGGGCATCCAGGGGCCTCACCTGATGATGACGTACATGACCAGGCAGTTGCCCACGAGCCCCACCACGCACACGATCATGTAGACCACGACGATGGTGACCCGCACGCCCGTGGGCAGGAAGCCGTCCGTGTCGTTGTACACGCTGAAGTTACTCTGGTAAAGGGACTCGTTGTACCACCGGATTTGCTTGGCATCCCGCAGAGCCGCGGGCTCGCTGGAGAACTCCATGAGATGAGGGAGAGGAGGAGGAGGAAGAGGAGGAGGAGGAGGAGGAGGCTTCCACCTGACATGTGGAGGACAAGCCCATTGAAAGAGCGCCTCTACATTTTTAATGATTAAGTTCAAAACACACACACACACACACACACACACATACGCCGTGTGGCCGCCGCTGTCATCCTATAGCGGCTCGCGCCGACGCACACGCACAGATTCTTACATGATTTTTGCGTCACACACTTTGCGTTCTACGGACACCAAAAGGATCATCATGTAGCTGTGATCCGCGGTACTCGACATGCAAACCCAGTGCAAGATTAAATACCGTTTTATTATAGACCTGTATATTCCAATTAGTCGGGGTATTTCAGGTTTTTCTTTTTAAATTAAATTCAATAAAGTGCCGCTCTCTTTCCTGGCGGACACACACACACACACACACACACCGCATCTCAAAAGACATCTCGGTAACCAGATAAATGCAAGATTCCAAGTGAAACACATACCGTGAGGAACGCGGCACCTGCTCTGGGGAGGGGGGGGGCGGGTGCGAACACGGGTCCGAACTGCGGTCCGAGAGAGCGCCCGTCCTTCCGGCCGCGAAGCGTCAGCGCGCGCACCTCACTTATTACCGTAATTCCCGCCCTTGCTCCTCTCGGGGCTGCGCTCGACGGGGAAGCGGGTGAGTGCGGAGCGCTACGGCGCGGGGAGCATCATGATCATCGCTTTTCGCGGCTGCCGTCGCTCCACAGATGAGGGCACGCGGGGGGGGGGGGGGGGGGGGGGGAGGGGGAGGCGCGCTCGCGCCGCGCTACTCGCTACTTCTCTCTCCTCTCTTCTCCCCTTTCTTTCCAGCGTCGCTCCAGCGCGGACGAGCGGCGGATGCCCGCTCTCTGCTGCCTTCCTCCTCCTCCTTCTCCTCCTCCTCCTCCTTCTCCTTCCCCTTCAGTCGATCCTGCCGTCCGATGCTCTTCCGATCTCCGTTTCGCGGCAACTGCGGCCACTTTGTGAGGCCAGGTGCTGCAGGGGAGCGGCCGCTTTGTCTGGTCTCACTTCTTCTTGCCTCTCAGCAGGTTCTCGGACTTCATCTTGACAGAGGTGATCTCCACCCCCCCCCCACCCCACCCGGCACTAGCCGATCCGCAAACTCTTCCTGTTTCATTCTCCGCGAGGAATCCAAACTTCACTCATCATCATCATCATCATCATCATCATGCCCTTGGAATTATTAAACATGTTGCTGCCGCTAAATAAGAAATGAGAAAATTGCGCCCTTTCTCGGTGAACAAATGCCATGGGCCAAAACTGCCGAGCCACTTCAACTTCCACAGGAGCGAAGAGGCACCGTGGGGCGCGGGGCTGCGCACACGTTTCACACACACACACACACACACACACACACACACACACACACACACACACACACACACACTGTAGGCAAGGGTGTGTAGCACTACACATGCGGGGGTAACGTGTTCACAGCGTAGCGCGATCGGCGCTCCCAAAATGCCCCGAGGTCTTACTTTTCTACGGCGCCGCGGGCAGAAACCCTCTCCCTGCGCTCAGTCCACGTTCACTTCTCTGGGTGGGAAACTCTTATAACTGCTGTACTTTATTATAACATTTATTAATATTATTCGCCTTTTTCTCTCGGGATATTTGGCCTGTGGATTTCTGCGCCGCTGTGTGTGTGTGTGTCTGTGTGTGCGGAACCGTATCCATGGCTCATAAATCAGCACATATAGACAGGGTTGAAAGGGTAAAGGGTACAACTTAATTACGTGTGTGTGTGTATGTGTGTGTGTGTGTGGGGGGGGGTTCGGCTGAGTTCCTTGCGCTGATCGATAAGGCAATCAATCAATCAGATTTTCTCACAACCCTTTGTTCGCGGCGTCACGAGTGGCTGTACATCTGGCCCGGAGGAGGGAACTGCGGGCGCACGCACACACACGCATACGGAAAACCCAAAATTGTTCCTTGAATCCTTCACACCTCATACGGAGGAGGTAAGTGCGAATTAATTGGGGAACAGTGCTGTATTTCTGCGACCGCGCGCACGCAACTCTCACTCTGCATATCACGTTCGTGATGGACGGTGAACGGATACAGAGGCTGTGTGTGAAGTGTGTGTGATGGACGCGTCTGAGGCGCTGTCCTTGGTACCAGGCTGCGTCGGAGCGGCCGGCGGTGAACGAATCGGACCCTTTGACAGGAAGGATGGGTGCCCTGCCTTCATCGGATGACACCCAACACACACACACACACAGAGCGTGGAGTCAAAATAGTTGCTTCATCTATTGGGCTCAAAAAGCCAGGTGAAGCAGAGATTTTGTAAAGCAACGACACACACAAACTGGAGGGGGGGGGGGTTCTGGAAAATGATGAAACTTTCATACAGAGACACTTTTGAACTGTGGAACTATTCACCCTTTTTTAAATGCCAACCTATTCCTAAAATGTCAACACTTCACAAACATCTGAAACCAAAAATTCCAGCAACTGGCCGTAATTAAATTAATTAAATGAGTAAATTAATGTCAGCTGCGGGTGAAAAATGACTGAAATAAGATGTAATGTCTGTTGTGCAGCATTTGTTTCAGCAGCGTACGTAAAGTTAAAAGTTTCTTTTTTAAAAAAGCCAGAGCTAAAAATTGATATATGTAAAATAGTAGTGATTTTTCGACCAAGCTTTTGGCACCGCAGTAGTGACTGACGTCTGAGACTCCGTGTGAATAAAAATTCTGCTGAAATAACAACTTTTTCTTTACAGACGTCATTGAAAAAGAAAATGGTACATTGCCAAGAATACCTATGGAGAATTCCAGGTCAACAGAACATACCAGAAGGGAGAAAGGCATTAACTAGATCAACAATGTACTAAAGAGCAAATTTAACTGAAACAGGAATGATCATAAATAATTTAGGTTGCACATCATCCTCCGGTGTGCATCAAAGGTCAGTACTTGCTCAATATCTCATGCCCGCATCTACAGAGGACCTGAATTTCCTCGCGGTCATCGCCTGGGTGATTATTAAAATGGATCTTCACTGACTGGCAGTTTCGTTCTCCTGGATTAAACCGCGTATGGTACATTGGTTCCGACGTTTCGTTTCTCTTGCTGGAAGTATCGTCAGGGTGTGACCACGTCTTGTGGAGGTTTTTGATATGGATCTTCACGTTTTCCATCAATTCACAGTAGAAGATCGGTTCTTCAATGCATCCTACTGCTTGCCTGTTTGAATTGTTGCTTCCGTTTCATAAACACCTCGATGTGCACTAAATGTCAACAACAACAGCAAAACAGAAAAACACAATAGACAACTCAAGCATTGATTTATGAGGATGTTTTATCTACAATAGTATCACGGCAAGCACCCAGCAAGGCTACATAATATCCTGGGCCTGACCTTCATGCATAATTCATCACATGTCATTAAAGTAGAAAGTAGAAAGTAACACTAATCACTAAAGACAGCAAAACCTCAAATTTCACAAAGGTCTTTGATTCAAAACACGCACTCTGCCATCTGCTTGAACAGCTTTGTTCTTTTTGGTATCTACATATCTCAGTCTATTTAAGGTCTTGATGCCATCCTAAATACACTGCTATAGTCCCACTTTGATTGCCTTGAACAGCACTTTGTAACCAGGACAACAAGGTCTGAATGCCATTTGAGATGACTTCCCATTTGATTCAGTGTAGTTCTGGTGGCCCATCCAACCCACAGGCCATGCGCACATAAGAGCTACACTGACAGTTTTTCCACATCTTAACAGCTTCATAGAACCTTCATTTGCATATCAAAGAAAACTGCAGTATTTTCAGTTGTCTACTCATATTGGTAATGTAGGTTCACTCTCTTTCTCATTCTGACATCATAAAAACTTGCTGGACATGTGTGAATACCACAGATCATTCATATGATTGTTTCATCGTTGCGTAGTTTTAGTTTACAATCATTCCTAAAATGAGCCAAAAAAGGACAAAATTGTTTAGAAATAAAATGGAAACAAACAAACAAACAAACAAATAAATAAATAATTGGAAATAAACTTTGGTAAGTCTCAGTATTGGCAAAATAATATGTTTTTTTAATGTTAAATGGTACAAATAGAAAGTCTTGCTTCTTGCCAGCGCAAGGTCCTCCACATCTCCTGGTGCGGTCATTTTCATTTCAACGAGCAGTAAGTAGTCAGAGCAGCCTCCTCTGAACTGAGAGGTTGCTCTTCCTAATATGACTTCTTTGAGCAAAGTGTTTCCCCTGAATTGCTCCAGTAGAAATTTGATTAGGAAAAAATGGGGGATCACACATGAGCTTACCAGAGTAAATCTATTTTTTATACAGCTGGATGGTACTTGAGAAAAATGCAATGAAATTTTTTGTAACATTGTAAGCAAATTCAACTGTTCCAGTAAGCTTGTGTGTGTGCTCTTCCTGTTTTCCTAACCTAGTGTAACCAGAAAGTTTTGAACACCCAGTTGGTCCTTTTTGTCAAAATTACCCATTTAAATGGGTGAATGAAGCACTTGAACACTATGAGATGGTTTGGAGAAAAGCATCAACTTAATGAGTAAATGTACGTCTACAGGTTCGAGATGAAGCGTCATGTTTTACTGTTGGTCTTCGGCATAAAAAGTATAGAGATTGTGACTATGTAATCTACAGTACAGTCTGTTATAGTACAAATTCAAGTCATAATGTTTCTGGATACTCGAACTCTCATGCCCCCAACAACCAGCCCGACTGACCGCGCCTGCAATTGATCAGGAGGCAGGGGATAAAGAGGCAGTTTAGACATTTCTGCGTGCGGAACCTCGTCAGAGCAAACCGCAGCGCTCCATGATCACTCAGTATCCCTTACCTCGCTCTTGTGTTTGTCCTGCCCGGTTACTTACATTTACACTTATTCATTTAGCACACGCTTTTCTCCAAAGCGACGAACATCTCACAGAAAATATAATGTGTACATTACATTAGGAGAAAGAGACATAGTTGCAGACGTGTGATTCTTAAGTTAGTTTCTTTCCTCCATATGCATAAAATTTAGATCTAACAAATCCTGATCACCTTCCTATATTTTTTTTTGTTTTTGAGATACACAAACATTTACGTACATTACAGGAGTAGCGGCTAAAGGCTTATGTGGGCATGATCATAAAGTTATGGTGCATTAACATTTACAGCTTACATGATCTTAAGAAGTCATGGGTGAAGTGAATCTGGAAGAGGTGAAGGTACTTGATCATCTGCTTCTGTCCTCCTGGTTTTTGTCTCTGCCTATCCCTAGGAACGACGTCTGTAGATCGACTGACCCCTGCCTGTCCCTGACCATTCACCCGCCTGCCCTTAAAAACAAACAAAAAAAACCTAAATATTGAACTTCTGAATTGATTTATTCATGAGCTGCCCTCAGAATTCCATTACAGGAGAAACTGACGCCATGAGAAGGACTGGGTTCATTTCACCTACTGTATATGAGATGGATACTACAGGCAGCACCCAAAGTCACATATAATTCCCTGGACTGACAGCTACACCTCAGCAGGTACTCATCCAGGAGAAATGAGCATCAGGAGCAGCACTTTATACAGTTTTGTGAGAGTTGTGTGCAAATGGTTGGGGGCTGTTATGCTGCTGCAGTTCTATTCAGTTCTATTCTGCTCTCAGTAAAAAAAAAAAAAAAAAAAAAACGAAGCTCTTCTTGTGTTAAGGACCCTTTTTTATTTACAACAGAATTTAATCTCACCAGCATTACAACATAACAAAAAACCACAAGTCCACCTGTTGCTGTCTCACGCCTCATCACTTCTGCAGCCAGATGCTCCTTGGAGTATCACAGAGTTTCTTAAATGTAATACTTGGCTTATTAATATACATATTTTTGACACTTGCAGCCAGTATAAGAATGATCTGAGGCATTGACACGTTCCCATGTGTTATGAAACACTTAAAGTGAAAAAAGATTAAACTTTGTCTTTAAAAGGGAAAACTGCTCGATAACTGATGTAAAAATCATGCTAAACTAGAGCTTGCATTAAACATAAATCACTGTGAACATCTATTACTTTCAATGTTTGTAGGTCTGGAAAAGTGTGCCAAATCCATGTCTACGTTTCTGTCAGGAAAGGAATGTAGTGTTTCTAGTCCATTCAGACCATTTTCGTTTTGAAAGTTTTCTTTTTATTTTAGGCCCTTCGTGTCAGCATTTGTCCCATTTTGGAGCCCCAGAAGGCATAGCAAAATGTGTCTTTAAAACGACTTGGACATGAAAGCTGAAGATGTGGCACTGAGCAAGGAGTGATGATACAGTGTGGGTGGTCTCCAAGCGATGAAACGTGGCCAGAAATAGGCTTCAGCAACAAACAGGTTGTTCAGTTATCATTGGAAAAGTCTCATGGAGGAGAAGAGATGGCTCGAAGAAAAAAAGGTCCATTCACTGTAGATTAAGAACATGATTTAATTCAAGTCAAGAGAAGTAAAACACAGCGAAAAAAGAGAAAGCAAACTATAAAATCACAGCAAACTATTAAAAAGACATTTGGCCAGAAATTTGAGCATGGATATTTGAACGGGGTTAAAAGAGGTCAACTGGGTCAGGTTGCGTCAGATCCGGTTGGTTTTTTATGTATCATACTGACCACCATTAAGCAAATGTGCAGATCTCTCTCCAGTTTAGTGATTGAATGGACAATAACAATAATGTTATACAGGAAAAACTTGTAGATTCTAATTAAAAAAATTAATCTGTAATATGGAACTGCTTCGACACTGTTGTCAACAGTAATAACTACTGTGAATATGTTAAATGCAAAAGTTGTACTGCTTTCTTTCAAAATAATATTAAAAGCTGCTATTTGTCCTCTGCAGTTCCCTTTTTATAACAATTTCACAATCACAATATTTGAAATTGTACGTTACCCTGTCCAGTGTGCCAAATGATGCAAAATGCCTTTGGCAAGAGCACCAAAAAGCAGTCGACTCTTTAATGTGCAAATGTACTGAGTCAATATTTACAGATTTATATTAAACCTGACTGCGTTAGACATAAAACTTGTCCTGTTGTTAGGGTTGAATTAGGTATTAAAATGTTCGCATTGGGTGTGATTGCTACAAGAATTTCAGAGCCCAGGAAGGCTGTACACACAATCATGCTAAGTGTAATTTCTGAGGTTACATCCATCGCTGTCATTATCATACTCAAGGACACCGAAGGAATCCTTTGTGAATCTGGATACGTTCCCTTTCTTAGAAGATACAAAAAATGGCAAAGTCCTATTTGAAATTAAGCGTTATTTTGTTCGACTTTCGAAAGCAAGCCGTATCTTAGCGAGCCAAATAACAGTTTCTTTCAGCAATAACAGAACGAACAGCCTGCAGATGTCCAGACGTATTTCTTAATCATAGCTGGCTCCAGCAAGGCAAACATTGCCAAACCTGAGTGATGTCACAAAGATAGGAGAGCGTGGGTTGCGCTCATAATTTGGACCTGACTTTTTCTGTCTTTCAGGGTCCCAGCACCATCCTACTGACAGTTTCGTGAATCTATTCAGTCTGGCAAGGTCCCTGCGGAGTAAATCTTCAGCTTGTCTCGGTGTCCCATCTCTGAAAGGCCAAAATCCCACTCGGATCTCTTATGAACCTTCACCCCCGATGGTGGAACAGCCTGTTCTGCACTGGCGAGTTTTTCGCTGCTCGTGACAAGAGCCAAAATGCACTTCTTCAGGCAGCACTTCATCCCCTGACACGCTGCAGTTACGTCTCATTGGTGAGCCCTGCACGATTACGTACAATGCATGATTATTGTAGATGCACTAAGCACTTCATATATAAAACATCATAAGGTTTGTGCAACTGAACATTGCTTAGAAGATACAGTAGGTATGGAAATGTGGATCCTATGATGACGTCCTTGCTGTGCGACCCCCTTGTATAGGCTGACTGCCTTTTCAGTGGAGTCAGCGTGAATTTGACTATACATGCTTTAACTATAAATGTATAGCCCCTTATTTTATTCTCATGCATTTACTACATCTGTTCTACCTTGAACTGTAAGCTGCTGCCAAGTAAATAAATGGAAGTGTAAAGATAGTGGATTATAAAACAATGGTAGTAACTTATTTTCAATGCACTTGGCTATTTTCAGGCGAATGCCAACAGAGAATACCAGCCTGACTGGTTATGGGGAATGTAAACATGTTGATTTATGCCTGTTGCTCACATTACTATATAAGGGCAGCGGCGCTATGTGACCAGTAAAGTGTCTTGCTGCAGCTGTACATCAAAATATTACATTGATTAAGAGATAACTTTTAAAGTAAGCAAAACGAAATTGCAATTAATCGGGTAAAACCAAAGTCAACACATTTTTATTTGGTAATATGTGTGTAAAAAGCTTCAGGGACTTATGTAGGGAGAAAGAGACAGCATGTGAGTAAGGAAAAGGCACATATTGTGTTCTTTCATCTATTTTTCCGGTGGAGGAAACGGAAGGAATCCACTTTGCGTGAACGAAAGCGGTTTACCAGAAGGTGGGTCGGGATGAAAAATATGAGTTGCACTGTTGGTGAGGGTTAATTGATTCATTAATATCTGTCACGCCCGCACCCGCGAGCAAAACGGCAAAGCCTGGTACCAATCAGCCCGGCCAGGTATTAAGGCAGTGATGTCCTAGTACTGGAATCTTGCAAACACCTCCCTACATGGCCTTGTGGCATTCAGCAATCTTCTCCCTGTACCCAGTTCCCTGTTTCAGCTGTTCTGGTTTCTGACCCTTGCTTGATCTCCTGGTTACATTTAGTCACGTAGCAGATGCTTTTCTCTAAAGCAACTTCTAACAAACTCTATGTAGTGTTACTAGCCCACACACCTTATTCACCAAGATGACTTACACTGCTAGATACACTACTTACACTGGATCACTCATCCATACATCAGTGGAACACACAACACTCTGGGGGAACCTGAACAGCATGTCGTTGGATTGTGGGAGGAAACCAGAGCACCCAGAGGAAACCCACACAGACACAGGGGAACATGCAAACTTCACACAGACTGAGCAGGGATCAAACCCACGTTCGTTCGCACCACCCAGGCACTACGAGACAGCAGCGCTACTCACTGTGCCACTGTAGTTACTGAGTTTTTCCTCGCCCCTGGAAATGACGTCCACGCCACGAAGACCCACGCCTGTCCGCGACCTCTATTTCTGCCTGTCCCTATAAACGCACCCGCACTTGGGTCCAATCCCCGACCATTCCTAGCCTCGGCAGCGACTATAATTAATTACCACTTGTCTAAGGCAAGTTCTCAGAAGCCCGGAACCTGTTTTGGAAGCATAGGGCATGGGGCAGTGGAAAATGTGGACTGGACACCAATACATTGCAGGGCAGTCACACGCATTCATTCACTCACTCACACAAGCACACACTATGGGCAATCTATAGTCACCAACTGCTGACGGTTACTAATAGTTAAAAGACTTTTCAATTCAGTACATCTTTCATACAAAGTTTTTCCTGTGCGTCCTGATAAGCTGAGACTATTATCAGAGGTATGTTAAAAACAAGCTGAAAGACTGCAGGTGCGTGAGAAGCTCACAATTAATTTAGAAACTAAATCAACAGCCTTGCTGTTAAAAAAAAAAACAGCAACAAACAATGACGAAAAAGATCCTCATGCCCTCCGGCAGCCGGGGGGACATTTTTGCTATGGAAACAACAATGACATCAGACCAAAAAGTGAAGGTTAACCCTTTGTGACACGCAAGGTGGCATCTGGTCCAAACAGTGGCCAGGCATGAAGGCGTATTGGGTGAACATACAAAGGCCTTTATTATACTTCTTTCATGCATTAAAAGAAGTAAACAGCAAATAATTTACAAAATTATTGCATTTACTTGACAAAGAATAATGACTTTGCACTCTCCCTGATCATTTTAAAATATATGATAAACGTTTTTAAATATATTCCTTTAATAATAGGTCATAATGCTAAGTATGAATATTTAACTCTAAGTGAATTATTTACCTTTCTAAATATCGGTTGTATTTACACTGATTATGAAACCACTGAAGGTCTCCTGTAGTGTCGTAATTCAGTATTATGACACCCTACAGCTGGAATATTTCTAAAGTAAGGAAGGAGTGGAAGAGTAAACACACTTCTCCCACTCCTGTCACATTAGTCAGCGCAAGTGATGCTCGTGCTCCCGCCGCTATTTGCCCACTGTTTCCCTAGTCTTGCTGAGAGGTTCATGTGCCTTTCAAAAGCTCTCCATTGCAAGTTTCCCCAGCAGATGTTCTCTTTTAAAGCTGCACAGCACTTGTACTCATACAGTGAAAGGGAGGAGTGACTGACATCTGAGGCTTCCCTCACGTAACAAGTGTAATTTCTTCCTGAATATCTGCTCCTGAAAAGAAGTTTCCAAAAATTGTCATGAAAAGAACTCTTCATTGCCATTAATTTAAATAATAAAAATAGATCATGCATTCCTTATCCACAAAAGGTTCACCTCATTTTTCCGCCAAAAGTGTTAAATCCCTATTTACGACATGAAGGAAATCTAATTCGAAAGGCCAGAATATCAAAACTTTTCTGGACGTCTTAAAATCAAAATAAGACACATTCAAAATCATCTATACGCAGCACATTTATACTCTGTTTTCCTGTTCCCATCTTATTTTAGTATTTTTTTCTCTTTTATCCTGTATTTCCACAATACCAAACATTTTTAGTTATCTGACATAGTAGCCGCAACCCCGTTTGAGTCGAATAATCGAGGCTTTACTGTATAGTTATTATCAGCAATTACAATTATTATTAGAAAACCACTAAATCTGGCATATCACGTAATTACTGTAATCACTCCTTACGCTTAAACCTCACTCTGCTGGGCTATTCGTAAAGTATAATTTGCTAAATGAGCAGAAAATGTAGTCACACAAAGTTATTTGTAATGAAATGACCTTTCAAGAGAGTTCTGTACATTATATCACTTGAAGTTTTATGCAAGGCTTTCCTTTGCCTTTTCAGTGTTCTGTAAAACTTTTTTTTTTACTGTGGAGCTCATTGTTATTACGCATGATAAGGATTTACAAAACTGAAAGTGACATACAAGATGGTGTCGCTATGTGACAAATTGACATGTGCAGAAGCCCTTTGCCCCATTGGGGGGGCGGGGGGGGGGGGGATCTGCTCGCCTTTACTGGTGCTCAATGTCAACAAGTAGCTTCTTTGAAACGAAGAACAGTTCTCGTAACGCAGTCAGTCAGTTCTCAGCTCACTATGCAAATTTGGGTATAAATTTGCTCATAAATCAGAATTCTTGTTAAAAAGAAAAGCCTTTGTTGTACGAGGGAAGTCTGTACTTGTAACACATTTTAAAGTTTTGAACGAGCAGAACTTGAACTTGTTGTTGGAGCTGCAGGAATATATTTCGAAGGACATAACAACGACCACAAATGACTTAGACAAATGACACAAATTAGCATATGTCACCAGAAGACTCAATTAGAGGGATGCTTACTGGGAAGGTCAAAGGCCAAAAGATTATGCGGTCACATTTTGGAGCAACACGAGCTGTTTGCGTGTGACACGTTGAGCCCTAACACGCAGCTGCAGTTCTGTGGGGTTCAGTCTCGCTAGTCCTGAATGCTGTGGCTGCTTCGCTTGTCCCATAGTTACAGACAGCACACTTCCGTCCATCCAGATGTTCAGTGGCTTTCAAGTCCAAAACATATTACAGCCTTGTTACTCACCACAGTCCCGGTCTGCTGTGAACAAATCATCTCCCTGTCCTTTTCCTATTTTTTTCCATTTTCACCAACTGCGTATCTAATGCAGGGCTGTTGTGGTCCAGAGCCAATCTTAGGAAGGGGTATGAGGCAAGGTATACCGTGGGTGGGACACTAGCCCACCACTGTGCAATCGCACACAAGCTCATATACTGACAGACAGACAGACTGAGACACTCTCTGTGCAATTTAGAGTCACCAATCCACCTGAAACACATGTCCTTGGACTGTGGGAGGAAACCAGAGCACCTGGAGGAAACCTACATGAACGTGGGGTGAATATGTAAACTACAGACAGACTGAGATGGATTCAAGTCCAAGTCTAATAGCATAGCCCGAGCATCATGAGGCACCATTGATGCTTGCTGTACCATCAAGCCTACTTTGTTTCCTTTCCATCCCAGCAAAAAACGACAGAAAGGCGCAAGTTGTTCATCTTCTATTATTACAGCTATTTTGTTGCTTAGTCATTTTTAGTAGATATTTTCTGTAACAGTTTGGGTGAGGCACCATTTTAAAAAAAGAAGCCCTTGCCCTACCTGCTGTCCTCTGTGTGTACTATAAATAAGCTCAACCCTGCTCAGAATATGTGAAATGAGTCAACAAGTCAGCTGAAGACCAGAGTGTTGAACAAACGGAGCTCTCTGACATCCACGGCCCTACATCTTTAGCCATCTGACTCACTCAGAGGAACATCGGTCCAGAGAATTATGGTGTTATACTCCATAGAGTTGTTCTCATCTGTTGTTTTTCTTCTAATTTTATTAATTTAATTTTATTTTGTTTGGATCTCTTTCTCATACAAAAAGCATATGTGCAAACACATGTATGCATTTCATGGATGCGGTGGAAAGAACATAAATGAAAAAAAATAAATGCATTTTGATGCGCCGTAAGAAGCTTTTCAGGCTCAGGTCAGACGAGTGCAGAACGCTCTCAAGCATTGCACCAAGGAGCTTCCACAAAGGCTGTGCAGATGTCAGAATATTCCCAGGGGAAAAACATCAATGCAGTGTCCTACAGTAGCTGCTTCTGACAGTAGGCTGGGCATGAAGCCATCACAGAGAGATGTCTTGTTTTGGACTTTGTGTTGTCGATCCTATGAGTATGTAACATCTCCTAATCTGTAAAAGATGTGTGCTGTCTTGCACCAGCAATGTGGCCATCCATAGTTTTGGAAATACCCTTTATAATGTAGTTTTATGAACAGCAATTTTGTGTGGGCAACATCATGAAAATGTAGCCATTGTTCACACCATCCTTCGCACTCTACAAACCATTGGTGTAACCTCTAAATTAGCAAAATAGCAATCTAACAATTACTGTGTATCACCATTTTAAAACTGCAGTCATTATCAGTTAAAGACACAAGCACTTAAGTGCTCATTTGGAATGAAAAAAGATACCGTGTAGCCTGGGTGGCTGACCCCAGCTCCAGGCGATAGGTTTGCACAGTGCAAGATCTTTCTGAAAGTCATTAAAGGTACTTGCAATGTCCATCTAAAATCCTTGTAGAATCAACTTACTAGAAAAAGTTCTTAAAAATGTAAAATGCTAGCTTTTTATATTAAAATGGTATTTGGGTTTGTGACTGTGCTGCCTCTGGGTCACTGTGACCTTACATTGGACAAATCAAATCTACATTGATTTAAAAAAAAAAAAAACCAGAAGATACACTGGCAGTTTTTATTGTTTTCTTCGTAACTGTCAGTGCAACAATATCCCATCACTTCTGTCATTTACTTCTTATTTATTTACATTGTTTTGTATTTATACTACTATTTATACTCTCGTGTTTGTATACTCTGGAAAAACATTATTTATTTATTCTGTAATTCTGTGTCAGCTGTTTGATGTCTGTAAATGCTGGTAGCATCAAGAACCACAGCAAATTCTTTGTGTGCGTCAGTACACTTGGCCAATAAAACTCATCCTCATCTTCATTCTCATTCTTATTCTCAACTAGCAGTGGAATCTCGCTAAGTCAAACAACAAGGAACAATGCGGTCTGTAGGTGCCCCATCCAAGATCTTAAAGCCCTGTTTGATGAACTCTTTAGATTATGGCCCTCGAGCCATTAGCCCACAACAAAACAGAGTATGGTTTGTTCTCAGTTTTACAGAGCTTTGTTATCACCGTGACTGCCGATGATTGAGGGACCCAAGAGTTGCGCGTTTTCTTCTCTTTATTTGTGTGCCGCAATATGCAGTACAGACACAAACCCCTAATTCTCCCCTGAAAACACACAGAAACCAAAGAACATCGTGAAATGCAACGTAAAACAAACCGGTGGTAAGGTGACCAAATATTCAATATACACACAGAATACTGTAAGTCACCCTAGTAACCGAGCCATCATTAAAACGAAACAGAACGAATACAATGCAACAAATGCTCACTGAAACATGAGTAAAACAACACTTATATTCTAAACAGCAAGATATGATGGAAAGGGTCCCACCAACCCGCACAGCAATATTAACAAATATCAATATTGTTATGAGCTGCATTACTGCGTGTTTGGGTACGAAGATTCGCTTCTTGTACATAATTGTATTGAGGGTAAATTGTAAATTGGAGTGTGCAACCACTGGGGGCACTTCGAGGGGAAATGATGGGGTGATCGTGTTGGTGAATGTGTTAGAAGAGAGTCTGGGGGCACTAAGCAGGCTGGGAAGGCTGGCTAGAAGCACAGGTCCTGTAGGAAACGGGGTTCTTGGCCCTAGAGCATTATTTCCCTGTGTGCCAGCGTTCTAATAAAACGTTCAAGATGAACACTGTCTCTGCGTCCTTCTTCGCCCCATCCAAATCCATGGTGCTGCGCATCACAATATGTTTAAGCAATAACTTTTTTCTAGTCATGAGTCCCACCAGCAGCATGTTCTTATCTGCACCAATAGATGATTTACGATGGTTTGACTTACGATTTTACGATGGCGAGCTGGCGATGGACATGCAGTAGAAGCCATACTTGGAATTTTGAATTTCAATTTTTTTCCCGGGCAAGTGATATGCGAAGCAATGCTCTCTCACGATACTGGGCAGCAGCAGCGATTCGCATCTCCTAGTCTGTCACGCAGAAGTGTGTATTAGGTGTATCAAATGCATTTTCAACTCACGATATTTTCGACTTACGATGGGTATTGCGGAACGTAACCCCATCATACATTGGAGACCACCTGTATGTGGCTTTTGAGAAAAGTGCCTGCCAAATGAATAAATGTAAATGTAAATGTGAGTACATGAAAAAAAAAAAACAATTGATACCATGGAGGACAGAGACCTCCGGAAAACCAGGGGGTAGCAGGTAGTGTATTGTGTAAGCTCTTGTCTTGGATTCAAGGACCCCGGTTTGAATGCCTTCTCCAGTTGTAGTACCCTTGAGCAAGTTACTTACTGAATTGTCCAGTAAAAATGACTTTGCGGTGTCGACTGGAAAATCACTGTAAGTAACAGCGTAACACTGTAAGTCACTTCGGGAAAGCGCATCAATAAAATGAATAGATAACACTATTCAAGGCTTAGGCAAAGATGAGAACATTGCATTTCAGGATCATTTAAATCATTACTCACAAGTCATCTACATACATTGCTGGGTTAGACTGCTTCTAAGCAGTAGGATTGCTCTTTCATAAATGTATAAGCACAGAAAACAGATATGATGTTTGCTCCTTTGTGAGACACGGACAAACAATAAAGTCTGAAATAAAGCACACGGTAAAATTCCCCATCAAGTATATAGAGTGGAACATCACCCATGCTGCTGCGGAAGTATCGGAACCCCATGCAGCTTGACCCAAGCGCTGGGGCTTTGGGAGGTCCTCTGGGTGTCACTGCGAGAATGGTGGCCAGGTGATCCACACAGCACAAGTGTGCATAAACCAGCACATTAGCAGCATTTGCACGGCAGTGAGATATTAATGAAGACTGACTGAAACACCAGGACAGCAGCCGTAAGCACGTGCCGGTGCCTCGGTGCAAAGACAGGGCGAATCATTGGAACAGGCACAAGTCGAAAGGCCACAGCTCAACACATTAACCACGTTGATGTTTGCTGATAACTTTTTATATTGTGTTGTAAACAAATCTCAGCAGAATTCAGTTTCAAAGACATTTCGCATAACTTTGAAAAAAAGGGGAAGAAAGATGTACCAAAGTTGAACAGCTGCAGTTATAGTGTCACTTCCACTGGACACAGAGCTATGGGCCATGACAATGGGACAATGGGACAATGGGACAATGAACCGGAACCTTCAATAAGCAGGAAAGCCGGAAATCACAGAGCTACGTCGTTTCTCTAATAGGATAAAACACCGTAATTCCCCCAAGCTTACCCACACTCACACACAAAAGAAATTCATTTCCATGGAAACAAATTGCTAAAAAAAATGTATTTCATTCGCATCACGAAGGAAATGCACCAAAGACACAGAAGACATGTGTTATGATCAGCAGAGTGACCTCAGCTTTGAAACTGACAATCACTCTGCTAAAAGAATACACAGTAAGGCACAGATGGTTCAAATGACTCACTGATCACATTTGTCAACCATCACAGCCTATCTCAAAGGCGGAGGTGATACGAGCCACAATATTTTCTCGGGCATAGAAATTACCAGATCCTGTACTGCGGTCCTCCAGAGACTGAATGATGTGACAAGGGTCTTGCGAAACACATTGACCGGGCCCGTCTATAGCTAAACGAATGCCTGCAGACAAAGAGGTCTGCTTCGAACCCGATGGTCAGGCACAGGAGTAAGAGACTGCTATGAATATCTAACCAGTCAGCGTCCAGTGATAGGGCTACCGAAGCATCGGCCTGTAAAGCGGTTAAATGCACAGCTGAGTCATACCGATCGCCAGATCCATGCTTTCTGCCCTCAGACAGCAATGACCCGGCGCTCTGGTAATTGTGATGTCCAGAGCAGGAGGGCAGCTTAATTACATACCGAGCAGCTGTACGAGGCAAACCCCGAAAATGGCACCTCCACGATTAGCCACCTAAGATCTGACACCACTGCTTTAGTCAGATTGAATTTAGAAGCAGCGTCTGTCTGGAGATACGAACAGTCATTAATACGAATTTTAACACAAACCATGTGTTGAGACGCTGAGGTGGACAGGAGGAATTTAAACAAGGAGCGGCTTTACGGGTCGATGCCGGCCCGATTAAGAATCGGTCATACGCCTTTCTCATCGGCTTTTCGGTGATTAGCGCCTTGAGACCATTCCTTCACTGTAGTTTACACCGTCTCATCCGGTGAATGCCACACAGCTGTGGTAAGAGAAAGAGAGAATCAAATTTGACATACTCTCTATTTGTGGTTGTTTGTTGGGGACGGTGACCGAGTTTCGATTTCAGTTAATTTTGTGCAGTCTTTTAGGAATATCTCAGAGCCCAGCCATTATTCTGCATTCCAGTCTGGTTCTAACAAAGGGATCTGAGCTGTGCTGTCAACGAAGCCCAACTTTTCAGATGCCTTCCACATCTGGGCTATCTGCTTTCTTCCAGTGACCTGTCCCTCCCACAAGAGAGCACTCTGTCAAACATCTTTATTTGTGCTCAAACAAGCTTGAGCTGTTGAACCGCTTGTGTAACGTGGAACGTGTGGACTCCTCAAAAATTATGATCTTGGGAGAGAACATCGGCGGGTTAGTGGTTTTACTCAAATAAGGACACACTGGCTGTCTTCTCAAGTTCTCATCACCGGTGCTTCTAAAGCTTTATCATACACAGTGATGTTCTTTTTCTTTTTCCTTTTTCCCTCTAGGAAATTAGAGGACATTACACACACACACACCACAGCAACGGCTGACTGGACGGGTTTTTGTACAGTACTGGAAATGTTTTTCCTGTCTGAAAATGTTGCATTCAACTCAGGCTGCAGGGAGTGTTTAGTTCCTCACGAGCTCTGCTCCCAAACAGTGCTGGTCTATACAGTGGGAGTAACAATGCAATTCACATATACACACACCATCTGAAGCCACTAGCCTAACGCTTTTCCAGTGTTTGTTGGTGTTTCACCTTTTTCACACACACACACACACACACACACACACACACACACACACACACACACACACACACACACACACACCATCTGAAACCGCCTATCTCATACGGGGTCGCGGGGAGCCGGAGCCTAACCTGACAATACAGGGCGAAAGGCTGGAGGGGGATGGGACACACCCAGGACGGGATGCTAGTCCATCACAAGGCACCCCGAGCGGGACTCGAACCCCAGACCCACCAGAGAGCAGGACCCAGCCAAGCCTGCTGTGCCACCGCGCCCCCCAACAGTGCAATTCAATGACATGGTAATGAAGAAATGCTTTCCCATCACTGAATCTGGGAATGCTGTGTAACAGCCAGAGAAAGTCAGCATGTATTATAAATGCAAGGGAAAAAAAAGACAGGACACCTCTACTGCTCCAAGAACACATCATAAACCTCACCGGATCTTAGGTATACTGTATATATGCACGGGCATTGTGATAAAATTTAAAATGTTTTCGTTATATATCACACCAGGATAAGTTCAAGTAGACAGTGGCTTTTTAGGAGCAGAACAGTCTCAGAACTAAGAAGACAGCTGATGGGCCTGAAAGAGTGTTCACTTTGCAGGTTATCTGCAGCTGTCCCCGGCATCATTTTAAACAACTCTGCCGATTGATTTCATGTCGGCGCCTATAGGGATATTGTTTTCTCAAAGATTTCTCAAAAGGGGCAGATTTTTTATTTATTATTTGTCTCGCAATTAGTTTTCAGCACGAAATTTAGCTTTCAGATCTGAGATGTAATAAAAAGTTAATATTTGGAAAGGCAGTTTTAATTAAAATATAAACTAATAAGAGGTTTCCAGCTTACCTGAGGATTTTTGCTGTTTGCGTAAATGCAGCCATTTATTGTTAAATTTAGACCGTGGGGAAAATTTGTGGTTTTTTTTTGTTGTTTATTAAAGCGCAGATATTGCACTCTACAGGAATGTTTCTGACTCAGATGCTTCCCCTCCACTATGAAGTAAAGTTACACAAATACAGTTGTTTGCAGCCAGACAGGGAAAATAATTCTGGCACGTATGGAAATACTAGAAAGTTTTCATTTCAAATGGACATTGTTGTTATAGTCATCACAATTACTATTATTGTGCAACAGTTTTATAACAAGTCATATTACATCAGCCTAGTCTTAGCAGCAGCCCTTTGAAGGGTGGCTTTTTGTTCAAGCTGAGCACTTAATTTATGCTCAGTTGGGCTGTTGACGAAATGCATGGCACCATTCGGACAGCTTGCTGATTTTAACTTGCATTAAAAACTCAGTTTCTGTTATTTGTGCCCTTCTTGCAAGTGTATAAACAATAGCAAACATTTATTTTTGAATCTTCTTCCCCTTAAATAAAACATTGCCATTATTCCAGTCAAACTGTTATCATTCTAGGCCTTTCAATACATAAGTGACAGAAGGATTTTATTACTCCAGTGTTGATTTATTCAGGTTCTAGGAATAAATCAGATATTTTACCGAAGCAAACACGCCTCTAGCAGCTTTATTTCCTTTGACTGTAATAGCAAAAACACAACACATTTGTTCAATGAGGCTTGAACATGCAATTAATTCAAACAACTAAACTGCAGCAAATTAATTTTTGAGCTCAACTGAAAACACAAAGAAAATAGTAAGGGGGGCTCCAGGATCACAGTTAAAGACCACTAGCCTTTAAAATGAAAATTGCATTGAGCTGAACAGAGACTGAGCCGTTCCCCTCGTAGGCATCGTCTGTACTTGGAGAAAGTGCATGCAAAGCACTCCAACACACTCTTTAATCACATATTGATGGGGCTTCTACTTCAGCCCACAGCAAACCTGGCACTTGATACTCAGTGGAGATCTTTAAAACTGGTCGGTCATCATTTTTATTCTCATTTAGCTCTAATGTGCAGAAACACCCTTCTTTCAGGTATGCGCTTTTGAATTAAAGCCCAGGAAGGAGTGTCCCTAAAGCAGTATGAACGGATATTTTCACTAAAACTTTGTTAGAACTGGAAATCTTTTTCTCTTTAATTAATTTCCCTCGCACCCTTTAATAAAATGTGCCCATGAGACACTTGCTGGACGCTTGAAATGAGTCTAGAAATTTGAATTTACATCTTCAGTAGTTGGGAATCAATTTAAAATCTCTGTATGTTTCAATTGATTAAACTGCACATTTTTGTTTTACCCTAATAAATCCTCCATGCCACCAACGGTTTTTCAACGACTTACACAGCTACAAATTTGGCACGTTTTCTCAGCAGACAGCAAAATACAAAACGCCTAACAGCACAGGGGTTAATTTAAAAATCTTCCCGGAAACATGTGAAATATTGACATAATCGACAGGCAGTCACTTTGAATGGTTGAAACTTTACTCTAAAAAAAACTTTCCGCAAATCCACGCAAGCCTTTGAAATAAACAATGACGAATGCGGCACTATTTTCATCATTTTGAACACAAAGGAAATTATCTGTGCCTGTGAGGAAGTGTCTGTTTCTGCGAGCCATCAGCCTGTTTTCCAGGGCACAACACCAACATAACCCACAGACTCCTCCAGAATTTGTCATAAAAGAGATTTTTTTTTTTTTTTTTTTTTCCCCTCTTGCTGCTAAAGGCAAAGCAATTCTCGGAGGAGTACATAGATCCAGAAGTGCATCAAACAGCTGTCCATACTATGATTTCTACCAAAAGGTCACTGGGGGAACACAGGTGCAACAGCTCATTCTCACCTGAAATGAGCCAAACAAAGGCCGTTGCTAACGCATGTATTTTTAGAGCAACATTAGCACAGAGATACTTAAATGACAGTGAGGCACAAAGCAATTAAGTCCATGCTTTGGCCTGGCAACATGGCCAATTAGTGGTGAAGGAGTCTTTTCCTCCAGGAACCCAGAAGTCATTCACTGTAATCACATCCCAGTACACATGTGTTAATAAAGATTGTTTGTTGTTCCTCAATTTCACAAACACCCCTGAGCTACGTGCAAAAGCTGCGAGTTAAAATCACTGTTTCAAAGTCTAAAAGCAAAAACATACTTCTATGTTTCATAAAAGTCAAAGTGCAGTTCTATGATGCATGTCTTCCTGTAATAGATGCTGTGGATTTTTCAAGCACCATTTATTTTTAAAGTGTGTGTGTGTGTGTGTGTGTGTGTGTGTGTGTGTGTGTTCTCTAATGCTGCTTCTGTAGATTGCTTTATCTTTTGATCATTAATAAGGCATGATTCAATGATACCAGAACATAAATGTCTGTTTATGGGTGCATTGTTGTTCTGGTATAACCGGGCTGATCATATGATGACTATTTAATTAAAAACCATGTGCTGAGGCAATTAGGAACTGATTGGTAAGTAGAAGTCGTCTTGATGCAGCTTGGGGCAATCGCTGTAAATGAGCATTTGATGTGATTCGAAAGAGAGAAACGGGCAACAGTCCTTACTTGTAGGAGACAGCTGTTTACCATTGCATTACATGAGTATGTCTTATGCTTTACCTTTCATGGTGGCAGAGCTATTTCCCAAAGTTAGTCAACTTTACTGCTTCCAGCACAGGGACAATTAGTCATGTTGCACCTGAAGTATCGTATCTACACCAAGTAGTTTTTTTTTTTTTTTTTTTCCCCAAGAAATAAAGCTTTTTCACATGCATTTAACATGCCTTTAATTATAAAAAAAATTTGTACATATATTAAGCGCCGCTGCTCATTTCATGTAAAGATATCTTGTTCTTTCTCTAATCAATATGTATTCCTTCATATGACAGCATCCACCTACTGGGTGTTGCGTTCAGCAGTAGCACATGTCAAAGACTTTCCAGAAAATACTTAAGAAAATGGGGACACTGGAATAATTTTACTCAAAATGCCAGGGAAGGAATAAAGCCATGCAGATGTTCACAATTTCCTCAGTCAGATGGATCTTTCTAAAGGGACCTCAGTATGAATCCATACCGTTTCACCATGCAGCAGTATCACCTGAAGATCTCAAAAACAATTTTCCCTGTCAAAGAGCAATTGCTACCTTCTGTAACTCGTCTTGTGATAAGAATCTTGCAGAATTTCAGAATGCTTTGGTCCTGATGGCTTCATTTTTTTTACGATGATTAGGGAAATCATCATCATTATGATTATTAGGAAGTTGATTGTTTTGAGAGCGGTGACCTGGGTTTGGAGTAATGTGTCAAATTGATCGAGAAAAACTGTAATTCTTATTTATTTACTTTTTTATTAATATTTATACTACTATTTATACTCTCGTGTTTGTATACTCTCGTAAATATGTTATTTATTCTGTAATTCTGTGCCAGCTGTTTGTTTCTCTGTAAGGACTGCGGGCACCTAGAACCACAGCAAATTCCTTGTGTGCGTCAGCACACTTGCCCAATAAAACTCATTGTGATTCTGATTCTGAAATATTTCATCTTAATGGTTCTTTACTAAACAGTAATATTAATTCCTCCTGAAACCCGACAAAGAGCCAACTCTCTAGATTGTGTATTCCATCCGTTTTAAACACACGCAGCAATGCTGAAACCAATTAGCTGAATACAAGGCTATTAGGTTAGTTGAATCAATTTTATAAGATATCTAAAATGAGACATCACATCAGCTTTATTGATTTTGCAGTTAACACCCAACGGTTTCCATCGCCTGTGACCGGCTGGCACACGGCCCATCTGTGAGAAGGAAGTGGATTGTTTCTCCTTCCCGAGAAATATGCGGTGGCCTTTAGAATGACCTCACTGTTGATTTTGTAGGAAAGTGGGGAATTAGACAAGTACCATTTCCAGGGAAATAGTAAAGTTTACATTATAGACGGGTAGAGCTGAAGGTGATTCATAAGCTCAGAGATGTAGATGTCCGTGAAAAGATTCGTCATTTAGCTGAACGAACAAAATGTTCTACACGTTACTCAAGCATCGGTGTGAACTGTGGGTTTTCCACCCACTCACTGTTGTGGGATCTCTGAAGCAACAGTATTAATGGCTTTCTGAAGGTGGTATATAATGGACGGAACAGTTTTCGTGGTGCTGGAAAAGAAAGCTTCTGCACAAAAGAGGCGAGCTGAAGAAACACCTATATATGTTGTAATTTTAAGGCAAATTGCTTTCTTTTCAGAACAGGGCATCCATTCTGAAACACAGCTTTTATAATTCTCTCACAAAGGGGTTTCTCCCTCTAGAATTACCTAGTGGTTATTAGCAACTCTGAACCCACCTACTAGTGAGGTGAGAGAGGGAATTTTCCACACCTGTGGGAATACATGGGACTGAACACCTGCCATTTTCATAATGAAAAACCATAAACTGCTTTCCAAACCTATAAGACAGCCATCATACATTTTGATGCCATTGCTTGACCTTTTTCTTAGAGGCGTTTCTAGTTATTTTTTCCAAAAAGGTATAGTTAGAAATGAGGATTCAGAATGCAATCCTTGGTTGTTGGGAAAGCGGTAGACAGGTGTAAGCAGCCAGTTTTAATACCAAAAAGGTAACACTTCAGATCACAAAGGAACTACTCCCATCCTCCTGTTAAACAGGCAGGAACAAAAAGCCTTTCAAAAGATGAAACAAAAAATAAAAACAAAATTAGATCTCCAAATCCAATTAAATGAAGTACCAGCAGGCATTTGCCATTTTTAATTGCCTTCACATTTTGTTTTGATGCAACTTGGCCTCCATCTTTATAAGATGTTGTTCTATGACAGCTGCTTTCCCCCTTGAATGGGATATATATTTTTTGAATGACTGAAAAAGAAGAAGTTTGTTGATGAGAAAAAAAGAGGAAGGAAATCATTGTTTATCATGAAGTGGGGGCTGTTTTGTAAATGGGGACCCAAGGGGAGTGATCCATATGGGACCAACAGAGGTTCCCCAGTTTCCTCAATGGGTCTACATGTTGGTATAACATATATCTGCCTCTATCTGTGACCATGTGTTTCATTTGGATTACCTTATGGGTGATGCTCTTATAGGGCAAAAGAAGTCAACATTTTGGGCTATTCCATTGAGTTCACCAGCTCTGTTAAGTGCTCAATGACCAGCTCATTCAAACCAACATAATGTTTCACTTGATAATAGTTGTAAATGAAGTATGACATTTTTGTGTAGCCTACATAAAAGTTACAGAAAACGAATTACTTTTAACATGCTAAGTAGGAATAACATTGGTGCGGTTGAAAGAAACACATATTTGCTTTAAATGACATCAGTCAGTGAGTGAGTCAGTCAGCCAGTCACCTGTCCACTTGTCCTGCTGAAGGTTGTGGTAGCAGCAAACTGAGGAAGTGGGACATAACCTTTCTATCTTCAGTTGTAGCATCCAGCACCTCTTGGGGGATCCCTTGGAGTTCCCAAGAGTTCCCAGGCCTCACCCTGGCATAGAGTGTGAGCCCAGTAATTCTGTAGAGAAGCCTCATTTTGGCCGCTTGTAACCACGATCTCGTTCTTTCTGTCAATACCAAAAGCTCACGACCCTTGTTAAGTATAGGGATGTAGATTGACTGCTAAATCATAGGCTTTCTTTGAAGACTCAGCTTCCAGTTCACCGCCACAGATTGCCACAAACCTGATGATGCTGCAACAATGAGTCTTTCAAATGACATCACTATGTTGAATTACCAGCTACTCCTGCCACGATGTGACTTTTCTTATAGATTGTTTCAGCTGTGAAACTAACAATTGACAAAAGGAAAATGGTAAGACTTCTGGTTTAGCGTTTAGGGGTTCATTATTAATTATAGAGAAATTATAATGAAACTGTCTATCTCATTCTTTAGCCCTTTGATTGGTCTGCAAAACCATTGTTGTGTCACAACATTATTGTCATAATTTCAATGTTTCATTTTGTTTCCAAAAGTGAACATAACAGTATTCTAACTCAATAAAATGAAAATTTTATGGGACATATGCAGAAATATCCAGCTGTAACCATGTAGAGGCCCATCAGTTCGCCAACCCATGTCCAGTTCGTGATGGAAAAACAGACTCAAAGGCGGTCCCAAAGGGGAACCCACTTATGCACGTTGGCTGGGAAAAACAAGAAGACAAAAACATGTCCTTTGTAGAAACCTCCACAAAGAATGGCATTTATTACACCGTTCTCATCTCTTTGTTGTTTTGGCATAAAGTAAATTTAGAAAGGCATGAGCAGCTTTTCTGTCCTGTTTCTACAGTTATGTATCATGTTACTGCTGTCTTTTGTTTACTGCTGCCAAGGTCCACTAAACCAACAAACTACTGTCAGCTGTGTGAGAAATGAAGGCTTATTCACCCCAAATTATACATTCCTGTTGAGGTTTGTTGTCTCCTGAAGATAAAAGTGTATGTAATATTATTTCTTTTCTCTAAATGTTTTATTATAGCAAGACTGTTACGAAGAAAAAGCATGCGCTGAACAATGCAAAAAAATATTCTTTTGAAAATGTGCCCCAGACAATATGAACAAAATTGAAAAAGGGTTAGGTTTGCTAGAAATGCTTTATGCTAAATTGCTCATACTTTTATGAATTATATCTGGAGAATGTAAAAATATGCAGAACATAGGAAAACGGTTCCTTGGGACTTGAGCCAAGTCTAAGCGCAAGCAGATAATCTTTGAGTTTACAGCAGAAGAGCATATGTCAGGAGGAGCATAGCTGTTAACCCATGATTCCAGTCTGTGAGATGCACCTGAAAGCGCTACATAGTACAAAAGAAGCAACTGGTCTGTTCCACTATTCCACCGAGTTCTGAAATGTGAGAGATGCAAACCTGAAATTGCCGAGTCAGCAAATCCTGACTTGCTGGTCATGGTTGCTTGTTTCATACCTGTTGATGGGTCATGTTGTGTTGCTCTGAGCACCTCCCTTGAATGTGGAACTGTATCTTGTACAACATGCTACATACACCTGAATTACATAGAAGAAAAGGCATGGTGAAGAGCACCCATATGTAGGAATTACATTACAAAAATGCTGCGTGTGCTGCTTCAGCTAATCAGAGACAAGTTTGTTCCGCACTTCGGGTAATTGAAGTTGATTCAACTGTTGATTTATCCATGCCTGCCATGCATCATGCAGTGGAAAACTGATTAAATCAAATTAATTGCACATTTCAAATGGGTGAACTGCCAACACTGAAAGCGTGACTGAACAATCAAACAAACAGTCGTGATAAACCCGACCTGAACAATTATTTACTGAGACTAGAGGGAATTGCCTCCCGCCGGGACTAGCCAACGGATGAGTAACACAGGATTTTTCATTTGCAGTGAAATATGGCTCCGGCCAGACTGAGTGACAGATGGCTGTTTCCCTGCCCCCTACGTTGAGTGAAAACTTGAGTCTCAAGGACATGTGTAGACTGGCTGCGGGCCTGGGGCTCTCCAGTGTCACCCTGTGGTCTGCACCATTATCTGAGGATTTACATAAGCAGAAATACATTCAATCTCATAACGCCCCTCCTTAGCACGCTGTAGGCCCAGCAAGGTCTATCTAGTGGTCAGGTCCCACGAGTCGTTCTGGGTACTTCAAAGTCACATGATTTCATCCATGAGACGAAGACGAATCGCTCTGGTCTTTTAACTAATTAAATGCTTTCACTGACAATCCACTTAGCTGTCCATATGTCCAACCACTGGCATGGGGGCGAAATCACTGCTGGAGACAAACACAGTAACTGAATTTTTAATCCAGGCTGCTTTTCTCATTTCCCGTCAACTTGCACTTGTACTCCTCTGCCTTTCTGCAGCACTGGCTTGAAGGACAAGGAAATAAGACACAAATAGGGACATTAATCTTAATACACAGAATTATGACAAAGCGTAGGCTATAACATGACTGTAAAGAGATAAAATGATAATTTGTCTAACAAGCTTTGTCTGTTTCTGGCATCCTTCACAAACATTAGTAACCATTCTGTCCATCCATTGTGTTAATACAACCTGTATTCCCAGTTGTAGACATATGCAGGTACACCATTATTTTGGTTTTGTCTTTCCTACACTGTATACAGAGTGTACTAGCGTAGTGTATACAAACACTGTTTAAAACAATGTACTAGAGAGCTTGCAGTGTTAGCTATTCTCACACTCAGAGCCTTGCCAATTGCTGGTATTTATGTATGTATCTCCATCTGTGTTCAGACCAGATACATTTTTCTGCTCTGCTCTGTTATATTTAAAATGTACCCCCCTCCTTCAGGATATTGCAGGTAATTCATAAATTATTAGAGGATGGCACAGAGAGTAGTGCTGCTGTCTCACATCACCTGGGTGGTGTGAGAGAACATGGGTTTGATCTCCACCCAGTCTCTGTGGAGTTTGTATGTTCTCCCTGTATCTGTGTGGGTTTCCTCCAGGTGCTCTGGTTTCCTCCCATACTCCAAAGACATGCTGTTCAGGTGTGTGTCTGTGAGTGATAGAGAGAGTGTGTTCCACTGATGTATGGATGAGTGACCCAATGTAAGTAGTGTATCTAGCAGTGTAAGTCACCACGGTGAATAAGGTGTGTGGGCTCATAACACTACATAGAGTTCACTGGAAGTCGCTTTGGAGAAAAGCATCTGATAAAAAAAATACATGTACATGTTCCAGTGTGACTCATTTTCATTTGCTTAAAGGTTGAAGTCACTGATACAGTGAAACTTTCAGAATCTTCATAAACCGCAACCAAAATGCATTTGTCATACATAGTGTGTATTGGAGCAAACATATTAGAATTAGTTACAATAGGACTCATATATTAATCATATTAAAAGGCAGATTTAGCTTCATTAATAGTAATGGATTTTCTACAAATTTTCAAGCACCGATATAAAGAATTTAAAGAACTCAAATTCTGCTTAGGCTGAAATTTACTTTCAGTCGGTGTCACTAAGAACTAATGGTTTGGTCATTTTAAATATATAATGTATATGTATAATGTATATGTTCCTTACATTCCATTTAAAGACAAAAACTTCAAACGTTATTGATGTGTCTACTGCAAGTTTAGGTGATGGGTAGAAAATCAGGTCTGATTATTATATATATACATATACACACACACACACACACACACACACATCAACTGAAACCGCTTGTCCCATACGGGGTCGTGGGGATCCGGAGCCTAATCCAGCAACAGAGGGCATAAGGCTAGAGGGGGAGGGGGCACACCAAGGATAGGACGCCAGTCCGTCACAAGGCACCCCAAGCGGGACTCGAACCCCAGACCCACCAGGGAACAGGCACAGGCCACAGCCACCAAGCCCCTCATATATATATATATATGTACATTAGATATATACTGTATATTTTTTTTAAATAAGGCAGCATGTGTTGTAGTGGTTAGAACCACTGTCTTTGGAGTTAAAGGACCAGATGGATTTATTATATGATGTATATGAGGTATGTTTTTTCTTCACTACAGAAACAAAGCCCATCTGTATAAATGGATAAAATCATTTCAAGTAACTTAACATTATAAGGTACTTTGGAGAAAAGCATGAGCTAAATGAATAAATGTGAATTATGAACCCGTGTGTTCATCTGACAGGTGACTCAGACCCAGTGCTGCCCCGCTTTGTCCGTGTCCATGCCCCCGATGCGCTGTCGGTTTGTCACACCGCTGTGCGTTCAGGGTAAAACAAACCAAAGTTGAGCCAGACAGCCTTGGCATTTTGGCCACGGGCTTTAAGCCGCACATCCGTGGGATCTTTAAGAAAAGCCGATTCTGTGCGCTGTAAACCCGCCACACTGTTTCCACTGTTTCCACCCTCATGCTGGAGTCCCTTTGGAATCTAAAAATGGCTGCATTTTGTTTTTGGGGGTAAAATTAAAGGAAAAGGACAGTTATCTAACCCTCCAGCAGAACAGAGAAATGGCCCCTGATGTTCACTCATTTTCTGATTGAATTAGTCGATCATACGTTCATGCAGGAACGCACACAAACGTGCTCATAACGCAGAGAACACATTCGACTGGTAATTTTTGGATCAAGGGCAATGGTAGAAGTGCATTCATTAGACGACTTCATAAGGCTTTAGCAGTTTGACCTTCTCCTTTTCAGTTTCAAGCCATCTTCAGTCGCGCCACTTCCATTCTATTCAGTCTTTATGATAGGTGAAATATATCAAAGTATCTGTACTGCATGACATTTTATATGAAATTGGGAAGTCTTAATCACCTTGTCCAATGGATTAATAATTTCAGGATAAGAAGCTCAGCTGCCTTTAATGCTGGGCAAAGTTGAACATGAGCGTAAAAATGTATTTAAAACTCATATCTAAATGTGCCCTTTCACCGAGAAACGACACGCTGTAAAGGAGGTGAGAAAAAAGGTGTTCTAATGAGAAGCCCAAATAGAGAAGAGGTTGAATCTGATAGGATTAAAATTGTGAAATTGGGAAAACGAGATTGTGAGCATGTGAACAAAACCAGCAATGCAGCTTTGATTCCGTTGGAACCCGTGACGCATGCTAATGTCAGTCCCGCAGTCCCAGGGGTCTTCATCTACATGTGCGACGCCACCTCTCCTTCCCTCTCCTTGCTCCTCTCCCCTCTCGTCGAAAGTCACCGATGACGTCCCACAAGGCATTTTTTCAGCATCTGCCGCCGCCTCTGACGCCACCTGGGTACAAGAGCCAACAACCCCTCCCCATCGACCGCTCCTTCACGCTGCCTTGTAGCCAGGAAATCCTTAAAAGAAATAAAACGTGCTCCGGCGCACATTCGGCCGGTTTATTCATCAACAGAGGCGCTTACATTTGTTCTTTTAGCTTATGCTTTTTGCAAAAGTGACTTACAACTATTTATCCATTTACATAGCTGGGTAATTTTACTGGAGCAATTCAGAGAAAGTACCCTGCCCAACGGCACTAGAACACGAGGTGGGATTTGAGTTTGCAAACAAAGGGGGCAGCTCTAACCATTACGCCACCTGCTGGCACATGCACTTACTGAGATCTCCTAAAGACCTGGGAATAAATGTGAGAGCCCCGCAACTTTGAATATCCATCTTCACATATTTCACGTTACTTTTGTTCTTTCCCCAGGTTTCTTTTCATATTTTCACCCTGGCCGCTTCTATAATGCTCACAGTTCTACGGCTGGGCTCTGTTATTTGTTTTATTTTTTTAATGGACTCCCTGTCTCGGCCCTGCACCTCTGCTCTCTCCATGAGGCCCGTGTAATTACGTCTCCCAAGCCGCGCACAGCCCGCAGCCGCCACAGGTAATTTTTCATTCTGGGAATGGATCATCTCCCACAATGAATCACCCAGCACTTCAACTACCTTGGAGATTTATAACTACTTAGTGCAGAGTACCCCCCACACCGCCGCCCTCCCCCAGTCTTACCAGTTATGAGATAATCAAAAGATTGAACAGAAGCTCTGGCTGTGTTTCGAAGCAGAGCTGCTTCTCCGCGGCCCCTCGTCGGCAGGCTGACGGCGAGGGGACGGCTTTATGCCATCGGTCAGCTGGAGAATGACAGCTCTCGGACACCGTGCCCTCGCACGGCGCTCTCCCTCCGCCGGGACCGGCCACAACCCAGCTGAACCGCGTAGTGCAGAATCCACTGAAACGGCACAATGGGCCAGTCTCATCACGCTACACTAATGCGCATGCCGCTAACATTATCATGATTTCGCAGAATCCTAACTAAGCATGCTACCATTAGTCATAATGGCAGAACCGCACGAAAAGAGCGGTATATTTACGTACATCTTGCTGCGTTATCATCTCAGCGGCCCCCGCTTGGCTAGCATATGCTAATGAGCGAGCTCTGAAAGGTTGCACCTGTGTTTTCAGGGCAAACTAAAGACTGAGAAAGAAATCCTTTTTGCAGTAGATAAAATATGAGATTAAAGGACAGCCCGAAATTTACTTTAAAAGCATTCCAAGCAGAACTGCTGAGATGCGTCAGGTATTGAACGAGATGGTGCCGGGGTAACGCAGCTAAAGCTGAGAGGAACACAAAGGACTAAGAAGAGGCAGTTTTAAAGCCCCTTGGACTCATCCAGCTGTATATACAGCATGTGCTGTAGATAGGCCTCATATTACTAATGTGATTGGGGCCAGTGACATGTTCGTTTATTCATTTATTCCTGATCCTGCACTGTAGGCTTTTGCAACCAATGTGTAAAATGTAGCAGTGAGCAGTAATTAATAATTCCAATATTATAGCAGCCATAAATCCAGCATCCAACTAGTTTGTGCTGAAAAGAGCATCAGTGTCAAGCAGTATCCAGTTCAACAACTCATCTGGCTTTTGTTCATTAATGGTTATTATGACTATAGACATACAAACTGTCTACATCTGCTTGTCCAGAGCAGAGTTGCGGCAAGCCAGAGCCTAACCTGGCAACACGGGGCACAAGGGACATACCCAGGAGGGGACACCAGTTTGCTGCAAGGCACCCAAACCAGGACTTGGTCCCCATACCCTCCACCTGGCCAAACCCACTGCGCCATCGCATCCCCCCCAATAGTTATTAGTGCTACCCAGTTCCTACTGTGTTATATTTTGTAAATGTTTTTAACTTATTTGTAATCTTAATGTATGTTTTTACTTTTTCACCCCCCCCCCAGCTTGTGGAAAAAGACATTTCATTGCCAGCAACAATTGCTATGCACTGTATTGTTGTGCATTTGATAAATAAACCATTGACTGACTGACTGACTGAAACTCTGCTAATGTTTGCAACTTTCTCGCTTTGTTCTACCTTCTACTTCCTCCATCCTTTCCTCTATCCAGAGTGATGGTGCTCTTTCCTGCCAGTGCTATCAGCTCTTTACAGAGATGTTGCATTGGGGTGCCAACAGTATAGTGTGTGAGTGACAGACAGAGTGTGTGTGTGTTCCACTGATGTATGGATGAGTGACCCAGTGTAAGTAGTGTATCTAGCAGTGTAAGTCACCTTGGTGAGTAAGGTGTGCAGGCTGATGACACTATATAGTCTTCATTGGGAGTTACTCTGGAGAAAAGCTCCTGCCACACACACACACACACACACACACACACACACACACACACACACACACACACACACACACAAAAACCACTTGTCCCAAGCAGGGTGGCAGCGAGCCAAAGGGATACACCCAGGACGGGATGCCAGCCTGTTACAAGGCACCCCAAGCAGGACTTGAACCCCACATCTGCTAGAGAGCAGGACCCAGCCAAACCCACCACACCACCACACCCCCCAAAATGCCTGCTAAATAAACGTAAATAGAACCAGGCCATAAAAAGGATTCCACTATCAAAATGCTGGAATTACTAGCCATACAGGCAGGTTTGGTAAAATAGGAGAGTTTACCAGTTGAACATTTAGAAATTACTTTATTATTTAATGTTGCATTATATCATGGCATGCAACACTCTGGGTTTGGATGGGGCAAAGAAGGATGCAGCCTTCATAATAAATGTTTTATTAGAACAATGGTGAACAGGGAAATCACACTTTTTTTTTTTTAAACTTTATTTAATAAAGTTATCAATAAAATACACAACCAAAGACAAACATCAGAAAATCCACAGTCGAACGAACCTAAAACCATTTTCCTACAGTTGGTCAACAAAATTACTAAACAGCCATTACATAAAATACATTGTCAAGACAGTGACAGAGTCTTTCCCATAACAATCCCTCTTCCTGGCTTCAAAAAATATACCTGACCCATGTCTTCCGCACACCAACATACCCACAAAAGGACTGTCCCCCAGTAGCAGCTCAACCGAAGTCATCATGTCATATACATGCTTCCTTCAAAACACATAAAATACTTCTAAATTACAATACAAAACTTGATCATACCCCTAAAAACAAACAAATAAATACAAAACAAACATACACATGAATAATCATCAGTATAAAACTCGAAGTGCACAGAAACAAGGCCATTAAAATCTATAAATAAAACACTATACAAATAAAGGGGCGTGGTGGCGCAGTGGGTTGGACCACAGTCCTGCTCTCCGGTGGGTCTGGGGTTTGAGTCCTGCTTGGGGTGCCTTGCGGCGGACTGGCGTCCCGTCCTGGGCGTGTCCCCTCCCTCTCTGGCCTTACGCCCTGTGTTACCGGGTAGGCTCCGGTTCCCCGTGACCCCATGTGGGACAAGCGGTTCTGAAAATGTGTGTGTATTAGTTAAAAGTGCACAAACCCAAACCACAAAAATCTGTGAATAAATACTACGCAACTAAAAACCACACAAACACATATAAAAGAATAACTATACAAAGGGGTAAGATACAAGAAAGTACAATATGTTTTAAAAGAATGAAATCATACTCCTAGTTCAAGAATCCTGTTTCCTCAAGAAGCTGCATCTAAAACTGGCCTTCCCAGCCTGCTTAGCACCCCTTAATTTTACCCGTAAATCGCCCTAGTGGTTGAAAACCTAAATCACATTTTACCCAGAATGCAGCTATTCCCAATAAATAAATTCCCCGCTCAAACTTGCAGTAACGCAGGTCATTATAATATTAATATCTATGAATGCAAGTACATAAAAACACTGAAAGAAGGGGTCTTACACTGAAACAGAGGGGGTCTTACACTCTTCTTCCGTTTGGGAGCATTTTACTGACATTTACCTGCTCTCCATATTAAGTTATGTTCACGCTGCTACAGACAGATATTTCAGAAAATATATAAGCGAAGGAAATGCAATTAAAAATTGCGGAAAATATATTTTTTTAAGTTCTTGTCATGACCTTAACATTATTATCCAGTGTGTAGACTGTGCCATATAGTATAAACTCTGCATACTTTATGTATGTTGTCCCTCAGTAAATATTTCTCAGATTAATGATGTGAGTAATATAAGTTAAATTGTATTGAGTTACATTGATTAAGTTGAATTCTATACATCTTTCGAACTGGAGATCAGGATTGGTAATTATAATAAAAATGCACTTATTAATGTGGTACGCTGCTTTGGAGAACACAAAGTAAATTTAAATCTCCACGTACAGTTACATGGAATTACCTGCAACTGTCGTGTAAAAATAGAGACTGAGTTGTTAGTTTAAAAAAAAGGCAATACCGTCCATCCTTGGCAAAACCATCTCATGACATCCTGTAGGTAGAACACACCGGAGAGGTAAGAAAACACCAGTTACTTCTTTTCTGCTCCTGCAGCCGAATGAGTAAAGCTTTCAGAGGCATTTTCCTCTGGTGAAATAAACATCTCTTCTTGACCTTCGCGTGCTTTCCTGTGGCGCACGTGGGCCCGCATGACGCTCCCTGTGTGGGCAGCAAATGAAGATGCCACTCCCCCCAAAGGGATGGAGGGGAGCGCCTGGCCGCCCATGTCACTGGCACCCACGGTCAAAGCTCTCCCTTCGCACACACCCCCTCCCATGAGAGCTCTCCTCCCCCACACCACCGCGACGCTGCATAATGCATGCAAATTACCCCTGGGTGCAGGGTAAGCACAACAACGTTTTCATTTAGTGCCTCGACGCTACAACTTTCCTCAAGAGAACGGTACATTATTGATCTAACCCGATCTGTCATCTGATTGATCCAGCTCAAGAAAGAGGAACTCCTTTCTCATACCCAACACTGGAATGGAACAACTATTAAAAGTTTGCTCATTATTTTCCTTTCTGTTGTTTCTTTCGGCAGAATCCTACACGTAGTCTTACTGTAAAATCTCGAGCTTCATCAGAGCCCTTTGAAACACTGATTTAAGGCCACTGAAAAGTATACGCTCGTTTCTTAGAGAGTGTTTTCCCCGCTTTGTTTAACGGTAGGTATATTCGCTTAGTAATTTACTGCTTATTTCCGTTGGCGTAACGCGCTTTTTCTGTTGTTCTCAGAGATGCACTTCGCTTTGGGGAAAAGCGTCTGCTAAATGAATGAATGTAAATGTTACTACACACTATAAACGTTGTACTACATTTATTCTCTTCCCTTTACCAGCCTTTACCCACTTACCTTTACCTTTACTGTAATTCACGAGTTGAAAACACTCTGGGTTTTTTTTAGCCCCTTTTTTTGTCAGTGCAGCCCCTGGATAAAAAGCAAAAGCAGGGAGCTGTGTGCATCCACACACACAGGTGACTGGAGTGTGAAATATCACTTTTCAGCACCTCTCTTGTTATGCAAATGGAAGCTGGCTGGATCTCTGGGAAAGAGGAGACCCCAGTGGTTTGACAAAGCCTGCAGAAATTTCCATGCCATCAAAGACAGCGCATAAGTGGTAGCGCTGTGATTTAGAGCCCTTAGCGCAGACAGCAATGCGGAACAGAGCAGCATTAAAGGGAATCTGTGTGCAAACTCTGGTCTCCACTCCCCTGTATTAACAAAAGTGTCAGAGGGGAACTTGACAGAATAGAATTATATGAAAGTTTTTCACGAATAAGCTGTGCCCGTAAACAGAAGGGTTTTATTTCATTTCATTTTCCTCAGCAGAGCCTTTTTCCCATTTTTAGCAACTACCTGTGCAGTGCAGGGTTGCGGTGGTCCGCAGTCTATTCCAAAAGCTTTGGGTCCGAGGCATCCCGGGTAGGGCAATCACAAGCACACACACTCATTCAGATACTATGGGAAATTCAGGGTCCCCAGTCCGCCTGCATGCCTTTGGATTGTGGGCAGAAACCAGAGCACCTGAAGGAAACCTACACGAATATAGAGAAACGCTAAATCTGAACCACACAAACCACACTAACTCCAAATCTGAACCTACGATGAGAGACCGGGCTCCCTGCTGCACCACTGCGCCGTCCCAGTCTCTTTTAATCCAATTGAAAGAGCCCACGGTTTTACTAGTTTAAATTATATCACCAGGGTAAGGGCATCTCTCCAGGGCACAAGAGTAGCTCCTAGACAATGCCAAGAACTTCATGCAAGGAAAATCAATATTAACCCAATCAGTGTAGTGGATGGATATAATTTAGTCTGGTCTGTTTTCTTCATCATGTTCTTTAGGAATAGACAACTGCATGCACATGTGGCACAAGTGTACAGCAGGCTATCATCCCGAGCCAAGGACGCCATCCCTTGATGTCGAATTTGTTTCCGGCCGAAAGAGGCGTCTTCCAGAACCGCAGTGCTGCAGTTGTGCTTGGCCTGCCAGTCTCGAAGATCCTTTGTGGTTGTGAACTTCCATGCTGGCAGACCAAAGTAAACGCTCATTTTCGCAGCAGCTGCGCTCTAAATTAGTTCTGCCTCATCTACCTCTTGATAGAATGAAACACACATTAAACCAAACCAATTTAGTCTGAAATCATGTTAAACCAAATGCTTTCGGGGAGGACTGGGTTTACTTTCTCAGTACTACGAAACAAAATTGATCCAAGTCAAGCAAAAGAAAAAAAAAAACGACAGAGGTGGAGCAGTAGGCTGCAATGTGTCGTTTATTTAATTTGTCTTGAAACAAGTGAACCTGAATAAAATTGTATATTTTCTCATTTGGATTAATTTCATCTCTTGAACGTCAAAGGAACAATTAAGTATGTAACTGTTGTAATGACTATTAACGTTCTAATTGAAGGAACTGTATTGCTAATTTTCAGAGAGCATTAGGAAACATTTGGCTATTGAATAACCGAAGTGAGAATAACAAGCGCAGCCCTCACCTAATATGTTTGGTTTTGCATTATTTCAATGATGCTTTTTTCAGTCAAAAGCCCAATAAATAGTAATAAAAGCACTCAGATGTACAGTGGTACTTCAGGATCAGGGCTAGGAAGCACTGGACTGTCCCACGTGGAATCCATTCTCTCCTGGCTGAAGACGGAAAGGCAACAACCTACCGAGTGACATCGTGCTGGTGTTTACATTTTTTTCTAATATGACTAAGCTTGTAATTATCTATTTTTTGAGTGGGTTGAGCAGAACGTCTGCCGCTGTACACGTCTAAGGAGTAAATATGATGTTAATTAAACTCAGTTTTGCTTGCCAATGAAGAAGTTTACAGGAATACAGCAATACAGAAATGGAGACTGTAGCAGGGATTCATTTGCACCTGATTTTTTCTCTTGGTCCTTGGATTCCCTTCAGTTCTCTGAATTCCCTGTGTTTCTAGTACTTTTTGTAAAACATTTTTATAATGAAGGTTTTGTTCTTGGGGAGAGCATGGTGGCACAGTGGGTTGGACTGGGTCCTGCTCTCCTGTGGGTCTGAGGTTCGAATCCCGCTTGGGGTGCCTTGTGATGGACTGGTGTCCCGTCCTGGGTGTGTCCCCTCACGCCCTGTGTTGCCGAGTTAGGCTCCGGCTCCCCGCGACCCCGTATGGAACAAGCGGTTTCAGATGATGATGATGATGGTTTTGTTCTTCAAAAGAACAAAACCTTCATTATAAAATGTTTTACATTATAATTATATTACATTTATATTTATTCATTTAGCAGATGCTTTTCTCCAAAGTGACGTACATCTCAGCAAAAATAATAAATAATAATATAATGTATATTTATAATAATTTATATATTAATAAAATATCCATCCATCCATCTTCCTCCGCTTTTATCCGGGGCCGGGTCGCGGGGGCAGCAGTCCGAGCAGAGTACTCCAGACCTCCCTCTCCCCGCACACCTCCTCCAGTTCCTCTGGGGGAACCCCAAGGCGTTCCCAGGCCAGCCGGGAGACATAGTCTCTCCAACGTGTCCTGGGTCTGCCCCGAGGCCTCCTCCCAGTGGGACAAGCCCGGAGCACCTCCCCAGGGAGGCGTCCAGGAGGCATCCGGAACAGATGCCCGAGCCACCTCAACTGGCTCCTCTCAATGCGGAGGAGCAGCGGCTCTACTCCGAGCTCCTCCCGGGTGACTGAGCTCCTCACCCTATCCCTAAGGGTGCGCCCAGCCACTCTGCGGAGGAAACTCATTTCTGCCGCTTGTATCCGCGATCTCATTCTTTCGGTCATGATCCAGAGTTCATGACCATAGGTGAGGGTAGGAACGTAGATCGACCGGTAAATTGAGAGCTTCGCCTTACGACTCAGCTCCCTCTTCACCACAACAGACCGGTACAATGACCGCATTACTGCAGACGCCGCACCGATCCGTCTGTCGACCTGCCGCTCCATTTTTCCCTCACTCGTGAACAAGACCCCAAGATACTTAAACTCCTCCACTTGAGGGAGCAACTCCCCCCTAACCCGGAGGGAGCAATCCACCTTTTTCCGACTGAGAACCATGGCCTCGGATTTGGAGGTGCTGATTCTCATCCCCGCCGCTTCGCACTCGGCTGCAAACCTCCCCAGTGCACGCTGCAAGTCTTGACTTGATGAAGCCAACAGGACCACATCGTCCGCAAAAAGCAGAGACGAGATCTCGCGGCCACCAAAACAGACACCCTCCGTTCCCTGACTGCGCCTAGAAATTCTGTCCATAAAAATAATGAACAGAATCGGTGACAAAGGGCAGCCCTGGCGGAGTCCAACATGCACCGGGAACAGGTCTGACTTACTGCCGGCAATGTGAACCAAGCTCCTGCTCCGGTCATACAGGGAACGAACAGCCCGTAGCAACGAGCCCCGAACCCCATAATCCCGAAGCACCCCCCACAGGATGCCACGAGGGACACGGTCGAATGCCTTCTCCAGGTCCACAAAACACATATGGACTGGTTGGGCAAACTCCCACGAACCCTCCAACACCCTAGTGAGGGTATAGAGCTGGTCCAGTGTTCCACGGCCAGGGCGAAAACCGCATTGCTCCTCCTGAATCCGAGGTTCGACTATCGGTCGGATTCTCCTTTCCAGTACCCTGGCATAGACTTTCCCAGGGAGGCTAAGGAGTGTGATCCCCCTGTAGTTGGAACACAATCTCCGGTCCCCCTTCTTAAAAAGAGGGACCACCACCCCGGTCTGCCAGTCCAGAGGCACCGTTCCCGAACTCCACGCGATGCTGCAGAGGCGTGTCAGCCAAGACAGCCCCACAACATCCAGAGACTTGAGAAACTCGGGGCGGATCTCATCCACCCCCGGAGCCTTGCCACCGAGGAGTTTTTTGACTACCTCAGCAACTTCAGCCAGGGTAATGGACGAGTCCCCCTCCGAGTCCCCAGCCTCAGCTTCCTCTACGGAAGGCGTGTCGGAGGGATTGAGGAGATCCTCAAAGTACTCCTTCCACCGCCCGAGAACATCCTCAGCTGAGGTCAGCAGCGCACCACTTCCACTGTAAACAGTGTTCGTGGAACACCGCTTCCCCCCTCTGAGTCGCCGGACGGTTTGCCAGAATCTCTTTGAGGCCGACCGAAAGTCTTCCTCCATGGCCTCACCGAACTCCTCCCAAGCCCGAGTTTTTGCCGCGGCGACTGCCAGAGCCGCGCTCCGTTTGGCCCGTCGGTACCTGTCAGCTGCTTCAGGAGTCCCATGAGCCAGCCAGGCCCGATAGAACTCCTTCTTCAGCTTGACGGCATCCCTTACTTCCGGTGTCCACCACCGTGTTCGGGGATTGCCGCCGCGACAGGCACCGGAGACCTTATGGCCGCAGCTCCGGACAGCCGCACCGACAATGGAGGAGCGGAACATAGTCCATTCAGACTCAATGTCCCCCACCTCCCTCGGGACCTGGTTGAAGCTCTGTCGGAGGTGGGAGTTGAAGACCTCTCTGACAGGGGCCTCCGCCAAACGTTCCCAACAGACCCTCACTATGCGTTTGGGCCTGCCAGGTCTGTCCAGCTTTTTCCCCCGCCATCGAATCCAACTCACCACCAGGTGGTGATCAGTTGACAGCTCAGCCCCTCTCTTCACCCGAGTGTCCAAGACATATGGCCGAAGGTCAGAAGAAACGACTACAAAGTCGATCATCGACCTCCGACCTAGGGTGTCCTGGTGCCAAGTGCACTGGTGGACACCCTTATGCATGAACATGGTGTTCGTTATGGATAAACCGCGACTAGCACAGAAATCCAATAACAACTCACCGCTCGGGTTCAGATCAGGGAGGCCGTTCCTCCCAATCACGCCCCTCCAGGTATCACTGTCGCTGCCCACGTGGGCGTTAAAGTCCCCCAGTAGAACGACAGAGTCCCCAGTGGGAGCGCTTTCCAGCACGCCCCCCAGGGACTCTAAAAAGGCCGGGTACTCTACACTGCCGCTAGGCGCATAAGCACAAACGACAGTGAGAGACCGTTCCCTGACCCGAAGGCGTAGGGAGATGACCCTCTCATTCACCGGGGTAGACTCCAACACATGGCGGCTGAACTGGGGGGCTATTAATAAGCCCACACCAGCCCGCCGCCTCTCACCTTGGGCAACGCCAGAATAGTGGAGAGTCCACCCTCGATCGAGTAGAGTGGTTCCAGAACCCAAGCTGTGAGTGGAAGTGAGCCCGACTATATCTAGACGGTATCCCTCAACTTCCCGCACCAGCTCAGGCTCCTTCCCCGCCAGTGAGGTGACATTCCAAGTCCCAAAAACCAGAGTTGGCGCCCGAGGTTTGGGTCGGCCGGGCACTCGGCCCTGACCACCGCCCAAATCACAACGCACCGGCCCCTTATGGTTTCTCCGGCAGGTGGTGAGCCCACCGAAGAGCGGCTCCACGTTGTGGCTTCGGGCTGAGCCCGGCCAGGCCCCGTGGGCATAGACCTGGCCACCAGGCGCTCGCATGCGAGCCCCCCCCCCAGGCCTGGCTCCAGGGTGGGGCCCCGGTGACCCCATACCGGGCGGGGTAAACGGACGCCTTGATTTTTTTGTCATAAGGGGTTTTTGAACCGCGCTTTGTCTCGTCTGTCATCCAGGACCTGTCTGCCATGGGAGACCCTACCAGGGGCATGTAGCCCCAGACAACATAGCTCCTGGACTCATTCAGGCACTCAAACCCCTCCACCACGATAAGGTGGCGGTTCACGGAGGAGTATTAATAAAATACCAAAAATAAAATAATTAAAAAATATTAATATAATTATTAATAATATATAACTGAGACTTAAAATTTGTTTGTAATTTCAGCTCTTTGTAACTCCAGCTGACTTATTTTAATATTCTTTCAGTTTAACTTTGAACTACATTAGAATTATGACTAACATCGACTGACTATTACCTTTCCGCTTGCTGATTTCCTTGTGTTTTAATGAAAATGTTTGACTGTCAGACTACATCTTTCCTACCCTTATATAAAACTTACCATAAACATCAAGGTCTGCTTTTCTGCACACACATTGCAAAAAAAAAAAAAAAAAAACTCGATGCAAGGCAACAAATTATAATTTGTAAACTAATGATTGAAATCAGTTAGCATTTCATTTCTCATTACCATCAAGCCTTAATTAATGAGGATGAGAACGGAAAATGAGCTGAAGGTGTCGGTCATTTTTAATCAGAAATATATCTTGTGGCTTTTCTCTCTGGCCTTCCTAGATCGTCTCCTCTCAGTTGGTTCATTCGTACAGCCTGCTCATCCACAGGATATTCTAATAGTTCTAATATTGCACAAGTGGCACTTCAGAATCCGTTATAATCCATATACAGTCACATTTTTCGTAACAACGGAAGAAGAAAAATCGCTCATTGATGGTATTTGCAGATGGAGCCTCAAGGATCTGAATCTGGTGCTACACTCCTGCTCCGCACTCCGCTCTCTAGAAAAAGAGAAGCAATCTAATCTCTCCTCAGAGGCAAAAAGTTTATTGGCTTCTAACTCTGGCATTTTCCTTGTAAATTTGTAAATTCAACAGGTTTTTTTTTTTTTTTTCTTTTCTCCAAGTTGTGTAAATGTATGTAAAAAAGAAAGCTATATTAAAATGGCACTAGCGAAGTTCTTCCAAAAGTAATTTTCATTTTCAGGACATCAGGAAATATATGTCAGATGTACAAATTCCATTTTTATCATGCGCCTTACGCACTTGGTAAATAGCTTTTGCATTTATCTGGCAAATGACCTGGTGACAGTATTGCCTGCCTGCTCACAAGACTAATTCCTTGGTCAGCCCTGCAGTTCTGAGATTAAATAAATTGGGTGCAAGTTTCCCCTCTCACTGGCAAGCAATAAAGTGAACACAGGGCAATTTATCACCACGTGTTCTCTGCGGAGCCAGCAGTGCCGAGGCCAGGAACAAGCCATAGGGAAAGGGATAATGGAGGAACACCTGCGGATCCATGGAATTCTGGGTTTTATGATGACGATGCAATGGAGAATTCCGAGAAGTGCTCATAATCCATCGACATCTCTGCCAGGGTACATCTGTCACCTTTAGAGTGTTCGGTGTGACTGTATCGCCACTAGCACTCTGTTTTATAAATATAAGTCTCGCGTAGCACATATATAATTGTCTTCATTGTTATCATCATGGCCGTCATGATTTATCACATATATTCTAGATATGAGAGCTACACCAAAAGAAACATGGTTAGCAAGTCTGCTCACAGTTTGTACCCTGTTTCTTTTCTACAGCAGTGACTATACTGCCTACTATGCTGGATGTAAAACAAAACCTTATTGAAGGTTAAGAAAAAGGTAAACATGGAAATTGCTTATTTCATAGTATCACCTTTGAACACAACCGTGACAGAACAGCGAATGGTGAATATGCACAAGGTTTTTGGCCAATTTTTGAAATCGTGAATGTATTACTTAGTGTCTAACATAGAGCTTTCGCAGAGCGTGTTTAAGATCAGTTATAAGCAAAGAGTTCCAAGCTATTTTCCCTTCCTTCTCACAGCAAATCTGTGCAGTTTCTTCAGTATTCTTCGTGAAAGGTTTACATTTACGTTTACAATTTTTCATTTAATTGACCCTTCTCCGAAGCAGCTTAAGGTAAATGTTAAGTAACTTAGAATTATCTACCTATTAAACAGCTGGGTACTTTCCAGTGAAGTAATGAAGGGCAATTGCTTTTGCACGATGGTACCAGGATGGGATTGGAACCTCTGGCCTTCAGAGCCAAAGACAGCAGTACTGACCACTTCTTTAGCTTTGCCCAGTTACCCAGGGATCATGTATGGGCAGCAATATTCAAGTCTTTCCACAGATTCTTAATTAGATTCAAGCGAAGGCTTTCGTTTCGTTTGAGCCACTAAAGCACATTTGCTTTCCTAACCTCAGGTCACTCCGGAGAAGCTTCGGCCTTATCCGTGGGATCATTGCCTAGTGAAAGGTTTTCCACTAGTATTTACCCATACTTCTTCATTTATTTCAGTCCTAATAAGCTTTCCAGTTGCGCGTGAGGAGAGTCGCCCTCGCTGAGTGATGTCCCCATCACCATGCTTGAATAGAGTGATGTCAACTGAGAGATGGTCTGTGGTAGAGTAACACCAAATGTAACACATCTGCCTTACTCTCATCTGACTATAACACTCATAGCCATGTTGTTTGAGAGGGGTTTGTTGCTTCTTACAGGCTTAGAGGTTAGGGTCATTTTCCACTAATGGCTGTCATATAGATGGAATTCTTCGGGATTCTGGATATTACACACTGATGTGTATTTTCAACATCTGAGTCACGGAGCTCTGCTGTCATCATCACCGTTGCATCCTTTACCACTCTCTTCCTTCACGGGTTCATAGCTTAGCTCAAATGCACACCATCTGACCAAGGAATCCCAGTCAGACCATTTTTTTATTCTAAAACACCAAGTAACCCTCTTTTAGTATACATTCAACTAATTGTACTGTTTCATGCCGTGCCAAGGGTGTTTTTATGAGCAAGGGAAAATACGCAATTCATGCCATCTGAAATATTTATTTGCTACCATCTTTGCGTTTGCAGACATGTGAAATTGTGCATCGGAAGGTAAAAAAAGGGCATAAAGGCCTGAAAATAATGCAAGACACCTCAGTTATATTCATGTTTATGATGCAAAGGAATAAAGTTGTTATTGTAAAGCACTTATACAGTATTTAAAAGAAGAATGTGGTTAGTTTGAGCCTGAAATAGAGTTAACATCTTAGAACATTATAAGATTAGAAAAGACCACTGTAATCTTATTACAAATTCCATAATACAGCGATTACATTGTGATGATTAAGATTAAAGGCAATTGGCCTGTACAGATTTACTTTCACTAGATATAAACATTAACACAGAATCTTCTAATTACTGTGGCAAAATATTCAGAGCTCTTATAAATTTTGCTATGAATACCCATGCGAGTATGAAATCCTTGCTAAGCTGCTTTGAAAGGTTTTTATATGGTCGGGTTATTCACCACAGAAAGTACTTCTGTTTGCACGACCATGGTAAAACTTGTACCTACAATGCACATTTCCCTGCAACAAATAGTTTTTCGTTCACATTATGGATGTTGGCAGGGATTTTAAAATGATCATTTTAGTATGTAGTATCATTTTAGTATAAAAGTATAGTTTTAGAAAGAAGACCAAAACATGTCAGTGAGAATATATATATACATATATATATTTTAAACAAATCCACTTAACCTCAAAGGTCATTTTCTCTGGCCTAAAATTGGATATTTTGTTCTTTTGGATCATACTCGCTAAGGTGAATATGTAGGAATGAAAAGGATAGTTGAGTGCCCAGCTAAGCCTTTTAGGGGCAAGTTGAAATTCATTAGTGATATCAGTAGTTCTGCAACATACCTGCAATAAATAAATCAAGTTGTGTCCTTGTGTGTGCTGTCTTCCCTTATTTTATGTTGCATTTGTATTATTGTAGGTCAGAATGTGAAACCTCTTTATTTCTGTGTTATGATCTAAATAACTTTTTTATACACCTTAAGGCCCACATATTGGAACATTTAATATTTTATCATAATTAAAAATATGCTACTTTTGATTGGATGTTTGGGGGAGGGTCATGTAGAACAGCTCTCAAAGGCCTGTAGGCTATCGGGATGGGATAGAATACTAAGATTATGGGTTTTACACCCGCAATCACTGAATGATTTGGCTGCTCTCAGCTGCGAGACAATATCGTCAAAAGCTGGAGGGACTCAGGTCTGTGGACATCGGGGTGGTCTGAAAACGTGCTTTGCGCAAATGAGGTAATGCGGAGTTACGGCTCAGATATCGAGTTGAGCGGGTTCAGGGTGGGAACGCAGGATAACCAAGAGCCTGTTGACTGCACCGAGTGTGCTGATATGGCAGCTAAATATAACCCTGTATCATTAGAGCAGTTCAGGTCTGTTAAACTTTGTATCTCACAGCAGCTCTCAGCTGCAAACCTATAATTATTCACAGAGCATTCCACTTGGCATTTTGAATTGTTCCCATAGCATAATTTGCCCCTGATTGCAGACTTGGCCTTTCAATTAATTTATCCATATGATGCCTTCTAGATGACTATTATTATACAGTAACAAAAATCAAAAACATTCGTTCTGTAGGCAGCGGCTACAAAACAAATGTACGAGCAAATGTGACCATTCCATGAAGTTTAAAAAAGAAGACAGTCAGATCCAACAGGCAGGAACAGAGAAAGAGAAGAGAAAAAAAAATAAATAAAGGTGAGGCAGGGACACACACACACATTTTCAGAACCGCTCGTCCCATACGGGGTCACGGGGAACCGGAGCCAACCCGGTAACACAGGGCGTAAGGCCGGAGGGGGAGGGGACGCACCCAGGACGGGACGCCAGTCCGTCGCAAGGCACCCCAAGCAGGACTCGAACCCCAGACCCACCGGAGAGCAGGACTGTGGTCCAACTCACTGCGCCACCGCACCCCCTCGTGAGGCAGGGAATTAAGTCTCAATTTCTGCACAAGGAGCAGCACCTGCAGCCTAACTCAAGTCAAGATCATTCATTTATTATCGTGTGGGCTCGGAGTCACACTGTGGTCCAGAGCATTTTCTGAAAGTACAGGGTTAGGGTTAGGGTTAGGATCGGGACACACCCTGATCAGGATGCCTATCCCTCGTAGGGTAAAGACATAGACACACACTCATTCGCCCGCACAAGCATACACAGGGCAAATAAGAGTCACCGGCCACCTGAAACACGTCTTTTGGTGGAAATATGAGCCGCTGGAGGAAAACTACATGAACAGAGGACGAACATGCAAAATCCGCACAGACGGAGTCAGATTCGGACCTTCCCCAAAAACACGAGCATCCGTTGCACCGCCACGCTGCCCCGAGAGAGGACGATCCAGCTAAACGCAGCAACTGAGAACGCTACAGATGCCATGGGTAGAGAATGTGCCATGGCACAAACAAGACCCCTGTGAAACTGCAGACGGAGATTAAGACGTGGAGTAAACAACTCAAACGTGGCAAATTTACCATGAAAAATCTAGGAGAGACGGGTTATTTCGTTTAAATGCCTCAAACAAAAAGCGGTCCCCCTGCTAATATGTTTTGCCTTTTAAATGAGAGCGACGGCTCATTTACAAGGGAAAAATTCTTGCTCAGATCGCAGCAGGAGCACGAAGGGGAACGGGAGGATTCGCTGTCGGTCTGCCGGTGACGTCAGCGTGGCGCTTTTGTACCGCGGCAGAAGGGGCAGCTGAGACATGAATACCTCCACACAACCTGCAGGGGAGAAAAAGCAAAATCGTATTCAAGCTGTGCTCAAAATCAGGAGACAAAGTAAAGGTGTCTGTCGGTAAAACCGAAACAGCCTAAGACAACTCACTATGGGATCAATATGTATTTACCATTCAGTTAAAAAATGCAGAAAAAATTCAATTCATGCATACTTACAGTCTGCTGGTGCTGTAGAGCTGAATAATAGCTGCTAAGAATGATGTAATTGCTGGTAAAAATTCACATGCTTAAGCTCAGCTGTTGATTGTCAAATCTCTATGTGTCTTTTTCTGTTTCTATTTATCTTCAGACACGTCCTCCAAGACCCCTTGTCAATCCATGCTTCTTCCGGAGCTGGGGCAGTTACACCACAATGGTCAAAAATTCCGGGAAAGATACTGCTGTCAGCATGATAACGTAAGAAATGGTGCTAACTATCACTTATGAAACCAACCCACAATTTGTTCTTTACAGAGCAGAATTTCTCATCTGAAGCTTGAATTATACATTCTTGCTTGGAAACAACTGTACACAGACATATTACATATATACCTGTATCCTTATGTCTGCCTTGCATAAAAACTTCAAAATACTATTTTTTGATTCTATTTTGGGGGACGTGGTGGTGCAGCGGGTTTGGCCGGGTCCTGTTCTCTGGTGGTTCTGGTGTTCGAGTCCCGCTTAGGGTGCTTTGCGATGGACTGGCGTCCTGTCCTGGGTGTGTCCCCAACCCCTCCGGCCTTACGCCCTGAGTTGCCAGGTAGGCTCTGGTTCCCCGCAACCCCGTATGGGACAAGTGGTTCAGAAAATGTGTGTGTGTGTGTGTGTGTATTTGGATGTTCGCCCGGCATGAAAGAACTGTAGACAAATACTTGTATTTGCATGTGCACCTTGCTGAAAAAGTACCGCAGACACATCATAGAACAATTATATGTACTGTGTATTCAAGGAGCCTTTCTTACACCAGAATTCCAGCACAGTACTTCCTATGGGCGAATTAAAGCTTTCCAAGCGACTGCTTCTGAGCATGTTTCACACAATTTCATCTCTAGAATCTCAAAGGCAACATCAAACACTGGGTAAAAAAAAAAAAATCTGTCTATTCTGGTCCAAGAGCAGAATTCAGTTGTTCAGTTCCGATGGCCTCTGATCGACTGAAATTATATCGCATGATAGCAATAAATAGGCTCTTTGCATAGTGCACTTTGACTGTATGAAGAACGTGCAAACTGCTGCCTTACCAGTAAGAACCCGGAGCCGTATCACAGACTGTGAAAATATTAATCTGCCGCCTCTTGTCTTGGCACGAATTACTAAGGACAGGCTGGGATGAAGGCCAAAATCTGACTGCTGACCGGTTCAAACGAATGTAGACTCAAGTTGGTTCAAGCCACTGAAAGGGGTGATTCTGAGCAAAGCACACCAACTAGGATTACCGCGTGATTTTGCTGTACAGCATCCTCTCCTGCCCAGAGCCACACACCTCTACATCATTCACATCCATCTTCGGGTCCCGCCTTCAGTTAGTTGCCCCTTTAAAATAAGTGTTTGATTCGTCGTTTCTGGTCGGCCTTGATGGGAATTTAGAACGTCAAGAATGTCTTTGCTACACGATGAGGCGGTGGACTCTGGGCCCTTGAAACGCAGTTTTCAATGTATTTTTAATGTTGTTTACTTTCACAAATTCGAAGCGTTATAACGAAATAAGGGCGAGAAACCGAGCAACTGCCCCGCTCGCATCATTGAAACGGGGTACTGCATGTTAAAAACGCCGTAAAAATTCATCAGTAATTGCTGCTCAGATCGCAGCAGGAGCATAAAGGGGAGCGGGAGGCTGAAAGGAAAAGGCAGCATGAAGAAATTGCCAGACAAGAGGACAAAATCATAGGAGAACAATAGAGGAAGGCTTTTTTTTAATAAATTTGGTTCCTAACTTGTTTTTAAACACTGAAGCATGTACTCTCAATTTCGTAAAGAATATAAAAACCATTGTGAGTTTTTATAATGAAGTGGCAGGTCAGTTCCACTTTTTTAATGAAAACACTTCTGCCAGAGAATTTATTTATAAAACAGATCTATTGTATTTTCTAACCACCCATGCGAAATGATTTGGAAAGGAACCCATTTAGAAACAATACAACATTATACGTTTGCTTTTCACGTCTCCGATTTGGTCCAAACCCGCCTGTTCGGAAAGAACGAGGCGGTGAATGGAGATATCGGGAAAGGAGGAATTTCTTTACAGCGTTCCTCTGCTCCTACACCAGAGTGAAATTCCAGCCCGTTCCTGCCTCAGCTCGCTGCACTGCGCCTCTCTCCATGCCCCGTGAATTATTCAGGAGTCCGCACTGATGCTGATGGGAAAGAACGGAATGTGTGTCTGTGTGTGTGTGTGTGTCTGTGTGTGTGTGTGTGTGTGTGTGTGTGTGTGTGTGTGTGCACGTACGGTTGGGGAGGGTGGTGGCATGTTGTCACAAGTTCTAACAGAGGCATTAATCATTGGTTTTTTTCCTCTTGTTATTTGCAAACCCTTCTTGGAGAGTTTTCTCTAGTATGTAAATGTTATTATTTTATTATGTCGTATATACTGTGTATGTAGTGTGTGTGTGTGTGTGTGTGCGTGTGTATATGCACTATATATAAAACGGTACAAAAAGGTAAAAAAAAAATTGTGAAATCAACATTAGTAAGATTTCGTTATATATGTTTGATCCCTTCCAGTACACAAGTCCACTCGGGGACAGAGGGACGTTGACCGATAACCATGTTTACTGTAGAGTTACCACTTTCAAACCGAGTTTGTGCACTTTCTTGTGTCCCTGCGTGTGCAGATTCGGTGGGCAATAACTTGCATGTAAGCAATCAGAAAACTAACCCATATTCTAAAGACTAAATGATATGTTTGAAGTTGTGACCTACAGTATGTAGCCCGCTTTCCATAGTCAGTAGTCATTTCTCGCAGAATTTTACAGTTTTTTTAGGTATCCAAGCAACAGAATGAAGCTGAGAGCAGTGATGCAGTCAGAAAGATCGGGGCGCTAAAGCGGGTCCAACATAGATGGTGAACGCTAGCCTGTTTGTTGCTACCCCCCCCCCCCCCCCCCCCCACACACACACACACACACACACACACACACACAAGACCGTAATGAACTGTACAGAAAGCCATCTTGCTCAGCAAATTCCTATAAATCCGAGGGTGAAATCATGACTCATCCGAGGATGCGTGTCTTGCAATTTAATGTTCGCAGTATTCCTACGAAAAGAACACAATATAAAGACAAAGCTAAACCTGTACTGAGAATACACTTTTCACTTTCCACCAGACATTATGGGACATATCTTTCATAAATCAAATTGGCAGCCATGCAGTAGCCTAGCAGTTGCGCTTTATTTCCCCAAAGAATGGGCCTAAAGGGGACTGAACTGCCCTCAAGCCAATAATTTCTCCATCACAGACCCCTGAATTACTGCATATGCTCACTGCCCAGCCAGAACCATAGTTTGCAAATAAGCCAAAGCTTGAATAGCAAAAGTAAAATGAATTTTGTGACACACCTCGAAATTTCATCGCTTCAGATTTGAACAGACATGCAGTATTTGGCAGATTTAAAAAGGACCCAAAAGCTGCTTGGCTGATATCCTTGGTGACGGGGGGGAGATTATTCAGCATTACTCGCTCCTAATTGTTTGAACTAATCTTTTAAGCTCCGTCTCATCAGCTGAAAATCTCGGGGCAGTTCATATTAAAAGCTGCTTTCGGGAGTCGATTCCGTTCTCTAGAATACGTGCGGATGGAAGGCTGACACGTGTTCTTCTTCCAGACCTGGAGAACGTTACCGAAAACCGCAGTTTTCGTGTCCCGAAATAGTTAGATGCCGCAATATTGTAAAATTTCCACCCTTGAAAAAAGGAACTTGCTGAAAATAAAACCTCAAGCAAGGTGATATTGTAGAATTAAACATTTCCAGATCGCCAAATATTTTTCATATTGCGATCTACTCGCTTAGTTCTCACTTTTATCCGACGCCACTTGGAGTTTGAGGTTTATGTACTGTGATACTTACAATGTTTTTACGTTTACATTTATTCACTTAGCAGACGCTTTTCTCCAAAGCGACTTCTAATGAACTCTATGTAGTGTTATGAGCCCACACACCTTATTCACCGTGGTGACTTACACTGCTAGATACACCTATATACCCCTATATACTGCTGGGTAATTTTACCATATCAAGCAATTTACAGTCAAATCTCACTTTATGTGAGGATTGTCTTCCAGAAGAGGGTGCATGAAAATACCAGAATGTAAATATATGAATTAATTATAAGAATAATTAATAATAATTACAGTTAATGGGAGGAAGAAGGTTTTGGCCTGCCTGCTCAGCTTGCTGCCACCAAAAGCCTCACCACGAGAAGCGGAATGAAACTGAACAACTGACAGGCCAACATTAAAGAAGTAGCCGTAAATTGAATTGATGAGGATTCCCTCACTGGAGCCGTGTCACATTCGAGTCACAAAGAAGCTCTAACATACACACACACACACACACACACCATCTGAACCGCTTGTGCCATACAGGGTCACGGGGAGCCAGAGCCTAACCCGGCAACACAGGGCATAAGGCTGGAGGGGTTGGGGACACACCCTGGACAGGACGCCAGTCCGTTACAAAGCGGGACTCAAACCCCAGACCCACCAGAGGGCAGGACTGTGGTTCAACCCATTGCGCCACCGCACCACAGCATCACCCCAGAAGCTCTGAGTTTCAATTAAATTCATAAGTCAGGGATCTTCTATATAAGGGAACAACTCTAACAACCACGCCACCTGCTGCTCTTAAAAATATTGTTGATGTCATGCACTCTTTGCTTTTTTTTTTTCTCAGAGGTACATCGCACTCGATAAAAGCCTCAGCTAAATGACTGTAAAATGTAAATGTAAAATGAAAATGTATGGAACGGCAACAACATTACGAAGCATAATACAGGGTCCTGTAACGGCAGGGTTTGTCCTGTGCTCCCTATGTGCCGTGATGCAACACTTCAGCTTCCCTGAGGAGGTGTGCGTGTGAAGAGCTCCATTCCCCATTTCACATGCTGCTCCTTCCTCTGTCAAGGTGACGGACGTTCTGGCTGACTGGATTACTGATACCTGCTTCCGGTGACAGTATTGCAGGACGAGCCCCGTTCATGTGCCGGAGCTTCCCGAGGACAGACAAGCACAGCAAACCTGAGCAGCACGTTCACGCGACGACAAGGAGCAGGTGAAATAAACAATGCATAATGGATTGATACGTACAGTTCCAGCCCTGGGGTTTTCGGAACCCCTAGGCAAGAATCAATCCCTTACACATCTGTTTCTAAGTGAATAAAGGTACACAGGCATATACAGTATATGAAAAAAATATTTTAGATATAAATACAGATCATGAAAAAAAAACAACATGAATTTGTAAATGAAGGGGGACACGGTGGCGCAGCGGGCTTGGGGTTTGAGTGCTGCTTGGGGTGCCTTGTGATGGACTGGCGTCCCATCCTGGGTGTGTCCCCTCCCCCCTCCAGCCCTGTGCCCTGTGTCACCGGGTTAGGCTCCAGTTCACTGTGACCCTGCTCAGGACAAGCAGTTTGAGACAATGTGTGTGTGATTTCTTAATAAAATAAGTTCAGTTTAATTAATAATTACTATGTAATATAATAAAAACATAATAATTAGAAATAGAATTAATAATCATAACATAAAACAATGATTTATGACAACACGTTACATTTGCTTTATATATGCACAGAACACAAGTTTATGAACGACGGAAAACACACCAAAAACATTTCCAAGATTTCAAACAAATAGATATATTTTATACTATTTACTGCATGCGTTGACAGCACATTTCGTAGGAAATGATATCTCGAAGTTGCAGTGTTTGAGAGACATGGGTTGGCCGTGTGTTATATTATAATTGCATAATATATAACGTGACAGTTCAGAAATGCAGCACCAAATCAATATCATAGAGATTTTAGATTATCAAAGTTCTGAAAGACTTTGGATTGTTTAGTTCTCCGCTCCTTTTCTATCTGCTTTGTCTAGAGCTGTCAATCCAATTTTGATTTAGATCTATGAAGGAGAAAGGAGACATTTGATTCTTTAATGGGATGAGTAGTTTTATCTAATTTAGTGTCTCCGGTGTTATCAGTACTGCTTATTCACTGAGAGAGATATTCCACATTAAATGAGAAATTACATTTGTCAACATTCCAGCAATTTCAGCCAACACAGACAGTCTGCAGCTATTAAGTACATTGACCTGCTAAGTTAAGGGTCGTTTTTACTCGCCATTTTAATAGTCATGTCGTCTTGGGTGTATGTTTTGACGTGAGTGGGTACAACAGGTTAACAGTCCAGTAGTACAACAGAGTCCAAGTTCAAGAGTTTGCAAATCACTGCTCTTCAATCACTGCTGGGCACTGCTACCCATAAGAAGACACATAATGCGAGTGCATTCTTCCAACAAGTGGCACAGTGTCACACCATGTACTTTAGATGCCCCCTTATATCTTGGGCAGCAGTAAGGATGTGGGTTCGAATCTGCCTCAGTCTGTGAAGGTATATGCTCTCTCTGTGTTTTGCATGGGTTTCTTTCCAGACAAGATATGTGGCAAAGAAGGCAACGGTAAACCAGTGCCATATCCTCCCTTACCTTGAAAATATCATACCCTTACCATGAAAATAATGTCACGTTTACAACTACCCTGAGAAATGTAGTCAATCATTCCCAGTCTCAGTCTTTTCCCCCCATTGACAGAAAATCAAGAAAGCTATGTGTGATATGGAATATCATGTCGCAGGCCTGGGGACAGTATTATACCCCCTTTTCACCAGGAATCAAACCGTGCAAAATCAAACAGGAGTGTCACTCCTACAATGCTTGAGCTCCATTAACTTTTCAGGCTGCCTGCGCTGATTCCTGAGTGTTACTGGCTTTTCTCGAGCTGCGGGTTCACACTGCTTCACGGGGGAGTTAATCAGCTCAGGTCTTTTGTAACATTCCCCCGGATGATGTGGCTTTGGGCTGCGATCCCGGAGGAGGTGGGGTTCGAGTGCTGCCGACACAGAAAGTGCTGGGATGTTGAAAACCAAATTGTTGGTGTCCTTGTGTTTTCGGAGGGACCATTTTGGCTCTACTACATTTGCGAGATGCTCAGCAAAACCACATGTAAATTTGCTCATAGCAAATTGAGCTCAAGCTTTTAAGTGGGTTGATGGGGAATATTTAAGCATTTTATCAGCATGCAGTTCTCCTACAAAGATCCCCTACAGGGCATATATGGCCTTTGATTTGCTTTCCAGTGTCATGACAACAACATGCCTTTTTTTGTTCTGTGAGAGCTGTAAAGATCCGCTATCTTTTTTTGTTACTGTTGTCAAAAGATGAAATATTAACACCCGGGGTGGGATGCTGGTCCGTTGCAGGGCACCCCAAACGGGGCTTGAACCCCAGGCCCGCCGAAGAGCGGGACCCAGCCAAGCCTGCTGCGCCACCAAACCCCCCGCCACTTAACACTGAATGCAGATATGTTGTTTCCAGACTCTTTGTTAACATTTCATTTTGCTTGACAAATCTTAGAAATGGGTGCAGTGGGTTTCGCTGGGTCCTGGTGTGTAGTGGGTCTGGGGTTTGACTCCCACTTAGGGTGTCTTGTCATGGACTGGCATCCTGTCCTGGGTGTCCCCCCTCCAGCCTTGCACCCCGTGTTGCAGGGTTAGACTCCTGTTTGCTGCAAGTGGCTTTGGACAGCATGTGTGATAAGTCTTCACCAAAGCAGAATAACCACTACCCAGGTCACTTTTCCATACATGAAGACATAAGTCCATATTTCTTTAGAGCAGTTTTAATTAACGTGGTCACCAAATATGCCGGGGAAGTAGCTCATTTTGTGTTTTTGTTCAAAGCATTTTCTCTGCTTCTTCTCCATAACTTATAGCTCCTAGTGGAGATAAAATTAGCTTAAATATCTAAACTCATGCAGCAGGTCTGCGTCCGTGTTGAGGAAAAATCAAAGCTTTTAAAGTAACTAATTTTCTCTACAGAAAGAATATTGATAAAAACACAATTGCACTGAATCCTTAAGGTCACTTTGTTAAAGATTTTTATTACAGAACTGGTCAATATTTCTTGTATTATTGGTTGGTTGGAGGTACCTAAATCATAGGTCATTGGGGTTAATGGTATGTAGGGACGTTCATGTTTCAAAAATTTAAATTTACTGAATGAATGGCAAAAGGTCGTAGGACCAGATTGCATTTTCATACGAATGCATTAAACTTTGCATGGTGAAGTGAACCTGTCATTTAATATGTTTTTTTAATACCGGAGAAATATTACATTGTATATTTTTGAGAGCACAAATATAATATATTGCAGTTTATGGTGGTACAAAAAAGGGAAAAAACTTTTAAAACAACTGAATTTAATTTTTAATTTTCCAAATACAATAATCTTTAATCACTGAAAGGAAAAGCACTAGAGACTACAAGGACAACTGGTCTTTGCTGATTTCGAACAAAACCTGTGAATCGACAATAAGCGCATACTTTTTCATGTAAAATCACTCTCAGGTAATTATGGAAAAGATTATTTTCCGTTGTGTTGTGCTGTATTGTTGTATTCCATTGTGCTGTGACTGGTTGGAAATTGGACTTAAAGAAAAATCAGTTTCTTCGAAGCTTTGCTTGTCAGTAAAAATGCAGAGTAACAGTAACTAGTATCCACATACAGTAAAAATTGTAAGATCAGAAAACCATGGAAGTCTAGTGAAAATTATTTCTGGATGCACACTGTGATATGTATTAAAATGTGATGTTTTTCCTCATTATTTAACATGTCTGAATCCATCTGAGAGTGATGTGCACGAAATACAGAATGTATAGCTAGAAGATAGAAACCACAGGGTTCTGTACTTTTCTTGAGGAATGGATGAAGTAAACTCAGGCAAATTAAAAACAGGCAACGGAAGGTGTTCCGAACAAATCCATCTTGTCTCTGACATTGAAATAAGTTCTTTATCCATCACTTCCCTCTACTGCACTCTGCTTTCCACCCTGACTTGCCAAAATACTGTGTATATTGTTTACAAAGTACAAATACTGAACAACAGGTTATATAAGCAAAATTCTGAAGCAGGTAGTGCTGAATTCTCACGGAACCTGGGCTGTTTGGCCGTAGGTTCGAATCCAGCTCAGTATGTGTGAAGTTTGCATGTTCACTCCAGGTCTGTGTGGGTTCTCTCTGTGTGCCCTGGTTTCCTCCCACACTCTAAATACATGCCTTTCAGGAGAATTAACAATGCCGAAGTCCTAGTGTGTGTGTGTGTGTGTGTGTGTGTGTGTGTGTGTGTGTGTGTGTGTGTGTGTGTGTGTGTGCGTGTGCCATGCGGCTACTCAGATGGAGTGTCATCCCATACAGGGTGTATCCCAACCAAGCTTCATGCCCAGTGATTCTGGGATAGGCTCAACACTGCCATGACCCTGACCAGGGTAAGGCATTAGCATGAGTGAGAGGGAAAATTAATGTTAAATAAATGTAATATATGTCTCATCAGATTTGATTCTTTAAGTCTTGCAAGTTGAGAATCTTACCAAGAATCCATTTGTAGTGTAGTGTAGTGGATAGAGCTGCCACCCTGTAATCCATGGCGCTAGGTTTGAATCTTACCTCCTGCTCCAGGACCCTTGAGCACAGTACTTACCCTGAATTGCTGCAGTAAAAATTATCCATGTTTATAAATGGGTATATAACTGTAAGCAGCCTAACACCGCTAGTCACTTTGGAGAAAAGCATTGACTAAATGAATAAATAACAAGCCGATGACGATCGATACTAAGGAGGGACCATGCAGAAAGCAACCCCACGTCTTGAATGTCAAGCAGACGCTGGGTAGCAAACAACATGTCCTTGGTGTGAAAGTGATTTTTATTATTATTATTTAGCTTGTGATTCCGACCTGTGCGATTTATCAGAGACACGTAAAACAGCCGCTGCAACTGTATACCTGTATAAGGGCAGCAAATAATACTGGAAGCAGCCTAGTTAGAGAACGGAAAAAGTGTCACACTTTACTTTAATACTTTAACTCCACTTTAGTCACTTTACTGCTGCCATGGAGCCACTGCCGGCCAGTTATTCATTGCATGGCATCCTGTGGCAAAAGAACTCTTACACACTTTACATACTTTATAGGTAAAAAGAAGAAGAGATTCAATAATTCATTTTGTGCTCTCTCTTATTGAGCAAGGTGTTACCTTCAATATGTCACTTTAAGTCACTTTGTGTCACCGAGATTCTGCACACTGAAAAGGGTATTTCACAAAGGCGTCAAGGCTAACACTGCTCACCTATTTATCTCTTTGGTAAGTGACGTATAATAAAAGCAGTGTCAGAAATAGTCCTTTGTGGATATTGGGGAAAAGCAAAGCAGCATGATGCACGCAACCTAAAATGTGTCATTTTACCAGTTCATATAACTGGATATTTCAGATGAAGGAATTCACAGCTTTCGGTGCCATTCGTCATGAACGCTGCTGAGTCAGACTTCCTGCCACAAGATCATGTCCTTAAGCAGTATTCTGCTTATTTCCCAGAAACAGGGAAAAAAAAAGTTTTCACTTATTCATTTCATTACTCACAAAACAGCATTGATATAACTATCTGTTTATTGCAATAAAATGCAAACGTCACATATAAAAATGTATTGAAATTTGTGCACGCGTGAACATGTGTGGGGGGCATGGTGGTGCAGCAGGTTTGGCCGGTTCTCACTGTGTGGCGGGTCCGGGTTTGAGTCTTACTTGGTACCATGCGATGGAATGATGTTCCGCTTAGGGTGTGCCCCCAGCCCCGCACCCAGAGCTCCTGGGAAGGCGCCAGGTCACTACGACTGTGCTTGGGACAAGCAGTTGTTCACAGTGGATGGATGAATGGATGGATGGATGGATGGATATATGTATCTTCTGGGCTGTGACTATGGATCTGGGTTTGAATCCAACTCAGTCTTTGTGGAATTTGCATGTTCTCATCCAAAACTCCAAAAACCTGCAGAGAAGATCTGCTAAAGGGTCTGGTAAACCCTACTGTAAAAAAACCAAAGGAGTGCTGGCCAAGAGTCAGGCAATTGCTCTACCCCTAGCATATATGTGTAAGGTTCTCTGAATGTACTTACAAGACAACCATGGAAAGCATTTTATTTCTTTCTGCAGCATACCCGTACCCTAAATGACACCCCAATAAATCAGAAAGCATCGTTCAACATATGCAGAATCCATTCGAAAGAGCATCACTTTGAAAATCAATCACAGCACATGGCGAGCGACACTGCAGGGCAGCAGCAGCCCGAGCGTGGGGGTGTGGGGGGTGTCAGGGAAAACACAGTTCAAAGATGATTTCTGCAGTAGAGAGTGATGAAACTCCAGCGGGACAAACACCAGATATGTTCTCTATCGTAAACATCAGTAAACCCCCCCGTCATTGAATCCCCCATACTTGCTGCAATGTATAGCAACATCATGGCAATCCAATACAAAGAGAAACCCATCAATATGCCTTGCGTGTTGAGGCCACCGTTGACACACCTGTTAAGGATGACCATAGAAAGGTGTGGAAAACTTGCTATTTGAAAAGATCACGAGAAGTAGTGCTGTGTTTGCTTTTTTTCCCGTTTCCTTACAAATCTTTCCACACCCTTGTCTTTAAGGCCCTGAAGGCAAATTGCAGAGCTGGTTTGATGCATGTGCTTCAGCACATGTCCTGACACCCTTTCATACATGTGTGAGCGCAGCGTATACAGACAGCACTTACGGCGCTTCAGGATGAGGTCGAAAAAAGCTTCGCCGCTTCACCTTCCAGCTGAAAGTTTAGCTTTAGTAACTGCAGAATTTTCCAAGCCTTCAATTAACCTTGAACAACAGTTTCATTCTGGAGATACAAACTGCCTATAAAAAGAAGTGATTCACTGAGGCATCGATATTGAATCATTTAAAGCAAAAAATGCAAATAAAGCCAATATTTTATTTTTTATAATTTTATAAATAATATAATATAATTTTTTATATATATATTTATGTAGAAATAAATATATATAATGTATGCATCTATCAACAACGACCGTTTGTCCTGAGTGGGTTCGCAGCAAGCTGGATCCTAACCCGGCAACACAGGGTGTAGGGCTGAAGGGGGAGGGGACACACCCAGAAGGGGGACGCCAGGACACCAATCCGTCGCAAGGTACCCCAAGCGGGACTTGAACCCGAGACCCACCACGCAGCGGGCACCGGCCGAACCGGCTCTGCTAGCAAATTCCCCATACATAAATATTTATATAGCTCACCACAACGGCCATTCCTCAACACTAGCAATCTATAAAGAACTGGCACACACTGTCTGAAACCCTTCATCCCAAGCAGAGTCCCAGCAAACTGGAGCCTAACCCAGCAGCACAGGGCGCAGGGCTGGAGATGCACCCAGGACAGGACACCCATCTGTTGCAAGGGACCCCAAGGAGGACTTGAATCCCAGACCCGCTGGAGAGCAGGATTCAACTGAACCCCCTACACCACCTCACCCCCTCAAAGAAGTGGCGGTGCTGGGTGATTAAACTTCAGTATTGTAATGTCTTTTAAGCAATGTTGTTAAGCTGTCACCAAGGGCTGGCTTGGTAGCATAGTGGTTCAACTGCTGCCTTTGGGCATAAGCATAAATGTCATACATTTCAATCCAACTTCTAGCTATAGTACCCTTGAGCAAAAGGTATTTACCTTAAAGTGCTCCTGTACAATTACCCAGATGCATTTAATAGGTTATTAATTGTATGAAGCTTAACATTCTAAGTTGCTTTTGAGAAAAGCATCAGCTAAATGGATAAATATAAACATTATTAAGGCTGTATCCATACACTATTAGAGGGGGTGATTAAGAAGTTTATCTTATTTTGTCCATTTTTCCAACATAAAGTAAATCCCCACTCTCTACCTTGTCAGTCTATGAGGTTTGAGATACTAACAAATGTGACCTGATATTCAATACAAAATTAGTCATATTTCTAATTCTCTTACTGTTGGGTAGCACAATGGCACAGTGAGTAGCGCTGCTGTCTCACAGCACCTGGGTGGTGTAAGAGGACATGAGTTCAATCCCTTCTCAATCTGTGTGGAGTTTGCATGTTCTCCCCATGTCTGCATGGGTTTCCTCCGGGTGCTCTGGTTTCCTCCCACACTCCAAAGACATGCTGTTCAGGTTCCCTCCATAGTGTGTGTGAGAGAGAGTGTGTTCCAATGATGTATGGATGAGTGACCCATTGTAAGTAGTGTATCTAGCAGTGTAAGTTCCTTTGATGAATAAGGTGTGTGGGCTGATAACACTAGATAAATTCACTGGGAGTTGTGTTGGAGAAAAGTGTCTGCTAAAAGAGTTAATGTTACTGATCAACCTCAACACCCAGTGGGGTTCGTCAGTTTTTACAGTGTTCTACCATACAAACATACAACACAAAAAAGTTTGTGTAGTATACCATCAACCCATCTACCCCGTACCTCATAAAAATATAGTCCTAGAGGGAAAGATGTGATCCACACCATGTGTTTTTTTTCTATTTGCAATCTCAGGAGAAAAATTATTTATTTTTTTAATGACATTGTGTCATATCATCAAAAAGGCTCCTCAAGATCAATAAAAAGTAATAATAGAAAAGAAAAGTCTGTAACCTCTGAAAGTGAAATGAACTTGATGTGAGACTGCCATGAAGTTGTAAGGATGTTTTTAATATCCTGATGCCTGATTTTTTTTTCGTATGAAGAATTTGTACTTCCATCACAACTCTGAGATTGAACAATGCGGACTCTGTCGCAGTATGACAGGTTGGAAAACATTCCCTTAATATCTTGCTGGTTTTCAGCAGCGCTTGTAAGTCTGTAGATGCTGTAAAGGGGATAAAGCCGAGGTGTCTTCCTGAATTTTTCTTCCTTAAATTAAGTTTAAGTAAAATGCTGCGGTCCACATTATAAAAAATAGACATTCTAGGTTTAAGGTACTCTAACGCCTGCTTTCAAAGTTTAAAAGTAATGAAACTAATAACAGACTTATTATGCCATTCCAATGCAAGGTAGAGATCATTCAACCGACATGCACTTCACTCCATGGTGGCTCGTAAGCCAGCTCTACATGCTTTTGATTTAACGTCTTGCATAAACATGTAACTGACAGCATGAATAAATTACGAGGAAAAACTACATTTCGAGGGGTAGCCCATCGCTGGGGGGTATTGGAGAAGGGACTCCTGGTTGCTTGACTGCCTCTGTCGGCATTTTCAGCGTAATGTCAACAGAGCAGTCCCTCAGCGCCGGAGCAGAACCGCAAACCTTTCGCTGAACTAGCTGTTGAGCTACACTCCATTTACCTTTATTCACTTAGCAGACACTTTTCTCCAAAGCGACTTCCAGCGAACTCTGTGTAGTGTCATCAGTCCACACACCTTATTCACCGTGGTGACTTACACTGCTAGATACACTACTTAACAATGGGTCACTCATCCATACATCACGGGAACACACACACTCTCTCTCTGTCACTCACACACTATGGGGGAACCTGAACAGCATGTCTTTGGATTGTGGGAGGAAACCAGAGCACTCAGAGGAAACCCACACAGACACAGGTAAAACATGCAAACTCCAAACACACTGAGCAGGGATCAAACCCGCATCCTCTCACACCATCCAGGCGCCGTGAGACGGCAACGCTACTCGTTGTGGCACCATGCCACCCGTTATAGCTCCTGTCTGTACAGTATGTGGCTACTCGGGAATACGAAACCAAAAACAACGAAAGAACCCCAATAACATTCTGTCCTGCGTGACTTTGTACTGCAATGCCTCAGCCCTCCACATTAGAATTTTAGAACCTGTGTTGTCCTGTATATCAAATGGATTTACACGCCAAACATTGATTTTTGGCAGCAGAGAGCATGCCTTCAGCTAAAGGTTGCCGGTAACAGCAAGACTGCTCCGTCAATCAGCTGCACCGCTGTTCAAAATTAGATTAAAGGTTCAACACACAGCAGTTTAAACTCCTTGCACTTTTTTCTCCGGAAACCTGTAAAGCGTCATAATGAGAAAAGATGAAACAGTGAATGGAATAATGAAAACGGCAGTCGTATGCGTCTGAAATATTACGCTTCTTTCTTTCTGGAGACGCAAAAGTTGAAATTGCTCGTGGAGAAAATGCGGTTTTGATTTGAAGAACAGGCAGGTTTTCATGCAGCCATCAGTTAGCAAAAGCTGAGCTAAGACTGAGGTGCAGACATTTGTTCAAAAAAGGTCGTTGAGCAATAATGTTTCCATGTATTATTATATACATTTTATAATAACATTCGAGCAATAATGTGCATCAGCATTAAAACGCTCGTCGGGATTCAAGCAATAACATGTTCAGATAATCCTACACTCGTAGGTGTTACACGAGAGCCCAGTTCGCAGGACACCAATGAACACCTGCTAGTGTCGTCCCTAAATATGAGTAGGTAGCTAAGTATAGAACCCTGTAGCCAAACTCCTTATTCTATGTTGTATTTTAACATATATTTGGTTGAGTTTTGGATATTTGAGACATGTTAACATTATCTGTCCATCACCCTATGGAACTTCATGGTTCTGAGCAGGCTTGCAGTGAACCAGAGCCTATCTCAGAAGCACTGGGCACAAGGCTGTTGGAGGGGATGGGGGGGGGATGGCGGGGGATGGGGGGGATGGCGTGTTGCACCCTGAACAAAACCCCAGTCCCTTGCAGGGTAGACACACACACACGCACACACTCACACACACACAGGACAAGTAGCTTCAAGTCACCTCTTCACCTGTAGTGCATGTCTCTAGACTAGGTGAGGAAACCAGAGCACCCGGAGGAACACATAATCTCCACACAGACTGAGCAGGGAATTTAACCTACAACATCAGACTGTCTTCGCCCTGAATCCTGAAACATTCAGGCTTGCTAGGAAAATAGCAATAATACCTTACAGATAGTTGAAAACAGAAAATTGAATATGATAAAGGTTTAATGATAATGTGATTAAGAAAATAAAAGCCAAAAAAAAATGATTGTTTGGACAAGAAAAGATAAAGAAATGAAAAGTAACTAATAAAATCTCATCTGACTGCAATTAATTCAGTCATAGATCTTCTTGGCTCATCCTGCCAGTACCCACTATAACATGCCAGAAAGATTATCTCTTCCCTGAAATATACACCTGAAATTACAGATTTTTGCAAACATTTTTCCCAGCAGATAAGAAAAAAATTAAAGTGCCTTCCAAACAATAATCTGTGTATGAGAGGGGCATTGCAATTACAAGAGGAGGGATCCCTACAATCCCTATGCTTCCAATTGTCCCATTTCGCTGCGAGAACGACTCTGTAGGGAGCACTTCGGGGGCGGATAAACTACTGCTTTCCCCTTTTATCTCTTTCAATATCTTTCACAGTTCTTGTAAGAATAAACTGTGAAATTATACAGAAATTAGTTTGTGTGTCTTTACTTTCATTTCAGTGTGAAGTTGTGTGTGTGTGTGTGTGTTCACCTGGAGGTCAAATTTTATAAAAAGAGATACCACTGTGATTTTTGCAAATTATACCTTACAGATACGGGGGTGCGGTGGCGCGGTGGGTTGGTCCAGGTCCTGCTCTTCGGTGGGTCTGGCGTTTGAGTCCCGCTTGGGGTGCCTTGCAACGGGCTGGCGTCCCGTCCTAGGTGTGTCCCCTCCCCTTCCGGCCTTATGCCCTGTGTGCCGGGTTAGGCTCCGGTTCCCCGTGCCCAGTCTGGGGCAAGCAGGTTCGGGTGGGCCTTGCTCAGGGTTACTCCATCCATCCATCCCTTACAGATAAGAGCACTGCTTCACTGTTTAAGCCATTTACCAGTTTCAGGGGCCACTGGTCTGTATTGACAATAGTGAGTCGGAACCTCAGATTCATGTCTCACGGCCTGGAGCCGCTTAAAGTTAGCGTCTTCTCCTTCGTCATAACTGACAATATTTGTCTACAGTGATTTATTTAAGCTGTGCATGAACGACCTAAGACAGCAGGACTGATAACTGAAAAATTGAGCAAAGGGACCGGAGGAGACGTGAACAAAACTGAAAAATTTTAAGCCATTTACTTCTTGTAAAAAAGCATATTTTAAGTCAGTAATGCAAAGAAAAATGATGTAATGAGATAAATCTGGATTCAACACTCACATTCACTCTCTCTCGCTCCCGTGAACTGTTTGCCCTTGTCAGGGTGATCCAGAGCCCATCCCTGAACCAGTGGGCATTAGGTCAGAGGTACACCTTGGACACAACACTTTGCTAGGTCTACATTCAGCATTACATTAAAATTATATACCATAGTAAAAACCAAACGAAGTAACCGTTGTCAACAACCGCTTGTCCCAAGCAGGGTCGCAGCGAGCCGGAGCCTAACCCAACAACACAGGCCGCAAGGCTGGAGGGGGAGGGGACGCACCCAGGGCGGGACGCCAGTCCATTGCAAGGCACCCCAAGCGGGTGTCGAACCCCAGACCCGCCAGAGAGCAGGACACGGCCAAACCCGCCAGACCACCACGCACCCCTTCCATAGCAAATGAATAGCGTAATTACCTTACACACAGCAAATGTACCATGGCCTCAAACGAATAAACAGTTTGGGAGCGAATTCATGTGAAAACCAGCTGAATTGTTTATACATTTATACTCTGTAACATGACCTGACATTTGTTACTTAGATTTTTTTGTTACGAAGGTCCTTCAGCCTAAGGCTAACACAAACAAAAGAAATGTGTATATTCTCCAAAGATTTATTACCTTTTGTTTGTTTAATGCCTTTGCTTCATTGCTAATATTGCAAGCTTTGTGCTACAAATTAGTAAGGCACACATACAGCACTGCCATTCATTTTCATATGAATTAGCACCTCGGCGAAAGCATTTCAGCTGTAGAGTATATGCAGAGCATTTTCATTTGGTCTTTAATAAAGTATAAAGCATAGAAATCCATTTAACATTTCATAATACCTGTTTTAAATTATTGTATCTGTTCAGTTGACCCATGAGTCTTTGTCTGCATAGCCTTTTGCTGATACTGTGCTCCTCAACCATTACCTAAATGACAGGGATTTTCTCATGTGTTAGTGGCCTTGGTGCAAATTCCCGTGCTCCGTCATCTGTTTATCCGGCGCCAGTGTATAGTTACTTTTCTTTTTGCAACAAGGGTCCATCTGAGATACACACATTTGCAAATATACACTCATTGCAAAAGCATGTTGATATCGGGGTCATTTTCATTCCATTTCTTATCGTTACCATAATGATTCTCTTAGTTCTCTGCTCTATAGATTCACATGAATCCTTCTACGAATGACGTGTAGTGAATCATTTTAGGAAACCTTCATTTATTACTGATAAACACATTTATTTATTCAGCCGACACTTTTCTCCAAAGCGACTTCCAATGAACTCTATGTAGTGTTACCAGCCCACACACCTTATTCACCATGGTGACTTACACTGCTAGATACACTACTTACACTGGGTCACTCATCCATACATCAGTGGAACACACACACACTCTCTCTGTCACTCACACACTATGGGGGAACCGGAACAGCAGGTCGTTGGACTGTGGGAGGAAACCAGAGCACTCACAGTAAACTCACACAGACATGCATGTTCTCTCCATTTTCTTGCATGTTCTCTCCCAGGTGCTATGACACAACAGCACTACTCACTGTGGCACCATGCCACCCGCTTGTCCAAATGCAAAATCTCGGTGACCGGGAGACCTTCCCGGTGCGAGGCAAGGATACACCCTAGATGGGACATGAGTCCACTGCAGAGTAATCGCACCCACGCCCTGTTTCGGTCACACATACGTAAAAAATAGTCGATTCAGACACAACAATTGACCTGGAGCACATGTCTTTGGACTGTGAGCAAAGATCGGGGCACCTGGAAGAAAATGGAGAGAACATGCAAACTACACACAGATTGAGCCTGATCTAACACTGGTCTAAACCGACAGCACAGGGCCCATACCAGCAGGCCACCACTTAAGGAAAATGAAATCAGAAGCAAAGATGATTAATCAGTTTACATTTTAGGATACGCTCACGGTCAGTGAAGATTACATCTGCCTAACTACAAAAAAAAACAAGTACAGCCGGTGGTCCACTCGTCCTTTGGAATATCGCGCTTCCGTCGTTTTGAACCAAGACGTAGTAGCGCCGGTCATTCCGCATTCTCAGAAATATTCTTCAGAAATCTCTCTCGTAATGAAAAAAGGATGCGGGAGAGATGAACGCGTTGCCACCCTAAAGGCGGCAAGAAATATTTCCTCGCTGCACCTCTGACAAGGCGCATTACTCGTTGCCGGAGCGATGACAAACAGCCTGGTGCATTCATATAAAAAAAGCCCGACTCAATAACAGCTATTGCTTTTTCAACACAGGTCCCCCAATGTCTATTTAACGCACACAGGCTTCCCGGTCCAAAAGAAGTAAGCAGCTTGTTTTGTTTTACTTTATTACACCTTACGTCACACAAACCAAAACTGTCGATGTGAATCACAACAGACGTGGAATTGTTGTCATGGGGGAGGTCGTGGAAAACACCTTTTCCTCACCATCTCCTTACGTACCGTTCGCCAACAGGGACCGGGAGTGTATTAAACCCATCCATCACATATGTATGTGTGTTCGCCAATTACACGGCGGATCAGGCTGACAAAATGTTGCCAGGGTGATGAAACGCGACAATGATGTGGATCAGAGTGAGGAAATGAGGCCGGGAGGGAAAGAGAGTGAAAATTCACGCAAGGCAGGTTTGCTCAGACTCAAGGAGTTTCTGCTCAGCACGGTGAGCACCTCCTTCTAACCTCGCGTGTTTAGCCGGGAATCTCCGGGCACCGAGGGCCTCAGGGGGAGGCGTGTAGAGGCCACGGGTGACATAGTGGTTAGTGCCGTTTCCTTCTTTTCAAAAACCCGGGTTCAGATTGCACTACCTGCCGTAATACCGTTGATCGTAGTGCTTACTCTAAATTCCCCTCCACGATGAATTAGCAGGTTATTACAAGTAGCTTAGTACACAAATTTTGCATTGTAAGTCACTTTGGAGAAAAGCATCAACGTAATGAATGAACATACACCATCTGAACCACTTGTCCCATACAGGGTCACAGGGAGCTGGAGCCTAACCCAGCAACACGGCAAAGGGACACACCGAGGACAGGACACCAGTTTGTCACAAGGCACCCCAAGCAGGACTCAAACCCCAGACCCACCAGAGAGCAGGACCTGGTCCAACCCATTGCATCACTGTACCACCACACCTCCCCTTTAATGAATGAATACACACACACACTTTCTGAACCGCTTGTCCCATACAGGGTCGCAGGGAACCGGAGCCTACCCGGCAACACAGGGCGTAAGGCCGGAGGGGGAGGGGACACACCCAGGACGGGACGCCAGTCCATCACAAGGCACCCCAAACAGGACCCAATCCCCAGACCCACTGAAGAGCAGGACCCGGCCCAACCCACTGCGCCACCGCACCCTCCTAATGAATGAATAGTATTAATGAAATCTCAGCTGGCTGTTTGCCTTCATCCTGCCGGCATAATTAGTCCTCTAAACAAGTTCAATTTAAAATGAGTAGATCCGTCACTAAAACTATAATTACAACAAAATCATTACATTACGTTATATTATGACAAAATCATTGCGACAAAATCATTATAATTACGACATCATCCTTTTTGACGTTGAATTTGCAAGAATCTGACTACGTGGGGCCAAACGGACAATATTATCCATCAGCTTTATCTCTCAGCAGGTTATAAATGCCTAAATTGGAGCTCGAGTATTTGCAATAAAGCAATCAAGCCAAAGGCATCTTTTATTGGCATTGCTGAGGCACACGGTGCAAAAGTGACACGTCTGAGCGTAAACACGTGATGGATTGGTCAATTACCGCGAGGCGTTGCTGAGTCACACCTGAAATATTGCCGTCCGCACACCTCGGGAGGAGTTCAAAGTAAATGAAAATATGCTTTAAATGCACTTTTTTTCAGGGGGTGTGGTGGCGCAGTGGGTTGGACCGGGTCCTGCTTTCCGGTGGGTCTGGGGTTCGAATCCCACTTGGGGTGCCTTGCAATAGACTGGTGTCCCGTCCTGGGTGTGTCCCCTCTCCCTCCTGCCTTACGCCCTGTGTTGCTGGGTAGGCTTCGGTTCCCCGCGACCCCGTATGGGACAAGCGGTTCAGAGTGTGCGTGCACTTTTTTTCTTTACAATGTGGCGCCGTATAAAGTCGCTTCATTGGCGTCGGCAGACGTGGCCCACGCCTTCAGCCCAGGTTCCGCTGAGCCGTTTGGAGAGAGCGCGTCCCTCCCGAAAACAAGGCCGCCTCTCTGAGGGGGGGGAGCGCCACCACACAGAAGAGCTGACAGCATCACCCGACCGGATCTTATTAGATTTTCCTAAAATAGACACCTGGCCGGGGCTTTGTGTGAAGCAGTTGTTTGCTCGATGAGGAGGACTCTGGCACTGCTCCAGGTCGCTCTGGAGTGCCTCGGCCACAGTCCCATCGGTGCCATGTCAGCCACCGTCCTGACAGCTCCACGGTGGGTGAGGTCTGCAATCCCAGCTTCTCCATATTCTTAAATCTTTTTTTAATTAATGAAACATTCCAGAAACTTGCATAACAAATGGCAATTTTACATTTCAGTGTTTTATTTGGAATTTACTGTTTGTGCTCTGGTTTCCTACAGCAGTCGTGTGTTTCCGGGTGAATTTAATTGTACTTAGTGCATTTTGGCATTAGTTCATACTATGTGTCAGTTTTTTAGACGAATATTCTGTAATCTTGAAATGGGGGAAATTTTTGGTGAATTTTAACATCGTGTTCCAAGCACCAAATATTGCATTACCTTTCAGGATCTCATGCTTTGAGAATGTTTTGGTTCTTTCTACTATGTTCTGGCACCTTCTAGAATCCTCCAACAGCTGTAAAGAACAAAATTAACAATAACAGTGTAGAAGAACTAGTGGTACTTTTATAATCAGTGAACTTTAATTATAATCAATGCAAAAACTGAAATAACTAAAAACTTTACGAAATTTTGTTACGTTGTGTCATCAACAACTTCTTTTACAGCGCAAGGTCATTGTGGTCTGGAGCCTATCCCCGTCCGCATGAGGCAGATTAAAGGTTCCGTACCTTTCAGGGCATAAAAAGTGAAAATATTTCTTAAAATTGGTTTATGCACTACTGCATTACATTTGCGTGGTGTAACGGCACAGCAACTTAACAGTACAGTTTGTATGATTTAATCATTTATTAGACATGCCTTTATTTCCTTTTTATTGTGTTGTTGAGACAAAGCTATCAATGTGGAATGTACTTCGTTGATGCAGTCTTATGATTTTGACTGTTTTCCAGAAAGACCCAGAAAATTCCCAAACGTGTCTCAAGTGGAAGAAGTTTTAAAGCCTCTGCTGTCATTTTGGGTGATTCCGGCATTTCTCTCACAAACTGTACCTTCTAATTCTTCCACCATTTTCACCTTTGGATGTTTATTTTTAAATTTCTGCAGGGAAAGTTTTGAAATCCATTTGATGTCTTGTTTAGAAGAACATCAAGCTGTACATGTCAGGTCTGTTTTTAAAATTCCCTCCCTACCTCATTTTTAGTTAATGAGTCCTGCGGCACAAATCCACTTGGCTCTGTTTCATTTTTTCACATCCTTTCCACCCTTTTGCTATTGCATCATTTGCTTTTATATTCTTACGGTTTCTGGCAACAATTATAGCAATTGATTTCAGCAAAGCTTCACAGTATAGCTATTCAGTGATTTACACGAACATAATGGTAAAAGACCTAACAATCTTATAGTAACACATATCCAAATGTGCAATGATCCAATGTGCTTTACTCTCATTATTATGTTACTCTCATTATTACGCTCTCATTAAAATGAGAACAAACACATTTTTTTTCTTATATGGCATAATCCTACAAACATGGCATAATCCTCATAATATTTTGCAGTGCTCCCCACTATGAAATGTCTAGATAAACTGCATGACTTAGCACTGTTTCAGCAGTGAGAATGTGGCATGAGATTCTGAAAAACTGAGAGTTAAAGAGGAATGGGGACGTTTCTGACAGCACTGTTCGTGCTGGACCCAAGCATTAGAGTAGCGATGTCACGGAAAGAGAGAATTAAGGTGAACCCAAGTGCAGAGTTTGTCTGCAGTGATTAGATGAATTACAAAAATGAGAAACAAGAAAGTGACTCACGAATAGCTATATAAGATGCTGGAGCAGATCTTTGAGCCGGCTAAGCAAGAATATACTGAGATTCCTCAGAGGCCGTCTCTATCGGCTTCCCTTTTGAAGTCCGACTTGACGGCCGAGGAGAAGCCAGCGTGCGGAAATGCGGGAAGACAGCAGTGGAGGCGGAGCTCTGTCGTTATCATATGATGCACCTCCAGGGGTTCATGAGAGAGAGCTTAAGATAAGGCCCTCTGTAAGATAATAATACCTTTGCTTAAGACACTCAGTTTCACCTTAATGCTTCATGTCTCACCCAGCACTGCTCACTCAAAATGTGCATGGCAGCAAGAGCTATTAGCAAAGCTTCTTACATATAGGTGGCCCCCAACTTATGATGGGGTTATGTTCCGCGAAACCCGTCGTAAGTCGAAAATGCATTTAATACATCTAATACACACCTCTGCGTGACAGACTGGGAGATGCGGATCGTTGCCACTGCCAAGCATCGCGAGAGAGTTTTGCACCGCATATCGCTTGCCTGGGTTTTTGAATCAAAATTCAAAATTCAAAGTACAGTTTCTATTGAATGTCTATCGCTAGCTCGCCATCGCAAAGTCGAAAAATCGTAAGTTGGGAGCATCTGTATGTTGAGATATAAGCATAGATCCTGAGATACTGGGCGACACAGTGCTACAAGGTAATGCTGCCCCTGGCCTATTTGGGTGTAGGTTCGAATCCAACTCAGTCTGTGTGGGGCTTTGCATGTTCTCCCCATGTCTGCATGGGTTTCCTCCCATAGTCTAAAGGCATGCCTTTTTCAGGTCAACTGGGATGGCAAAGTGCCCGTAGAGTGTCCATGTGTGACTACCCTGCAACGGACTGGTATGCCATCCAAGGTGATTTTAAGTCTAGTAAATTTGGATCTGAATAACCATTCTTTGGGCAATTTATAAGTATAGTTTTTGGTTTTGCCATGTTTATATATTTGCCTTATCGCGTAACGTTTTTGCTTTGTTTTCAAGTAGAAAAATGCTTTCGCTTGCTAATATATACATTTTGTGTATTTATTTTGAATAGAGCAAAGAATAGATGGCAGCAGACCAAGAGTTACATTTCAGGCAATGTCATCCTCTTAGGAAATCAACATATCGCACTCAAATTGTTCTTACCAAGCACCCTTATTTTAGGTATCCGGGAGGAAATGTTAAATTGCACTTTTGAAGGAAGACATTTAGTCTATTGTAAAAGCACTCTGATCAAAAAAGTTGACAACCATTAAGGGTACAAAAGATCAAAGTACACAGATACAGTTGTTCATCACTGCGAGCCTGTTGAGAGAATTCATTTCAAGAGGGGCTTTGCTTTTATCGTATACATCCATCAAAAAACTTCCCAGAGAAGTGTTCTCTACGTTCTAGCTCCTTATTGTTGCTGAAAGGTCAGTCCCATTTCTCAGGCTGCTTTTTATTCCTGCTATCCACAAAAGTCAACATTTTTCTTCTTTGTATTTCTAGAAATTTATGACATTGCAGCAGGCATTAAGAGCAATAGTGATAATTTCCAGCAAATCAGTGGAAGCAGGAACATTTACAATGAAAGTTTCTCTCTGGTTTGAGAATTATATGAAGAATAAAGTGTTGCTTCCGTCATCGAACAAAGAAGAGATGCCCTTCTCACTTTTGCCTTTATTAGAAAACTTCATGCGTTCAATAACTTCATACAAATTTTTTTGAAAAAAAAAACTTTATCAGTAAAATGTTAAGCTTTGGGTACAAGGGGAACATGGTGAATTAGTAGGTTGTGCTGTTGCCTTCTGGTCCACGTTTACAGGCTCGGGTACTGTTTCTGCAAGTGTCCTCCAGGTAATCAAATGTCATTCCACATTCAAAAGACAAGCAGCTCAAGTGAACTCATTGGGCTTCAATGGAAAGATCTCCCTTTCAGGGTGCATCCAGCATTATACATATCTGTGCTTCCTGCAGCTGGCTGTGGATCACCATGCTCCATCCCGGTTCTGCAAATAAATCAATCTCCCAGTCACAGGCTTCAGCCTGTTCAAGTCGGAGTCCACATGCCACCATTGTAGTGTTTCCATGGCACTGCTGGAGTTCGGCACTGCTGGTGGGGTCTGTCCTCACTAAATGAGGGCATCTCCAAGCACATTTAGTGCACTGCTGAAGCCTTATCGGGATGAGGTTGTATATAATGACCGTTCATTGCTTGTACTACTTTTATGACCAGCGGAATGCGTAATTCTGAAAACGCTTTAGCGGATTACCACAGATTGCATCATGTTCATGGGGCGTATTTAACAAATTGGGCTTGGTCGCTTGCATCACATTGTTAATTAATATCAGTCATTTTAGCAAGGTGTGCAGCAAACATTCTGATCCACATTTACATTTATTCATTCATCAGACACTTTTCTCCAAAGTGACGTACATCTCGTCGAAAACACAATGTGTACATTAGGAGAAAGAGACGTAGCTGCAGATGTGTGATTGTTAAGTGCAGTTAATTAATGTTTCTTTTCACCATATGAATCAATGTTCATCACATAAGTGCTGCAGAACACATTATCCAAGTACCTATGACTCCAAATCACCTCACACACATTGTCTGAAACTGCTTGCCCCATATAGGGTCACAGGGAGCCGGCACCTAACCCAGCAACACAAGGCGTAAGGCTGAAGGAGGAAGGGACGCGCCCAGGACTGGACGCTAGTGCATCACAAGGCAGCCGCAGCAGGACTTGAACTCCAGAGACCCTGAAGAGTTGGACCTGGTTAAACCCACTGCGCCATTGCACCACTGCACCCTCCTAAATCACCTTCCTAGTATTTTTTTTGAGATGTGTATAAATCTATAGATAGATATAGATAAAATACAGAGACTTTCATGTCTGCAGCTATGTCTCCTTCTTTTAATGTAATGCATAAATTGTACTTTTGCTGAGATGTACATCGCTTTGGACGAAAGCATCTGCTCAGTGAATAAATGTAAATGTAAATATAGATATACTGTAGATATAGATATAGATATATTTTTGAGATGTATATAGATATCCACATCCACAAAGATGTCATGAGGGCTGTGTAAGCTTGCCCAAAATTAAATTAGAAGAAATGGTGCTAGTATAAATTTCTGTGAAGAAGTCTCTGGTGAACATCACACCTGTGCTTGAAGTAGTCAAGAGTCTCGACACCTGTGCTTGAAGTTCCACTCCACTGCTCCTGTCCCGAGGGGGTGCGGTGGCGCAGTGGGTTGGACCACAGTCCTGCTGTCCGGTGGGTCTGGGGTTCGAGTCCCGCTTGGGGTACCTTGCGACGGACTGGCGTCCCGTCCTGGGTGTGTTCCCTCCCCCTCCGGCCTTACGCCCTGTGTTGCCGGGTAGGCTCCGGTTCCCCGTGACCCCGTATGGGATAAGCGGTTCTGAAAATGTGTGTGTGTGTGTGTGTGTGTGCTCCTGTCCCGTGTTTCCTTTTCATCACACTGTTCGATTTAACTCTTCGGTAAGGATTCCAAGCCACGCATCCGAATGGCGTCTGATAATTGCGCGCATTCTCGATGCTTTTCGGACCTCACGCTGACTGTAACTGAGAGCAAAACAGCGCCCGCTCAGCCGAGTGCTTGTCGACTATAGCTAAATGCCTCTTCTTAATAGTATCGTGAAGCAGTGTCCCTGCAGTGGCAGATTATACGTTCAACAGTGGCTCCCAGGCCATTATGGATAAGCATCAAACACTCGCACAAAACACAGTGCTTTCCGGCAGGTAATGTCCCAGCTCGGTGGATCATTCTGAGAATTTTGGGGCTGTTTTTGAGCTTCCCCAGCGGCACAACCGCAGGAGAGAGCTCATCCCAATCCCTGAGACATTCGGCTGTGAAATTCAGAGGGTATTGCTCACATTTTTTGCAGAGCTGCTTCTCTGGGCTTTTAAAAGGTGGCACAGCAGGTTTTTCCTAAGGATCTCAGCCCTTAAAACTAGACTCATCAGAGCAGCCAGATGGGTTCTCCCACATGTGTTGACTAGTCCCAAAAGTTTTTGTCCTCAGCAGATTTTTTTTTTTTTGTGGGTTTTTTAGGATTCCGCAAGAAAAAATTACATTTTTGCTGTTTTTACCAGAATATATAACTGAGGGACCACTTCACACAATTAGGACAGCAGATGCTCATATCTATATTGTTCAGCCTAAAAAGAGACAGACCGAGTCTCTGACTGTGCAGGAATTTTTTATTGCTCCCCTTTCATCTCTCCTCTGTCGGAATAATTTCATTATGATTTCATGTTTAGCAGATGCATTTGACTAGGGGGACTTACAATGCTAGATACTGTATACTAGGCTATTTATAAATTATATATCCGTCCACAGATCAGAGCAACGTAACACACACACACACAGAGGCAGAGTCACCAATATACTTGACACACATGTCTTTTGATTGTGGGAGGAAACCAGAGCACTCGGTGACAATCCAAGTGAGCACAGGGAGAACATTCAAACTCCATACTGACTGAGCAAGATTAAAACCCAAAACCCAGGATCTGTGAAGCACCAATGCTATGCGGTATGCTACCATTCTTTAAAACTCTCCCATACGTGGTCCATTACTTTAGAAGTTTGAAGAAGCCTTGGCTCCAGGTAGTTTAGTCCAAAGCTATCTGAAAAACACTAGCTACCCCTGATATTTTGCATAAATCTTAGACTTTCTACTCATTGGCTGGTTTCTCATAGCAAATGTTGGACGATTTACTGACAGTCTGTATACTGCACTGTTAGCCAGACAGTTCAACAGAATAGTAGGAAAAATCTCAGCTGCAGAGGGCGAAAGGTAGAGGGCATTAAAAATTAAAAACTTTCCTTGGAAAGAGTAATGTATGCTGATGGTGCTTGTTCCTTGTTCCTATGATTGTTACTGTTATTGTCTCTTTTTTTAATGTTTCTCCTTTGCTATAATATTATGGCTGCTTTTATCAGCATGATACGACTCTTATTATGTGAACATCCATATAGCCAGCCATTCCACCTTGATGTTTTTTGCACTAGCTCTCCTCCGAGCCCCCCGCCTCACAGTAACCAGGGGGCATGCATGTCTCACAGTGCAGATGAGAGCACAGCCAGAAATGGCACAGATCAATGGATGATGCCGGCTTTCTCCTTTTGACCTCAGACTGGATGACCGGGGCCACATGTGGTGGGCTGCACCTCTGGAGTTTTCCATTAGATTCCATTAGTTCCACACAGAGAATGACATCCTGGGAATGATAATTGAGGTAAACAGAGGGAAAGAGGAGGGATGAAAGCTGACCAGCTGAAAATGCTGAGTGTAAACTGTGACTATATGTTAATGAAAAATGCAAACCTCTTAGCTGGAGTCAAAATCAACCGATTTGCTCTTTAGAAGAGCACGATCGTAGTTCACAAGAATGGAGGGAAAGTGTATTTTCCACATTTACCTTACATTTACATTGATTCATTCAGCAAAGCGGCACATTTCTCACAGAGAAAAAGCTATGAGTGCATTGCATGAACAGAAGAAGAGATTTGAACGCAGACACGTGGTTCTAGAGTACAGTCAGTTTGTCACAGTTCACCATACGAGCCAGTATTCATCATACGAGTAGCTGCATGAAGGTTTGCTTACTCAACAATATCAAAAAATTATTAAACATAAACATTTACACTTTTTTCATGCTCATATAAATGCACACATATCATGATAAACTATCATGCAACTTCTAACTGCACACATAAAAATAGGACAGGGCTTACTTTGCAAATGTTTTTCTCTCCAAAAATAAAGATAGTTGTACAATCGGTGACCTTAAACTGCAGGCAAGTTTACCAATAATGCTGAAAATTAAATGCACGATGGGTGTATGGAAAAGACAAGATTGCGTAATCAACTGAACGCAGAACATTTCTTTCATTGACTCTGTTCCCCAAAGCAGCTTAAATAATTGTTCCTCTTTACACTTTCGCTTCCACTGCTGCAGTTCTAGGGTAGTTACCTTGCTTAAGGGGACTACAGCAAGAGCTGGGATTGGAACCTAAAACCGTGGGATCCAAAGGCATGGCTCCAACCATTGCGTTAACTCTGTCTTCTTTAGGCAGTGTCAAGAGTTTAGCTTGGTTTTATAAAAAGTTCTCAGTTTTAAATCTTTCATATAGAAAACCAAAGTTAGGGCAGTATACTGTACATCAGTATCAATGTACCTATTTATTAGATTTACATTTAGCTGACATACATTTACATTTATTCATTTAGCTGATGTTTTTCTCCAAAGCGACTTACAATGTTAAGGTCACTGACATATTTCTCCATGACAGTTTAAAATTTCATGGTTTTATACTAAGCTACTTAAAATTATTCACTTGGCCCCAGAGATGGCTAGTTTTTACTGTATCAGGTCAGGGTCAGTACCTTGATTAAGGGTGTACTACAGCAGGAAGGCAGCCTAAAATATGAGTCCTCCAATCGCAAGATGACATCACTAACCAGTATGCCACCTGCTGTTATTTTTTTTTACATTGAAATCTACAAAGTCTGTATAGATCTTCAACTCTTGGAATTTACTCATAATGTTTTATCTGAACGGCTAAGATCCGCAGTGTTTTCAACACTTGACGTGAAGAGTTATTACCACTTAGTTTGACTTCACAGAAAGTGTGACCTCTTGAAGCTTTATTACACACAAATTTGTACAGGTCTTCTGAGGATAATATGATATTAGTTCCATCGTACTCAATTCTATGAGGATAATGACGATCATTCTTAGTAATTTATATGATCTCCATCGTGATCTGAAATATACAACTGTTTTCATGCTCTTTATGCAACTCCCTATGGGCTATGTGTTATTATACTTGCAGGGCAGAAACTTCAAGCAAAAAAGGTCACTTCAACCACAACATATTCCAGTTCGTGCAGTCTGTTCAGAAGGTTCAGATTCAGGCAAAACATACTACCTGTCAGTGCTGGTACGTGATGTCACCTTACTGTAGTCATCTTTCGAACAAAACACATGGAATATCAAATGTGGACCCAATTAGGCTTCTTTTGCAAAGTCCTTTGCAGCATAATTGCCCAAGAACAATCCAGAGACTCATGTTGTACTACCTTAGAATAACCACCAACCAATATCAAGCACCGCTTGTCCCGAGCAGGATTGCGGCAAGCCCTGCCTACCCCAGAGACATTGAGCACAAGATTGAAGGGGGCACACACTGGATGGGATGCCAGTCCATCACAGGGCCACTACTAGGTACCCAGGCACACATTACATTTATTCATTTAGCTGATGCTTTTTTCCAAAGCAGCTTATAATGCTAGCTAGTCTACCTACAATTATACAGCTGGGTAATTCTACTGGAGTAATTTAGGGTATGTACAATGCTCAAGAGTACTACAGCTAGAGGTGGGGGTCAAACCTGCAACCTTAGGCTCCAAAGGCAACAGCTCTAACAACTACACTGCCAGCTGTCCCCACACCAATGGGCAAAGGTACTGGAGCAATCGCAGGACAAGCACCTTGCTCAAGGGCACTACAGCCGGAGGCAGGGACCGTACCTGCAACTTTCAGAGCCAAAGGCAGTGACTCCAACCACGACACCACCAGCCGCCCACTTACGTTACAGTAAGGAGGAAAAAAATGTTAATCGCTCCACATTAGTGGTCTTTAACTCTTAATAACCACCAGCTGTCTTCACAGAAACTTTGAATTACGATCTTCGGGCGGTGATAGAACAAGCACTGAAAGGTTAGTTCAGGACAGCTATATAATGGTGAAGTGACAATAAAGTGATTTAATTTAAATTGTACTTCATTTGCAAAGCTATGACAGACAATTTTTATTGATTGTGAGATACTGCGAGCACAGCTGACAGGCCAAGGAACAATCATGCTTTATAATGAATTGCTGGTTTATAGATGTGCACAAATCATGTCCCTTGCTGGAGTTTGACTTCGGTCTTCAGTACTGGGCAGCACTGTCGAATCCTGCCACTGACTTGACATGAGAAAAATCCATGGAATCTATCTGCTGTGTTTGAGACAACATCGCAGTGTCAGAAGAAAACTTGAACGTATTATGAACTGTTAGCTCATCATCAGTTAAGTGCTTGAAAAGTCAGACTTGGCCCATGCTCATTGAGGCTGCATGCAGAGAGGCTGCGTGAAGGAAACGCTCAAGGCCGTGCGACGTAATGCCAAGTTCTTGAGGTTTCTCATGCATTAATGCTGCGATTGATGGAACCGTCACAGGCTCTGATTGTTTGGTTTTGACAAACCACCTTCCAGAAATAAGACCTGGTTTGCGAAACCCACCGAGACGTTTGTGTCGCGTTGGTAGACAAAGATGGGTTCGCAAACGCAAACGAAATGTCTGCTACTCATGGCATGCATCTGGACAAGATGCTTTCAAGGAAAAGATGTCCGCGGACAATGTCACGTTGCTTGAAATTGTATCACTGCTGACGCATTTCTATACCTGCGAGACTACTTCAACACATGTCCAGGAGATTGCTATTACCTCTTCTACAGACATATCTTTATTGCTCCCCACGGGCGGTATTCTGAATGCATTGAGGGAATTTTATATGCAATCTCACATTACAGATGTTTTTGCTGAATGATTCTTTTAAAATGTTTAAATGCTTTAAATTATTAAAGCTTAACTATAAAAATAACTAAGGCTCAGGACATCTTAAAGTCATTGCTGGAGAAATTTTTTAATTACCTGTGATGCCAATACGTTGACAGTTTTAGGCACTGAAATTTAATTTAATACCATCGTCTCTCTTTAATTAAAGTGCAATTATTATGAACCTTATAAATAATTAACCAACTATTCATTGACTGAATGTATGGTTGTAATTTTTTTCTACAGTATTTAATTTGGAACAGACTGGGATTTAAATGCTGTCTTAGAATTGTTGAATATTGTGAATATTAGACACGGCTGGGATAAAACATTTGCAAACCTGCACAAGTCTATCTTTGGTAAGCAGTCAGTATGTCGCTTCTCTATGGCTGGATATTGACATTTTTAGTTGATGCACCCTAGTAAAACGAACAACAGCTCTGCCTGCTGCAGTGTTATTAACAAATATTTAGGTAAAACAATAACCATTACATTCTTTCACAGGATCTTGCTTCTTTATGACTCAGGGGAGGACCGACAAAAAGAGGCGCTCGGTGTGGTGTCCAGCCGGACTCATCTGGGCTCACCCTCCAGTACCAAAAGTTGTGCTCAGAACGCGGGTTTTTACAAAACTCTTTATTGCTGCCATCAACGTTTTTAACTGATGAGCTATGCGTATGTTTTAATACAGAAAACAGTCTCAGTTGCTTGAGGTGTCTCAGTTGTACAATATGACGTATTAAAATGCTTTTCTGAAACAACCGAGCTGTTCAAAAAATGTTCTAAAATGCCAGTCGAAATATGAACCATTACAATGTTAGCTAAAAACCTCATTTGCTGGGGTTTATGTCAACTTTATTTAGTAGATGTTTTTCTCCAAAGCGATTTCCAGCGAGCTCTATGTAGTGTTACCATCCCACACACCTTATTCACCGTGGTGACTTACACTGCTAGATACACTACTTGCACTGGGTCACTCATCCATACATCAGTGGAACACACTCTCTCTCTCCCTCTCTCTGTCACTCACACGCTATGGGGAACCTGAACAACAACTGTGGGAGGAAACCAGAGCACCTAAAGGAAACCCAGGCAGACAGGGGGAGAACATGCAAACTCCACACAGAGTAAGTGGGGATCGAACCCATGTCCTCTCGTGCCACCCAGGCGCTGTGCGAACATAACAAAGGAGTAAACAACGGGTAAACAAACTTCACTTTTTCATCATGCAAAATAAAAAGGAGAAAATCTAATGAAACAATTCTATCTGCCTGATGATTGGAAGGTGGTTCAAAAATTCCAAAGTTGTTAGGATGACCATCTCCTTCTCCAATGTTGGATATGAACATCTATTTAAAACAAATTGCACTGTAGAAGTGAATTCTCATTTTAAGATCCAGTCAATGGTCCTCAGTGCTATTACTTCCATAGCAACATCTGATGATGGCTCTAGCCATCAGGTCAACAGCACTATGACCACTTATTGCAATTGCCTTATTTCAAGAAATCCTTTTTTTTCTTGGCCCAGATCTATATCCTGTGACAATGAACACCAGACCTTTTGAAAGGTGTCTTATTTCTTCCTGAGTGATTCTGATGATTTTCTTTACATTTCTTATTAGTTCCATTCCATTTATGTTCATGTGGCGCAGACTGTAAAAATCACTGTGCCCTTCATATCGCACAGTCTTGAAAGGTTGAGGTAATGGCTTTTTCCTTTTTTAATGTGTGCCTGGTAATACTGTGGCAATGTTTTTACCGCTGTATTTACAAAACAATAGGCACTGTTAATAAATGGATTTTAATGCACCAACATTTGGTCACTGTGGCTTGCAACCGAGAATTTTTTAATCATAATTTACTTCGCTATATTCTCTTTAACTAGGTGAATTGAATTTGTGCTCTATTTTACTGTGTGAGTATAAACAAGCTCTCGCCTAGACAAGGGAGAAGGCAAATGGACCTTCCCTACACGTCCTCTGAATGCTGATAAATATGCAAACACGAGCAGAAAGCCAAGTGTATATTTATTAAAAAAAAAAAAAACAGCTGACTGCTAATTGAGTTTTTCAGAAAACATAACAAGAAAAAAACAAAATACTAAGTAGTAAGTAAAACAGGTGCTTCGCAGTTAAATGACTAATACAGACATTAACTGAAGAATAAGTTCTATAAATTGTGAGCACTACTCTTAGCGCATGGGGGGTGCGGTGGTGCAGCGGGTTGGACTGGGTCCTGCTCTCCGGTGGGTCTGGGGTTCGAGTCCCGCTTGGGGTGCCTTGTGGCGGACTGGTGTCCCGTCCTGGGTGTGTCCCTTCCCCCTCTGGCCTTACGCCCTGTGTTGCCGGGTTAGGCTCTGGTTCTCCGCGACCCTGTATGGGACAAGTGGTTCTGAAAATGTGTGTGTGTGTGTGTATTCTTAGAGCTTGGGATCTGGATGTTCAGAATAAATTCATCGTTTTGGCTACCGCAGCTTTGTCTTGTGCTTTCCGCCCTTTCTTGCAGGAGAACATTGCTGACGGAGCTGCACAACCCCGAACCACAAGGCAGCACGCAGTCACTGAGTGCGGTGCCGCTGGCCAGATCCCACTTCCATAAGTTGTGCATCTCCGCGAAAAAGGGTGACAGCTGTCTGAAGGTGTCTCGGAAAAATCTTCCCACACGCGCTTCCTACGTAGCTCGCTCGCAGCCGATGGACACTTCAATAATCGAATTTTCGGTGCACTTCACCGGTTTAAGAGTGCGGTCATAAATTAATCTATGTATTCGCTTTTTGAGTCATTCCTAAATCTGCTTAAAAAAATCACAAGGAAATGTTAAAATAGCCAAAATAGCACCGCACATTGGAATCTGCATTATCTATTTTGACCTTCTGCCGACAATGTCAAGTGAGCAATGAACCTCTTATAGCCTCATTTTACAACGTCAATGATTTTTGTCAGCAGATCTTCTGTTTTTAGGGTAGGGTGGGACAGGATAGGGTAGGATAACACTTCATTAATGTCTGCGGGGAAATTCACACACAGCAGCACAACCTCACTCAACAACAAAGTGCAGTTATATGAACAAAAATAATATACTCTATGATGAAATAAATAGGGAAAAAAGACAAAATCAGCATTTATGAGTTCCAGCTTTGCTGCAACAAGAGCAGGGGATGAAACCAGCGCACAGATGGAAGTGATTCAATTCATATCCTCTTTTACTGCATTGAGAAGCTCAGAGGCCCTTGACTGGCATTATGGAGGCAGACGGCTGTTGGTGAGAAGGACTCCCGAAAGCACCTCTTTGTGCACCGTAACTGAACAATCTGGGGATTTCACTGGTTCGGACAAAATTCTTTAGCTCAGCAGACCGTACATACTGTAGTACTTTAAAACTCAATTTAGTATGTGGCATGAATGAAAATTTGACATTGCTGTCTATATTACTTTTTATTTACATTATCATATGCATTCTTTTCACGATATGGTGGCACAGCGAGTAGCGCTGCTGTCTCATAACGCCTGGGTGGTGCAAAAGGACCTGGTTCGATGTCCGCTCGTGTCTGTGTGAAGTTTGCATGTCCTCTGGGTGCTCTGGTTTCCTCCCACACTCCAAAGACATACTGTTCAGGTTCCTCCATAGTGTGTGAGTGACAGAGTGTGTTCCGCTAATGTATGGATGAGTGACCCAGTGTAAGTAGTGTATCTAGCAGTGTAAGTCTTTGGGTGCTCTGGTTTCCTCCCACAGTCCAAAGACATGCTGTTCAGGTTCACCCATAGTGTGTGAGTGACAGTGACAGAGAGAGAGTGTTCCACTGATGTATGGATAAGTGACCCATTGTAAGTAGTGTATCTAGCAGTGTAAGTCACCACGGTGAATAAGGTGTGTGGGCTGATAAAACTACATAGAGTTCACTGGAAGTCACTTTCGAGAAAAGCATCTGTTAAATAAATACATGTAGATGATAAATATTGTTTTCCCTCAGTTCTCTTCTTTCATAATTTCCCCTGGAACACTTTTAATACTGCTGAGTTTGACACTGCACTGCTTATCTGTACAGCATGAATACAGAAATACATCTAATTGCCACCATTATTTACTGTCTGAAATTTTAATTAGTGCTTCTGTTCATTTTTACGTGTAGAAGGCCATTAAGTCATCTAAGATAAGCAAGTCCGCCTTGTCCATTGTCTGCGGCATAAAAACACGTACGTGATTGTGAGTGTCGACACGGTAGTTCTGTGCTCTATTCTCTGAAATTGAGAAGAAGCTGGATATTCAGAAATCACCAGGATACACTGATGAGCCTGCGGAAGGCTGCAGAATCTCCTCGCATATCTTTGTGCAGACATTAGCCTGGGATCATTTTCTCCTGTCTTTCTCTCGGCCTGCTTCCTTCCGTTTTCCCTTAAGCACCCCTGCGTCTTCTTATTGCTAGATTCGTTGTTTTTCCCACCTACCATTCTCGTTTTCTTTTTTTTTTGTGTGGTTTTTATTTCATTATGTATCCAGGTTCATTTTTTTTTCCATCATTACCTGCTTCTTTTCAGCTACTGCTGTCAATTTTAGCCGCAAAATTGTCCAGCTGTAACCTCTTGACACCTCTTCCTCGACTGAACGAACCGGAGGTTTTCGCCCGAGTCCGGGGTAAAGCTTTCCTTCGGCGCTTTACTTGGCAGTCGAAGTAGGCAGCTTCACTGCCAGTGACAGTCTGGACAAACAAGAGCTCCCTCGCTCTCTGTACCGTGTTCCCTCGGGTCATTTTTCTGCACTTTCCTTTTAAGGCGGGATGCTGGGGGATAACTTTCTCAATTATAGAAAACTTTTTGTAGGAGGCTGAAGAAAGTTCTGGAAAGTCATTAGACAAGGCTTGCGTGTGTGTGTGTCTAGGGCTAGAGAAGTGGGGCCGACCCTTATTTACAGTTTAATACCGGCTGCCCTCGCTGCAAGCCGGGTGACGTCCACGTACTTTTGCAATGGCCCCTCAAGGATGGACAAAGGGTAATTATTGCTTCATACAGGCCTTTCGTGCTGTTATTAGAAGATCTAGAAGAGAAAATAAGGGGCTCGCAGGCTTTGTTGGAGGCCAGAAATTAAGTTAAGAAAGCATATCCCCCTGAAAGTGGAATCATGTCCTGTTTGTAGTCACTGTATATTTTCTGGACCATGGGGTCACGAAAGGCAGCAGCAGAAACCCAATATCTGAAGACGTATCAAAGGCTGAGGGTCTTTAGTTTAAAGTCAGAACACTTATATTCATTAATTTAGCTGATGCTTTTCTCCAAAGCAACTTACACGGTTGAGGTTACAATTATTTACCCATTTATAGAGTTGGGTAATTACCTTGCTCAAGGGTACTATAGCAAGAAGTGAGCCTTGAACCTGCAACCTTTGGGTCTAAAAGCAATAGCGCTAACCACTATGTTACCAGTTGCCCTTTCACCTTGTTTTAGCAGAGTATTTTACCTCTTACTCTACTGCAAGGTTTCCTTCACAGTGACAGCCCAGTTTCATGCATGGTGTTGTTTACTGTGTTGTTCCAACCAATGGCAATTTTCCAGTTCTTCCATCCACAGGGTCACACAGTTTTTCCAGTTTTCATTTTTCAGGCTGGGAATTGGATGTGCGACGTGTGGAGGAGAGGATGATAGCAAAAGCCTTAACAATCCTACAAGTGCACGGGGTGGGAAACCTTCATTGTGATGCTTTTGCTCTGCGCTTCGTCATTATGTGAACGGGAAATGAAGCCCGTCACAATCCAGTGGTCCGTACTGACTCTGCGAGCGTTCATGCCGCTCCAGACCCGAAGGAACTGAAAACATCAGACAATATCGGAGAACAAACCTGAACGGAGTCGCTGATGGATGGCTGCTTTCAGATGTGCGGCCCGACATTTGTTGGGAATAGCAGTCTTGATTGAACTTGCGTTGTATTTAAAATAACCGTTTCTCCCCCCTGTTGTCCTTTGTGACTTTCTTTGCTTAATGTGTTCTTCAAGAAAAGAAAATATAGAAAGTATTCTTAGTCGGCTACGAAATCTATCAGAATCCAAAAGCTGCAAACAGCTTCTCTTGAGTTAGTACCTGGTCAGCAATGGATATTTATTTACTCAAAGTTTTCTCACTAATAATCCTGGTAGCATACAAGATACATTTGAATGTAGCTTTCAAAACATTTTATATCCCTCTGTTTTACATTTTGCCCTCGGTCACGCTCAATTTCAGCAAATAACGGGGTGCAGGTTGCGCTAGAAAAGCACAGTGTTGCACAAAGATGTGCAAAAACATGAGTCTTTGAGGCTGAAAACAGTGTAGTTTAAGAAATAATCCTAATGAAAATCAACGGAATTCCTGAGATTCTGCTTTTGCTGTAGCCGTGCTTGAGGCTTGACTGCATCTTCACAGTGGTTTTGTGCTTTCGTTGTGAAGCGCATGTAAATACCTCCTCGTACAGTACATGCTTGGAGTTTCTCAATGGCGTAAGCATACATAACCATAGAATGAAAAAGAGAATGAAACCAGAGGCATTACCAGAGATGACAAATTTAAATATCCATCAATTTTTTGTGAATACAAGTGCATGTCTTATTTCACACTTTGAAACTGGGTATTTATTTGTTCTCTCTTTTGAAATTGTGTTTGCTTCCATCTGCATTCTAAACATTTTCTCCTAACTTGCTCATATTATTTACTTTGCCACAGCTATCTGCAGGGAAAAATCTCAGTCTGCCAGCCTGCCGACTTCCAGCAAAAGGAAGCACAAATTCTGTATGGTGATCAACACATTTTGATTGTGTCCCTGTAGTCCAGTTAATGTCGTCATCAAGGGATGAGTATGTATCTCACCTTATGGGTCCCAGGCTACATTCATGAAGAGTTTGGGTTTTTTTTCTTCTCATGCCTAGTGTTGGATGGAAAGACTGATGAAACACACAGTATCCTTCCACCTTATTGCCATTAAAGGATCACTGCAGTAATATTGTTTCCCACTATTACAGCACTGCAGTGTGCCATACAAGCTGTGGACTGAAAAGTCTGGTGTAAGGGTGTAAAAGGGACACCTGCTAGTGTGGTGCTTAGAGCTGTGCCCTTTGGACCTGAAGGTCATAGGTTCAGATTTCACCTCTGGCTGTAGTACCCTTGAGCAAGGTACTTACCCCAGATTGCTCTGGTAAAATTACCCAGCTGTACAGATGGATAAAAGACTATAGGCAGATGATCATTGTGAGTAACTTTGGAGAAAAAGCATCACATAAATGTAACATAATTCTGCAGACTGTATAAGAACTACCAAAAGTGGCCATGTGGAGAAATCTCAGGGTCTGACAATGGCTGTACTGACCCATATAGATGATGCATGACTGACTGTGAGCACTGTACTGTACTATGGTGTAAGTGGTATCCACTGTAAGCTGCATTGGAGAATTGTGTCTGATAAATGAATGAAAAAGACCAGAATACAGAGAAATGCCCAGCCATACAAAGTGACTTCCGACTGAAATGACAGCGAAGAAGCGCAAGTGCATCGATCTGGACCATCTGCTCTCCCAGAGTCAAAAGTGAATCTGTGCTTTATTAAAGTAAAACGAAGAAGTAAATAACCCCGACAGCTGAACTCAAGAGTGTTTTGGTTCCTTCCCCCAAAACCAAGGGGAGGGATTGACTGACACCAAGTGTTTATTCACCAGACTGCATGATGGCCTCAACACACACACACACACACACACACACACACACACACACACAGGGGCACAAAGACAGGCCTGTCCACTCTGAAGGACAATCCAGACAAATTAAAAACGAGAGGAAAAACTGTTTTCTATTTGATCAGAGACATATAACAGCTGTCAACCGCATTTCTGAATGTATGGACGCATTGTATGCTTTCAGTCTTTCTACATTATTATACCTAGATGGTACTAGTGACAAATAAATCAACAAAAAACAACGTAATACTTCGCTAGTGATACTTTTGATTCAATAAAATCACTATCGCCGGTGTCTGGCGATCCCTGCTGGTCGTCATAAGAACAGCAAGTTCTTTCGGACCAGAGGATTTTCGGTGCCCGGTACTACAGTACACTTATCATTTTGGACTGAATTTAAAGTAAAAGGAAAGTAAAATATAAAGTGCTTTCCAGTGCATTGTTGTATGCATGAATTCCGATTTTCCAGGCGGCATTCATAGCGTTAACATGATAGATTTTTACGACTCATACTTATTTGTGCGTTCATCACTTCAGCCTGGAAGAATTATATTTCTTAAAAATCGCAGAAAATCATGGAAATTAAAACCTGTTCATTTTCATTCGGGAAGTTTTAGCTGTGTGGATGTGTTTTTGAATACTGTAGACTTCTCAGTACCCTTTTATTATTATTATTATTATTATTATTATTATTATTATTATTATTATAGCGGTGGTGGAGGAAGTCCTCCGCCAACCCTCCCAGTCGAAGTGTCCGCGGGCGCGCATGCGCACTTCGGCTCCTGCCTGCCTCGGAGAGGGTGTCTATTCTGAAGCTGGAGCGGTAGCGAGAGAGCGAAAAAAGACCATTTAAATACATAAAATACATTTTTAAGAAAAAGGAAACGGATGTGCTACAGAAAACGAAACGGCTACCGCCCTCCAGGTCATTTTAATGCAAAAACGGTGAGTATGGAGACGGGTTCGGGGCTGTGTGTGTGTGTGTGTGTGTGTGTGTGTGTGTGTGTGCGCGCGCGCGCGTGTGCGGGAACCGGTGGGTTTTCCCGTGTGGAAGGAGGTCCGTGATTCCTCCGGCGGAGGTCGTCCTCGGCGGCCGCGCGCTTCCCGCCGCTCGGACGCGGTCGCGGACACTGACACGCGGGTGTTCCGGGGCAGACCCCGGCGGAGGCGGTTCCGCGCGCCGAGGCTCGGGTCCATGATATAATTATGGCTTTTATTCGTGAAGTGAAGTAGTCAGACAGAGTGAGCAACGCGGCTACCACCGCCGCCTCATTATAATATTTATTTATTTAATTTAGCCATCGCATCGTTATGATTGTGGTTATTGTTATTTTGCTCTGTCTGTGTTGGAGGGGCAGCGAGCGGCGCAGTCAGTGTCGTGGTGTGAGAACCGCGGTGTGTGTTGGGCTCGCTCAGACTCGGCGAACCGAAGAACGGAACCGAACCGAAGCACCCGGTCCGGTGCTGCCGTGCGTGCGCTCTGTGACTGTCACATACTAGCTGGGGGAAAGCGCGCGCGCGATCCGTCCGTGTCTGTCCAGCAGCAGGAGTTACTCAGTACTGTATTGTTATTATTGTTGTTGTTGTTGTTGTTGTTCATGCGACTCATTGTTGCTCTTGTTGTTTTTTTGCCTCTGTGTGAGGTTACTGGGAGGGAGGAGGCGAAGAGGGGGAAAGGGGCTCCGTGACCGTCCTCCGTGTCGTGTGTCCGCCGACAGCCCTCAGTGTGTTCAGTGCACGGGCTCATTTTTCGTCAAGAAGAACGCGGTGCTTCGGATGATAAATATGAATGTCGGTCATCTCTCGTCCGTTTGGTTATGAAAGAGTGGAATACCTGAATTATGTAACATTGTTATTTTTATCACTCCGGCTTTCTCACAGATTCATCGGGGAGGTTATTAGTTGAAAATGGAAGCAAAGCCTGAAATGTGTGTGAGGATGGTGTGCGTGTGTGTGTGAGAGAGAGAATATAGGACAGTGAGTGAGTCGTGCCCATATTATTCATTTCTGGTATCCGTGTGTAACAGGAAGATGAAAAAACGGGACAAGTGTCAAAAAAGTATAAAATACTCATACTGTAAATCGCATGATAATATGCTCTTGCTACAAAAAAAAAAAAAAAAATCGTTTTTTCTTGTCGGGGTTCGCGGCTCTGTTCACTGTACTCCCCGCCTCTCCTCAGTTTTCGTGTAGTAAGGCGCGTTCGTGACGCCCGCGCGAGACCAGCGGCTGAATGAATTTGGTGTGCGCGCTGCCGAGTCGCGCGCTCCTACAGTAAAAAGGAGGTGGATGTGGGGAGCGAGCGGGCGGGCGGACGGGCGAGGGGGGGGGGGGAGTGGGGGGAGTGGGGGGAGTGGGGGGCGGGGCCCTTGTGTCGCGTGGCGGCCGGAGCTCCTCGGACGTGTCCGCGCGCGTGCCGACATCCGGAGCGCCGCGCGCCCTTTAAAGGGAAGTGGAAGGCGGCGGTTGCCCTGGATGTTTTCCGCCAGAATGCGGTTTTACGTCGGAAATTGGCCCGTTTTGCCTCTTTTAATGTGATTTTATTTGAGTTCCTTAGACTCGAAAACAGTAAGAGGTGTACGAATGTGGCAACGTCTGGCTGCCCGTCGCAGGAAGTTCACTGCCGAGTAGCTATTTGTGCACTTTCACTCGTTTTCTTACGTCCTGAAGCGCTGCCTTCTCTTGGAAGCACGACGGCGGCGGCAAAGCAGCAGCAGCAGCAGCAGCCGTGGCTTAGAAGAACACGGTTCAAGGAGTGTGTTTTTACCGGATGCGGATGATAGCTGTGGCCACGGGGGGGCGCAGTGGTTAGAGCTGTCACCTTGTACAGGAAGGACCCGTGTCCAAATTTACATTTATTCATTGAGCAGAGACACTTTTTTTCAAAGCAACGTACATCTCAGAGAAAATATCATTTGTCCATTACATTAGGAGAAAGACATAGTTGCAGACGTGATTCTTAAGTAAAGCTAGTTTGTTACTTTCCGCTTGATGCACCGATGTTCATCGCTCGAGTAGGCGCATAACACACAGGATAGGTGTATGCTCGTAACCTTCCTACAAATTTTTCTTTTTTTATGTAAGATACACAAACCTTTACATACAGTGCAGGAGTAGCGGCTGTGTAAAGGCTTATCTGGGCATGATAATAAATGGTGCATGAACATTCACACTATACATGAGCTGGAGAGATCTTGGGCGAAGTGAGTCCGGAAAAGATGAGTTTTCAGACTCTTCTTGAATGTAGACGGAGTTTCAGCAGTTCTGAGTGAGAGGGGAAGGTCATTCCACCACAACGGAGCCAGGACCGAGAATCTCCGTGCTTTACTTTTCGTGCGCGGGACCATCAAGCGAGCGGAAGTAGACGAGCGAAGGGGTCTGGCTGGGGTGTAGCGGTTGATCCTACCTGCTGCTCCCATACCTTTGACCAAGGTTCATACCCCAAAGTGACACAGTAAAATTTAACCAGTTGTATAAATCACTAAGCAGCAGCTTAACACCGCAGTTCGCTTTTGAGATGAGCATCATTGAAATAAATAGTAATAAATACTACTAATTATAGTAACACATTAAAAGTAGGAAAGGAACCCAAACAAGACCATGCAGTGAATTGTACTGATCAATACTTGGAGCACGGTAGGCCTGTCCCGACTGATTGATCGAGTGTCTTCCGTACTAGAGCTCATCGTGTGGGACAGCACTGATGCGCTTTCGGAGGAGTGGAAGGGCACAGGTCGCCTAAAACAGGTGACATATGAAAACTGACGAGGGGTGAAACGGTGAATGCTTCTGTGATGTGTCCTGAATCATCTACCTTGGGGCAGCAGGTGGTGTAGTTGTTATGCTGTCCCCTTGCACATGAGAATATGGGTTCAAGTCCCACTCTTCCTATAGCACTTACCCTCAGTAGATACAGTAAACCTGTCCTGCTGGATAAATGGGTAAATCACTGTAAAGTTCATTACCTAATGCAGTAAGTCACCTTGGACAAAGGCATCTGCTAAATAAATGGTAAGAATTTTAGCATGAGAAGAGAAAGCATGCAGGAATACTGGGTAATCCTTCTATAAATGCCATAAAATGAAATGAAAATATACATTCTTAATATTTTTTTAGCTTGGTGTTAATTTTATTTGTTCTTAAGTAAATGAACAGTGCAAGTTATTCAGCATGAGGTCACATTTTAAAAAGCCTAAAGCTAAAGAAGGGGCTGCAGTCAAGCTAAATGGACCCTTTTCATATACAGGCTGCCTCAAGGTATTAGGTTATAAATAACTTATAAATATCTTGTGGGAAAAAGGGCTCACTTTTAACCATAAGTGTACACATACATGCATATGCTGCTTGTGTAAACAAAGTTAAGACATAGTTCATTCTATCCCACTCATGAGAAATATTGAAGTGAACAGATAATTGGGACTTGAACAAATCAATAAATTTTTTAAATGTTTTATTCATTACATTCCTTTGTTTGATTGCCATTTAGGCATCTGCTTGCAGTGAGGTTAACTAGAGAATGTTTTTTTTTTATTTTTTATAACACTCTCGAAAGTGATCAAAAGGTCATATCTGGGCCTTCATGGCTGCACAATTGAGCGCTTTTGTTAAGTAAAGAAAACAGCGAAATTTTACCAATTAATTTGAATGAATACCACTGTAAAACCCTTTAACGGCTCGCTTGATCAGCAAGGTGGAGTGACCTGTTGCTTTGTGTTTCTAGCGACCACAGGATGCAAGCTTTCAGATTTTGGTTTCCAAATGACAAACTTTCAAAACTGCATCATTGCATTCTGACAGCACTTTTTGTTACTTCTCAACCTCTGTATTTTTTTTCCCACGTCATCTCCTTCCTCTTTTTTTATTGTCTTCTTTTTTGTTGCTTGTTTCCTCTTTTTCAGATTCAGATTCTTCTTCCTCTGTAGTCTTCAGTCTTGTAAAGGAGAAGGAGAACATCCACCTTTAAGCTTGCTTTTATTTTGTTGAGATAATAGTAATAGGAAATCAGAATATGGATTTATTGTGAGATTGTAGCGTTGAGGTGATTCAGTTAATGTGTGTCCAATGTCTCAGTCTATGTCTGGTGTGTTTCTTTCCATATCCACAGTATGGGTGTGGTCAGACATTGGCAGGGGAAACCAGAAAGTCTGTCGTCCATTTGTCGAACTGCTCTAATATAAATTGCCAAACTTCTTAAAATGAAAAGTGAATCTTTAGAAATATTTCTGAAAGTGCCCAGTAGGGCCCTTTTCAATTAGAAACCCACCACAATAACATGTAAACAACATGACATGGGGTAAACCTTTAAACGATAACATCGTTTGCTATACAGTTTTTAAAAACAAGGCCAGAGAAGATGGAAGGCATCACTAGCTAGTCTGATTAAAGTCAAATGTGGGTAAGGAGAGCTGCTTAGACAACAGCGGAAAGTACGAAGAGTCTCTTGCAATAACCGGGCAAGACATATTTTCGCGATTTCTACAACCTGCTACTTTTTACCTTCTCGATACTTTAACCTGGACTGGAGATATGTTATGATAAATAGAATACCTATGCTACACCATCAACAAAAAGTAGTGGGAACAAATGACAAGTTCTTTGATGGATGACTTGCATGTCTTGAACATACAAATAATTGTTTTAAAGAATTTTTTTAAACTGATGTCAGCAAAGAACAGAAAAAGATGTCCTGTTGTGAGCCTGTCAAGTAAACATACATTTTCATACTGTGTACATGTACTTGGTACATTTTGTTTTCATGGACGGTATTAATATTTTAGGTAGAATGATCAAAGTCGGAGAGAATTCATCTGGGTGGGAATAGGATCTGATGTGGGGAGGGTTTTTTGCGCTCTGTGGTGACAGCTGCCGAAAGACACATTTAGACACTTAAATAGATGTTGAGCCTTTAAGTCTACGTATAAATTTTATTTGTGAAACTCTACGTGCACTTTTGGAGTGGTGTTACGTTAAGGGAATCAGGTGATTGTTCGTTACGGTAAAGAGGTAGGTGCCATTGTCGCTGCACCCACTTTGCCATAAAGCATTACTAGGAATGCCATCTTCAGCCTGGCAGGACTTTGGCGGTCAGTGTGTACTGGGCACTAAGCTGGTCAGCTGCCATGTGGTATTCAGCAGAGCTTTGCGACGCAGTGCTTTCTGTCTCCTGTAACTCCTCTTGCCTCCTCTTCGTCGGGTTCTCGATATTCCCAGAGGCGCTCCAGAAGTGACCTGGTGCGCAGTGGCTATTGAAGCTCGTTCCATTTTTGAGGATGACCCCTCAGCATGTATCTGCGCTACAGCCTCTTCTCAATGCGTGCCAGCAGGGCTCTGACCTTTCCGTTACAAAGAGTAGAATCACATTTAAAAATCCTTTAAGCCTTCAGACATTGTTCAGTATCGCATTCTAATAATGTCAAACTTTGTATGCCATGTCTTGTGTTTGAGAACATGTTTGGGCTTTCAGAGTGACATTTGGTTTGCCTTGTGCTACATAATGAAGTCTAGCCTCTCTCTCTGTCTCTGTCTGTCTCCGGCGTGCAAAGGAGAGGTCTGCGGCCGGGAGGGGGATGACATGCATGTTTCCAGGCTGTTAACAACGTTGAGGACTGTAAGACTAACCGCCTGCAAGCTGTCAAGCCATGATGGACATACTGGTACAGTTATCTTTGGCTTTTCCCACATTTGTGGTGTCTGTCACAAATTCTGGCCTTGATGGCCAAGTTTCCACGGAAGGTTATAATGATCCATGTCCAGTTCTGTACCTGCATTTTTAAACGCTTCATCCGAATTTGGCTCACAATTTTAAAAATAGATGGAGGAACAATTTAGGTTAATTACCTTGCTAAATGCTGTTACGGTAAAGGCGCATCGGACTTGAATCGGCAACCTTCGTATTAAAGTCTTGTGTCCATAAACCGCTACACCTCCTGCTGGAATGTTTAAGGGAGCAAAGCGTATCCTGGCTTCACATGCAACATACAACGCGCATCTTGATCTTGAGCCTTTTAGAGGAACATAATGGAAAAATGTCCTTTCGGTAAATATGGGTTAAATTTGCTCTGCTGAGAGACAGAGGATGTGTCTGGAGTGTGTCAGACCAGTCCCTGTGCTCTCTGGCTTCACTAAACCTACTATGGAAACTTAGCCATTGACTCATGTCTGTGTTTCTTCCCTTGTTTGTTTGGCCTTGGAAACTATTGTTATTCTGTGACCTCAGTGTTCCTGCAAAACGTGGAGTTACTGGGCATTGAAGAAAATTGACAAAAACACACACATCTCATGTATAAGGAGGCAAGGCTGTGTGTTAAAATGGAAGCATGTATTGGCACGTATTAACTATGCTTAGGAGACAAAAATCTGTGTTCTTCAATAGCTTTTACAGCTAATAAGGATTAGGGTCAGAATGTTTTTTTTTTTTTTTTTTAAACTATGTGATGTAAACATGGCATGGAGTAATTTGAGAATTATTTTGAAAGCGCTGAGGTCCTATGATGGCCGCTTGCACGAAAAAAGGAATTTATCAGGAGGCTGAAATGCTTTGGCGTTTGTGGCATCTTAATGTCATTGGATGGGTCACAGGTTTCGCTCTAACTCAGTGTCCCTGCACTGTTTTGTCAAATGGTATTTTTGAAGTCGGTAATCAGAAATGCGTCATGGAACATTGAGCGTGTTTGAGAAAGGCAGATCAGAATGGCAGAGAAATGCATCCTTAATTTAGCACTAATGTGAGGTGAAGAAAGGATTGAAGTAGCAGACAACTTTCACACACAACAGGTTTTCTCATAGTTAGTGAAAACAAATAGTTTACCTATCTCCGGTGGCAGTCTGGGGGGTTGATGGCAAGTTTAAGTGGAGAATTGCCCAGGCAGGTTGTTTTCCAAGGTACTGTGTTCATGCTGCTTTTGTTGTTATTCATTCATTCATTCATTCATTCATTCAGATTTTCTCCAAAGAAACTTGCAGTATTAGGTTTGTAATTACTATGCCAGTTGCAGTGATCTACCCAGTTATAGACCTAGAATTTTTACATTGTCAGTTCAGGGTAAATACCTTCATTGAGGGTACAGCAGCAGGATCAGGGATTCCAGCCAAGGTCTTTTGATTTGCAAGACAACAGCTGCCACCTGCTGCCCTGCCACAGCCTACTGTGTTCAAACTTTTAAGTGTGTGTTTGTGTGAGAGAGAAAGGCACTGACTTGTTATTTTAGTTTTGCAGTTTTTACTCTTTTTCTGTTAAATGGGTCTCTGTGTCATATCTGGGTGCAGAAATGCTTGTCTGTGTATGTGCATCTGGGTGCTGCGCTCTCATGTTAGTTCCTCTGTAAATGTCTGAGTGTACTTGTGTGTTGCGTCCGCTCGTGTGAACGCACGCACTCTGACGGCCGGGCCAGTGTTCTCCAGCTGTTCCCGTGGGCCTTTATGGTTGACCCGTCTGCTCAGCGCTCTAGGCAGCTGGGGGGTCACATATGTGCCAACCTGCATCTCCATGGCTGTGGCTCACTTTTCAGCTGGTTGCTTTTGCTTCCCGTTCGGACCCAAGGTGCCCCCCATCAGGGAGACAGCAGGAAGCAGCTCACTTCTTCCTGTGACGAGGAATGTCTTGGGCACACCCGCATCATCCCTGTAGTCTCGTTTAAGTCTCACCTGTTTTCCAGGCATATGAGCTGCTTTCTTTGTTTCTTGGTCATCAGCAAGGGTTCCCCTTGTCCGTGTGTGTGTGCGTGCGCGCGCGTGCACGCGCACATGTGTTTTTAGCGTATAACCTTGGAGAGAGGCCCAAGCAAAGGGTTGGAAAGGAAAACGAGAAGGAGGGAGCTCCCTCTTGTCGCAGAAAGTGCCGTGTGATTCATCTGCACTTCGGAGCAGAATGTGGACTCGCTAGAGCACGTAAAGTTTAAAAATCTCAATTTGCACAGTAAATGTTAAGCCATCGGGGAGAAAGTGACAAAAAATATGAATATTAACAAATGTACAGTACACCATTTATAGGGCTGTGCTGAAGGTAAGCTGTCCCTGTATGTAGGTCTTTCAAGGCTTCAGTTATGTTTCAATGCTGCAATGACACAGCGCCGTTATGCTCTTTTTCCCATGATTCACCTCCCTTTTTACACTGTGACACACCTTGCATTTACGCAGATACTTTTCTCCCAAGTGACTTACAGCGTTAAGATATCTACAATTTATACAGTTTGGGTAATTTTACTGGAACAGTTTAAGGTAAGGACGTTGCTAAAGGTGCTACAGCACTAGGTGAAAATGGAACAAGCAACCTTCAGATCGAAAGGCAGCAGCTTTTACCACTGCGCTTTGAGCTGCCCCAAGCCCAAGCTATTTAATGTTTGTCAAATTAGCAAACAAGGAAATGGGAAATTATTGGCAACCTGTTGCACCTTAGACACCATTGATTCCCGTTGCCCTCTTTTACCATTGGAGATGTCTATAAATAAAAGAATATATGTCAAGCTGTTATGCTTTTCAGTCCAAGAGGTTTTTTTTTTTTTTTTTGCAACCTTGAGTTTATGTGTGTTCTGATGGAGGTCACACTGACAACAGTGCTTTACAGTACCTGTGTTGCCTGTACTCATCTGTGGTAGTTTCTTTGATTTTATCCACTATACATACATACATACATACATATATACATATAAATTATCAATTAAAACATGCCCATTGTGTAATAAAATCCCATAGATAAACAACTGTTGCTAAGAAAACTCGCCCAGTCTAGTTTTAATCACTGTATGTTACCACACCTCTAATATTGGCATCATAGTAAAAATACATTTTCAGTCTTTTTTTGTCTAAGGTGTGTGTTTTTTAGCTTGGTGTAGACAAATGAAGAGCGAAAGGGAACAAGTTTCTGCAGCCCAGTCACTTGTGAATAAGAATGCAGAGCTGTGGTTTGCAGGCATTAGGACTGGGAGCTGCTTTGCTCCTTCACTTCAAACCTCAGAGGAATGGGTCCTGGGCTACAGCAGTCTCACAGCACTCAGGACACCCAGAGTGTGACACTTCTGAACTTCAGAAACACACACAGTCTGAACCACTTGTCCCATGAAGGGTCGCAGGGAGCCGGAGCCTAACCTGGCAACGCAGGGCATAAGGCTGGAGGGGGAGGGGACACACCCAGGACAGAACACCAGTCCATCACAAGGCACCCCAAACAGGACCCAATCCCCAGACCCACCAGAGAGCAGGACCCAGTTCAACCCACTTACTTCAGAAACAGTACACATTAATTCATTTAGTTGACACTTCTCTAAAGTGACTTACAATGTTAATCTACCTTCAATTATTTAGCCATTTGTACAGTTGGCTCATTTTTTCCTGCAGTAATTTTAAGGTAAGTGCCTTGTTCAAGGGTTCTACAGGTAGAGGTGAGATTCAAACCTGTGACCTTTGGGTCTAAAGTCAGCCACTCTAACCACTACACTACCTGCTGTCTCAAATGTTAGTGCCCCATACATTAGCCAACCAATTTATTTCAAGTATGTTGGAAATGTGAAGCTCAAGGCCAACTGTGCTTAACATTTGTCATTATTTCTTCATTTATCTAACAGTTTCTCTCCAAAGAGGTGAAGTGTGAGGCATGTACACCAAGCTATTGGCAGTAATTCATACAGCTAGATAATTTTTACCGTATTAGTTCAGGATGAGTACCTTGTTTAAGGGTACGACAGCAGAAGGGGGTTGAGAACCTCAGTTTGTGAATTACAAGTCAGTGATTCTTACCACCTTGTCATCTCCTGCCCCGTTGTTCCGGCTACAGTCGGAAGCACATGTGCCCTGCAAAAAATACCGTAAATACACTCTGTCAAAGATGGCTTATGTGTGAAGATTTCCAGGCTACCATTAATGTTTAAGCCTGGGTATGTTATGAGGAAATGAATCTGTTACACACTTGCGTAGAACTTTGCCTGTCTGCATCATTCAAGCGGGTGAGATGGCTTGAGCCGCAGCTCCGAATCCAAGATTAAAGCCAGCGTCCGGCAGGGATGGACTCGGTTTCCTTTGAGGCTCTGCTATGTTGCTGCAGTGGCATCGCTAACCAAATTCAATTTCACAAATTTTCACGTCGCGCCCCTGCATATATAGCGTCTCTCAGTTTTCCGTCACGTTTGTTTGCCGCTTTCCACCTTCCGTATCACCCACGCACATTTAATACGCATCCCTACTCCGGTGTTGCACTGCATTTATCTGTTTAAATATTGTCAAAAGTATATGTAAAGGACTGAATGTCTGTGTTGCGTTAAAGCACATTTTCATCTTAAATCATCTCTTGATCTCAGATCTAGCAGTAATACAAAGATACTGTTTTATGCATTTTGTTGTGGTTGCAAAAGGAACTTATTGTATTTATTTGTTTGATTATATAGGTGTGGCTCCTAGTGTAGCGGTTAGTGCTGCTGCTTTTGGAACCAAAGGTTGCAGATACAGTCCTCACCTCCAGCTGTAGTATCTTCAAGTGAAGTGTTTTCTGTAAATTGCTACAGTAAAATTACCCAGTTGTATAAATGGGTAAATAATTATAAGGACTTGAACAGTGTAACTCACTACAGAAAAAAGCCCCCGATAAATTAGTTTGTTCATTCGTTTATTATTACATACATTGGTTAAGAGGATATTCCCAGAGATATAAGTTGGAACCATGGGAGGCAGCAGAGGCAGTGATGCTAAGAATGTCTTGAGGTTCATGAGTAATTATGTCACAAATTACAGCACGAATAAAAGTGTACGAGGGTACGAGGCAGGAGAATCGGGCTGCTCTTTATGGGAAGTTAGTTTACTGCCACAAAGGGAGGAAAAATTCCCACTGAGTCTGATTCCCACGATTCCCATGACTTCTAAAACCGATTTGAATTCTTCACTTAATCAGTGTCAAACTTGAGCAGTAGAGGCCTTTATCATTAAAATAAGAAAAACATTGAATAGAAATATTCCATCAATGCAGTACTACTTTGACTGTTGGTTGCCAGCAGTGACTCGGATTTTTAAATCCCTTTTAAAGTGAACAGTTTTCTGGAGCATTGGAACAAAAGACAGCATTTCTTCCTGCATCCTGATGGGGACTGTTTTAGGGTCCCGACTCCAGAACTGTAACCTGGGACAGCACACAGTGAAGCTGCACACCTCCCCCTTCCGCACAGGATGTGGGAGAGAGGTCCACGCTGCCTGGGACACACAGCAACCATTTCTGCCCTCTAAGATCTTCTTTCAGCAAACGTGTGTTGTGTTTTTACGTGTTGAACATCTATTACAAAGGAATGTTGTGGTGCATTTTTTTATTTACATACTTTGTTATGGGGGGCATGGTGGCGCAGCGGACCTGGCCGGGTCCCGCTCTCTGGCAGGTCTGGGGTTTGAGTCCTGCTTGGGGTGCCTTGCAGCAGACTGGCATCCTGCTATGCGTGCCCCCCCCATCCCATAGCCTTGCGCCCTGTGTTGCCAAGTTAGGCTCCGGTTTGCCGTGACCCCACTTGGGATAAGTCGTTTCAGACTCTGTGTGTGTGTGTGTACTTTGTTATTTTACATACAGACACACTTCGACATACACAGAGACTCTTCTTCAACCCTTTACGTAAGTCAAAAGTTACATATGTCAGATTACCCCTCCCCCCCCACCATTCATCATAGGCTGGCCGAGGCATTTGTTGCAAACACGGGTATTAAAAAAAGACACAATATAATTGTATAGAAAATGTCAACCATATTAAATACTGTAATAAGACATATCCTTCACTGTCGTATTCAGTCGATACGGGTAAACCTCGTTCCCTTGCTATAGACGATAATCTTTGTCCACCTTCATACTTCCTTATTATTTTCAACTTCATCTCCAAATCGATTGCTGTACGCTTGCAAGACGGTTCTCATTTTCTTTCAAGTGCATGTTTAGTACCAGGCATTGTGAATAATAAAAAAGCTAAAAAAATATGCAAAAAAAGCACTACACTAACAAGAGGAGATGTGTTCATGGCTCAGAACATGCAGGAACTAGAAGATGTGGCTTTCTGCCTTGTCTGGCTATGCTCACTTGCGCTTAACGTATTTCTGATGTTTTGCGTAAGATAAAAGCCCTGTCTGTAAATAATGCGTGTGCTGGAATTTTGTACGTACCACAAATTCAGATTTACGTAAGTCAAATTTACGTAAGTAGAGGGGTGTCTGTACTTTGGAATCATATGGAAATTGTTATCTCACTTTTTTGTACTGACTTTTTAAGTTAATATTAAGTTGGCAGAGGTACTAGAGAGAGAAATAGGTTACATAAGTGGTTAGAGCTGCTGCCTTTCAGCGTGAAAGTTGCAGGTTCAAATCCCTTTAGTGCTGGGGTACCCTTGAGCAAGGTGCTTAGTCTAAAATTGCTCCACTAAAAATTTGTGCAACTGTATAAGTGAGTAAATAATTATAGATGCCTTAATGTGGTAAGTAGCTCTGAACAAAAGCATCAGCCAAATAAGTAACTGTAAAATTATGACATTAATTGTTATAATGAAACACTTGTTTGTACAGCATGATGGTGAAGTTCTGCAGAATGGATCCTGTATGTACGTGCGGTATGATTTCCGGCCTTCTCCGAGTGTCCTCGCTGCACTTCTCGCATCAGGCAGCACTGTGCCACAGTGAGTAGCGCTGCTGTCTCATAGCTCCTGAGTGGTGCGAAAGGACGTGGGTTCGATCCCCACTCAGTCTGTGTGGAGTTTGCATGTTCTCCCTGCATCTGTGTGGGTTTCCTCTGGGTGCTCTGGTTTCCTCCCACAATCCAAAGACATGCTGTTCAGGTTCACCCATAGTGTGTGAGTGACAGAGAGAGTGTGTTCCACTGATGTATGGATGAGTGACCCAGTGTAAGTAGTGTATCTAGCAGTGTAAATCGCCTTGGTGAGTAAGGTGTGTGGGCTCATAACACTACATAGTGTTCATTGGTAGTTGCTTTGGAGAAAAGTGTCTGCTAAATAAATGTAAATATCGAGATGGGTTTACATTTGCTTGCATTGGATCGTAAGGCATCACAGCACCTGAAGAGAATGAGAGATTATGTCCAGGGACCTGGTGGCAAGAATTAGTTTGGATGAAGCACCTTTTGCTGTTAAGATTTGGAATATATATGCTGTGTTTTTGTCTGCAGAAGTTGGTTCCAACATCTACGTGACAGTCACAAAAGCAAAAAGTCATTAACAATAATTTAACCAAATTTAACCAGAAATCATTTAGGTAGTTTTGCTGTTTATAGAAAATAAATGTATGGAATTGACATAATTTGATATTGCATAGCTAATTTAAGTATCTCTAACAAAGAAGTAATTACATTTAGCTGAAGTGAGGTGACAATGGCAGAGCGGCTAGCGCTGGTGCCTGACACATCTTAGGATGTGGATCCGACTCACTCGGTGTGTGGTTTGCGTGTCCTCCCCTTGTTTGTATGGGTTTCCTCTGAGCGCTCTGGTTTCCTCCCATAGACATGTTTTAGATGAATTGGTGACCCTTAATTGTGCTTATTGTGACCGAATGAGTGCGTTACCTTACTGTGCTAGGTAAATGATTGTAGGTAGTCCAGTAGAGTCTATATAGCATAATCACCTTGGATAAAAGGTGTCAGTTAAATTTTAGGTGATGATAATTACTGCTTTTCTGGAGAAAAGCATCTGCAAAGGGAATACACACACACATTTTCAGAACCGCTTGTCCCATATGGGGTCACGGGGAACCGGAGCCTACCCAGCAACACAGGGCGTAAGGCCGGAGGGGGAGGGGACACACCCAGGACGGGACGCCAGTCCGTCGCAAGGCACCCCAAGTGGGACTCGAACTCCAGACCCACCGGAGAGCAGGACTGTGGTCCAACCTGCTGCACCACTGCACCCCCTCTGCATCGCCTGTCCCATATGGGGTCGCGGGGAACTGGAGCCTACCCGGCAACACAGGGCGTAAGGCCGGAGGAGGAGGGGACACACCCAGGATGGGACGCCAGTCCGTTGCAAGGCACCCCAAGCGGGACTTGAACCCCAGACCCACCGGACAGCAGGACTGCAGTCCAACCCACTGCAGCAAAGGGAATAACTAAATGTAAATGCAATGAGGTGTAAAAGAAGTCAGTTTTGACAGCTTGCAGGTGAACCGTGGACTTGTGGTCTGTGTTTCTCGGCAGGTAGCTGGTTTGGTCACCTGTCCCACAGGTAGTTCAAGAGACGGGACTCAGTGTCACAGAGTGTCCCTGTTCTGACCACCCACCCGGGCGGCTGAGTCCTCGCTCGGTGACCTCACACTAAGAGTTCCTTCGCTAGAAGGCACTGCGGGGCACAGGGCTGGTTTGAATCTGTTTCAAACACTACCGCAAAGTGGGGCGGCATCCCTCGTAAGCACCACGGCGCTGGCCTACACGCGGTGGCTCCCGAGGTCGGCTGCAGGAACACGCTCTCCCTTGGGGATGTGCCGAAACGCCGGCCCGACCCCCAACAGGTGTCTGGCGGGACAGCGGCGCGGCTCCCTGCGAACGCACCAGAAGCGCTCCTTTCCTTCGCAGCCCCAAGTCCGCGTGCACGGACGCGGCGCGGAGTCTCGGAGGGCAAGACGGGAGGGCGCTGACTCATGGAAGTTTCGCACATACCCCGTGTCTGTTACAACATCTGCATGGTTTCAACACTTCCCCTTCGCCCGGCCTGTGCTTTTGCTCTCTCTTCTCCTCCTTTCCTCCTCTCTCTCTCCCTCAGACGCTGTCACTCCTTCATCTCGGCGCGGTGTGTTAGCGAGGGTGTCCGCTCGGCGGCTTCAGCTACGCCTTTAAAGAACGCGCGCGGTCCTTTACGCCAGCCTGACATGCACGCCGCCTTTCAGCCTGCCTCCGTCTAGCAGTGGATGGAGGGATGTGAGGAGAAATACGCAGGGCGAGAAGAGCGCGGCGCAAACACAAACCGATTACCGCTGATCGTCACACCTCTCGCTTTTGGACGGTGAGTTTTTGTCTTTCGGCTGCCGAACTCAACAAATGTACGCGGATAGAGATTTCCTTATAGGGAAAACGTTTACCCGGATTACCTGGGCAATCCGTTCTGCTTGTAGTACAGGTTATAAAGAGACAAATGTTTTGTTTTTAGTCAGGTGCCTGACTGTGTGGGCACGCGTCTGCTGTTACTCTGTTGTATACCCCAGTTTGTATGCGGCTGTAAGGGTAGAGCCGTTATCAGGACACCTTCTCGGCACATGTCCTGTCTAGCGCCGAACCCATGTTCTTCTAGCTCTGTTCTTTATATGGCTCAATTTTGTGTCTCACGGTGCAAAGAAATGGTTTGACTACGGTAATACCTGTCCGCCACCCACGAAACGGCCGTCGGTTGATCTCCTGTACATTTCGGAGATCCTCGTATATTCAATTGCCCGTGTAGTTTCCCCCGGTTCCTACTGTAAAACTTCCCCCTTCAAAAATGCGCGGCTGACTCAAGTTTGCGAAAAAAGACTATTTGCGTGGAACCGCACATCCTGCCGTGACTTTTTTTTATTCTTACGAGGCCCTCTCAGTTGTAGATTAAAGCCACGAGAAAAGCTGAAATGAGCCGTTGATTAACCATTTCATTTGAAGCTTTTTGCTCTTACGTAAGGTACTGTTAGCAGAATGAGAAGCTGGAAACGTGTGACGCTAGGCTGAGTCTACGCCGTGGGCTGACAGGAAGTGGTACGTTGTGTTTCCTCTCTTGGTTCAGACCTGCTCTCAAACCGCACACCCTGGTCACCGGGGGTGGTCCGTCCTCCATCGCGACAGGCACCGCTGTCAGTTTGTTCCGATCGCAGGTACCGATTTCAGCGTGTTGCGCGGCGCAGCCGATTTGAATAAACAGCCCGCTCGGCCATACTGACACCGTTCGGGGATCTGCGTCGGTCCGGCGTGTTTGAAAACCTCAGAAGCAAACACCTCCAAACTCTAAGCAATTCAGAGTAAACAAAAGTGCATTCAACAGTAGGTAAACAGCTTTAGAAAAGGCACATGACTATCACGCACGCTTTATTTATCCATTTGCTAATCCTATATCACACCAATGGCTACCTGTACAACTGAGTCTGATAGGAAATGCGAACGAGTCCATGACCGAGGATGTGATGCAAGTATGGGGAGCTGTGAGGAGTTCAGCAGAGGAGTGGGTTTGGAAAAGATGTGCTTTTACACCCTTCTTGAATACTGAGAGGAATTCAGCAGTTCTGAAAGACAGAGGGAGTTCATTCTATCACGCTGGGGCCAAAACCAAGAACCTTCAACCTTTTGATTTTGGCCCCTCTGTGTGTGGGACCACTAAGAGGACATTGGTGGAGGAGCGCAGCGCTCTTGCTGTGATGTATGGAGCGATCGGGTCGTGCAGGTATGAGGGTGTACATGCTTTGTTGCTCTTGTTTGCCGTAGACAGACTTGAAGTTGATACAGGCAATACGCGAGGGCAAAAATCTGCAATGAGTTAAGATCATTCAGCAGTTTTTTAAGTATGATATGATGTAATGGTTCTTAAGCAGCTCATGACCATTCCTTCTAAATATTGTTGAAGGCTATAATGCATTTCTTCTGCACTGTGTGTTTTATGGATGGAGATTCAGAAGAAACTCTGTTTTACCAAGCATCGATTTAAAGTATCGTTTAACGGACAAGAGCTCTGCAGCAGCTCCTTAACCACAGGGATGAAGAATGAAGGCACTCAGATGTGATCCATTTCGTTCTGTTTCATGGGTAAATAGTAATATTTTATGCGGAAGCAGGTAGTTGAAAAATACACCCAGTCTGCTCTCCGCTGTACGCTGATGTCTAGCTGTGCATATCACTGTTCTTCCCAGTCTTGAAATCATTATTTTATTTTGTTTTCTGGTCAAATGAGTAAATCATAAGTATTGCCTTTCCGACTCTAGCAGAAAGCCAAAAAACAGCTCCGGCAAATCCACTCACGGGATCGCGGGAGCCGTAATAGGATTATAGCAGATCGTCTCGGTCTCTGTTTACATTGTGAGACACTTGCGGTGGGCCGCCTGGCAGCCATAAACACCGTGCAGTATGACAGTCATCAAATGTTTTCCCACTCATGTTTTTTCCAGTAGCTCGGCGTGTCCTGGTCTATTTAGTGCTTTATTATTTTGGTTTTTTTTTTTTTTTTGGATGGGGAAGGCTGTATGTACTGTGTCTTTAAGAGGTTCAGTTCCTTTCTTTCTTTTCTTCTGCTCTCTCTTTCTTTCAGTCAATTTTGGCTTGCTTGCAGTGTATCGTAAAGACAGGGGTATCATCCTGTGTGAGGAGGTTGGCGCCGTTGGTCGTTTTAAAGTTGTCGATGATGCTGCAGGCATCTCCACCCCCTCGTAATAAGTGGCAGCGGTGAGTTTCCCGTGCGGATTTATGTCAGGCTCACTGTTTACCTGTCCACGTGCTGTTTGCCCGCACCCGTGAGACCGATTATCCACACCAGTGCACTTTGTGTAAACAGTGTGACCTCATGGCTCCTCATGGGAGCGGAAGCGCAGGGATGAGACGTTACCTCACGGCAACAGAGACCAGAACAATGAGATCTGACCAAGGAAATAGCTTCTAACTCTCCATTTCCCACATCGTACCCAAGCCCGGTCTAGGTTAACCTGCTAGTGTAGCCACCCGCTTATTGTGAACAAGCCAGCCACGATGTCATCCCCCTATATGTGTTCCAAGCTTTGACGCAAGTAGGCGTTTTGTGTGTAAACACAGTAGGCCTTGGTGTTCAAGCAAATCGGCAGTTGCAGTTTTCCATGATTCTACAAATCACTGCGACATCTGTCCAGCAAGGGAACGAGAGCAAAGGTGGAATGCAGAGGAATGAACCTATAAGTGTGGGTCAGTTTCCTTCTGGACTGGGACTGATGATGAGGTTGAAGGACGGTTGGGTTCGACAGGTTCCACATTAGATCGGAGGTTCGGAACCTTTTCTAGGCCACGGACCCCGTTAAGAATCTGATGGAAGCTGAGCACCCCGCCCAGGAAAGCCTTTCCACGGACCCCCAGGTTTAGAAGCCCTGCTCCAGGACAAACTTCTTAGTGTCTTTGCATACTCGGGAGTGTGCCACCGAACATCTGTGGCCATCGGTTTTAATGGTGGCAGGTGTCACTGGATTACTCAGAGTACGAGACGTTATTGCAGTGACTAAATCGTGTACGAGTGTGACTGGTTTTGAAATTAGTGCTTCGAGAACAAAAAGGAGCCCCTTCCGCTGGGACACTGAAAGTGTTCGGTGCAAAAGGAGCACATGGTGCAAAAGAGGAAACATGCTTTCAGTGAGACGGAACATCGTACTTCGTTTGCACGCACCCCGGATGCCTTTATCTGATGCAATGCACGGCCGCACTCGGACCTCCCGCTGAAAAAGGACCCCTCCGTACCGTACTCTTCGGTAGGGGTGCATTGCCGTTGAACGGACCGGCTGCTCAAGTATCCCCACACAGCACCGTGTAGTTATTTGACACACTTCTCCACAGCAATTTATGTTGTTAAGCTACTTACAGTTATTTACTTATTTATACAGCTGAGTAATTTTGCTGGAGCAATTTAGAGGAAGTATGTTGCTCAACGGTACTACGGCTGGAGGTAGGAGTTGAACGTGTACCCTTTAGATCCAAAGGCAGCAGCATTAACCACTCCGCTACCAGCTGCCAACTCTAGTACTGAAAGTACAGGAATGATCCAATTGGGGACATTAAACAATGCCTTTATCAGCCTGTATTAATCAATTTATTTAACAACCGCTGATGAATATGGAGTTGTAGCATCTGATACTTCGTTAATATCGGTTGTCAGCTGAAGTTTTCCTGAAGAAACACAGGCTGCAGTCAAAGACATTTTCTCTCTGTGTAAGAATACATAACCAGCGTTATTGGTTGCGAGGGGATCATGCATTGGATGCGTGGATTGCATTTTTAATAAAAAAACCCTTCTTCCCTGTTTTCTTTTGTCAGAACGAAAACTGTAAATACAATGAATGAATAGTTCTTTTTCTGGTTGCTCTGTTATTAGAAGAGGCCAGTGTTTGGAATAACAGTTGATGATTTGTGACTGTAGTTGTTCACCCTTTCACGAGCACCACTGACTTCCTGGACAGTTTTGCATTTGTCAAGGAAGGGCGCTTCATGTTTTTCAATGAAATTGAAATGCGTCTGTTCCGGAGTTATATGCAAATTATGAAAATGTACACCCACACCTATGTATGTGTTACAATTGTCATTTGTAAAATGACAAAGTGATTCACATTTCTGCCACTCTACAAAAACCATATAATTTTTGATTCAGGTTGGCAGCTGGAAGAGAAGATGGAAGTCGGGTCTCTGGGGTGGTCCGAAAGCATGCAGGGCACTTGAAAGAGGAGCAGAGCCACGTGAGGGCTGAGCGGAGGATCAGTATGTCCACAGTACGCCTGCTCAGGGGCACAGGTGTTTGTCTAAGTGGAGCGATGCACTAAAGGCCCTAGTCTGTGTGTTCGACCCCCAGGGATGTCCCAGAGTCCTGGCTTTGATGTCCCGTCAGAAAGGATACATTTTATTATTATTATTATTATTAGTTGATGCTCATCTCCAAAACAAAATACAACGTATACAGCTGGGCAACTTTTACTACATCAATTTTGCATGTGTACTTTGACCAGGGGTTCTACAGCAGGAGGTGGGGTTCAGACCCAGGTTCCGCAGTTACGCGGCAATGACGTGGCAGCCGCTACGCCGCTTGCCGGCCCTATTTACGAGAGTGAGTTAAGAAGACGTGTCCATTAGACCCAGCTGCCTCGTGGCACGCTTGTAAGGGCTGCTTGTGTGGAAACGTTCAGAAACGGAACTGTGACGAGTTTCACATAGCGCTGTTCGCGTACCGCACTTTTCTTGAGAAGATAGTTTTTTGCCTTGAATACATCAGAAACAAATCAGAGCCACTGTGTGACTCTCACCTCAAAATCTGAATTTAGACTCTATGTATTGTGCGCGGCGGGGGATACGGTGCGCGTACCCGACACGCACGTTCGTCAGCGTCGGCACCGTTCGCCGCGCAGGGCCGCTCTGTCGCTCTTATTTCCAAGCCCAGGAGCCCCCCCCCGCTATGTTAGATTAACTCCAAATGGGCTCGACTGAGCGCTCATATTTGAAATGACCCTGTGATAAGAAAATAGACACGGGGGGATAATAAATAAAAATAAGGAGTGGGAGACTGCCAATTTGTAGGGGCCTAAAAATACCCCATCCTCGGAAAGGTCATGCTTTTAAAGCGCAAAAAAAATAGAATTTGTTTTGAACGCTGCCAAGATTAAAAAGGCACGTCTTTATTAACCCTAATCTCTCAGCAGCGGCGCGTTGCATAACTCATCAATTAGAGCGAGAGACGGTTACTGGGAGGAGGAGAAATCAAGAGAAAGAGAGAAATGAGCGCAAATACAGCAGGATATTACTTGAGCGGGCGACAGTTCCTCTTCCACAGGTATACTGATGACAGACGAGGTGTGCGGACATGTTCGCGTTTGCGGCGCGCCTGAAAAATTAGTTTTTTCTTCTGCTTCGTTTTGTTTTACTCAAAAGTAAGCGTGCTGACATATATCCTTCATTTTAGAAGGAGAGGTTACCACTATGGCACTTCGCGGGGGTTTCTTGAGACCGGTCCACGAGCGCGTCTTATTAAAAGAGAGTCAGGAGAAGTGTAGTGTAGTAACTGGTCCGTTTTAAACTGGAGACTCACAGGATGTCACATTTCCTCTCTTGGTTCTTGCGCTACACCCACCTCTCTGAGTTCAGGAAGGACAAATCTCTTCTCTCTGCAGCATCTGCCGGTAGAGATTTTGCATTCGGGCCTGAGGTTGTAGTCACTCCATTTTGACCTTGTTTCCACCTCATTATAAGAGACACTTTTAAAATTTGTTCCTAATAAGGAGGGATTCTTATCCTCCGTAGGAAAGGGACATGCGTTCGGAGTTACGTCTTGCCTATAAACCAAAATGACACGCGTGCGTTGCCAGTCTAAAGTCTGAGTGCGCGGAAGAGCGAGTGAGAGAAAAGCAACACGCAGCATTTGTGTCCTACATCCGTGGGATGTGCCGTTTCTAGGTTTCTAGCAAGCCGTCTCATACTTCGCCAAAAAGTATCGGCAGCGATCTGTTTTCAGATGAAGACAAGTTATCGCGGACACTTTTTGGCACGATGTCCGACGTAAATCCGTACGTGCGCGTTTAAACAAATTCACAGGTACGTGGTTTTTTTTTGTTCGTTCTCTTTCCTCTCAGCTCGGTCCAGTTGGTCTGCTGCCCCTTGCCTTAATCGGAGCTGTAGCGGGTCCTTCCGTTCTCCTTACGCCATCGTACCGGAAACACACCGTCGTCCACTTGTTGACGGTGATGAAAAACGATTGCCACATTGCCATTTCTCACACCGATCGGTAAATTGTAGTAATCCCAGAACCTCCAGGGTTGTTTCGACCCGGCCTTTTTCTTCCGTGAAACAAAGCTGTCCTTTCATGACTTTCACAGGGCTAGAGGAGAGCACCCCAAGCAGCATATGGGGAAGTAGGACTTTTATGAGTAAAGTGACATTTATTTGGTGTAAGATTACGCAGGTTCGTTGAGCAACACACTCTTTATGGAATCCTGTTTGCACCACCCTGGTGCTTATGAGCAAGGCCTTACAGAGTCGCAGCGCTTTAATGACTCACGTTAAGCGCACTCTGGGCCAGCAGGTGGCATAATGGTTAATGATGCCATCTTGCCTACCTGTCGTAATACGCTAGGGTCACCCCAGTCGTGTACTCGCTCTGAGCCCGGTCGTCCACGCGGACAGGTTGGCGCAGCGAATTCGCTTGGCTTTTGCCCTTTCTTTTTTTTTTTGGTTGTTGTCATCGTTGCCGACATGATGTATGCAGCGCAAAAGTGTCGGGTTAATTCTGCTGTGTTTTCAGCTCATTCCTCTGCTGTATGAGGAGTAAGGCGCTGCGTACAGAACCATGATCAGAAGTGTTCTTCTGACAGGAAACCAGCGCTGTGCAATCCTGGACTCTTATCACAGCCTCTATCAACTGTGCTCATTTTCAACGTTCACGCACAATGCCCCGAGACTCATTTCCTTTCCGTTTCTACGTCATTTCCGTTTACGCTTAAGAAATTCGGTTTCACGGAGTCGTCAACATGAAATCTCATTGATGCTTTTATCGGAACGGTACATCCGAAATAAACATATTCATAGAAAAAGAAAAATGTAGACTCGTAGCAAATGGCAGCTGTCAACAGTGCAGCATATTTACTAATTGAAGGCACTGTAGGGGACATTACCTGAACACTGATGTAACAGTAGATAAGTGAAGGTTCCAATCAGTGTAAGTGTGTCACCGGTCGATCCTACACGTCGATTCTCTCGTTTGCTCATGTCCCCTCGGTCCTCCCTGTACCGTATTGATAATTTTCACCCGCAGTGCGGCGTGATGCCCGCATTCACCTCGATGGCATCTCTGCGTTGTAATGACAGCACGGGCAGTCGCCATTCCCCGCTGGAGAGGACAAGCGCGCACGGCCATCTTCCAGAACGTTCATTTCCGGGGAAGCGCATAAAGGGATTCATAAATGAATTCGGATGCGTTGCGAAACACTAACCTGCCGCGTTTCGGCACTGCAGGGTGGACGCGCTTGATGTCCTGTGCCTCAGCAAATTGTTTCAGACTTCCTGGATGATGAACAAAATCACCTTGATACCGTGGCGTCATCTGTCCCAGAAGTCATAGTGTTTAACGATTGAATCGTTTTCACCAGAAGTGTGTTGCGTTTCACAAATTGAAGGTGAGACCCGGAGACGCAGTGGCCAGGTCCTGGAGGGCAAGCCCGACCTCTTGGGTTTGTCAAAGCTGCGCGCGGGGACGTGCCGACAGCACGTGTACACGAGAGCGTTCCGGATCGTCTGATGAGTAGCACTTGCGCCGAAGTCACGACGGGGGGAATGATTGTTCTCCACCAATACGGCCGAGATGCCAAACCAGCTCCTGTAGGTGCCATCTGGTCTGGCTTGACTGCTACACGGATCTGTATTGTCTACTTTCTATTGCTGTAGCACACAGCACACTTAGAGTGAGTCTAACACAGGTTTAAAGCAGCATCTAAGCTGTAAATATTTCAGCATTAGAAAAAAACTAAATTCGCTCATTCATTCATTCGTTCATTGTTTCATTATCAGCGACTGCTTGTCCAGTGCAGGGCTTTGGTGAGCCGGGTCCTTTCCCAGAAGCATAGGGCATGAGGCAGGGTGTACCCTGAACAGAATGTCCCTCCATCACAGGGCATGTAATTTGAAGAAGTGTGTGTCATGTTTAGTTTGCAGATGTTAGGACAGCTAGTAGCTTCATGGTTAGAAGTGCTGCCTTTGCATCCAAGGGTTGCTGGTTTGATCCCCAGCTGTAGTACTCTTGATCAATGCACTTACCCTAAATTACTCTGGTTACATTACCCAGCTTTATAAATGGGTAAATAATTGCTGGTAGACTGACACTGTAAGTCTCTTTGAAGAAAAGTGTCAGTTAAATGAATAAATGTTTGTCTGTGTATGGCTTCTTACTCATCTTCAACAAATGCGATGTGTTTTCTCCTGGAACTGAGAATTGTATTATTTTGTTCATTATTCATACCCTGCGATGTACATGGATCCCCTGCAGGATGTGCCCCTCCTAACCTTGCGCCCAGTGATTCCAGTACAACCTGACAAGGATAAGTGGTTTACGAAAAGTGACCGAGTGTGAGTTTATTAGATATTTGTGTCCACAAAAACAAAATTGTTATACATTATCTGCATTTAGAGTTGGAAAAATTACTGGAGCATTTTGGGATGTGTATTTGAGTAGTTAAAGGTACAGCAGCAGTAACACACACACACACACATTTTCAGAACCGCTCGTCCCATACAGGGTCATGGGGAACTGGAGCCTACCCGGTAACACAGGGCGTAAGGCCGGAGGGGGAGGGGACACACCCAGGACGGGATGCCAGTCCGTCGCAAGGCACCCCAAGCGGGACTCGAACCCCAGACCCACCAGAGAGCAGGACTGCGGTCCAACCCACTGCGCCACCGCACCCCCTGCAGCAGTAACATTTACCATGAATAAAACATGACCAGAAGGTTCTGGGATCCAATCCTCCTGTTATATCTTTAGGAAAATGTCCACGTCCGTATTGTTTCTTTGATACTTAAAATGTCTAGTTTCCATAAACTGATTAATTTAATTGTGTCCTCGTAGTAGAACTTGGGATGATGCTCGGTAGGTTATGTTTAATTTTCGCGAGTGCATGTGTAGATAAATCCAAACGGTGGTTCCAAAGCTCGCATTTGTTGGCGGGAATTGGAGCTGCGCTTTCCTTCGGAGGTTTCCAGTGCCGTTCGAGGGTTTCAGGGTGCTTTTTGAGTCTCACCTTTTCTCTCGTGTTTAGGCGCCTGTGAACGTCCAGGGCGCTGTTGTCACTTCGCATGTCCCTTTATGTTTAGCTGTTCTCCCAAATGGCCCATCAGCAGACAAAAGCCTTTTGTTTTACCCTGTATTCTTTCCCTTTTTCATCCTATTGTGATTCACATTACTAACACATAGCATACAGTACAGGCGTCCTCTGTTCGTGACAGTTGGGCCAAATGTAATTGGAAAAGAATGAAGGGTTAAGCTTTTTGAAAATTAAAAATAACCCATGGAATCAGATGGCTAGCGTATGCTAAAAATGACATTTTTTTTTATAACGGACACAGGATCAGTGGAATGCTTGTGTGATTATGTGTGGGCACACGCGCCAGAGTCTGCCTGCTATATATGGGTCTGCGTGTCATAACATAGACCCAGCTAACTGCTTATGCCACAGTCACATGACACATCACGTTGCCCTTTTTTTTCCTGCTTCTACATAACACTTCCTGCCAGGGCGGAGAACACTTCTTATGGTGTGTCTGGTGGGATCGCTCAATTAGATTGGGATTCTGACCCGAGCTGCCGTGAGATACAACAGACCGGGTTTATTCTGGAGAAACTGAGCAAAGAATATTGAATATCACCCCTTGTGTGCTTTATGGGAAAAAGGGGTTGACCGTTCAGTTCCCTGCAAGCATAGAAGAAATTATCTGCTAGTTCCAGAGTTTGGTTTCAGATGAAATGGTCCGTGGCGAATTGGAAAATTAGGCCATCCCACACAGTCAGCGCAATATTAACTACAGCAAGTGGGGAAAAACTTGCTGTAATTAAAGTTCTAAGGTAGCTCCTGACATGTAGTGGCTTCTGAAATGTGTCCTGTCCTGTTCTCTGTTTGTTTACTCGCTTTGTACATCAGTAAAGACTATGTAATGTGGGAGCTATGACTATTCGGGTGGTAAGTTGGATCAGCGGGTAGCGCTGGAGCCTCACCGATCATGGGCTTTGGGTTCAGACGCGAGTCTGAAAACTTCTTTCCTGTTCTCTATTTGATCCTGCGGGTTTCCTCCAAGTACTGCGGTTTCCATCCACAGTCTAAAGTCAGATGTTTCAGTAGAACAGGAGACTGAATCGCCCTTAGTGTGTGTGTGTGTGTGTGTGTGTGTGTGATTCAGTAAAGCAGTGCGAGTAGCTTAGTGCTGTAAGTCATTCTGGAGAAAAGTGTCCGCGTAGTGAATAAATTTATAAATGTAATATTGAAGAGATGCTTGGGTCATTATCATAATCAATGCAGGATTTCTGGATCTCCTGTATTTCAAGGCACACCAGCACACACACTGACCCAGTGTGTCCACCCAGCTGCCCATACACAGTACGCCGGACTTTCACGCCTTCGCTTTATGCCACTGGAAGCCAGCAGCGTCTCTGAAATGTTACACCTCATTATCTCTGCTGCGTTGTGTGCCAAAAGAGTCTGACCCACTTCCTAAAGCAGGATGGGCAGTCCAGTTTCCAATAGCCAGAACTCTGTCACCTTTTACCTGAAACACCAGCAATTGGAATAGTGACTTTAATGAAGTAATTATAATCTAAGCTGTCACAAAAATGTGCACAGCCTACTCCCATTCAGGACTGGAATTGTCTGCCATGTGTATCCCGGTCTGCGGTGGCAGGGAGTCTTCCTGTCCGCCGAGGGTGGGAGGAGAAACCAGCAGGCGCCGGCACGGTGGATGCTCTCGGCACACAGCTTCAAAGTCTGTTATTCGCACGGTGCCAGTTGGTTCACGCTATGCGAAACGGGCATCGGTCGGAGGAGCATGTGTCCGACTGCCTTCCGCCACCTGGACAGGTGCGAGGCTGCCGGGTGTAGCCGAGCGCAAGAGACACCGGGCATCACACGACAATAATCGAGGAGAAGAGAAGATCGGGAAAACGGAGAAGAGGAAAAGAGCAGTTCCTGCTAAGCGCATCCTGCTGGGGAGCTGCCCGCTGACCTGTGTCCGTGTTTCAGTACACAGGTCCTGTCCCGGCAGAGCGCGAGCCTCCCATGGTGCGGAGCGGGACGTCCTCCGGCAGGACCCAGCGGGCGGCCACGCAGCGCCCGAACACCTGCTGCTTCTGCTGGTGCTGCTGCTGTAGCTGCTCATGGTACGTCATACACTCTCTATGCCTCCGCATACGCCTCGTGTGTCACGGCAGGTAAATAGCCTTGTGGAACTTCCCTCCCAAGTGCTGCTGTGTGTGATTCTGCCTGGCCTGTGTCACACTCGAGACATGAATCCATGAATCCTCATTGATGCTTTGCATTTTGTTGTGTGGTGTATGAATGCAGTACAGTAGTGCGCTGTGATTTTTTTTTTGTTTGTTTCCCCGTGAGGATAATTGTATTTATTTCATTTTTATTTTTAATATTTCTTCATTGACATGTTCATGAAAAAGTCTTAGTCTACTCTTGCAGGAAGACCTCAGTGTTAAAATAGGTAGCGTAGTGGTTCAGATCCTGGACATTTAAAATCCCACGTGGCCTGCTGCTGCACCTTAAAGCTATATCTTTAATCTTAATAATTTTAGCGAACATGTCAATATGTAGAAATGAATGAAACATTTACTGGACAATATGGCTCGTTCTGGATAAAAGTGCAATGTTATGATTGTACAATATGAGCAACAGGCATTTTTGCAATGGGCAATATGCCTGTTGCATTTGGTACCATTGTACATATTACTGACCATATGTAATACACTAGCATTCAGAAGTGTGGAATCCTGCGGAAATGTTCATGTTTTTGAAAGAATTGATATATTGGTTTAATAAAGCTGCCATTAAGTTGATTTAAAACTATAGCCAGGATATCATTATTAATGTTGCAAATGGCTGTTACTGATGGAAATGGCTTACAGGCAGTCCCCACATTACGAATGAGTTCCATGTCCGCAGTCTGGTATGGTGGGTATCTAACGTCAGTTTGTCAACTGTTTGTCTTAATATATTGTATATTTTGTACCTTTCTGTGCATAAAAAAACACTAAAGAAACACTTCCGGATACACTAATTTTTAATGTAACAATACAGCAATAGTAATAATAGTACAATGTAATGATAATAGGGGGTGCGGTGGCGCAGTGGGTTGGACCACGGTCCTGCTTTCCGGTGGGCCTGGGGTTCGAGTCCCGCTTGGGGTGCCTTGCGACGGACTGGCGTCCCGTCCTGGGTGTGTCCCCTGCCCCTCTGGCCTTGCGCCCTGTGTTACCGGGTTAGGCTCTGGTTCCCCGTGGCCCCATATGGGACAAGCGGTTCTGAAAATGTGTGTGTGTGTGTGTGTGTGTGTGTAATGATAATAATAATAATTATTATTATTATTGTAATAAATGTAACTACAGTATTTATAATAGAGAGACATAATAGATATAGAAATAGATAATAATAAATGTTACTACTGTCATGATGAACAGAGGACACGGATGAGGCTGGACCCAAATGCAGGATCGTTTATTGAGAATCGAAGGACTAAACGTTCTCGTGGTCGGGGAGTCGGGGACGGGCGAATGGTTGTTCGATGGACAAACTGGACAGAGGCGGGGATCCGAAATCGTGGTCGAGGGACAAGGCGGGCGGTCGTTATCAAAGAGACGCGGAACGGGACTGAGAACGATGAGAAGGGACGGTTGTGTCAAGTGAGATTCCGCACCTGGGGAGAGGTTGGGAAGTGTCTTTTATAGCCGAGTGCTTCGATTGAAGCTGCCGATTGAGGTGCGGGGTGTGTTCGTGACAACTACAGTATTTATAATAGAGAGTGTGTGTGTGTGTGTGTGTGTGTGTGTGTGTGTGTGTGTGTGTGTGTGTGTGTGCGTGCAAAACATTAAAGAAACTTTAATGTTCGCTTATCCAGCGTTCGTTGACGTTTCACCTTTTTCCGATCGCTTTATTTCCATTTCAGTTTCAGTTGTGATTGTTTTCCTTTTCTTTGATGCATCACATTTACACTTTGGTGCCATGGTTAGGAGGGTAAAAACAAAAAAATTAAAGCCAAATACAGTAACACAAAAGACACTTAACAGCAACGTGGTCCGACTGAAAAGAAGAAAGTCTGTCCTACGTAGGGCTCACGCAACCCGCCCACGAGCCGACGAAGCTCTGTAGACACGCAGTGTTTTGATGCGGGTCACAAAGTAGCGCATGTTTGTTATTACAAACCACACACACACACACACACACACACACACATTTTCTGAACCGCTTGTCCCATACGAGGTCGCGGGGAACCGGAGCCTACCCGGTAACACAGGGCGTAAGGCCGGAGGGGGAGGGGACACACCCTGGACGGGACGCCAGTCCATCGCAAGGCACCCCAAGCGGGACCCGAACCCCAGACCCACCGGAGAGCAGAACTGTGGTCCAACCCACTGCGCCACTGCACCCCCTTTATTACAAACCATTGTATGTCCATTACGTTTATTTATTTAGCAGACATTTTTGTCCAAAGCGACTTCCAATGAACTCTGTGTAGTGTTATCAGCCCACACCCCTTATTCACCAAGGTGACTTACACTGCTGGATACACTACTTACCATGGGTCACTCATCCTTACATCAGTGGAACACACTCTCTCTCTGTCACTCACACACTATGGGGGAACCTGAACAGCATGTCTTTGGACTGTGGGAGGAAACCAGAGCACCCAGAGGAAACCCATACAGACACGGAGAGGACGTGCAGACTCCTCACAGACTGAGCGGGGATTGAACCCACATCCTCTCATATCACTCAGGCACCGCGCCGCCCTGTATGTACAATATGTATGTATGTATAGTAACTCAAATTTTTTATATAATAGGCTTAATTATGAAGTTTTCATTTCATTGTCACTTAAGGGTGACAAAAAAGTTTTACTTCCGGTCAGTAAGGGTGTGGTTTGTAACTACAGGTTGCATGTAAGTCAGACGTTCATAACCCGGGGACTGCCTGTATTTATAATTTGTTATTCACATATGACCCCATTTTCAGCAGCCATTACTCATTTGCTAATGGTAATCTCTATTGGTAATGGTCCTAAAAGTAGAGAAACCTTTGTAATTGTTTCAGCACAGCTGAAACCCACTATTCTGTTCAACAAAGCAAGTAAATTGTCAAGTAAATTGTCAAGTAAACTGTCTTTTCTTGGGTTGCAAGATACTGCCATTCCTAATGCTCATCATTTCTGGGTTCAAAAATGGCCAAAACAAGACAGCTTTCTTAAGAAACGCATCAATCTATGGTTGTTTCGCGAAAAGAAGGCTATTCCAGCAAGTCAGGTTGCCAAGACACTGAAGGTTTCCTACAAAGGTGTCCACTGCTGTCTTGAGAGACGAGGGCAAACTAGCTCTAAGCGGGATAGAAAAAAGCAAAAGGCCCAGATACACAACTGCACAAGAAGATGAGCACATCAGGGTCTGTAGTTTGAGAAACAAGCTTCTTATGGGTCCTCAGTCAGCTGCTGTTAGTTTACAAAAAACCAGTGTCATCTGTGCTGACAAGACGACTCTGGGTCGCTGGCCTTAGAAGCAGAGTTTCAAAGAAAAAGCCATGTCTGCAACTGACAAATAAGAATAAAAGGCTAAAATGGACAGACGAACAGTCATTGGATGGTGCATGATGGGAGAATAGTATTGTGGACAAGTCTTTGCTGTTGTAGATGACCAGAAGTAGAGTACATTTCCAAGCTTACTATTTCGCTGAGCTCGGCTTAATTTGTGGAGAACATATCAACAGCTGGTTTGCACCAGGAGAACTAGATCTGCTGCAGCCCAAGAAGTGGGCTCCACTGTTTCTCTATGGAAGGCGCTCCAGCCTTCGCTCCTTTCTGGCCCGCAAGTCCGCGAAGGACGAGGACGCCCTCCTTTGCCAGCGAAGGAAGTCCTGAAGGGTTTGGTCTCCTGTCAGCAGGGCAGTATCCCCAGCACATCCCTTTAGCTTCTTGCAGGCTGTGGTAAACACACTCGAGTCTTGTCATCACAGGCCACTGGACACATGTGTGAGGTTTTGTGTTGTCACACAGATTGTCGGACAATGGGCACTTATTAGTAAATAACATAGTGAAGGTATGATTTTGTTCCTGGGGGGAATATACAGAATAGCGGTCTAATGTTGTAAGGTTCCTTTCCACATCAAAATTCATATTAGTGATAATAATATTAAAAATAATAAATTTTATTTCATATAGGACCTTTAAAAGTATCTTTTCCATAGTGTAGTTGACCTAAAAGTCATTTGGTTTAGTTTCTGAACTAAGTAGTGATTCACCACACTGGACAGATGAAGAGGCATGACTGCAAAGGATGTCTTTCTTCAATCTCAAAGTCGGTTTTGTTTCTTTTTTTTTCCTCGATGCATCCAAGTCTAGTCTGCAGCCGCATTCTGCACGGCGCGGTGAGAGGAGCGTGGCTGGTTTTACGGAGAAGCCGCTGCTGAACTTTGTGTCGGTGGTAATTCTCGCGTTAACTAGTTCTAGTTTGCCTTTGACAGGGCGTGCAGGGCAAGGAAGTCCTGGCCTCCGCTAGAGCAGAGAGAAAGATGGAGCGCGTGGAGGGGGAGGAAGATGCTGGAAGCAGAAACCGTCATTGAGGCCTTGCAGTTTTTGGATATTAAAAGATAGATAACTATTGGGGCAGAGGCCAGTGCCAGTTTGATCAGCGCAAATATTAGTCGGGACGCTCGTCTCCTTCTCTAGGACTGCTGCCTTTGTGTGTGTGTGTGTGTTCATAGAGAGAAAGAGAGAGTACTTCTCTCCTGGGCTCATAACCCCACCTGAGGGCTGGGTCTCCACGTGCGCTGTAAAGCAGGGCTCTCTGGTGTCTTGTCAGGTTCCCTGCTCTGCCTAAATGAAAAACAACATTTGTGCCTTTTACCACCCATGGCGGTTAAAGCTGATTCAGACAGGGACACAAACAGGAAAGGAGGAACCAGGAGGCGTCAAGATTTCTTTGTAGATGTGAGGCAGATCAGAGCTGAACGCTGTGATGTCTACACAGAATGTGTCCATACTGACTTCATGCTGCTTTTTTTTTTCGTTGTCGGTGTTTGGTTTAAATTTGAATTTTATAGACGTTTTCCCGTTCATTTGTCTCATTGCATGATATCAACGGCCCTCTTGAGAAAGACTTGACCTGTTGCATAATTGTAACAGTGCGGTTGCCCTTGTGATCGTGTTTGTGTGTGTGTGCACGCATGCAAGTGTGCGTGTGCACGTGTCTAAGCTTGCATGCGTGTGTATGTGTGTTTCAGTGGACCCTGAGCAGTTATGGCAGTTGTGGGCTGTCCAGTTATTTCTCAATGCTGTTTCACCACCTTTCAGTCTTACTGTTAGGAATGAAGATGAGAATGGCAGGACGAAGCCCCAGGAGACCAAGCTGGAGACCATACCAAACTGTGAAGCTTGGTGAGTATACCTCACACACACACACACACACACACACACACACACACACACACACACACACTCCTGCCTTGCCTTGCCTTGTGGGAAAAACAATACATGACATTTGGATCCTGGCACACAATCTGCTGTCATTTTGCACCTTCCAAGCGAACAACTATAGTAGCGCAACAGTTTGACTTTGTAACCTGTCCTGACTCATGGCATGATGCACATATGACATCATTAGCCTTGGAACAAAAAACTCCCAAATGAAAATCAAGGGTAAAAAATAAAACTTCTGGGGGTCTAAGTGCCATTGGCTATCCACCCCTCCTGGGCATTCTAGATTAAGACATTTAAATCAGTTTACAACTGATAATGACATTGTAGCTGAGTGTTAACTTGATGTCTCAGTTCACAAAGGTCCATCTCATCCATCATGGCAGGTGGTCATCAGCTTCAGTCAGCATGAGCTGCTTGGCCTGATTATACTATAAATGTATACTATGGTATATACTATACATAGTTGCCAGGGCACCTGTGTCTTCTGTGGCACATGAAGTTTGTCACGAGTTACTTTTTCTGTGTGAGCTTCAAGTTTGTGTTTTGGATTTGACTATTCATCGCTCATTTTGTTTGTTTGATCCATTTGCTTCTGTTGTGAAGTCAGCGTGTCCATCGACAGCTGTCTTGTGATGAGCTCAGCAGTTTCAATCACATGTTTGAACCTCCTGCCCTTCCCATGTCTCCAGCACCAAACCCACGGTAGAGGAGATGCGGCTCTGGGCTCAGTCTTTTGACAAGCTGATGAAAAACCCAGCCGGGAGGAACGTCTTCAGGGAATTCTTAAGGACTGAATACAGTGAGGAGAACATGTTGTTCTGGCTAGCCTGTGAGGACCTCAAAACGGAGATCAACAAGACAGCCGTCGAGGAGAAGGCACGGATGATATACGAGGACTACATCTCAATACTCTCACCCAAAGAGGTACGACAGTCTTTCTGCAAGAACTAGTTTTCTTTTCTCGTTCCATGCAATTCCACGTTCATAAAGTAATTCGGGGTACGTCAAGGTGCGTTTCACAACAGACAAGAGAGCTTTAGGTACGGACAGCCGTAGCTTGTTTTGATTGATGCCACCATTTTGCCGTTACATAATACTCAAGTAGCTGCCTATAGAAATGTGACGCAGATAGGAAATACATAGATGATAATAGCAAAAGATCTTTCGTGTAAGAAGTTGCCAGGAGGGAAGTGGGTCCAAAAGTTTACTAATATTAAAAGGAATCCTGCCATCGCAGCAGAAAGATCCAAATGAAGATTGTTCAACCATGTGAGGAAAATTTCAAACATTTGTCAGTAGCAGAGGGGGTGCGGTGGCGCAGGGGGTTGGACCGGGTCCTGCTCTCCAGTGGGTCTGGGGTTCGAGTCCCACTTGGGGTGCCGTCCTGGGTGTGTCCCCTCCCCCTCCGGCCTTACGCCTTGTGTTGCCGGGTAGGCTCCGGTTCCCCGCGACCCTGTATGGGACAAACGGTTCAGAAAATGCGTGTGTGTCAGTAGCAGGAATACCTGTCATTTTGTGTGTTTCAGCCTAATTTGCAGATAGTTGACAGTTAGAGGCTTAAAAGTAGAACTTTCTGAAATTCAAAAAATACAGATATCATTGAAAAGCATAAATTGTTCTCCAAATCTGTGCATAAAGCTAAATTAACTAGAGAAGATTCACAGTTGCACAAAAGGAAAACTTTGTGGAACAAGCCAATGTCAAAGTACTTCCCAACAACGGGCCTCCAGGGCTGAGTGTCCAGGAGGTTTTTGTTCCAAGCAGCCATAAAACCTCCTGGTTCAGCTTACTGCGTTGAGTGAAGCCATTCATCTCCCCTCCTGAGCTCACAGTGTTGCAATAGCGGCTGGAGAACCTACTGGATTTGGCCCTCCAGGCCTGCGAGTTGAATAAATGTCCCATACCTCATATTTCAGTTTGGAGAATTGGATAGAAACACATTTCCAGTACTTTTCTGGATTTTCCATAACGTTTGTTAGCATTATCATTAATCCAGACATCGTAGTAGAACGATCCAAATGGAAAATTGGTGGGTCATTTAAAGGAAACATTAAACCTTAATCAATAGTGTGAATACCAGTTGTTTTGTGTGATTCAAGTTAATTTGCAACAAGTTGACACAGTTAACTGGTTCCATCTGTATCATTATATTACCTTCAAAAGTCTATCTGCAGATCTGCAACCACAGAGCTTTGTATAGTGTGAAGTTGGTAGGGCAGCTAACAGAGGTAAAACCATTATGAGCACATCCCCAACTGTGCTCCACGCAAGTAGCAGCACGCTGACACACCTGACATACTGTCAAGGAGTTGGATGGTTCAGTCTCGCGCATCACAGAGCACTCTGTGTGCAGTGAGCTATGAGTCTCAGCAGCAAAGAGCATACCGCCCTGCCGTCTTCTCCGAGTTGTACATTTACATTTACCCTAATGCACCTGGCATGCACTTCTCCCCAAAGCCATATCACAACAAGAGCTTTAGATATAGACACAGCTCGTTTTGTCAATATCACCTTTTGCTGGGACCCATTACTCAAAGGAGAGTTGGGTAGGAAATATCTCGATAATAGTGTCAAAATGGTCTTGGACTAATTGTAAGAAGTTGCCAGGAAGTAAGGAGAGAAGAGCATCTGAAAGAGATGGGTTTTGAGACCCTTCCTGATAGCTGAAAGGGATTCAGTAGTTCTGAGGGACACTGGGAGTTTGTGCCAACACATTCGAGAACTTTTTACTTTTAACTCTTGTGAGCTGGACCACCAAGCAGTCAGATGTGGAGGAGGACTCTTGCTGGGGTGAAGGGAGTGGTCCGGCCCTAACGGTACCAGGATGCAGATCCTTTAATCAAGTTTTAGGCCATAGCCGGAATCTTCACTTTAGTGTGTGCAGCTACAGGGTGCCACGTATGGCACAAATTAACTCCGATACCAGTTAAACTTCTGCAACAAGAACACAGTGCTTGGATGCTGGGTTCAAAATTGAATCTGCAAAGTTTGCCTACACTCACTCTAAAAGTAATATAATTTATTCAAATGAAATCAGTCACACTTGTCCTGGTTCTGTACCATCACCTTGCATTTTCCTGGGAGCTGTTAGATAATGAAATATAATGTTTTCACAGTGTAAAGATATAAAGCCTTCAGGCACTCGATTCCTTGCAACTGCTTGGTGAATTTTGCCATTTGCCTCAGCGGACGTCTTACAATACGCGCGTTGTGGTTTATTCCAAAACCGAGTCTCCGCTGAGAAAATTCAAACTTCTGTTTCTCAGATTTGAAACGCAACATGTTTAAGATAGCAATTGGCTCTCTTATATGTCCGTTTTTTAACAGTCGCTGACATCTTGTACTTCTGTACTTGAGTGAGGCTCCGCCTTAAAAAGCTGAGAACGCCGTATGTCGACCTCTGTATGTCTGAAAACAGTCCGTCATCAGAAAAAAAAGTGAAAATTTCCCCTTCACATTTATTGCAGCGTTTTGTTAACCAACACCGTCAGATGTCAACAGGATAAGACGCTGCCCTTCGGTCTGGGATTTTGGAATCGAGTGGCGTTTTCTTGGATGACTTCTTTCGCTTGGGATGACTGTAGCTTTCAAATTGCTCCCAGCAGCCGTATTCTTTCGCTCGTTTCTCGTCTTGGAATCGGGGGCCGTCTGTTGCCGGCGTAAGGCTTTGCTCCGGGAACCGGCTCTGGCTTACATTAACTCCTTCCAAGAAAGAAAGGGGTGAAAAGGTGTAGATGCGACATTTTATTGAGCCCGTGGAACTTTGACTGGCTCCTCGAATCAGTCACATCTGGAAGGGTTCAAACGAACGTTGTCCAGAGCGGCTCGTCTTACACTCGGTCCCTGTTCGAGACCGGTTGACGTACGTCCCTTCGTCATTCGCGCGCCAAGTTGAGCGTTGAAACGTCCGACGGAGCAGTTCCCCCGACGAGTCCGCTTCGCGGTCTCGGTTCCTCAAAAACGGCGCTCTGCAAATAGCGTACTTACTGCGTTGTGCCGCAGCACCGTCTCTTCGGATTCCCCCAGGTGTTTATATCATAGAGACACGCAGGCCGACCCGCTGTTCCGTTATCGACTAGAACCGCGTTCTGCGTTACTTCATCCGACGCGCGGCGTATGCGCAGGAACAGGGTCGGCGCGAGGTATCGCGCTTTCCCCAGAGAGAGTCGGCCGGGCGTTGACGCCACGGGCCCCGGTCCGGCACTGGGGATCCCTTCATAATGGACCGGAAGCAACCGGCAAACGCGGTGTTTTACTCGCCGGTCCATCGGAGACGAACCCTCCGCTGCAGCCTTGCTCGTTGGCGTGTGCATCGGCGACGGATTCGGTTTGATTAGAAACAGACGTGAAAGGAGCAGGACTCTTTTTGCAGATACTTTTTGGAGCTGGTTGATGTAAGTTTGTTATCTCTCTTGACAGCACTGCATTATTGTCCTTTAGTTTTATGCTTTTTCCTTTCATAGCGGTCTGCGGATGAGTTCTTTATTTAGAGCCTGCCTGGAGTGCTCTCTGTCAGGTTTGATTATGACTCCAACTTGTAACTGGAAAGTTCACAGCTTGGAGCCTCTCGAAATCTCGTTTTATTCCTTTTCCGAGGCAAGGCCTCGCAACGACTCGCGGCAAACGCTTCATACAGGAAATCATAAATTGCAGCCACAAACGGCTATAAATAGTCAAAACCGTGGCTTTAATTTACCGGGACGTGAAGAAAAGGAAAGTGCTAAGTTCGGTCCAAACGGTTTTGCTCCGGGACTTGCGATGTTAGGCTGTCCGGACGTCGTTCCGTTATCGAGTGAGGGGTCGGCTTTCCTTCCCCGCCGGGTGCGGCGCGTGGCGCCGGGACTCGAACCGCTCTGACGCTTTGCTCTCGAAGCACGGAGAAAGGCCGCTATCGAAGAAGGTTGCTCATGCATTCATTTCGTTTGCACAGCGCGCTTTCAATACAGACGCTTTTGTGTGCGCGCGTTTTTTTTTTTTTGCGATTAAAATAATCGAAAAGCAACGTCCGTAGCTTTCGCCGAGGAACAACTTGCAGTATTTAAAGCGGACGACCCAAACATCGGCTGTGTGGCCATTTCGTTACCGAAAGCACATTTAGTCGTTTCCTCCCGCTGGGTCCAACTGGGTGAGATGATCAGCAATTTTCTCCAGAGACTAAAATCTGATCTTACCAGAAGTAAGCTGTTGATCTTTGCAAAATAATCACAATTTTATGATGCGTGCACACAGAGATTAAAGAATCATGCGACTTACCAAGAAGATATCTGAAAGCACTAAACTGTACGTGCTTTATTGTGTTGACACTAATTGTCAGATCTCAACTGCTCGCTGATATAAAGGGTGAAACAATACTGGTTCATGTTGACATTTACACTGATTTGAAGGATGTTGAATCAGGCCGATGCGCATGCTGTCATTATATACACATGCGTATAAAAGTAAAGGTCGTTTTATGTTGCGCGTGATTTCTTGAACTCCGAGTCCGTGATTCGACACGCAAGGAAGCGTCCGCGTGTTATCGACTCCCTCATTTTAGGATGTCGCAGTTTAGGGTTATAGTATGCGTGTTTTCATATTTGTGTGCTCCGAAGCATACGCTGCATTACATGAAGTAATCGGTGCAAAGCCACCTTTCACAAACACGTTTGGCTCATTTTACCTGTCGAGTCACCCGGACAAAGAGTTCAGAGCTGTAATGTTCCCTTCCTCTCTCTCTCTCTCTCTCTCTCTCTCTCTTCCCCCAGGTGAGTCTGGACTCCAGGGTGAGAGAGGTCATCAACAAAAAGATGCAGGAACCGACATCTCACACCTTCGAGGACGCCCAGCTTCAGATCTACACCCTCATGCACAGAGACTCCTACCCCAGGTTCCTCAATTCGCCCGTATACAAATCCCTGATACAGGGGGCGTCTCGCTCGTCCTCTGAGTCATAGGCCCACACCCCCTTCCATTGCACAACCACTAAGGAGGAATCCTTCTGGGGATTTTTACTCTTGCGATTATTGTTACATTTTTGTTATCCCCACACTTTGCGAAGTGTCCTGTGGTCGACGGGGTTACTGAATCTGCACAGACTTTAACTGGAAGACGCGGGGTCGTTCTCGGAAGACACCTTTATTCTGTCATTCCACTGCAGTTACAGCTACTACAACACCTACTACTGATTTATACGTTTGTTTTTCTTTTTCTTTTTTTGTCTGTTGTTTCCTTTCGGTGTGCGCACGTGTGTGTGTTAATTTCCACCCCAAAATCTGCAATAAGGCACTGGAGACTAATCTGAAGTGGTACGGAGCACAGCCACGTGGGCTCTGTCGCTCTGCTTTTTTCGTGTGTAACCTGACCTTTCCACTGTCTTTCTGCTGTGAACGGCCGCCTGAGACGTGGGTTCGGCCACGGCGGGGCCTGGGGCGGGCGGGGCGTCGCGCTCCCGGCTGTAGGAACGCAATGCTAACGAATAGAGAATGCTAATTAATTAACACACCTTGGGGACCCGAGTACCTAAATTTCAATATAGGTCCTAAGGAACCTATGGGAAACAATACGGCTATGATCATGGCTTTTTTTTTAGTAGAATGTTATAGAAATCTATGTCAAAGTTTTATTAATGTTATTTATTTTAATTTTATTAATGATGTCTAAGTAGGATTCTCTTACAGAAACAGGTATTTTAGGGCAGCGAACTGAAGAGCCAAACACGTAGCGATGAGCCCATGGGTCACAAAACGGATCAGGTTCCACCTTTTCTATCTCTCAAACGGTACTAATGCCAGCGGTACTCGGCTGCGTGTCAGACACACGGCAGCTTGTAGGGAGGTCTTTATTCCTGCCTGCGCCACCTCCTTCAGCAAGCGCATACATTGCTGGAAATAACTGTTTATCAATGCAAAAGTGATTAGGCGGAGTTCATTGCTATTGATCCTATGGAACCACTTACGGTGTTTTAAGCTGCTCGCTGCAGAGTTGTTTGCTATCACTTTGGTTATTGTTATTGTCACTGTTATTTCGTCTACGAAGGCTGAGGTTCGCCGATGTTTGTCTCGAGGTACTGAGTACTGGGTACTGGCTGGGAGAAGCTGGAACGACCTTGACGGTGCGGAAGAAGCTCCCTGCTATTGCAAGCTCTTTCACTTTTTAACGCATTTGTAATGATGAGAATGATTATAATAGTAATGGAGGTGGTGGCAGATGGTGCACCGGCAGGTGTCTGAGAAACTCCTGCATGGCCGCTTTGGACCACGTTGTACAACTGTTTTACCTTCCACTTGGCTCGGCATTATTTTTTAATTTTTTTTTTTTGTTTCTTTCATTCAAAAAAAACACCTTAGGCCTTCGTTTGCTATAGTGCACAGTTGAGACGTGGGTGCGAATGTTCTCTTATTCACTTTCTCTACGTCCGCCCATTACCGAGCACCCTGGTCTGTCCTACCTGCCTGGTTTAGTTGAGTTCACTCAAGTTATGACTAGCAGACTAGTCTAGCTTTGCATGCTCTAATTTACACTTCCTCCGGTCGGATCCGCAGCCCTCCCCACTGAGGTTGAGTCCAGCTGACCTGTTTCACCACGGTGTCGGTACAGTGCCTGTCATGGCTTCCTGAAGCAGGAAGGGCCTTATCACCCATTCAATAATCATCGATTACCTCCACACAGAAATGGTCAGGGTGTGCGTATCAGTTTATCACAGAGCTGACACTGCGAAACAAGCCTTGCTGAATTACCAAAAAGTCTCAACATGGTTTAAGGTTTCTGCTTATTTTCTCAGCTTTAATGTTTTTGGGTTTGTTGGTTTTTTTTTTTTTTTTTTGCACACTGAGCACAGTGCAATTCTGTATTGACCTAGGATCTGCGCTGTTTGACAAGTCATTTTTCCCCGAGCCGTTCTGACTGACTACTGTAGTTCTCAAGGAGGACAAGAATGGTTAAGTGTTCCCTGTAAATACACACATTTTTTGTCTTTCACATATACAGTAGGTCTGTTATGCATTGAGGGGAAAAAAAAAACCCCCTACATATCAGTACGTGTACAGTAGTGAACTGCAGCCCAAATGAATTGGTTTTTACTGACAAATTTTTAGTCGCTCAAAAGCAAAGGTGCATATGTTATTTTGTGGACATCTGCATTATGTCTTCTCCCACTTTGTTCCAACGAAAGTTATTAGCATAACATGCATGATGAAGTGGTTCCTGAGAAAAAGAAAGAAAAAAGATTTCTGTGTGGTGCTGACTCTGTGAGTCCCCTGGGACTCATCCCCTTAGGAAAATGTCACAAAGGTCATACTGTAGATGTCAAAATATGGCTCATACATGGAAAATATATCTATTATTGCCATTTTGTACATGTTATATCTGTATGTGATTAATATCTCTATGCTGCATCGTGTTCAGCACAGAATACTTGAAAGTGGCAATAATGTGTATATTTTAAATATGTTGTATTACGAAGATTTTGACATCTATGAGAAATATATTCTTATATTGATGTGTATGAATATAAATAAATACTTATGTTCTTTATTTCATTTGGTTACTTATATTGCTTTTTTGTAAGGGAGCCTCCCTAATGTGCCACACCGACTCTCAGTACCTAATATTATACTTTGAAGGCAGAGCTCCTCCCCCCTTCGAAGGGTTAAAGCTTCACATCATCAGATTCTCCACATGTTCACAACACCTCTGATCTCATTACACCAGAAAGATGCTGCCTAGACCTCTGTGTGAAGAAAAACGGTGTCCTGATTAGCCAGTCTTCATCATAGATATACATGTGCTAGAGTGCACTGGCCCAATCTCCCCCAACCGCCTCCCCCCCTCGCCAAAGCGTCCCCATCGAGAAGAAGCAAAGAGAAAAGCGATTCCAGTTTGTTACTGGACAGCCAAGTGTTATCACATCATGTTTGAATGGGCATTAAACTGAAGCTGAGCGAAACAGTGTTATACTCATCATTCTGCAGTAATTTAAACATTCAATTTCAGACGCCCTGTAACGCTTCAAAAAATTTTATTTTTTTTTTTCCCGTTAGGGTTACTTGTTACCTAGTTGGCAATAAGCCTTTCCCTTAAAACATTTTTTAATTTTAATTTCTGTTACCTTCTCATTTCTGGATTATTTAGTGATAGGTCGATGAAGTGAGTACAAAGAGGTCCAGCAAGCGCTGACCATAAAGGGCAAGTGGTTCTAAAGGAGATGAGTTCAGTGCTCAGTGCTGTGTGACAGGAAGCCCACGGTGGCGCCGAGGAGCGCTGTCCTGCCGCGGAGGCTCGTGATGTTCCAGGTGGGAAGCGCTCGCCATCCTCCTTGTACAATTACACGCAGTGCGGTAATTCTCGTACGGCCCGGTAGTCAGCAGGGAGGTCTGCTCACTCTGCATTCAGTTCTTTTAAACTGCAATTTCACTTTTCACTTTCGTTTTATCAAACTATTCTCTATATTTTAGTAGAGTTTCCTAGTTAATTTTGCAGGGAGCATCATCATCATTTTGGTCTGCCAGTTAGGTCCAGAGATAATATTCATCTGTGGTCCCTGGGTTGGGGAAGTGCTTAAAAATAAAATAAAAAGAAATGACAAATTACAAATATACACAACAACATAATGAAATATGGGGGAAAACATTATGAAAAATTAGAACTACACGTTTTCATGAATACATGTAGATTCAGTATTTTATTTCATATATTTCATATAGACCTACTAGAACTCATATGCCCAATATAATAAAATTAGAAAAATTAACTTTTCAAAACGAGTATTGCTGTGTGTTTTTTTTAAGTGACAGGTGCTTGGTCGTACGTATATTTTTGTGCTGAGGACACAAAAACTGTGGTAATAGATGAATTTACCTTTATTCATTTTGCTGATGTGTTTTTCCCAAAGTGACTTATAATGTGAAGAAACCTACAATTATTGACCCATTTATACAGCTGGGTAATTTTTTTTTTTTTTTTTTTTTAACAACAGTAATTTCAGTATCTTCCTCAAGGCTTCTACAACAGGAAGTGGGGTTTGAACCCAGGCTCTCTCAGCCCAAAGGCAGCAGCGCTAAGCGCCGCACTAGGGTCACGAACGCAGGGCACTGACGGAGATGGGATGGGGATCCAGATTCGCCCCGATCTGACAGCTGGCCAGCGGCAGCTTGAAACAGGGCGAGTCCCTGGGAGGAAGTACAGGAAGCATTCTGAACATGCACGCGCAGAGGGGCTAGGTGGTCCAGCCTCACAGAAGGTCGCATGCAGAAAGGACAGAAGGACAGGAGGAGCAGGGCCACACTCACTGCTTTGCGGGCACAAAGCCATCGCCCGCAGGTTCGATCACCGTGCCAACCGTTTTAGAGCTTTACTTCGTACTTTATGAAATAGGTTTTCTTATTTCATACAAAGACCTAAATGAAGAAAAACTGTTTTGCTCACTGCCTGGTATTTTATGTCGCGTCTGAATGGTGCGACTCAAGACAACGTGGCGCTCGGTCACATTTCCGTATTGCTCAGAGCCAGGTTCGAAAGGCCCTGCGATTTACCCAGTTGAGTGCAAATGTTCAATAATGTTGCTTTTTGCCCTGTCGCAAGGGCTGGGCCTGGGATGATGGGGGACAGTTGTGCATCACACTCCTCCACCACCCATGCTCATCTACTCCGAACCGATCCTGCCTCAAATTAAATTCGGTCAATTCTACTGACATCTCTTTAAAATAATAATAAAGCGGGGACAGCTGATAGTGTAGCGGCTAGAGCTGTGTCTTAGGACCCGCTGGTCGTAGGGTCGAATCTCATCTTCAGCTGCGGTACCCTTGAGCCAAGGTACTTCCCCTTAATTGCTCCAGTGAAAACTACCCAGCTGTATAAAGGGGTAAATAACTGTAAAGTAAAATTGTAATCACTTTGGAGAAAGCATCAGCTAAGTGAAAAAATTATAATACAGTCTTTTGGGTTATTCTTTTATTACGAAACATGATCCTTTTTTTTCCCAAATATATAGAATTATGTTAAAATTCAGTTCCATTTTTTTTCCCCCATACCTGAACATTAATATTTCATTCGCACTGTAACAGTCGATTAAAAAAGCGTTAGTCAATGAATCAAAGGATATTCGCCCTATTTTTGTAAATATAGTCGGCTTGGTTATTAATTGAAGTAAATTACTTGATGCACAAGTAGCATTTTTGAACTGCGCGTCAGATGGTGCCATTAAATTTGCTATTCTTTTTGTAGCTCCTTCAAAGCATCTTTGAGACCTACTTAAAGCAGCTATTGACTCTTTTTCCCTTTTGCTTCTTTGATAACTTAAATACATCTCATCTTGTTTTGCCATCCGCCCCACGGGCTCCACGCATGCAGAGCAAAAAACACGCATTTACCCAAAGATCATTTTCACATCATATATGCAGTGAATTAGAGAGGAAGGATTATCATTAATATGCAGAGATATTTCGGAATTTTACTACGTTATACACGTATTTTGAACATCAATCCGACGCAGTGCTGCTTGAAAGTACGCGAACCCCTTGTGCCCCGTACTTTTTACCACGAAATTATTATTTAACGAGAAGCACTCTTTCTCATCTGACGCGATAGGTGTGTATTTACCAATTGCGATATGTTGGTTTAAGGGAACTCGTGTGTGTAGCAGGAAAACAGAAGTCATTCATGTGTAAAAATAAGGGAACCCCCAAGCTGCATTAGTTAAACCAAATCGGCAAGTAGAGTCAGGTGTGTAAACCGTGATCGTTTTTTCAGTTTGTAAGTTTACTTTGATATTTAATACAAGAACAATGACCATCGCTGTAGGACCGTGTGTAATGTACAATGCATTCAGAACCCTCCTTTACTTGCAAGTGAGCTCTTTTTATACGATTGATTACATATATGTAAAAATATTTAGAAAAATATTCATATTGCTATATATATATAAATAAAATTTTATATATATAAAATACACAAGATTGAATTATGTTATTTTCCCTCACCTGGCCTACAAATGAGTATTTTCATTTGCTGAGGCTGAAACTCTAGGTTATTAGAAATGGCACCAATTATTTCTCATATGGGGGGTGCGGTGGCGCAGTGGGTTGGACCACGGTCCTGCTCTCCAGTGGGTCTGGGGTTCGAGTCCCGCTTGGGGTGCCTTGCGGTGGACTGGCGTCCCGTCCTGGGTGTGTCCCCTCCCCCTCCAGCCTTACGCGGGGTGTTGCCAGGTTAGGCTCTGGTTCCCGGCAACCCCGAATGGGACAAGCGGTTCAGAAAATGTGTGTGTATTTCTCATATTACCTTTACCTTTTGTGCTTGTCCATTCTACGTAAAGCACCCTCGTCATGCAAACAAAAGTAAAGGTGATTATCAACTTCCCCACAAAAATTTCGATTAATCTGGACAAGTTAGGACACTCATGAACACTCAAATTTTCTTTAACTTGAACCTTGCAGGTGTGATCATGTCCTGAGTGGCAGTTGGAAAGTAAAGTCGGCGGTGTGCGTGTGCGCGCGCGCGTGCGGGCGTGTGCGTTTGTGGGCAGTTACTGCCGTCCCAGTCAGCTCTGTCTGCATCAGCCGCCCTTGTAATTCGGTTTGCTGGCGCGCCGATGGTCGTCGTGCTTCCTCCTCATGCCGCTTTCTCTTTCTGCCTTTTTCTTGTGCCACCTCACATTCCCTTTGGCTGCTGTGCCGCTGTCAGAAATCCTCCTGTTTTGTTGTGGATTTACTCTTTCGCGCTTCCGTTCCGTGCTAAAATAAGAGTCACCTCATGTTCCTTAAAGAGATGCGTCTTATTTCAGTCCGTTTCTACTTTTTCTGCTTCCTTTAAGCTCCACACTCTGTCCTGTGGCAGCTGTGAACTAACCCTACGCTTTTCCCCCCATTTATACAACTGCTTGTAATTTTTCATTACTACTATTTATTGTTTTTCTCCAAAGCAGCTTACAATGTCAGGTTTAACTACTGAGTTATTTACCCGTTTATACAGCTGGGTAATTTTACTGTATCAATCGAGGGAAAGAACACTGGTCAAGGGTACCAGAGCAGGAGTTTAAACAGCCTGCTCCTTTTGGTCCAGAGGGAGCAGCTCTAACCGCTACGCCACCTGTTGTCCACGTTGGGCCTTTTGCTCAGGGCCGTGATAGGAGGGCTCCTCCTTCAGCTCGGATCGTCTGCGCTGTGAAACACCACGCGACCCCACGCCACGCTGTACCGCCCCGGTCTACATACACTCTACGTGACGCCGTCTTCACCTATAACAGTGTTCTGGAGAAGATTTGCACATCTTTTCTTAGGCGCTGCGGACACCCTGGACATTTCCGAAGAGGAACATCCGAACGCGAGGCAAACTCTCTCACACGGTGGCCTGCCTCGGAACGTCCGAAAACCTTTTTTTAATCTCCCCTGTCTAAACTAGAACTATGAATGGCTAAGAATTATGATGTTGGAATACACCAACCCCCCCCTCCTCCTCACCCTAAATGCTGTCAAGCTGATGCCAGCACCGTTGTGTCCGGAGCTTCAGTTGCCCAGTGACAGACTCCCGGGTCGCTGCACATCATCCCCGCACTTGAACGCTCACTACGTCTGCTCTCACTGCTCTGGAGAACAGTTACTGTACAGTAAACACCAAACTGTGAGTCTCGTGTGACATTCAAGCTGTGCGCGAGCAGATAAGACATATGCAGGGTTATACATTCCATTTGAGGCCATATAGTCAAAGGGGAACATAACTTGATCATTTTCAGAAACCTGCTCAGCTAATGGTGGCGTAAGACAGGGCGCATCCAGACGGGGCGATGCTCAAAGGCTGCTCCACTTACACACCATATTCGTACCTCCACTTATCAACAAAGTTGGGACCAAAGTCTTTTCGTAACTCAGAATTGTTCTTAAGGTCACTCACTACCTCACACCCAATAAAAGCTTCATATTACAACTTAATCCTTTAGGTTATTCATTGGTTAGGATCTGTTAAAAGGATCAGCTGAAGTTATAGTTAATTTGCTGCAAGACATTTTTTCTGTTTTCATCAAGTTGATACAATGCAGGTCTGTTTCTCTCTATACTGGAAACATCAGGTGTTAGATAATAAACTGGTGTTTCATCTAACATGAAGCAGTATTGAAGTTGTCTATCTAAAAATTACTGAAAATAAAAAAAGACCTCAGTTTCACCAGCTCCTGTTCACCGTGCTGAGTTCTGATAGTGTGCAGTTCTTTCTGTTCTTCAGGGACTAAAGGAGAGTGAAAAGGAGAATTGGAGAAAACATTAAAAAGTGTCTCACCTTGAAATCCTGACTGTATTTTACTGGCAGCTAGTGGTAGAAAACAGAAGCGTACACCATTTTTACTCTGCATCAGAAATTTTAGAAAAAGGAAACGTGAACCTGGAAATGTCCAGTTTACCTGCAACAGCATGCGTTTCATTTTTGGGAGGAAACGTGCACGTCTTTTGTATTACACACACACACACACACACACACACACACACACACACACACACACACACAGAGTCTGAAAACACTTGTCCCAAGTGGGGTCGCGGCAAACCGGAGCCTAACCCGGCAACACAGGGCACAAGGCTAGAGGGGGAGGGGACACACCCAGGACAAGATGCCAGTCCATTGCAAGGCACCCCAAGCGGGACTTGAACCCCAGCTCTACCAGAGAGCAGACACAAGCCAAACCCGCTTTGCCACCACACCCCCTTCACCTGTATTATTGAATCCAAACATTTCACCTACATGTTGGCATGCAAGTCCTTTTTTATTACTAATTCCTTGTGCAGATATGATCAAAATCCACATTCTATACCTCTTTGACACACACCCCTTTGAATCCTGTTTTGTGTTGCAACTCCCTTGCCAGTTAATTAAGCTCATTAGCTGGTTCCTTAAATTATCCATCAAAGGCATTTGATTCTGTATTACACTCACATTTACTCAGTTCTCCAACATGATTTACAGTGATAAGCTACTTACAGTGATTTACCTGCTTATACTGCTGGGTAATTTTTGCCACATCATTTCAGGGCTATTATCTTTTAACCTGCGACCTCTGACTCCAAATGTAGCTCTAAAAACTACGGCACCTGCTGCCTCAATTTACCCATTTGTACATTTGTGTATATTATACTGGATCAATGCACTGCAAGAACATCAATATAGGGTAAAGCAGCAGTAAATAGAACTAGAACAATCGACAGATAGGTCTACATGCTTCACCGCTGCACTTCCTGTTGCGCCTTAGAATCAGCTACCCGTTACTTACTTTTCCTCACAAACTTCAGTATGACTACGATCCCAGGAACTCGTTTGACGTACAGCGGTACGTTTGCATTTATTCATTTAGCAGACGTGTTTCTCCGTACTTCTCAGGAAATACGATGTGTATATTACATCAGCAGGAAGACTTAGATGCAGACACATGACTAAGTACTTTCCACCATATGATCCCCTGTACATCACACGACTAGCTGCATAAAACTTTATCCGAATATCAACGATTCATAATCACCTTCCTAATAATTGTTTTCCCCACTACTGAATCACTATGTCCTAGTGACAAGGGCAACAACCAAATTTTGCCTGGAAGCCTTGGAAATTCCTGTGAATGCTTTACTGTGCGTGCACCCATCACCGGCGGCCCTCAAACTCCAGCGTGTTTGTGCACCAGGGCGAGAGAATCCCTTTCTCAGAAAAGTGGGTATGTGATCAGACTTGTCGTGTGAGGCCTGCTTTTACGAGAAGAGTGGATATTCAGAAACAGCGCTGTTGGCAGCAGTCATAAACACCCCACACACAACGATTCAGTCACCTCCGCTTACGTCAAAGAGTTCCATCCCAACCGGCCCCACCAGTGACCCACTTGAGCGAACCCATAAACGCTCAAGGGTGTCGATAGTGACCTATGTCCCTTAAGGGCTGCTCAGTCATGTCAAACGTTATGCCTCAAATGTTTCAATTCCTAAATTGAAAAATTAAACCTGTGCTTTTAAGCCCCTTGTGCCAATTTACCTGCCCACTGTTTCTGCATATTTCTGGTAAATATTTTCATGTTCCCTAACACCTCCTCCTCCCCCTTTCATGACCAAACTTGCAAATCGAATTTTGGAACTGGTGTGGCAATACTGTAGAGAACCTCAAACTCTCAACTGTTAACAAGAAATTTAAGAAAAAAAAAAAAAAAAGACTTGCAGCACATGATAAAAACAAAAAGTGAGACAACTCCAATGCCCTTGTTCACATCAGTGGTTAGTAGTGTATCAGCCATACTATTCTTGCATGAGCCCACACTATTAAAAATCAAGTCACTTTTGACCTTATTTTCACATCAATGTACCAGACAGAAAAACAGATCTGAAACAGTGTAATAATTTTTGTACTAGCCATTTTTCTTTATTTGTGCAAATTTATTCATTACCTAAAAAAAAAAAAAAATTTGCTGAGCACAACAAAAGGTGCAGTGATTGAGTAACGTACATTCCTCACAGCCTCCATCTAGTGGCAGCAAAGAGGAATTACAGCTTCTCTGTATTCAGACGTCAGCATCTCTCACTCCGCAGACTGATAAAATCTAAATTTCACTTTTGTCATGTCCCTATTTATGCCAACCAAATTATGGGCTGGGGAAGCCATAGGTGCTAAGTGTACTTTATTCAGTTTCTTACATTGCTCAAAAAATGCCACCTTCAATGGTTTAATGAAAGAGTATTTGCATACAAATTAAAAAAGCAAAATAAAACTATGTAAGAATATTGTACCCCTATTTTTACAGTCAAGCAGGGTGGTGGGGCAGAAATCTGTACCTTAAACAGGCAATTTTGTACATGTAAAGCTGCATCTAAAAACAGCAAGTCACTCATTTTTAGCAATTTACAATATCTCCAAAAACTGGACATGTGAACGTAATGTAGTCATTTATGATTGGCAGAAGGCATCCAAGCACACTCACTCACACACACACACACACACACACACACACACACACACACACACACACACACTTTAGTAAACACATCAAGAAAAACCAAGAACATCCATCTAATAGTACAAAAGGCACACCTTGTTTCAGAAGGCAAATTAAGCTTACCTCACCAAAAGGTGCAATAATTACATCAACCAAAACAGTGTAAGATGTAATGTGCTTAGTAGAAAGCAAAAAGATACATCTAACACTCATTAGATGCAATATTATTCTAAACATTATATATAGTATTTTTTTGTACAAAAAACATTTATAACAAATCAACTGAGTTGAATGTTATCCATGTCTTTTCTTCTTGGAACAAATCTTGAAACGATTCCATTCCTTAACAGAACTAGTGGAAGGGGGGGGGAGAAAAAAAAAAAAAAAGTTAGCAGTGTTACCTCTACTTTCTAACCTTCCACATACTGATCATTTTCACCGGTCTAGAGTTTCAGAAAAATAGGATACCACATTGAAGGCAAAATTACTAGACTGCGGACTAATGGTACAATCAGTGGTACTGCTCAACATCACCACAACATCCCTAAACGTCCCCTGATGAGTGAGTAAGTGAAACCTAGTTTCGTATTGATGTTATGCAGATGAGACTGCAGCAGTGTGTAATAAAAGATAGTCAGTTATTTGTATGAAATCAATGTGCAATCTCTAAACTGAACATCCATAAACAAACCTCACTGAAGCCAGTGGGAGAGTCAGCAGTGAATCTGCGATGCTGCCTGTGAAACAGATGACCTCCAGCTTACCTTCCATCTGTTGCCACATTCATTGCAGAGCACAAAGGTGGTCATGGGCTCATCCGCACTGCGTGTCTGCACCTGCACAACAAGCCCCAGGGTTGTTCAACCATAGACATCTAAGAACAAAATGTTTTTGTACCACTTGCTCCCAGTACTCGTTGACCAACATCAACTCATGATCATTATCAATTTGCCTGATACTTTTATACAGTGTTAAATAACTTTACAATGATCTACCTGCATATACAGCCAGGTTCTTTTTACTCTATCAAATCCCTACAACAAAGGTATTACAGCAGGAGTGGGATTTCAACCAGCAACCTTGAAACTGTGCTAACCACTATACTTTCAGCTTCCCCCTTCTGGCAGACATCACATAACATTATCAACACACAAACTGATCACGCAGAAGCATGTGCTAAGTGGAAATTAAGCAGAGGTACCCAATACAGACATTCATATTTTTAATTTAAAAAATAAAGCACTTCCATCCATCATCAATAATTATTGATATTATAATAGTATGATTGAAAAAACATCTTATATCCACAAAATTATTATTGATCACTGACAAACTCTAAGAAGAGTTGTGAACACTGGATTCATGATGAAGTAATACTGCCAGCTAATGGGTGGCCATAGAAATGCAGGCTCCACAACAATGAGCATTATTTTAGAAAGCAGAATGTGGAAGAAAATTCTATTAAAAGACAAAATTTTGAAATAAAAATATATCTTTGAAAATTCACAGCTCAGACAGTCCTGCTACACTGCTGTGCCTACACTGACAGCACTGCATTATGAACTTCGGTACTTCTGGCATACTATCCTACTTACAAGTTAAAGATCAGAAATCACACACCGGCTTCATGGATATTGATCATTGCAATATACATTTCAGCTATGAATCTCAGCCATAAATGTTGAATTGTGAAGCAAACAAGTTTGTGTTCAAATTACCTGTGTGGCCAGTAAAGGGCATGGACATGGCCTGTACCCCTCTGAAAATGTAACTTACTTTCCTGGCAAGGGACCTTTGGTAGAGATGTCAAAACTGAGTCTGGCATCCCTTTCCAAAGCATGAGGTGAAAAGTAGCAGGGTGCATTATTGTACAAGAGCCAGGTGGATACAAAGAATTTCAAAAGACAGATGAATCGGGGATAGGTTTTTACCTGGGTGTATGTGCAGTTCTTCCCCTTACACTTCCCGCAGACAAACATGTCGGTCTCTGTGCCACCCACTTTAGAGAGCTGGTGTTCGCGGATGGATTCCTTGGTCAAAGCCTTCCTCATCTCCTTCAGCTCTGCACTCGCCATTTCCTGCATGGGACAAACTGGGTATTGGTTACTGGAGTCTATAAGAAGCAAATCACCCAACTGTCTGAGGCGCAGGGGACAACATGAGGTCAGACACTCAAGAGTCACTGACAGACTAGTGAAAACTGTTTACTTTACAGTGCAGCCCTTTTGCTACAGTCCAAAGCATCTGCAATTTATTCTCATCATGTGCAAAAAAAAAAATTTTAGGAACCATGCAAGTGGCACTTTTGCCCTATCGGAGAACTGAGTAAAAAGCGAATACCCTTGGAGTCATTTTGAACATCCAAAATATACATTTAAAAAAAAAGTTTTGGGGAACTAATTCTAGTTTATGTATTAAAATGTATCCAAATTAACAGGTTCAGGATCACTTTTTTTGTTGCAAACTAAATTAGAGAATTAAAACTTCAGCATTTGTCTCTATGACTCAGATGTTAGGCCAGCCCTAGAAACACAAGTTACATAAACCAGTTTTGTATAATTCAGAGTAAGAGTCTACTTCTTTCAAGCGTTCAACAACAGACTGTAAATGTGGGTCAAGAAGCTCTCATCGTGGACTAAAGTGACTTTGAAAAAATGGTGCTCAAATTATTCTGAAATGTGCCTGTTGCTGAAAATAAAAAAGTTACCTTTACCGTAAGGCGGTATTTTAAAACAAACGCCTGACGTACACATGCACTAAGGCTTCCGAGAGGACATTCTCTCAGTTCACACACCAGTAATGCGTGTTGGCCGTATTCTTTACATGCATGTATAATCACCCTCGGCACTTCCAAATCTACTCTCTACACAATTGGTATGAAAGCTAATACATGTGCATTTATGGATTTGACACTTTTCTCCAAAGCAATGTGCATCCCAGGGCAACAAAAGAGCAATCCACAACAGACAAACACACGGACAATTATGAATTATCTGACTGGAACAGCAGAGCAGCAGGTAGTGTGGGGTTTGCTGCCGTTGGACTTGAAGGCCACAGCTTCAAATCCTCCTGCTCTAGTGCCCTTGAGGAAAGAACTTACCCTAAATTGCACCACAAAAATGAAGCAGCTGTATAAATGGGTTATTAATTGCAAGTCGCAGTGGAGAAAAGCATCAGCTAAAGAAATAAATGGAGTTGTAAGTAATGCCCACAGTCTAGGTCTTTCCCGATTATATACAAATTTTGTTTCCAGTGGATAAAACCCATGTGGTACTGCTAAAGGTCTACTATGGAGGCCACCTAAACAATAAAAACCTCTGCAGTCATGGTGGCGATGCGCTCTGGAGGAATGTTCCCACAGAGAACACTCCGCCGCAGGTCCGGGTTCTTCTGGTCCTTTAGATTAGAGATTCGGCTCCGCAGCCTGCTTTTGTACTTCATATCTGTGGACTTGAACTCCTGATAGATGCGTGCTTCAGGACAGCTGTCAAGGAGGATGTACTTTTAGCCTTGACACACAGCTCCGAAAGAAAGCATCATAACAGCTCTATCATCAAGACTATTGGTACTACTGAGCTTTGTAACCGGACAACAGGTGCAGTATTACCACCCAGCCCTTTGTACAAGTAATGCAGGAATTCAAGGATCCTGAAGCAAAAAACCCAGACTCAAGGCGCAAAAAAAAAAAAAATAAAAAAAAAAAAATAAAAAAATTTAATCAGTTTGTCACAAGATTCCAAAGGAGTGACTGAAATGTCTCTAGTATCTGGACAAACATTCATGTTTTAAAGAGAACTTATATTATGCATATTCCTGCATGAAAAGTAGTTTTTCAATGAAAATCAAAGAAAAGGATATATTCTTCAATCTGTGCAGCCAAATGTTCACAGTCTGATCCAATGGTTTTGTAATCATCTGAAAATGTAAAATGAACCAGAATGAGTTCAGTCCCCACACATTCAAGTATTTGTGAAAAAGCCATTTCCTCCAGGAGACCTGGCAAGAAAAGGCCTTTATCACTCATTTCTCTGACATGTACAGAGTTACACTAAAACATGCAGTACTATCTACAAGAACAGTATGTCCTGGATGATTCAGCATTGTAACATGTATACAGTTCACAAGATGTCTTTTCACATCTGCATTTGTACTAGCTCCACACCAGTCCTGACACCATGAGTTGTAGAGGCTTGCAGTTTCAAGACAATGGAAAAATGCACAGGAGCTCAAAAGGAGAGGGTAAACAGGCTCAACCGTGACAGTAAACTGAATCAGGAGATTCACAGCCTGTCTAGGAAAGAAGCATCCTTTCCTCTGCCAGCTGCAGTCGCAGTAGAAGAGCTGTAACTGCAAGCTGTCAATTCCAAGCCTGGCCAACCCACGAGGTAAAAGGGCCGATTCACGCACCACCCGTCTGCAAAGCTGCAACCAGGAGCTCCCTGCACTTGGTGCGAACGCTGTCAGTTGTTATTGGTGCTGGGGGGAAGGAGGTGATCTTTGGAGTGGTGGGCGTTGTTGGGGTGGTAGGAGTCTTTGGGGTTTCTTGTTTTTTGCTTGAACTAAAGGAATATGAAAAAAGTACACATTAGCCATTTAACATACAGTTTGGAGAAAAAGTGTTACCCCTTTGGAATCATCTGAATTTATGCATGAATGGCTCTTAAAATGTGATCCTCACCCAAGTCATATTAATAAACAGTATTATTAAACACATTTCACATTACATTATCTTTATTGAACAAATTGTTTAAACAATCAGGCACATTTATGGAAAAAGGATGTGAACCTCTAAATAATACTTTGAATAGAGGACAAGTGGAGTCAGGTGTTCAAATGAATTCAGGATTAGGACTGACCCACAGGACTTTACACAAAAAAGAAATAAACCAATAGTTTTGGTTAACTGGTCTTGCAGTTTCTTGCAACTATACTTGTTGTAAGAGTTATTCATCACTTTACTAGGCATAAAAACACTACAAATGTAGAGTGTTTACTGTGCCTGTGGTAAGCTCTTCTAGATGTGCAAGTAAAAAGTGAAATGTACAATTCAGACCTTAGGTTTTACTCAGATGTGGAGAACTGTACTAAAACCCCACCTCTGGTCACCTGATCCCGGGCTTCCTTTGCAGGTGGATGACAGAGCAGAACCGTCTTTCTTCTTGTCCTCCTGTTTGCTTTCCGAACCATCTTGGAAACATTGAAGGACGTCATTCAGTTTTTACGCTTATGGCCACTTATGACACTATGTCCACTGGATCTATTCATAAACAAAATTTAATTTGTAGGGAAAAAAAAAAAATTTAATATCAAATTTAGAACAAACGGTGAACAGGATTATTTCTTGGTATTATTTCTTTCAATAGGTTATTGTTTCCACGATATAACACCAACACTTTCCGTATTTATGATAAATGTTTCAATAACCCTTAAGGGTGCTACACAAAGATTATCTGAAAGTGGACTAGAACTGTAGGTACTACCAATAATAATTTAATGGATGATTCCTTGCTTGGTTCCATCGCTGACATTGGGCAGGATGCAGTACAGTGGTTAAAATTAAGCGTTACCAATTCAAAGGGGTACACCGATTGCATTCTTGAGCAAGGTACTTACCCTAACCTGATACAGTAAAATTATAATTACCAGTTTATACAGCAGGATAAGTAACATGGCATACAAAAAAATGAACTTAACATTTAAAGATGTTTCAGAGGAAACCATGCCCAAAATCAATAAATTAAAATAAATACAGACATGCGTCACTTAATGACAAGGAGACGTTGTTGGCGATTTGGTTGTTCTGCAATCATCATAGAGTGTATTTACACAAACCTAGATGGTATAGCCTCGATGCAGTCAAGAAACATGGTAAACACGAGATTTATGACACTGCTGCCAGCTAACAGCAAACTGTTTTACAGTAAACTTTTTTTATAAGTAGAAAGAGTACATTAAAATAACAATAAAAAGTAAATACATAAACCAGTAACACAGGAGTTTATCATTATGAAGTATTATGTACCGTACATAATTGTATGTGATACTTTTATACGACTGGCAGCGCAGGTTTGTTTACACCAGCACCAACGCGAATACACAAGTAACACGTTGCGCTACGACGGCTACAACGTCACTTAGGCGAGAAGAATTTTTCAGCTCCATTATAACCTTACAGGACCACCGTCATATGCGGTCAGTCGTTAAGCGGCGTATGACTATAAATATACATTAAAAAACTAGCCTTGTCCTCTACTTTCAGAGACATTCATATTCTCTAGAATTAATTTCTGAATGCTGTGTTGGAGGAAAGGCCATTTAAGTAGTTTTAGTTCTTCATGGACTGGATGATTGAAAACCAGATGTTGAATGCAATGTGCAATGTAAATTTTTAACCTTTACTTCTGTGAAAGCAAGTGCTGTGTTTTGCCAGTACACAGCCTAGACTTAGTGAAATGCATCTTAATGTTTTGATTACAATGGATTAACTAAATTTTATAAGCCATAAAAAGTTTGCCCAGATTTCAGTGCTTTTAAAATTTTTAAATTATACTATACCTAGCAGTTTCTTCCATGACTTGATGAGAGACTTGGCCAACGTCTGCACCTCTTCATCAGAACTTTGCTTTCTCACTGAATTCACCGACATACCAATCCTTGTGGACTGAAATATAAACAAAAAACCCAAACACACACTCATATAAGCCTTCTTCTGCAGGAGTCATAACTAGCCGGCATAAACTAGTTTCAGTGTCGGCTGGATTAATGAGTTACCTGTAGGGTCTCCAAAGACATTTTCATGTTTTTCAATTCCTTCAGCAAATCTATAGCTCCATCCTGGAGGGAAAAAAAACATAAAACAAAGATGAGAACTGGCTAGGCACACTTCTGTAAATATTTCCACATTAGTACCTTCTGTACTAAAAGGAATTAAGTAGTATAATCAACCCTTATTTAATGAGGTCCAGGCAAACAAAAAAAACTGCTTGGGGGTCTAAAACAAAGGGTTTTTATCCCTCAGTGGTGAGTCTGGCTATTTTCCTTCCATCACACTTCTTCCGTAACAAAAACCAACTAATACTTACATCCCAACATATGGGCAACGTACCAATGCCAACTATTGAACAGCGGTACTGTTATAAATTAATTTAGCATTTGGACACTAAAACATCGTGCAATGTTAAGCTACTTAACTACGTTTAATTTATTCAGCTGAGCAAATTTTACCCAAGCAATTAATGGTGAGTTAATTATACATCGACATATTAATATACCTCAACAACTATTACTTGTTATTTCAGTAATACTGTAGTGGCAGGACGGTGGGACCTTTGTTATCATCCCTTGTATTGTTCCGTATGTGTTTTAATTATGTTTTTAATAAACACTTTGTGTATTCTGTTGATTCTTTTTGTGTTGGAAGAAGAATGTGAATGAGCTGTACATAATCTCATAGTTTCTATAAGTTGTGAAGCGCTCCCCCCCGACCCCGCTCTTCTATACAATACCTTCGGCTCCGAGTTGAGTGCTTGCGAGTACATCACGGTAAATAACGGACAACGTACAACAACCCCCCCTCCATTTCTTGTAGTTGTGGTTTTTATTACACTTGTATATGAGCGAATTATGCGTGACGTGCGGCGCAGGTGAGCACCAATGCCCTCTTCTACGTCTACGTCATTGTTATTTTGCAGGGTTAGTTGTTAGTCTAGTGTAGCGGTTAGAGCTGCTGCCTTCGGACCCAAAATCACAGGTTTGATCCCCACCTCTGGCTGTAGTACCCTTGAGCAAGGTACTTACCGTAAGTCGCTCCAGTAAAATTACCCAGCTGTATATATGGGTAAATGACTGTAAATAGCGCAACATTGTAAGTTGCTTTGGAGAAAAGCATCAGTTAAATGAATAAATGTAGTCATCTACATCCTCAGCAAGGAGAGGAGCCCTCCGGCCCTCCGCAATTCACGGAATCGAAGGCTAGCGCCACGGAGCTGTCCGGATTGCTCACATTTACATTTACGCATTTAGCTGACACTTCTCTGCGAAGTGACCCTCAACCCAGAGAGAACCAAAAAGAAAAAAGGTGCACTTCATCAAGACACACGTGCGGATACAGGGACGCAGTTGTGAAAGTGCAGTCAGTCAGTCCAACAGTACTGCTCCTTTCCAGCACACCTGAGATGTATGAGAAACAGATTTCAGCCCCATTACGTTCCGAAGTGGGAACCAACAGGAGAAGCACTGCATGAAAGGCACCATTTTATCGGTCAGCTGGAATTAAACAAAAACATCATGGGGAGCCAGTGTAAGTAGTGTATGTAGCAGTGTAAGTCACCTTGGTGAATAAGCCTAAGGGGTGTGGGCTGATAACACTACATAGAGTTCATTGGAAGTTGCTTTGGAGAAAAGCACCTGCTAAATAAATAAATGTGAATGTAATGTAAATATAACCTGGGAGGGCAGCACCTCGGCTCATCACCTGAGGGGAAAGCTCACAGTAACTCAGCGGACAAACTGAGACAGATAGATTATTTGGATTTGACGTAGCGCCGTCTGTCTCTTGTGTGTGTGTGTGTGTGTTTTCTTTCCTCAGGGCACAGGACTTTTTTCCAGAAACGTTGCACCTGAGCACACAGCGCTGCTCGCCCCCCCCCCATCTGCGCCTGACGCAAAAAAAACACACACATACACACCGTGATTAACATAATTAAAAGACTCAAAAAGAACACGAGTTTGTTAAGAATATTTTTTAACCGTGAAGCGGAGCAACAAAAACGCAAAACGTCGTTTCAAAAAAAAAAAAAATGCGTCTTTGTCGCTTCCCACCATTAAACGTGGTTTAAAAATAAAAAGAGCGCGGGGGACTGCGGGGGGGGGCTGTGTAACGTGTCAGCCGCGGGGAAGCTAGTATCAGCGCCTTTTCCAGAAAAGTCCAGCGGACAAAGAGTGGCCGCCATGGCCGCGCGCGCGCCTACCCACCGTGCTCTTCTTCTGCACCATCCTGTCCAGCTTCTTGGCGATGCGCTCCACTTCCTGGTCCTTGGCCATGTCGCCGCGCGTGCCACTCGGGCGCTCGAGAGCCTCCTCCACAACCAGCGCGCGCGCCTCCGCGTCTGCGTACTCCCCTCGCGGCCGTGCACGCACGGGAGCGCTGGATTTGTAGCTCCTGCGCAGCAGCCACAGACGAGAAAACACTGATTCATCACGGCCCTGCTTTCAGGTGGCGGCCGCGCGCGGGTACGCGCGTCTCTCGCTCGCTCGCTCGCGCTCTCTCTCTCTCTCTCTCTCGCTGTTTCACGGCGCTCCTAACATTTTTTTTTCTGCGTGGTATGTGCAACTGGGAACAAAAAAAAAAAAAAACAAGTCGCCAATCTTTCAAAACGTTTTCCTGCTCGAATCTATTAAAAAGTAAGAAAATCAGATTCCTTACAAACTGCATAAATAAATGTGAAAACTGCGTCTGATTTTTGTTGCATTCTGTAGTGCTGATTCTCCTGCTACATTTTCTTCCCGTTTCCGCGTCAGCTGAGCTCCCTGTTTTCAGTTTCCGTATATGTCCATATTATATTTTACTAAGATGCGAAATATAAATACAAACCTCCCTGAAGTGACGCTGTTATGCTGTTGCTGTCAGCGAGCTCCTCAACAACAAGGGCCGGTTGTTTACTTGTGAATAATTTCCCGCAGAATACTGTACGGTATACTGTACTATACTCGCCCTGTCACACCGGCTGCTCTCATTGGATAAATCCTCCATGACGTCACATTGCTGGTACATAAGGTCCCCGCTATAGGGCGCCCCAGTACACCTTGTTCTGCAGATACGTGGCTCCTTATTTATGACCGTCCCCCTGTAAAACGCTTAACCCCCACGGATGCATCGTCAGGGGGATGCATTTTAATCAAGAGCTACAAAAAAAAAAAAAAAAAGTTGTTTAAAAAAAACTATTTTATGAACATAGGAAAGGTGCTTCTGAATAAAATGCTGTGTAGCACACTTAAGTACCGCCCACCAAGTGAGAGCGCCGCTACCTTAAAGTGAAAGTTCGCATTTAAATGTGAAATATTAAAAGATGCAACCTTCAAATGATACGGCACTCACTTTCCAAAAGCAGGTAAATGAGGGGGGCTTCAATTAACCGTGCTGTCATAACGTATACAAAAGATCCTTAAACAGCACTGTAAATACAGTAATAAGTGCTTATTCTTCCATTAGTGAAAAAAGTGAGCAGGTAGAAAATATCCATTTTCATTTACGTGTATTCATTTAGCAGAAGCTTTTCTCCACAGCTGATACAATGTGTGCATTACATTAGCAGAAAGACATAGATGCAGATGCATCATTTTTTACTGCCGTTAGTTTGTTTCTTTCCACCATATGAACCAATGTCCATCACATGAGTAGCTGCATAAAACTTTGTACAGCAGTTTCCAGTGCTGTAATGTTCACATTTTAGCTGACATGTTTCTCCAAAGCGACTTACAGTGTTAAGCGATGTTAAATTAGTTACCTATTTATTAGGTATGTTTTACTTGTGCTCTTGCTTTATGTGTTCTATGGAAGGTGTACATTTATGGAGTATAACCCACCTTTCAATATTTCGTCTGTATATTCATTGTAACCACCTTTAAGTTGCCCAGATAGACTCAAAGGGAATCCCGGCAAAAATGTGATCCATTGATCCATGTGATTTTCAGTCATTTGATTCATGTCACATTGGTACTCATCAATGATGTGTGCAGTCATTTCTTATGGAAAAATAGCCTTGCTGTATATTATTTGCTATACACAGCCCTTTTTTCACTCTGTGTTAGTGCTGTACAAACACCGGTCAGCGACAAATGCTCCACCTCTCAGTGCTCCCAGAAAACACAAGCTTGGGAAACTCTTTCTCTCTGCCAAGTCAACTGGCAAACTCATCACAACTGTGAAGGAAGTGCTTCCTGCTCCAGCAGTTATACTTAACTGGAATAATTTTTATTGTAACACTAACTGGACTTGAACTCGGGCCTTGCTAAGAAAACTTGTGACGAACAGCATCAGGCATATTGTTTGTAACACAATAAACAAATGTTATCATGTAAAGACAAATCTCTGCGTATATAATAATGTCTTATTATATTCATTTTGTAGCCCTGCCAATGAAAATATTATGCAGCTTTGTGCACTGCCTGAAGAGTTGGGATGCATTTCAACATTTGTGCTGTGTTCCCTTTGACTATTTATTTATTTATTTATTTATTGTTGCTATGGTGTCGTCATTGTATCACCCAAGAGTAGTTTTAGCCTTATTGTGCCATGAAATGGGGACGATAGAGGGCGCTGTTCTCCCAAAGTAGCGTTAATCAAAACAATCAATCTCTGCAGTTCACAGTGATGATGTATGAATATTGGATCAACTCGAGCACTTCAAATGTCAGCCAGAAAACACTAACGACTGAAAGATTTCCCCCTTTTAAAAAAACCGCTCAGATTTGGGAAGAAAGATTGCTAACTGCGGAGTCACTGCATCATCAACTAGTCTTCAACTTGCAGTACAGCAGTACACGTACACTGACTGAAGCCCCTTGTCCCAAGCGGGGTTGCGGCAAACCGGAGCATAACCCAGCAACACAGGGCGTAAGGCTGGAGAGGGAAGGGACACGCTCAGGACGGGACGCCAGTCCGTCATAAGGCAACCCAAGTGGTACTTGAACCCAGACCTGCCAGAGAGCAGGACCCAGTCAAACCCGCTGCACCACCACACCCACTACAGCAGTACAGTGATGGTCATATGCATTCAGTTGCATGCTGAAATCCAGACTGTTACCAGCGCAAGTGAAATTAAAGCAACCATTAATTTTCATTTAAGTGTTTCAGGGTTTATGTGGGAAGTATTGAATATATGCCTGTAAACAGGTTCATGCAGTATCCCCCGTGAATATGTGCATCATCGACTTGTAAGAAAAACCATTTTAATGATGACAAAGAAAAAACCAAGCTTTCATCCTGCACTTTTTGGTGGTTTTGTAGTGATGGCAGCAGCTGTGTTGTGATGAAGCGAGGAGCAGGAAGCTCATGGAAGTTGTCAGGACAGGCAGCATGGCTGGTTAGTAGGTTTACTCCTGACGGCAGTGCTGTCAGGGGAGTGCAGTTCAGCTGTCGTACAGTCTCAGTGTAAATGGGGGTAAAGCAGTGCTGTCAGACTGCTCAGTTTCCCCGTCATGGAGTCTAGTGGGTGTGACAGCTGTGGAAACACCAGCAACGTGCTTGCTCAGCCGTCCACCCCAGGACGGACACGGACGCACACACGCACGCGCGCGCACACACACACACACACACACACAGCTTTTAGGTGGAGGCCACCTGCCTCTCAAGAAACCCCTCCTCCGACACCCCGATTCAAACATCAGATCTTCAGTGGCCGAGCGTGGGAGATACCTGAGCTCCCGCTTGTGCTCAGTGTTTGCTTTCTGTGCCGTCACTGTGAATTACTCACCACTTCTATTTCTTGAGAAGGAGTGAACTCCAGTGTTCTTTTTTAGCACCGAGAGATTAATGTGGCTATTAATAGGTCTGCACATTTCTTACTTATATTCAAAGCCCATTTTACAGCATATAAATCTTCTGGATTATTGTTAAAACTAGAATTAGGAAGAGGTCAAGCCTGCTCAAGAAGCAAGATGCAAAACCACACATCATCTGAACCACTTGTCCCATACAGGGTCGCGGGGAGCCAGAGTCTAACCCGGCGTGAGGCTAGAGAGGGAGGGGACGCACCCAGGACAGGATGCCAGTCTGTCGCAAGGCACCCCAAGCAGGGTTTGAACCCCAGACCCACTGGAAAGCAGGGCCCAGTCCAACCCACTGCGCCACCACATCCCCCTGACACAAAACCCTAATTTCAAAATATTTCTTACTACAAAATGCAATAGATAACACATACACACACACACACATTTTCGGAACCGCTTGTCCCATACGGGGTCGCAGGGAACCGGAGGCTACCCGGCAACACAGGGCGTAAGGCTGGAGGAGGAGGGGACACACCCAGGACGGGACGCCAGTCCGTCGCAAGGCACCCCAAGCGGGACTCGAACCCCAGACCCACTGGGGAGCAGGACCTGGTCCAACTCACTGCGCCACCGTGCCCCCCTTCAATAAATAACATAGATAACAAATTTTATGTATACACACACACACACACACACACACACACACACACACACACACACACATTGACTGTCCCAAGTGGGGTTGTGGCAAACCAGAGCCTAACCTGGCAACACAGGGCGTAGGGCTGGAGGGAGAGGGAACACATCTAGGGTGGGACACCAGTCCGTCGCAAAGCACCCCAAGCGGGACTCAAACCCCAGATCCACCAGAGGGTGGGCCCAGGCCAAGCCCGCTGCACCACCGCACCCTCCCATATATATATATATATATATACACATATATATAATATATGTGTATAATATTTCTGGTGTCAAAACACATATCTATTGTTCTGCTTTTTCTGAGAACTCATTTGATGCAAATGCTCGGTTCTCCTCAGATACATGAATTCAAGTAGGAAGAATAAAACAAAGTGTGTATATATATATATATATACACACACAGTGTATGTATTATATATATTACATGTACGTTTTTTGATTTCTCCCTGCAATGACACACAAATAGTTCCAAACACAAGCATACAGTTGTCAAAGGTACAGTTAGTATGTTATGTTCCTCCTTCTATGAGAACTTTTTACTGCTGTACGTGTAATAAGTATAACAATGTATAGATACAATATGAATAGCTTGATGGTATAGTTATGTCTCCATTCACTTTGAATGGAGCTATTGGACTATTTTTAAGTCTTTAATTGTGAGATTTGTGAGTTCATATAAGTGTGAATAACTCTGCATAGATGTTTTAAATAATTGAACTTTGCGGGATCTTTGCAGTTTTTGATGTGAAGAGAACTTAAGAACTGAACTGCGTTTTTTCTGGGTGCTCAGCCGCACTCGCTGCAGAGAAATAAATCTGTGTTCGCAGAGAAAACTGCACTCACTTTTGGGAGAGACATGAATAATATGAAAGTAATTTTACATTCTTGAGGAAAATGATCCAATTGCTCATGTTTCTGCCAAAGCTTTGTCCACTTTACAAATGTACATAAGCTGCCAACATGTGCTCCTCGTTGGCAGGTTAAGTACATATGTTGGTACTTTATCTGCGTTTGAGCAGTGTACATTTTCTGTGTTGGTGGCATAAGGAATTCAGTCCAGCTCCTCGGGCAAGGATGAGCATGAATTTTCCCGGTCACCGCTGACATTTTGAAATTCCATCTGACATTTCATCTTGCAAACATTCACCGGTGTCAAAACACATATCTGTAGTTCTGCTTTTGCCGAGATCTAACTCATGTGAGCCAAATGCTCAGTTCTCAGATACATGAATCCGAGTAGGAAGAATTTCTTTTTATAAAAAAAAACTTGTTTTCACCTGTGAGTGCCATGATGGCCTAGCAGGTAGTGCCGGTGCCTCACAGCTCCTGGGCTGCAGGTTTGCGTTCGGGTTCAAATGTGGATCGCTGTGTGTAGAACTTGCATGGGTTTCCTCTGGCTGCCCTGGTTTCCTCCCACAGTCACGAAGCATGTAGGCCTACGTCAGATTGCTGTCTCCAAATTGCTCTCAGAATGTGGCTACCCTGTGGTAGACTGGCGTACCTGCATCACTTTCTTAACCTTCTATTACTGGGATAGACTCTGGACCTCCCTGAGGTTGCCCTGGAAGAAGACACACAGACTGAAGCCACTTGTCCCAAGTGGGGTCCCAGTGAACCAGAGCCTAATCCAGCAGCACAGGGCATAAGGTTGGAGGGAGAGGGAACACACCCAGGATGGGCTGCCAGTCCATTGCAAAGCACTTTAAGCAGGACTCGAACCCCAGATCCACCAGAGAGCAGGCATAGCGCAAACCTGCTGTGCCATCACGCCCCCCACTCTGGAAAAACAGTTAATCATAATGGATGCACGTACACTCCTGCGTCCGTGGTGCGGATGTGCGTTTATGGATGCCTGAATGCGCTGTTACAAATTTAGCGAATTTGTCTGCTATGGCCTCCTGCTGCCAAATATGACCACATTTATTGATCCGCAAACAACGGGATCAGTACACATGCGAGCAGCGTTGCCACAGGAACAGGCGTGTCATGTGTCTGTGGCTCATCGTACAGAACAACGGTGCGGTCGCTCGCTTTGAACGGCCCTGCGCGGGGCTGACATGTTTCGCTGTATTTATTAGATATGTGCTTTTGTGTGCCTTGAAAGGCTTATTCACAGGGAAGCCATGGAAATGTGCTCAGAAAATGTGTTTGACAGATATAGACTTGGCCAGTAATGAATAAAAGAAGACTGTACAACATCCAAGATTATTTCAAAACAATGAAGCATTATCTTGCCGCTGTCAAGGGTCTTCTCTGTCTGAAAAAGTACATGTTCTAAATTTTAAACACATGTAGCGATGCGCATAAAACACTTTTTCGGGGACATAAATACGCTCCAAGTGAGCAGGGAAGACTTGCCATTATTTATTTCTGTTGTACTTCAACACAAAAAGAGTTTGTTAAATTATTAACCTTTTGAACAGCTTACGGTATTTTCCTTAATTCCTCCGCTGAACGCAGCGGTTAAAGGGCTGTGCGCGTGACCCAAGACGCAACCTGCCGTTGTACTATTAAACACATGACACAACCAGAATTATTTCTACTAAATTGTTTGGATTTAAAAATGCCTGGTCTGGTGATGTGTAAAACGTAAGGTGTTTATTCTCATTTTTTACATTTCTGAACCGCTTGTCCCATACGGGGTTGCGGGAAACCAGAGCCTAACCCGGCAACACAGGGCGTAAGGCCGGAGGGGGAGGGGACACACCCAGGACGGGATGCCAATCCGCTGCAAGGCACTCCAAGCGGGACTCGAACCCCAGACCCACCAGAGAGCAGGACCCGGTTCAACCCGCTGCACCACCCTTCTCTTTTTTATCCTTGCTAAATTTAAGTGATCCTCGAGGTGGCGTAGCAGTTGAGCCAGCACTTTTCATCGCTCTGAATTCTCGCATGTTTCTCGAGCCCCTTAGACATTAAGTGGAAGGGCACAGGTTCAAACCCCTCCTCCAGCTGCAGCACCTCCATTCAAGATACACACACACATTTTCAGAACCGCTTGTCCCATACGGGGTCACAGGGAACCGGAGCCTAACCCGATAACACAGGGCATAAGGCCGGAGGGGGAGGGGACACACCCAGGACGGGACGCCAGTCCGTCGCAAGGCACCCCAAGCAGGATTCGAACCCCAGACCCACTGGAGAGCAGAACTTGGTCCAACCCACCCCGCCACCGCACCCCCTCTCCATTCAAGATACTTAACCCTAATTACTCCAGTAAAAATTATCCAGCTGTATAAATGGGTAAATAGCTGTATAGCACAGTATAATTTCCAGCTGCATAGATTTACATTTACATTTTTTCATTTAGCAGATGCTTTTCTCATTGGGTTTGGCTGGGTCCTGCTCTCTGGCGGGTCTGGGGTTCAAGTCCTGCTTCGGGTGCCTTGTGATGGACTGGCATCGTGTGCCGGGTGTGTCTCCTCCCCGTCCAGCTTTGTGCCTTGTGTTGCCGGGTTAGGCTCCGGTTTGCCGCGACCCCCTGCCTGGGACAAGCGGTTTCAGACTCTGTGTGCGTCTTTTCCCCGATGCAACATACATCTCACGGAAAATACAACATGTGCATTACATCAGCACAAAGATGGGTAACGGTGCAAATTGTTTTTGATAAAAGCATCAACTAAAGAGCAGAATGCCAACAAGAGCAGAATGGATCTATAGGAGGAGTCCAGTGCCGGCTGCCCCAGGGCACAGACCCTACTAGAGCCTCAGCTGGACCTGAACACATGTGGGGAAGCGAGCGGCGTGCGACGCGCTGTCACATCGAGCGCCCTGCGCTCCTCGGGACAAAGGGGCAGCGTCTCTCATAACGTGTGAAAACAAAGGGAATTCTTTCAGCGTGAATGAGATCATTATTTTCCTGTTTAGTATTTATCAGGCCAAAGCAGTGACATGACATCATCATCCTGTCCAGTTTTCACCTTCGAAGTGCGCGGCGATTTCGCTGCTAACGCTGCGGTACAGGAGCAGTACCGCGGTGCACCCTTCCACCACCCTCAGCTCACACAGAAGCACACACACACACACACACACACACACACACACACAGTCATCAACCCCGTAAGTCCAGCACAGCCCCCCCCCATTTCCCACCCACTCCCAGTTGCATGTCCTTGACCTGCTCCGCTCGGGCATTAGAGCACTTCCCTTTGGCCCGCGACAGCCAGGCTGGGGAAGGTGGCCTGATGCGGTCCCACTGTGGGAAGGCACGGGCGGCTGAAATCTCACACAGCATTCTTCCCATTTAACACTTCCTACACTGCCTGCTCCCCATCAGATAGATGGCGGGGGAGGAGGGGGAGGTGGACCAAACAAGAGGTACAATCCAGGGGGGACCCGCAGAAGAATAGGAGAGCGACGCTAAACACAAAGCTTGAGCGTTTCCGCCATCTCACGGCACTGGAAGAGACTCTGGGGTGATATTAATGTTTGTTTTTGGCTACTGCACCTTGATCTACCTTCAGGACGTTCTCTCTCTGCATGCTTTTCAGCAGCTTGCTTTTCAGATGAGCACTTTTTGTTTGCGGTGTTAACTAGGGAAGAAGGTGGTTTAGTGGGCAGAGCCGCTGCTTTCGGACTTCCAGGACCCAGGTCTGAATCCCACCGTTGATCATTTGCATTTACATTCATTTATTCTGCGATGATCCTCTCAGAAAACAATACCGCAGTGCACTACACCAACGGAAGGAAAGATCGGGATGCAGGCGTATGGCTTACGAATATAGTAAATTTGTTGCATGCCATGGTATAAATCAGGATGCTTCATAAAAGAAGCATATGGAGTTGTGTTTTTGTGACACGGGTACCATTGTACATGTTTTATGGAGCACTTGGAGATCAGGGGAGAAGTGAGTGCGAAAGAGACCCTTCTTGAATGTTGGGAGAGATTCAGCAGTTCCGAGTGAGAGAGGGAGGTCATTGCGCCAAATCGAAGCCAGAACATAAACCGTTATGAGAAGTTTAATTAATATTTTAAGCCACGTTGACGAAAAGCATCGGCCCACGTAGCTGTGTGTTCCGCGCCCAGGTGTAAATAGTCCGCTGATGGAAACCAGGATGAAGCCAAAGACAGTCCTCCACATGTCACGGAGTGCTGTGTCAACGCAGGAAATGTGATGCTCATCATTATTTCGGGCTGCCGATGGCTCATCTCCTCCAAGGCTCCAAGGGGCGATGGGTTCCACCGGTCCACCTCTGGAGTCACCACTGCAGCGCACTGCCGCCTCACCAATAACCGCGTGGGCGTGGCTACGAGGCCGGCCGACGTGCAGCCGCTCTGATCTCATAGATTAGAAAAAGGGGCAAAAAAAAGCGAAAAGCGCCTCCAGGAGGAACAATGAGGCCCCCCTCCCTCAAACAGCACAATTCCCAGAAACCCTCCAGGTCCCGCGCCGCCACCCTCCCAGGGGAGACGTATGCCCGTCTGCTTGTCTGCTCAGCGGGGGGTGGCCGGTGGCCGACCCGAGGAGCAAACCCCCACCCTGCCCCTCACGCCCAGGCCTAACGGCTCCTCTGTGAGCCGCTCCCCCCCCCAACACTCACACACACACACACACACACACACACACACACACACACACACACACGCATACACACCCAGCCAGTTGTGCACAATCAGCACCTCTGTGGTGCCCCTCAACACCCACTGTCCCCTGCACCGGGAGCGCCTGGGATCCAGACCTTACTAAGTAAACCTTGAGGTCATGGTGGAACATAACAGCGAGGTCCCTGTGAGATGGTAGTAAATGTTAAACGCTCTATATTTAAATCTAATTGTTGTTGTGGAGACTATAGGAAACAACACTGTGTTTTCCTCCTCGGCGCTGCAGTCAGGCCCTTTCGCACAGATCGTAGTTAAACACCCCCCACCCCCACCCCCCACCTCCATGTATTTAACATTTTCCAAATAGTTGTGCAAACCACAAAATAGTTTCCCCACTTTTGTGGTGAATGGCATACTGGAGACTCTCCCTTTCTAAGACGGCCGCTGGTGGATTTAGGATCGCGCTCTACTGTAAAGCTGCACTCTTTTATTATGGGGGCTGACAATTACAGCACTGACACCGCTATGGTTAAGGAGGAATTATCTGATTGTAACATTTTGTAACTCTCCGCTCAACTGTGTTATTGCATTAGGCGCAGAGATTTCAGATCAAAGTTTCTAATAAGAACAACTGTAAAAAAAAAAAAAAAAAAAAAAAATCCCAAAACATAAACCGCAAGAAAAATGCGTAATGGCAATCGCAGAAATCACACTTACGTCTGGATGAGACGCGTTGGAGTTACGCCACGCGGCACCGTGGTGGTGTATCAGCATTCTCCTGCAGGCTTTGTCTTCTCGAAACCTTTTGTCCCGCAGCAGCTTTTGCCCTTGCATGTGAAAGCGAAAAATGCTCCCCTGGAACAAAAGAAAACGCAAAGCAAAATAACAACAGCACCCGTCGGGCCATCGTGTGCATGCGACGCTCCTCCAGCCTCCCCGCCGCTGATAAAGCAGCACTGGACGCAGACAAAGGTCGCAGCACGTAGCGCTCCCGTCGTCCCTCTGGGATTTGTTATCTGCCCTGTGGGATCTGGGGCCGCGCAGGCGTGCGTCCAGGCCGATAGCATTGAGTCGAGGGTCGGCCTCGGGAATCACCGCATCTGATTTATGTTCCCACAGCAAAATAACAAAAGGCCTCGGTTATCTTCCATCCACTGTTAACTCGAAATTAAACAATCGCAGTCCTTTTTGAGGGTAAATTCTCACATCTGTTTTGAAAAGCATCCGATGGTGAAAAGAGATTTGCTCCACAAATATACGTAGGCGTACAAATTGCGAGTTTGCTGTAAAGCCTCCCGTCGGAATAATATTTTTTCTAATGATTTTTTTCAATTTTTTTTGTTCTTTTTTTTTTTAACAAATACTCATACAAATGTAAATTATTGCAAGCCAGCGTAGAAATCACTGATGGCTTTTCCAAATTACACAGCAGCTTTTCACTAGCTCTCTGTCTTCACAGCGTTGCGCAAGGCAAGGGCTTCACCAAACGAGCAAGTGAACTCAAGATATGTTTGTGTGTTGTTTTCATCGCTCGGAATTCGCGCGTGTTTCTCGAGCCCCTTGGATGTCGTTACAGTATTTGCCCAAAGAGCATAAAATACTCTTGGGCAGTAATTCTTCCAGGATACAGTATCCGAAAGTGCTTGTTTACAAGCACAGTTTACAGCAAAGATCGTTATTCTTGGAAGATCACGGTCCATCGAATAGCCTGCTGTAATTTTCTGGAAAACAGTCAGGGCTGAGAGAGCGGAGGGAAAAGGAGAAATTACTCCGTTTCAATGTCGATGCACGAGCCCTGTCCAAAAGGCAAGAGGGATGGGAATGAAGAGGCTGGGAGCAGCTCGCGTACCCTAGCACATCACGTAAGCTGGTGGACCCGTGTCCAGAGAGGATGAGCCCTGCTGTTGTACCCTAGAGATGCACTTGACCTGAATTTCTACAGTCAAGAACATGTAGGTGTTCAAATCTCCGTATACTCAGATCCTGATCCTTTTCTCCTGTGTGCCACACAGTGATTATTAACTAGTATTTATCCGACACCTCTGTCCAAGGCAACTTACGGTGTTCGATGCACCGCACTCAATTCCCCACGATCATTCGCTCTTCTGCGTAGCAGGGCAGCACAACGCACACACTACAGGCAGTTCAGGGCCTTCACTCCACCTGAAACACATTTTCGCACTGTGGGGCAAACCCACACAAACACAGGGAAAACACGCAGATGTCACACAGGCTGAGTTGGATTTGAACCCAAGTTTAAACCTACAGCCCAGAAGCTGAGACGCAGCAGAACTACCTGCTCCGCCACCGTTTTTTGGGAGAAATACTCCCTGAACATCAGTAATAATTATTGTTACGATAAATCTGGACAGCCACTAGAGTGGTAGTTACAATCACCCCTCCACAGCTGGAGGTTATGTGTTCAAATCCTGCTCCTGCTGATATACCCTTGATCGAGGTGTCAAGAACTAAATTGGTACAGTAGAAATTTCCCAGCCGTTTAAAGAGATAAAGAATGTTGGAGCTGATCGTTGAGGTGGCACAGCAAGCGATGCTGTTCGACCGAGGGTTCGAGGGCTCTATCCCAGCTCAGGCTGCGTAGAGTTTGCACGGTCTCCCTGCGTTAACGCGGCTTTCCTCTGGGTGCTCTGGTTTCCACCCACAGTCTAAAGACTCGTGTGTCAGGTGACTTGATTTCCCCACTGTGCGTGAGTGTACGCGCGTGTGTAAAACAGTGCGCTACATTGCTTTGGTGTATTTGTGAGGGACCGACTAGGTACTGTACCGCACGTAGTGCTGAAAGCCAACCTTCGGCGAAAAGGAATCTTCACCGAACGTTGCTTTGGGAAAAAGCATCTGCTAAATTAATAAATGTGAATTATTGCAGGGTTTCTGAAAGATGCGAAAACAGTTTTCTAGTGCTGCGAAACACAGAAAAGGTCATTAAAAAGTCAGTGAGTGCTTGGAAAGCATTTATTTAAACATTTCAGACACACATTAATGGGAGGGAAGCCTTTCATTCGACGTGCACTTAATTTTCCCATGCAATAACTTATTTTAATGGCTTTTGTTCGGCAGAGCGGCGCAGCGCCTCTCAGACACCTTCCCCACACAGCGTCGCTGCGAAGTGTGTGACGGTGGTAACGCCGGGGACGCGCGGCAGAGCGCCTAAAGACCGTTGAAACGGCTCATTTTTAATCAGGTCCGACCCTCAGACGCACCGCTTAGTTTTTGCTGAGAGAATTAAAGAATGAGCCAAGCTGGGCAGAGCCAACAAACATGCAATAAGAACGGAGAGGCTCCGCGGTTTGCGGGTGAAAACCGTGGTACCGGGTACTCGGTGTTTACTCTGCGCGCGTATTTCTGTGGGAAGGTGGGGGAGAAGGGAGTGCGGTCGGGGCGGTGGGATTCCCAAGACCAGCGTCTCATCCGTCACCCCGCGCCCCTCCTCGGACGACTCCAAAATAGCCTTGTGTGTGAACGTGACCTCTCCCTCCCCCTGTGCGTGTGTGTGTGTGTGTGTGTGTGTGTGCGTGTGTGTGCGTGCGTGCGTGCGTGTGTGTCTCCATCTCTCCCAGTCAGCATGTCTCAGTGTGTGTTCTCTTCCTCACAAAGAAAAGAAAAGAGCGAAGCAAAGTTCTTCACAGCCACCGAGTCTGGCTCTGAGGCCAAATTTCCGCTGTGGTGTAGGTGTGGTGCCCCGGCTCCGGCAGCGTGAGAGAGCGAGCGACTCGGGGGTGGACAGACACACAGGGAGAGGGCTATGGAGACAGCGGTAGAGAGGGGGTGCTGCTCCGCTCGCCGGGCGCCCTGCCAGCCCCCTCCGACGACGCCAGCCCTGGCACGGTGTCCTCTGGTGGGTGGGTGGGTGTGTCTGAGGTTGGAAGAACCCCCCCCTCCCCCCCCCCCCACTGCCACGCTCTGTCCAGCTTTCCCTGCAGCCGATCTTATCAGGTCCAGCCACTGCAGGCAGCAGGAACATCCCTGTCTTCCTGTGCTGTGTGTGTGGCGGAGGGTGGGGACGGGGATGGGGGTTAAGGTGGTGGTGGGGGGGGGGGGGGTGCAGTGCGGCGAGAACACGGGGCTCCCAAGAAAATGAACGGGCGGGCGACGCTCACACTTTTCCCACTTTCCCTGCAGCTGCGTCGCCACCGTTGCACCACCCTTTCCAGTAAAGTTGCACACCGCCTGGGTGTGTTTTCTGCCTCCCTGTCATACAAACGCACTGAGAAAGCGCACACGTAAATACAAACGTACAAACACATAGCAGCTGCTCAGAGTAGCTGAACCCGCACACTGGGGCAGGCGGCGAAAGCGATCGTACTCCGGCACCAGTAGCGCATGGGCTCTTATCCCCTCGTTCCACTCCCCTTTGGTCCCAATGGAAGTTGAACCCTTGTCAAATACAAGGACCGACGTATTCCATTTACCCTGACGCTGAAAGTCGCCAGCCGGCATCCGCCAAATAAAGAATAACGGTAATAATAATAATATTAAAAGGCCATGTCTTCTAGTAGAGATGTTCTCACACTATTGGTGTCCATAATCTAGCATCACGAGCAAATCAGAAACAATGCCCCTATCGTGTGGGGGTGCGGTGGCGCAGTGGGTCGGACCAGGTGGGTCTGGGGTTCGAGTCCCGCTTGGGGTCCCTTGTGGCGGACCGGCGTCCCGTCCTGGGTGTGTCCCCTCCCCCTCTGGCCTTACGCCCTGTGTTGCCGGGTTAGGTTCCAATTCCCCGTGACCCCGTATGGGACAAGTGGTTCAGAAAATGTGTGTGTGTGTCCCTATTGTAATACAGCCAGCTAAGAAATAAAGATTATTATGACTTCGAATAAACATCTATTCAGATGTCGGATTTGCACACGTTTACTGCGAGGGAAAGGCTGCAGCGGAGACTCGCGTTTGGAACACGCGGGTGTTCTTCAGGCCGCTTCTGGTAAGCGGGCCCGCCCTTGGAGCAGACCCCTTTTGGGGCCGGCTCTGCCAGACGAGCGGGCCCCGCGGGCCGGCCCTGGACCCGCTCAGCTGCCCTTTTATATTTGCAGGTTGGCTCTATCGAAGCGCCGCGTCCTGTGCAGAAAGAAGGGATCACGTGCGGGTTAAACGCTCTTGCCGGTAAGGCAGCACGCGGTAAAGGAAGGCCATTCACCAACTGCTTCCGTTCGAATTTTGTTTCGGGGCGCATCCTTTTTCGGCGTATATTTAGCGCTCGGAGGAGCCAGCGAGTCGTCGGCACTGCTGCGCGCTGCAGCGGATGAGAGAGGCTGTGTGTCATGGCGCTCTCTAAATAGTTACAGTACCACACTCTGGACTCCGCCAGTAATGAAGAGCAGGCCCAGATATTGTTTGAATGTCCGTCCTTTGGGCTTTTTCTCCCCTCTCAGAGTAGAACTGAAGGGATCCCATTATTTTCTGGAAGGACTCTTTGTCCCAAACGTGGCCGCGGGCCATCTTGAAGGACGTCCGAGATGCAGCGGTCGCGCCTCCCCGTGCGCCGCTGAAGCGACCTAACGCATTTTACTTCTCTCCCACATAAAAGATGGGGAATGGCGTTAAATTAACATGATAGTCGGCGGTGTGAAATCATGTCGAGTCTTTCGGGGACCAAAAAAATGTTACGCGCAAATACCGGGGTGGACACGTTGGACTTGCACAAGCACCATGATGGCCACGTACCCCCGCCCCCTTCTTATTACTCCTGTGATGATTATAATCTAGACGGATTGACACCTGCGATTGTTCAGCTTGTATCCTGTGCAACATAATCGAAAAGCTTGAATTTATGAAAAGGGGTTATTGTTCGGTTACCAAAAAGTTCTTCGAGTAGTAAAGCTGGTACTCGTGGTGATCAGCAATTAGACCGACCCAAAGTCCAGGTTCGGCCAGCGTGTCGTGATATTCAAAGTGTCGGTGCCTCGTAATGAGTCGAGAAATGCCACGTCCTTACTGCGCGTGGTTGTGTTTCTCGTCAAAGCGCGATAATCGATACTGCCGAGGTCGCGGTCCCTCGGACGAGGACCCCGGCCGGAGCGCGGATCGACTCGATGAGCCCAGCTCGCGGGCGCTCCGCTGGTGTGCTGGGAAACAATGGCCCTCTCGGATTACACCTCTCAGCTGGAGCCGAGGGGGTGCGATGGGGGGCTCCTCCCCCTGCTCTCCCGAAGGCCGCCCCTCCCTCTTGGCCGGCGCCTGATTGGTGCAGGCTTCGTATATTTACACCATGAGTTTATCAAGCCTCGCCACAATTTTCAAAACTCCGGAATAAAAAAAGTTCAGGAGGCAAGCCTTTTGACAGCAGCGCCGGAGAGGGAATCTGCAGCTTGGGATCTTGCTTCTTCGGCCGTTTCTTCCGAGGTGCCCGGGGTCAAGCCGCTCGCATTCTCCTGCTTCGACTTTGTCTTTTACATTTTTTTTTTTTTTTGCCCTTTCTCGAGAAAAGCAAGACTCACAAACGTCACCTAAGAGCAGCTGACAAACCCGAGGTTTTCTTGCTGGAATGAATATATCTGAGTCTAGTTACTGCAGAGAGGAGAGTTCTCAGCCCAGGGGCGAGTGTTCATGGGTCACTAGCCCCAGCCCCGGCGCTGACCGCGGGCTGGGCTTCCACCAGACCCTCGCAGGACACTCGGGACACGCGGTGGGAGCGGGGCTCGGGGTGGAGGGCCGCGGCGCCGGCCCCGATTCCAGCCAGCTGGGAGCTTCGATCCTGGGCAGCGCCGAGGGCAAGAGCAGCCCGGAGTGCCGCATCCGCAGGCCCATGAATGCCTTCATGGTGTGGGCTAAAGATGAGCGCAAGCGCCTGGCACTGCAGAACCCCGACCTGCACAACGCCGTCCTCAGCAAGATGCTGGGTAAGATGCCGCTCCGGGTCGCCGCGCCGTCTTCTCGTGTCGAGCCAAGGACCGGTCGAGCGCCGCTTCTTCCGGCTCGCTTTCTTTCCGACGCGTCCGCGTGCCCGTCGGCTTGCCGAGCCTTCGAAAGCCTCCGTGTAAATTATATTTACGAACCATCGACTGGCCTGCAGCAGCGTGTCGCCGGTCATGGTGCATCGAGGGCCAACGTCCCTCCCGGTGCTCTTGATGGGATGAGCTTCTAAAGCTCTGCGTCTCTTGTGTGAGGCACACATTAACATGCGAACAGCTAACGTGTAGCAGCTGAAGGCAGCTCTCCAATATACGTAGTTCACCGGAAAGTGATGTGGGGTCGGGCTTCAGAGAAGTAATTCGGTGTGTCTCCGGTTTGCAGGCCAGTCCTGGAAGGCGCTGAGCACGCCGGAGAAGCGGCCCTTCGTGGAGGAGGCAGAGCGCCTGCGGCTCCAGCACCTCCAGGACCACCCCAACTACAAGTACCGGCCCAGGAGGAAAAAGCAGGCCAAGAAGATGAAGCGCATGGAGCCGGGCCTCCAGCTGCCCGGAGACGCCTACGGTCGGCCGAGCCACCCGGGCCACCCGGGCCACCCGGTGCACCACCACCGCCTGCTCCCGGCTCTCGGCCACTTCCACGACCGGCCTCAGGGACCCTCCGAGTTCGAGAGCTACGGTCTGCCCACGCCCGAGATGTCCCCTTTGGACGTGCTGGACGAAGGAGGAGACTCCGTCTTCTTTCCTCCGCACATGCAGGAGGACCTCAGCCTGGCTCCGTGGATTAACTATCACCACCAGCACCATCACCACCAAGGCCACGGGCACGCCCACCTGCACAGCCAGGGCCACGGGCACCCGCATCAGGGTCAGAAGGCACCGCTGGAGCCCCGCCCAGAGAAGTGCCACGTCCTGGGGGCCGTAAATGGCCAATATGCCCAGAACCACGCCGGTCTGACTGAGGGCAGAAAGGCTCCGCAGCCCCCTGGCGGTTTATACTACGGCCAGCTGTACACCGGCAGCCAGCAGACTGCCTTCACATCCCACCTAGGCCAGCTGTCCCCTCCGCCCGAGTCCTCCAGCGCGCCCCACGTCCCCAGCCTGGACTCCGCAGAGCCGCTGGGCCCCTCTTCCGAGTTCTGGACGGAAGTGGATCGTAACGAGTTCGACCAGTACCTGAACATGAGTCGGACTCGCCTGGAGGGCTACAGCACCGCCATGTCTAAGCTGGCGGGAAGACACACATCCTGTGAGGAGAGCAGCCCCCTGATATCCGCCCTGTCGGACGCCAGCAGCGCCGTCTACTACAGTACCTGCATCACAGGCTGATCCGTCCTCTGGAGCGGACGACAGAACACGTCCCGGACATTCCTGCGCACTTGCCCGCTCGTCCGTCTCCTCCCGATACCGAGGTCGAGTACGGGGGACGCTTCCTTCTGCGTACTGCAGCCTTCTCGTCTACACCTTCAATGAATGAGTGTGTGTGTGTGTGTGTGTGTGTGTGTGTGTGTGTGTGTGTGTGTGTGTGTGTGTGTTTGTCAGTGACACTTCCACACACCTGTAGTTTGAAATCTGCGCTAAGGACAAACCATTGTAGAATTTTTACATTTCATAACATTTCTTGGAAAACACACTGTCATGAGTATTTCATGTGCTTATCAGTCACCAGATTCCATGTTCCTCTGTTTTACACGAAACGTTTGACATCGAGTACTGTCTCCACACAACAGGAATGTGAAGGGTTTTTTTGTGAATGTAAATTTATCAGAAAAAAATACAAATTCCTTTTTCTTAGCCCAAATAGATTTGGCTGCATAAGGACATGGGACAATAAGCAAATTTCAAGAAAAAAAAATTAAATTTCTCTATATAAGAAAATGAAACAGTGCCTTTGTTAACAATTCCTCGACCAAAACTTAACTTCAGCATAAGCTCTCTTTCGTTTAAATAATAAAAAAAAAAAACTGAAAATGCACAGTTGTGAATACAGGGAAATTATATCATTTTGCTAATGAGAATTTGTTCATAAGAATTATTATCTGTACTTCTAAATCATTTCTCTTTTATTCCAAGAAGAAATCTTTATATCAAGAACTCCTTTAGCAATTTTACAAAATAAAATTTTTCATTACAGTCTTTGGTGTTTGAATTGATATTATTGTAATGTGGCGAAGAGATGGATAAAAGGTGCCGATAATTAAAGTTGAAAAAGGTCACATTTTCTTCTCGGCCATCGCTGTGCGCTGCTGTATTTTAAGATCAGAGTTGTCGTCGTCGAGTCCGAGAATCTTTTTTTCCCCAAATAGCCGCAGTGTTTAAGCTGTAATCCACTCTACTGTCTGATTCCATTTTCTTAGATTTTTGATCAACCACAAAATGAGTTTGGCCCATAAAGCAATTTTTCCCAAACCACGGACAAAAAAGAAAACATTTTATAGCGGGGGAAAAATCTCTAACTTCTTTCCACTCTTCTTCTTTTTATATAAAGAATTTTTTGTTTGAGCATTTTAAAAGGGGCCTTTGAAAGAAAAAAAAAAGTATATGTATGGTATTGTTTTGCTCTCAGGCCTGATTAAGTTACAACTCCGCTTCAGTGCTTTGGCAGTTTTTTTTTTTTATAGGGAAACCAGGCGCGTTTGGATGTAAGAATATAAAGCGTCACCACAAGTGTCTTGGCTTTTTCGGCGATGAGTGATAGTTACAACTTGTAAAAACAAAAACCATGTTTTATATTTTAATTGGCCCCCTGCATTTTACTTTGCCCTACTAACATTATTACCGTCCAGCACTGTATTTTTCACGATGTACTTAAGAAGTTTGGGCGCGACGAGACGAGCAAGAGCACGTTCGTTCGGTCGAATGTTCGGGCTGCGCGGTGCCTGCGGACCTGACGCGTGGGCCCTGATGTTTGCGCGAAAGCACGAGAAGAATGTGGCCGTCCGCAGAGTCTGCTGACGGTGGCTTTAACCGGGTGACCCGCGTGGAAGCCGGGGTCAGGTGCGAGCCGTCAACTTTTATACGGCCAATTAATAAATGATAAAATTAGCAGGAATGTCAAAACATAGGAAAATCCTGTCAAAGCCCAGGAGGTACTTATAGGTGTTTTTTCTGCTCGTGGAGGAAGGATGTTGGAGGGAAGAGAGGCTTTTTCTGTCCCAAAAGCCTCACCGCCCTCCGCGGCCGAAGCTTCCCTTTGAGTGGAAAAAAACATAATATTTCCCCGCCGAAAGGCAGATCGTTTGGTGTTTGGTTCCATCTGGATATCCGTGGTGTCCTCCACATTAGAGGGAGCGCCGCTCATGTGTTCTTAAGTGTCTGCAGTACGTACCCATCTGGACATAACGGTTCAAGGCAAGGACTTGTCCCGAGGGATTCCTTCTATTGTAGCCTTGTGTGAATGGGAGGAATCGAAAGCTACTTAATACAGAAGCATTATCTACGAACAACAGCAATAATAATAATAAGAAGAAAAATAAAAATAGCCTCTTTGATAATAAATAATAATATAACTCTCTGCTCAGAATCTATTTTGTAGGTTCAGTTTAGATCTGTAATATTTTAAGTTCACCTGTCACAAAGCTGCATCGGGTTGTTTCATGTGTTAATTATGGAGCATACAGCCGTTTAATTCCTTTCACAAAATAATTCAGGCGTGATTTGGAAATGTTTTTGCCCTCTAATCGAGGTCTCTTCAAATCCGGTCAAGTCCTCGTTTTCACGGCAGTTTTTCGGCGGACTTGGGTTCCTGAGCGCAGCAGATGCCGGGCGGACGGCATGATGTCATTGAATTGAAACATCAGGATATGCGGTCCTTTCCAGAACTCCCGGTTCCTCAGCGAGGCAGGACACGGGGCTACGTGGGCATCCTGTGCAAACAGGGACATCGCCTCTTTGGAAGGAAGCAATGCCCTTTCGTAATGCCACGGGGTGTCGGGGTCTCTCTCTCGGTGCTTCTGCACATAATGAAAATATCAAATTGCTTATGAAGCTCTGAAGGTTCTGGGATTAAATCCCGCTTCTACTGTTGTGCCCTTGAGCAAGGAACTTCTGTCTCCAGTAAGAACATCCTGCTGTATGAATGGGTAAATCACATTAAAGATGATAATCTGACATTGTGAGAGACCTTGGGAAAAGATGCCAGCCCTCTTCTTGCTCCTTTTCGGCAATATGAAAACACAGAGCATATGAAATCTGTTCCTTCCGCAGAAATAGGTTAGCATTTCAAGCGTCCCCCAGTTCATAGCAGCAGGATGCAAAGGGGATGCAAAGGGGACGGAAACATCATTGCGGACTTCCAAATCGTCGTGTTTTATTTGCGCGGGTAACACTTATTTAAGGAGAAATTATTTAAAGGACAGTAAGTAGGGCTGTTCGTCTCTAATGTTGATGTTTCAGCTGGAATCCTGAGCTTTAGTTGTTGCACCA